>NC_045765.1:130430314-131055314 GCF_008692025.1 Phocoena sinus | reverse complement strand
GCTCATTGTATTGAGGTTTTTTTTTTTGATGTGCAGACCATTTTTAATGTCTTTATTGAATTTGTTACAATATTACTTCTGTTTAATGTTTTGGTTTTTTGGCCCTGAGGCATGTGGGATCTTAGCTCCCCGACCAGGGACCGAACCTGCACCCCCTGCATTGGAAGGCGAAGTCTTAACCACTGGACCGCCAGGGAAGTCCCTCTCACTGTACTGAGAATCTGAGAACTATAGATAAATAAAAAAGGACCAGGAGAAACTGCTCATATTCTCACTATCTAAAGATACTGTTTGCAATGTAGTATGCTTCCTTTCAGTCATTTTTCTATGATTTTGTAAAAACAAACTTTACTTAACATTATAACATAAGCATCTTCCCAAATTATTAGAAACTGTTCATCAATTTTAATAGTTAAAGAATATTCCACTGGGTAGACATATCATAATCTATTTTCCTATTGGTGACCACTTAAGATGTTTACTTTTTTATTATTATTATTATTATCAGCAGTGCTTCAATGAACATGTTCAGACATAAAGTAAAGCTTTTTATTGTACTTTCTAAAGCATGATCTTTACAGCTGCGCAGGACTGGGTTCAAATCCAGACTCTGTTTACTTTGCTACCTAGTAATTAAAAACCTCAGGCTATAATATATGTAATCTTTCCAAGCCTCATTTCCTTCATTTGAAAAATGGGGCAAAATACTTTCCAGGATTGGTGTGTCAGAGAAAATGTAAGCAAAGTGCCCACCACAAGTCCAACATAATTTTGGGAATGTAATTTAGTTTTCATATCACTATTTTAATGCATGTACTTGTTTTTGGCACAGTTCCTTCCTTATTCTTGAAGATGGAACTAATCTATATGAAATTTCAATGGAAGTTGAAAAGTCATTTTATCTCACATGTGGAGCTGTCTTAAAAATGCTCCACTAAAAATAAGTAACTTAAAAAAAAGTTTGCAAAATACCTGTAATTTTTTGGCAGTAAGTCTTCCAGAAATCACTCCCTTGTCATTATTTTGCTTTTTATGCTCATTTATCACTCCAATAATTTTTTGCTCTAGTTTGTTATTAATTACCACCTGTTGAGACCAAAAAGGTCATATCAATTAGAAGATAAATAACATTTAATAATTAAATAATTAGAAGCAAATCACACAGTTTTCTATATCCCTTCCAACCAAGCCCAGAATTTCAGCTGAAATCAGATACAGTGATTATCATATATTGGAATACCATTCACTGGACCACATTCCTACCATATATTTAAGAAAAAATGGGATACGGAAAAAGCAACATGTGGCAAGGCAAAAATCCTTTTATAAAGCCTCTTGAAGCCGTATGTCTCAAGACTCTGTCCTTAGACCACCCTTAGATTGCCACCACAAAGACAGATTCCTAAGCCCTATCCTAAACATACTGAATTAGAATCCTTGGGGATGGAACCCAAAAATTTGCATTATGTAAACCAGCCCAAGCACATTGCCTGAAAGAATGTATGCTACACTAAAAAGAGGGCAAATCAAGTAAAAGTAAAAACTTATATAAACTGTAATAATTAGGTTACACAAATTATTTTGGCTTCCAGAGTTTGTTTTCTACTTTTTCCTATTGGCCATTTTACCTTCTGCTGTTTCCATGTTTAACCTAAGATTATACAGCCAACTACCTTCTTTTGATCACATCTTTACTGATGCTCACTACGAGCAATGCACAAAAACATACTTCAGGAATTCAGTCTAGCACAGGAAACATGTATAAAATGATAAACTGTAACCCAGCAAGTCATTATTTAGAAAGATGTAAGAAGTGCTGATGGAACCACCAGGAAAATAACCTGGTGAGTTATGATGGACTTCACAGAGGTGACAAATGGAGAAAGGGAAGTTGATATACTTAGAAGTTTGGACCTTATCCAGCTCTTCCTTAATTTTTTACTGGCTCTCAACAGATGTGTACGGTTTACTTTTATTTAGTATAGATGAGGAATTACTGTACTATTTACAAAAATTTAAAACACCCCATCACTTGCTTACATTTAAGAGTATATCTTTTTTTTTAAGGTAACATTTCTTGAAATGACTCAAAACCTTGATACTCACTTTCAAAATAGATTTATCCAGATTTGCAGGACCACCAGAATCATTTGCAGAATTAAAACTATAAATTTTCGGACCTGTATATAACAGACAATGAACAGTCAAGGTAATTTAATGATTAATATCCATTACACTATTTTAATTTTCCTCTAAAGATCGCTAAACATTAAATATTTGATTTCAGCTCTTTCTTTTCCACTTTACCAAATAACTCAATCTGGAAGTCAGCAATACTTCCGCTAAATTTGCAAAAACATTCTACCGCTTAGCACTCTCTAGGTTAACTAGTTTCTCAGAGTGTAAATGCCTGGCACTTAGCTGAAGTAAGACCTCTCAGAAGATATTTGATTCCTGGCAGAGAAGATGGGTAATTCTGAAGAGAAAGCACTCCTCCTAAGGCAAAAAGGAGGTGGGAGTTCCTATCATTCTCTCCTACTGAGTATAAGGTTGCTATATTAGTTTCCAAGGCTGCTGTACAAACTTGGTGGCTGAATACACAGAAACATTCTCTCTCAATTCTGAAGGCTAGAAGTCCAAAATCAAGGTATCAGTAGGACCATACTCCCTCTGAAGTCTCTAGATAAGACTCTTTTCTTGCCTCTTCTGGCTTCTGGTGACCCCAGGCGTTGCTTGGCTTGTCTGCCTCCTTCTTAAAATGGGTCTTCACGTGGCCTTATTCCCTCTGTCTCTCTGTATGCAAATCTGTCTCCTTTCTCTGGATGCTAGTCATTGGATTTAGGGCTCTCCCTAAATCCACGATGACTTCATCGCAAGATCCTTAACTAATTACACCTGCAAAGATCTTTTTTCCAAATAAGATCACATTCTGAGGTTCCATGTGGACATGAAATTTTGGGGAACACTACTCAACCCACCACAGTTGCCAAGTCTGTTCCAGTCAATAGAAATGCTATATATTAACAGTTTTCTAACAATGAATAACCGGGAAGGAACACATTTTATTTTCAAACGTTGGTCTCATGATCTCCTTACTCTCTTAAAAATTATTGAAGATCCCAAATACTTTTTGTTTATGTAGGTTATAATATTGATATTTATCATACTATAAATTAAAAGGGAAATTTTATTTATTTATTTTTAAAGACTTATTATTTTTATTTATTTTTGGCTGCATTGGGTCTTAGTTGCCGCACGTGGGACCTTTGTTGAGGCACACGGGCTCTTCGTTGCGGTGCGCGGGCTTCTCTCTAGTTGTGGTATGCAGATTTTCTCTTCTCTAGATGAGGCGCGTGGGCTCCAGTTGAGGCATGCGAGCTCAGCAGTTGTGGCACGCAGGCTTAGCTGCCCTGCGGCATGTGGGATATTAGTTCCCTGACCAGGGATTGAACACACGTCCCCTGCATTGCAAGGTGGATTCTCTACCACTGGACCACCAGGGAAGTCCCAAAAGGGAAATTTTTAAAAATATTTATTAATTCATTAAAAATAAACCTACTACATGTTAATATAGTACTTTTATGAAAAATAACTATATTTTCCAAATCAAAAAAATTGTTTTCTACTTTTGCAAATCTCTTAACATCTGGCTTCTGCATTCAGTCTTCTGTAATATCACACATCATGTAGTCGCTGTACACTAGAGAGAAAATGAACATGAAAATGGCAAATAACATTTTAGAATTATTATGAATATAGTTTGATCTCATTAAGCCTCTGCTAGAAAGATCTCAAAAGTTCCCCAGGATCCCCTAAGCACACTTTGGGAACCACTGCTATATAAAAATAATCCTAGAATTGTACAAAACCTTGTTACTCTGCTTTTATAAACCTTAAAATAGGATTTTTTTTTCACTTTGAGAAACCTAAACATTAAAGAGTTTCTTATTATAAAGTCCAGGGTTTTAGTCTCTGTTGACTTACATTGGGTTGTTCATTTTAAGATGCTAGTTAATATAATGAGGCATTTAAAAAGGAAAACCAAAGTTTCTGAAAATAACTATTTACATTTGAGCAGTCTGAACTAGGAACATTGGTGGGTCCCTGAATTACTTCTGTGCTATAGTTAAGAAGGTACCCAAAGCTACCTAGAATACATTAAAGGATAATAACAATTCTGGTATTCCTGGTATGGTTTTCCTCATCTTTTAGTCTCAGACTTTACCTTAATCCTGGTAACCTTGCTCATAAACTCATGTCAATGGTTATAAAGGAGAGTATATATCAGTAGTCTTTAACCATTTCTAGGGGGTCTTATCAGTTGTAGTAAATTCATTCACAAATTTAGCACACTAATCAGTTTTAGAGGTCCCTAAACCCATGGAGGGGCCCCAGTTATAACCCTTTCTGAAAAGGTACAGACAGATGAATGTTTCATTACCAAGACAATACTGAGAAACAGTTCAGGTTCCTGTGTTACTGACAGAGGTAAGATTATAAATTCCGTTAATAAGTGTCTTTTGGTTTTGTTTTTTGTTTTGGCCACGCCACGCAGCTTACGATATCTTGGTTCCCCAACCAGGAGGTAAACCTGAGCCCCAGCAGTGAAACCTCCGAGTCCTAACCACTGGACCACCAGGGAATTCCTGATTGGTTTTGTTTTTTAAATTAGTGAATTAAAGATTGCAGTCAGCTCTCATTTTTCTCCTCCAACCATTCCACCTAAAACACCCGACCATATCACTTCCTTGAGGTCAGCTTATACTGCTAACTTCCAGAGGGCAAATAAAAGATCTAAGTCCCCAGACTATCAGGAGGGGAATGAGCACCCGCACTGCTGTGAATTCGCTGGGTGTCAATCAGGGTCTCTAAAAATGGTATGTTTTCATTTTATTCAATACTCTGAGGAACTGAAGCAATAATGAGATATTGCCAGGGATATTACCAATTAAATCAAGTAAACCAGTAAGGCCCTTTCATTTTCAAATTCTTCCTAAAACATGTTCATGTAAGATTTTTAATCGGCATGAATAAAAACTCCAAAATCTGAAATGCATTTTAAAACAACTTGATAGAAATCCTTCTAAACTGTATTTACACTTCCTGCCATAATACATACAATAAGCAAAATTCAAAGCTTTTCATGATGCATTACTTATTATGAGTATCTATGACTTTGCTCAGAGGCTTGCAGAGGCTACCCAATTCCCTGAGACTGCTCTAATTTTCTATTTAGTGATTCTTTGGTCTTCTCTCCTGTCAGCTGCCACCTTTCAGAATGTCAGCCTAATAACTCCCCACCCCTAAATTCTAATCTGTTACCTAGGAAAAAGTGATGGCACCAGAAGAAAATAGATACTGAAACTTGTAAATGAGTAACCCTATTTTCAAATACAATTCTAAGTCAATAGGCCATGGAATAGAAATGGTCCTCATTCTTTTGCCAAGTAATGTGCATAAGATGTATGACAGCTACCTTTCTTGCTGCTTAGAGACTCTTCTCCACAAGTTTTGGTTTTGTTTCAGATGAAGGGAGTTATTGGAAATCTGACTGGAAATAAGGAAGTTAGTGTGCAGGATGTATCCCTAAGGCAAAAGCACTAAGGGTTTCAGATTTATAATGACTGTTCATGGAACAAAGGAACATATGTAACTGGCTCTCAAAAATATTTATTAAAGTTGAAGCACAGAAAAACTAAGTGATTTCCTCAAGATGACTTAGCAAGAAAAAAGAAGCATCAGCCAGAATCAATTTCTTGTTGCCCAATACTCTTTTTTCTTATGGAATATTTTCCTTTTATACAGTATTGCTTTTTACATCATACAGTGATTGTAACGACCCACTATCACTGAAACATTCACTTCGAGGTGCTGGTGCTGGTGATAGGTGCACTGAGGCACTGTGGCTCCCTTCTGCCCAACAGTACACATCTGCAAGGGGAACCAAACCAGCCAAGAGACCCAGTCAGGAATAAATAAGACCCAATCTTGTCCTCACGGAACTCATATTCTGGTGGAGTAATTAAGCAACTAATTACCCAAGTAGGCTATGAAGGGGAAGTATAGCATATCTGGAGAATAAATTAGAGTTAGCTGATATAATCTAAGCAGTCAGGGTCTGTGAGGAAGTCCATCCATACTGCCAAAACTACCTGACTAATCTTAGCTAAGGTCTCTTCCCCATTTAATACAAACACCAGTCCCCCCCTGCCACTCACTCCACCCATACAGACTTTCTTCTTGTCTTCCTGCATCATGCCAAGCTTGTTCCCACCTTAAGGCCTTTGCCCTTGTTGCCTAAGCCTCAAACATTCTGTCTCCAGATCTAATAACTGGTTGCTTCAAATCATCTCAGCAGGTTTCCTCAGAAAAGCCATCTCTGTTCTAAACCAAAACAGACCCCACCACCCAATTTATTCTTTACCAAGTCACTGTTTTCTGACTTTCATGGCACTTTTTCTATTTTATTTTGGTGACCCTAAAAACTATAATGGTTTTTATGAATTTATTCATGACATCAGTCCCCTAGTCTTATTTCCCTCTTAAGATTTAAGTCTCAACTAGGTTTAAGAATTTTCACAAACACAAGCCTTATGGTTGTAAGCACCCTCCACCAGCCCCCAATAATGTAAGCCCCTTGAAAGCAGTGATCTCAGTCTGTTTTGTTCTTGTGGTATCCCCAGTGCCTAAAATCTTGCCTGGCACATAGTAGCTCTTCAAACATTATTTGATAAACAAAAGAAATGAAAAAATAGAAGTGGAAGAATACCCAGGATTGTGCCAAGAACCATTTCGTGGCACCAGTCATTTCCTACCTCTAGATGAGAGTCCAATTTTGAGAAAGCATGCTACGTACAATCCTTCAAATTGTTTGAAAAGCCAGAGAGAGAGATGGAAGCGGAGTAAAACAATTACATTTACATTAGGAACAACAAAGCGTTCAGAGATAATTTTTTCTGTGTACTTTTCCACTTTTTTCTTCCAAGTAGGCCTATTATATGTAATATAAAAATATCCAGACAGAAAAAAAAGAAAACAAAATCATGTGGCAATCTTGCTACAACATTTTATTTATACTGCTATATATATTGATTTATGGTTATAAAAAATTCTCTACAAATTTGGTAGATAACCTCTCATTTTCTCTCTTTTGATTTCTTGGTCTTAGTAACTCCTCTGAAATTTTCCTTGTCACTTACCCAAGAAATTTTTTGGATGACTATATTCAGAGCATTTGACTAGATACTGAGGGATGTTAATATGTAACCATAAAACTGTTCCTACCCCCTACAATTTTATAGGATAGATAAAATGTATTATTGCTCACATAGGCAAGATCTAAACATCAAAAAGAATGATTCAAACAACAATGATATACATGAGCTGGAGAGGCAGAAGAATTCAAAAAGTAGTTGATATTTGGGGTGGGTATTACAGGATTCTGGTAGATAGCATTAGGGATAGATAGCCTTCCAAATGAGAGAAAACAGCAAGAATAAACATGAGGAGGCAGAAAGCCAACAGCTGCATTTGGAGCAGTGAAAATACACCAGATTTGCTAGAGCTGAATATAGGAACTAGTAAAAAGGCTAGAAAGGGGGTCTTAGATACGAGTTGAATGGTTTGTATTTTATCACAAAGTCAGTGAAGACGCTGTAGAAAAAACTGTTAAGTGACATGATCAAAGCAGTGGTTCTGAAAGATCAATCTGATGCTTTATGCAGAACAGACTGGAGAAGGAAAAAAGAGCACAGCTAGGGAAACCCATTAGAAGGCTGTGTTGGTACTCCAGAAATTCATGAGTGCCTAAACTGAGGTGTGACCAGTATAAATCAAAAGTGAAAAGGGCAGGGCTTCCCTGGTGGCGCAGTGGTTGAGAGTCCGCCTGCCGATGCAGGGGACACGAGTTTGTGCCTCGGTCCGGGAAGATCCCACATGCTGTGGAGCGGCTGGGCCCGTGAGCCATGGCCGCTGAGCCTGCGCGTCCGGAGTGTGTGCTCCGCAACGGGAGAGGCCACAACAGTGAGAGGCCCGCGTACCACAAAAAAAAAAAAAAAAAAAGTGAAAAGGGCATACATGGAAGAGAAATAAGCAAAGACTGCACGGAGCTTGACAACAGATCGGATGTGAAGAAGAAAGGAAGACATAAAAAATAACTATTGACATTGGATAGAGGAATATGGAAAAACAGAAACAAAGAAGTCACAGGAGAAGCTAGTTTGGGGGAGAGAAGTATAGTTCAGTATTAGCCATGTTATTAAATTTGACGTGCTTGCAAAACAGGGCCAAAAATCCAAGTAAATGCAGAAATGGCTGACTTGAGCTTGGAATTGACCAGGATTGGACATGTTGACTGAGGAGTCATCTACAAAAGAAAAGACAGAAGTAATGGAAGTAGAGGAACTCTCCTGAAAGGGCTGTAGAGAGAGAATCATACTGTCACAGACTGACACCTACGGTAATGGTCATATTTTGGGGTTGGGAGAATGGGAAGCCAAAGAATAGAACAAATGACTATTAGAAAGTTCAAAGAATTCAGAGGAATATCAAGAAAAGACAGAAAGAGGCTGATTCACAGAGTAAAAGTGCCACAGAATATTTAAGGAGATATTCTATGTATTTGTAATTGCAGGCATAATAACTTTGTAGTTAAAGGGTTATAGTATATTGTAGGGCAAAGAATTATTATTCACCTTCTAAGTGAAGGTTTGTTACCTGCCTACTTCTTCAGTTTCACCTCTTTTCCTCCTTAGGCAGTGCTTACATTCTGAGTATCTTAAAGGCCCATGCTCTTTCCTGACTCAAGATCTTTGCACAATAGTGTTCCTTACCTCAGCCAGGAATACCATTTCCCCCATTCTGTACAGCGTTAACACCTATTCATCCTCCCGATACTGTCACTTTCTCAAAGAGACTGTCCATTACTCCTCCTTTTCCCCAGTAAAAATCAGATTACGCTGTTAAATTCTCTTCCTTAGCTTTTCTTTGTGGCACTTATCAATCATAGAGCAACGTTTGTGTGACTACTTCATGGCTGTGTGTGCCATTAGATTGGCAAGCTCCAGGAGAGATGATTTGTCTATTTTGCTCATCCCATCCCTAACTTCATGCCAAATACACAGGTTTTCAACAAATATTTGCTAGACTTACGTTTCAGTAAGAACTACAAGCAAACAAGCTAAGCAGAAGAAAACAGCGTATAACTGTCCAAATCAGCTGTAATAGTGGCCTGCTGATCTGCAGCCAGAACCGGCAATCTCCAAATTGAGTTATCAAACCAAACTACACAGTAAGCAAAAATGCACTGCTGCGGTAAAGATCGCTGATAATTTTTACAATAGGTTACCCATATTCGGTGTGTAAGTGCTGAAATTCTTAAGTATTGATTTTTTCCATAACACGTGGAAACGCTACATCGTGGCTGAAAATGGTTTGAGAAGCAAGTAGAAAATGGGTCTGGCTCTAGAACGTTAATAATTCCACACACTACTCTGCATTCGCCTCGCTGGTTTAGATTACGGCTCAGGACGGATCCCCACTGAAACGGGAGCTAATGCAAATTTCTTTTGTTCTCAGGAGATGAAGTGGAGGTTTGGGGGACGCTACCGTCGGAACTCTGGAGGCCCAAGCAGCTTACACTGATCTAAAACAAGGCTACCCGATGGGGAGCCAACAACTCCGGGTGTGAAAGAGAGAAATGTTAAGACCGAGGGTCCGCCAAGATGCGAAGGCTTCTCCCTCGGGACTGGCAGTAGCGGTTCAGGAGGAGGCCGGGGCCCGACCGCTCGTACCTTGCTTGACTCGGGGATCCCTGGTGCTAGTAGCGGCGGAGGGGGGCGGCCTGACCACAGGCTTCTTGTTTTGGGCCTCCCCGGCAGCTCCGGCCTCAGCGGATTTGGCTCTGGAAGCTGATACAGCGGCCCGGACCGCCGCGGCCCCCGGCGCCTTGTGTTTCTTGTTCTTGCCTCCCATGTTGCAGCTGCGGCAGAAGATTCCTCCCGGTCCAGGTCCCGGAACCACTTCCGCACCGCCTCCAGAAGCTCTTCACATTCCCCGGAGTCTCACGCCGCCACCTTGCGTCCTCCATCCGGGTTTCTAGGCCCTGCTACAACCGCTGCTTCGCAATTGGTCCGACTCACCAAGGTCCCGCCTCCTCCCCGCCCACCTAGGCGTCTGCTGCGTGCTGGGAACCCTCGCCTCGCTCCCTCTTTAGCCAAGGAGCTGCCTATCCGCCGGTGTTTAGGAGAGGAAAAGAAAGTTCGGAGGAGAAAAAGGAGGCAGGGAAAAAGTCTCCGGGGCTGCGTGACTCGACTAATTTTGTCTCCCAGGGGCCCCTGTTGCGGCTTCGCTTGGCGTCACGGTCGGTGTGGTCGCGGAGCATCTTGGGTAGGAGGGAGATTCGGTCTCACAGCTCCGAAAGATGGCGGACGCGTTTGGGGATGAGCTCTTCAGCGTGTTTGAGGACGACTCGACCACTGCGCCCGGAGCCAAAAAAGACAAGGAGAAGGGGAAATGGAAGGGGCCGCCAGGGTCTGCGGAAAAGGCCGGGTAAGGAAGATGTCCGAAATGTCTTTTTTTTTCTCTCTCCTCAGTGTTGAGGGAAGAAAATCCCACTCTCTTCTGAAGACCACGAGAAGTAGGGTGTACGTTAATGGCGTTGGGAAGTGAAGGGGGTTGAGAAAAATGTTGAGGAGGGGGGAAGAACGTTGGTTTGGGGGAAGCTGGGCCTTGGTGTTCTCCAGTGGCCGCAGGCAGTGTGGACTTCTGCCGCTGCAATTACCTGACGCTTGCGTAAGGCCTGTCTATTACCCCTGCCTGCGCCCTGGGGTCGTGAGGGTAGGTCAGGTGTCTCTTAGTTTCTGTACCCCCAGCTCCAGCACAATACTGGGCATAATACAGGAAACGAATCACCAGTTGATTAAAGGGTTAAGCTTAGAAAATGTGACTTGGATTGACGGGGAGGGGAAAGGGCAGATAGCAGCAGGAGACGGGAAAGAGATTCAGTCTCCAAGCTGCAGTTTTCTTGCCCACGAGGTGATAGCACCAACCACTAGGGTGTTTGTAAGGAGTAAACGAGATAGTATGTGTAAGCGCGTAACAGTGCTTAGCACATAATAGATTCTCAAATGCTGGCTTTCTTTGATTTTATTAAGAAAACTTAAAAAAATTACTGGTCCCTGAAACTTAAAGTAAGATGATTCATTAGTAATGAATAAAATTTACTCTTGACGTTGGGGGAGGATACCCAATGAATGCTTGAATTAAATTAGTCATGATTTTGCTCTCAAGGAACTTTTATTTGAGGTAAGGAGGTGGTACAGATACATATTTTAAAGTTAGTAGGAGCTTGAAATATAATAAGCTGTATATACAGTTAAGTGCTATAAAAGTTTAGGAAAGAGAGCTATTTATGATGTCTAGAGAGCCTTACATGCAAGAAGCTATTCTGTGTTGAGATGATTCCGTATTGACCGCTGAGAATTTTTTTGATTTGTTTTGTTTTGTAGCACAAATTGGGCTAGGCGGAGTGTTTGCTTAGGGACTACAAGAGATAAGCCTAAGAATATAAATTGGTTTTAGATTATGAAGGGCCTTGAATAGCAAGCATATGAGTTTTGATTTCATTTTAAAAACCCAGGTGAACATGTGTTTTTTACCTAACTTGGTGACTGGATAGGTAGAGTGATAGTTTAGAAAAATTAATTTGGTATCAGTAGTCAATGTATTGAAAGAGGAAAGACACTGATAGTAAAAAGTAAATTAAAAAGTATTTCAGTTATCTAATTATGAGATTATAAAAACCTCAACTCAGGAGGTGACAGAAGGAAGGAAAAGGAAAGATAAAATGTTGTGAAGGAAAAAATTGACAGGCCTTATTTAAGGGGGACAATGGAAGAGGGGTCAAAAGAGACGTTTTGAACTTGGATATCAGGAAGAAGAAAAATAGGGAAATTTATAAGAGATTTTGATTTCGAAATTAATTTGGCTTGAGACAAAGTGAAGTGATGATAGTATATCCATATTGAAGTATCCATTGGGCAATTTTAATCTGGCTTTGGAGAAATACCAGAACTGTAGGTATATATTTGGATGCTATTTCAATTGGTCCTGCTTGAAGTGGAGATTCCTGTGGGAAAGTATAGTTTTCCCACACATAGAGATTAGATGGATATTAGAACAATCAGGAGTTTGAAATGTCACATAAGAGTGAAACAAAGGAGAAAAATAGTCTTCCTCTCTCATTGAGTTAGAGGGTGTAGTAGTCTTGGAGAACTTTTCAGGGAAAATGAGAAAGGAGGACAGGTTCTTTTAATTTTTTCCAAACAGGAATAGTTAATAATTTCTGTAGTTTGAATGGGCAACTATGATGTTATGAAGATGATACATGTATAATTTCCTACTGTGGTAAATACTTTGTTTCAGAATTACTCAGGGAAAATTCACTTTGCAGTGTATCAGGGGTATGCTGTTTCTGCAACCTTCCAAAGTGAAAATTTGTAGGATATAAAAACAATTTATATTTTAATTTTACTAGGAAATATGTGAACATTAGAGAAAGGAAATACGTAAGAAAATATAGACCATGATTAACTTACGGAACTTTGTTTACTACCAACACTTCTAACTAGGCCTAGACGTCTAGGTATTTTTAGGGAAAAATCCAATTTGCATTATTGTAACTATCATCATAATTATTTGTATCGTAGTCAATATGTATAGCATGATTTCCATCTGATTTGTATAACACAGAAGGGCAAATCCTGGAACTTTAGAGGATCTTGTCTTTTGTATTGATACTTAATACTCTAGACCAAGTGGGTGCTTTTTAAAAAAACTTTATGAGAATTGTCTGGAGAGAGAGAATAATATGAAAAACTCCATGTACACATAATTCAGCTTCAGTATTATCAAGTCATGGGCAATTTATTCCCACACCCTTTTTTTGTAAATCAAATGCTACTAATCATGTTATTTCTCCCTAAATATTTCAGTATGCATCTCTTGTTGATAGTGACTTTCTTTTCCAACGTAACTGTCACGCCATTGTTATACCTAACAAAATGTACGATAATTCCTTGATACCATTGAATAGTCAATCCACAGTAAGATTCCCCAGTTGTCTCAAAGGTATTTTTTTGTAGTTGGTTTATTTGAATCAGGTTCCAGACAAAGCCCTTATACTGTTTTGGTTGTTATATCCCTGAAGTCTTTCATTTTACAACAGTCCCTTTTTTCCTTACGCTATTGATTTCTTTTGGAGGGGTGGATGAAAGGAGAAGCCAGCTCATTTGTCCTGTATACTTTTCCACATCCTGAATTTGCTTTCTTATGCTGTCATTTTACTAGCTTTTTTATCTTCAAGTATTTACTGTAAACTGTCCTTATATATAGAGCTGAACTATGCAATCTATAGTAGTCCCCCACCCTTATGTGAGGGGGATAGGTTCCAAGAACCCCAGTGGTTGCCCGAAACCTTGGATAGTACCAAACCCTATATGTAGTATGATTTTCCCTATACATACATACCTACAAAAGCATAATTTATAAATTAGGCACAGTAAGAGATTAACAATTACTGAAAATAAAATAATTATATCAATATATAAGTTGAGAACTTTCACCTTTCCATTTTTTTAAAAAATTAATTTATTTATTTTTGGCTGTGTTGGGTCCTCGTTTCTGTGCAAGGGCTTTCTCCAGTTGCGAGAGTGGGGGCCACTCTTCATCACAGTGCGTGGGCCCCTCACTGTCATGGCCTCTCGCGTTGCGGAGCACAGGCTCCAGATGCTCAGGCTCAGTAGTTGTGGCTCATGGGCCTAGCTGCTCCGCGCTCCCCCAGACCAGGGCTCGAACCCACGTCCCCTGCATTGGCAGGTAGACTCTCAATCACTGCGCCACCAGGCATTTAAAGTAAGCACTTGATGGCTTCTCTTTGGCATTGCCAGCATCACTACTCTTGCGCTTCGGGGCCATTATTAAGTAAAATAAGAGTTACTTAAACACAAGCACTGCCATAGTACAACAGTGATCTGAAAACTTAGACAGCCACTAAGTGACTTAACAGGCTGGATACTGTTGGCAAAGGGATGATTCATGTCCCAGGCGGGATGGAGCAGGAATGTGCAAGATTTCATCATGCTACTCAAAAAGGCATCCAGTTTAAAACTTATGAATTATTTACTTCTGGAATTTTCTGTTTAATATTTTTGGACCTCAGTTGACCTTGGGTAACTGACACCTTGGAAAGGGAAAACATAGATAAGGGGGGACTCCTGTAATAGCTACTACCTCCCTGTAGCTGTTGAGCACTTAAATGTAGTTAATCAGAATTGACATGTTCTGTGAATGTAAAATATACACTGTATTTTGAAAACTTGTTATAAAAAAGGTCAAATACATCATTTTTATCTTTATATACTGAAATTATAATATTTTGTATATTTTGGGTTAAATGAAATATATTAAAATTGGTTTCTTTTTTAAACTATTTTAATATGGTTACTAGAAATTTAAAGTTATATAGGTACTTGCATGTATATATCTTGGACAGCTGCTGATGTCGAGACTTGATTAGAATCATTCAATTGTTTAGATAAGAATACAGTTGAATAGAGAGTTGAATATAGTATTAAAGAATAATGGAGCTCTTCTGAAGGAAAGTATTCTACAATGAATTTAGGTTTTAAGCTTCTCAAAGGTATAGCTGCTGTGGCCTCTCCCACTCACGGGCCCAGCCACTCTGCAGCATATGGGATCTTCCTGGACCGGGGCACGAACCCGTGTCCCATGCATCGGCAGGCAGACTCTCAACCACTGTGCCACCAAGGAAGCCCTGTTTCTTTGTTTTATAGTTGTACCAACTCCTAGTAGGTTTAATTACAATGCTTTGGTTGATGCTTACTAATTCAGAAAGAATAATAAAATATTAGAACTAGAGGGATCATAATTATCATTCATGTCTTTTACTGAGGGCCAAGGATATTGATTGCTTGTCCAAAGGAGATTCATGTAAGTAATATGGAACAACTGTGAATACCTATTCCACTAAACGGGGCGTGAGAGGAATTACATATTTCAGGTTTTGCCAAGCATCAAAGAATAAACTTCATTATGGAAATGTTATTCAAGCATATAGATCAGTACTACTATTTGTTGACTCTTTTTTAAAAAAATTTTTCTATTGAAATAAAACATACAAAAAAAAGTGCGAAAGTCATGGGACAAATTTTCATAGTGAACACACCAGTGTAAGCCCTGTTCAGGACAAAAAATAGAATATTGCAGAAATCCCTCTTTTTCCCCCAGTAAAGTGACTAACGCGATAACCACGTGTGTTAGTTTTTTTTCTGTTTGTAAATATAATGTAAATAGATTCATACAGAATATGTTCTTTTGTTTCTGGCTTTTGCTCAACATTGTAAAATTCTTTTTTTTTTTTTTGCGGTACGCGGGCCTCTCACTGCCGCGGCCTCTCCCGTTGCGGAGCACAGGCTCCGGACGCGCAGGCTCAGCGGCCACGGCTGCTCCGCGGCATGCGGGATCCTCCCGGACCGGGGCACAAACCCGTGTCCCCTGCATCGGCAGGCGGATTCCCAACCACCGCGCCACCAGGGAAGTCCGTTTGTAAAATTCTTAACTGTAGCTCTGGCAGTAACTTTCGAAGTATGATTGAGGTTTGGTGTGGGATCAGAGGAATATTCCCAATTACCTGAAAAGCCTGCTCTTTTTCAACTATAGGAGACTGAATTTTTCTTCACATAGTTCAGCCAAAAGCTGTATCACAAGTTCAATGTAGAGATAGATGAGAGTCCAGCTGCCTTCTATTAAGCCAGACATTAAAGAGACTTGCAAAAATATGAAACAATGCCATTCTTCTCATTAACATTTTTTTTGGAAAATACTAATTTTTTTCAGTTTTAATATTTAATGTGGTAAACATCAATAGATAAGACTACAGAAACAAAATTCATTGGAATCCTCAGTAACTTTTAGACTGGAAAATCAAAATCTCTCATTTCTGAGATCAATGATTTTGGAGCCACTGATCTAATACAGTTTAATTTCCATTTTCCTGGTAATTAATGGTTCTTGAGCTTCTTTTCGTATACTTATTGGTCATTTGGATATCCTCTTTCGTAAAGTGCCTGTTCTAGTCTTTTGCTCATTTTTTTATTGGGTTATCTTTTTTTTTTTAATTTGTAGCCGTCACTTCCATTATTTTAGATACATACGCCTTTGTCAGTTATATTTGTGTTTTCTCCCACTTTGTCTTTTCTCTGTACTCTCTTAATGGTACCTTTTGATTTACAGAAACTCTTAGTTTCAATGCAGTCCAATTTAGCAAACTTACTTTTTGGTTAACAATTTTATGTCCTGTTTAGTAATACCTAAAGATAATTTTCTCATTTTATCTTCTAGAGGCTTTGTTGTTTTTGCCTTTCACAATTAGATCTAATATCCATATTGATTTTTGTGTATAATTGGCATAGGGGTCAGATTGATTTCCCCTATGGTTATCCAATCCACAAAGCACTGTTTGTTGTCACTACTTTAGACCAGTGAATCCAACCACATAAAAAAAATTTCTCCCAAATAGTAATATTATGCCATTTAGAAAAGCATTAAATGTTTATTGGAAGTGTTCATGTAAATGTCTAATGGTATTTTACAGTTTTTAAGAATATTATATTAGTAATAGTTGTGTTAATGTGAGTTGCAAAATATTTTTAGAACAGAATTTTGAAAATATGAAATGGAAGAGGAGTAGTATTCAGTTTCATTAGTTAAAATAAGAGTATTCTGGGCTTTAGCCACTTTTGATTTGTAACATCTACTTACATGACTTTTTGTTAATAGTGTATATTATACATGGGATAATATTTTATGGAGTCACCCTTAAAGTAAGAAGTGCTATTGCAAAATTCATTCTAAACCGTTCACATTTCAGAAAACGTTTTGATGGTAAATTACAATCTGAGTCAACTAATATTGGAAAAAACAAGAGAGATGCAGACTTCGAGCGCACAGATGAACCCATTTTTGGAAAGAAGCCCAGGGTAGAAGAGTCAATAACTGAAGACTTAAGGTAGTATTTCCATTGTTATAAATGTTAGTAACTCTTAAGTTGGGTGGTTGCCTGAAGTTTTGAAGATAGCTTGTATGTTGTTACTTTATGAAAATATTTGTTGTATTAGAGAAATGAAAATAGATATTCTTTATATATTCATATAAACATATAACTGTAGGACAATTATGTAAGTTTGGGGAAATGGAAAACAATATAGAAAAGAAAGGCTTGTAATACTTTTAATCCAATTTTAAGAAAGAATCTTGAAGCCTGATTTTTTTAAAAAGAAGAAATGCCATTTCATTTATTTGTTAATGTCTTAGAAGAGGATCACTGGAAGAGTGGGATAAAAGGAAAGAATAGAACTGACACAATGGAAGGGAATACTTGAGAAGGAGCATTAGGAGGAATTAGATTTTCACTGTTGCATATAGCAGTAGAGTGGCTATGAATCTCAAGACTACTATCAATGAGGGAGACCCATGGATATGTGTGGCTGAAATAGCTGGGTGTTTCTTTGATTTCAAAAGTTGGAACTTTCTAGAAATTGATTACAGTTTCTTAGGTTGACCTGTTTCCTCTCGTAGCGATGATCATGACTTTGCTTTTCTCATTTGCCATATTCTAGCTTGGCACTACAATGAAGAATTTACTCCTGTGGTTTTGTTGTTGTTGTTTTTTAACCGGTTAGCTGTTGTTGTAGCTAGCAAAGGTAGGTACTGTAAATGGTGGTAGATGTATCACTGAAATACTTAAGATGCACTGTTTGTCCAAACTAGTGGAATAGGTTACAAAATAATACTGATAATTTAAAATCATTGTTGCTTATTGTAGTAACTCTTGGGTTTTATCCAAAGTATGGTTATTGATTTAAAGTAAAAAATCAGAAGTACAATCAATAATAATGGATCTAGTGCAGAAATACATCTATTTTTCTTCAATTTATCCACAACCATGTCGTTTCAGAGTCTAAACAGAGAACCTAGATGAGTATAACTTAGGATTTTGATGAGAAGAGGGAACACTTCTATAAATTATAGCAACATCTGTATTAGACTAGTTTATTTTATACTTCCTATTACATAATGGTTTTTTTGGGGTTTTTTTTTGCGGTATGCGGGCCTCTCCCGTTGCGGAGCACAGGCTCTGGACCCACTGGCTCACGGACCTAGCCTCTCTGCGGCATGTGGGATCTTCCTGGACCGGGACACGAACCTGTGTCCCCAGCATCGGCAGGTGGACTCTCAACCACTGTGCCACCAGGGAAGCCCCGTAATGGTTTTTATAAGCAGCTTTGTGTTTTGAAGCAGTGATAATGCTTTTGTAGAGGTACTTTTTTTTTTTTTTTTTTTTTTTTTTTTTTTCGGTACGCGGGCCTCTCACTGTTGCGGAGCACAGGCTCCGGACGCGCAAGCTCAGCCGCTCCGCGGCATGTGGGATCTTCCCAGACCGGGGCACGAACCCGTGTCCCCTGCATCAGCAGGCAGGCTCTCAACCACTGCGCCACCAGGGAAGCCCCTGTAGAGGTACTTTTTATCCAAAATAGTTACTGGAACTAAGCTGACATAATTCTTTGAATAATCCACTTGGAGTCTGTCTGTTTTGTATTTGTAATAAAAGATGCTAACTCACCATTTTGAGTTCCCAGCATATGTAATTCTCAGTAATTTATTTTAATGTAATTTTAACAACTTTTTGTTTTTTAAGTTTGTCAGACTTGATGCCCAGGGTCAAGGTACAATCAGTTGAAACTGTTGAAGGGTGTACACATGAGGTAAGCACAAACAGTGTATGGTAAGTTGGTGTTATAAGTGGGATTTTGCTTTGGACTATCTAATCTGATGATTGACAAGCAGTTTAGCCTTAAGGGCTTTGGAAACAATATATAGTTTCTGTGCAGTCAGTGTACATAGTCTAGTGGAAGGAGCTGGGGGTTTGTATTCAAACCTGAGCTTAGACACTGACACAGCGCTTTTCCTAACTACAGTCTTGGATAAATTTCTTAACCTCTTTGACATTGGTTTTCTAATTTGTAAGTTTAGAATAATGGGATTTACATCATGGGGTGGTTGTGAAGATTATGTAAGAAAATTAGGTGAGATACCCAGCACAGAGTAGGGTTTTTTTGTTTGTTTTTTTGTTTTGTTTTACGGAGTAGGAATTTAATACATGTTTATTCCCATGTTCCTAAAGTCAAGTAACAGTGACATTTTGCAGGTCCCGTGCTTTTTTGTGTTTTGCTCTGATGACTGATATATTGCAGTTTCATTGTCTGCCACAAGATGGTGGTCACTGATAGCTTGTAGTAACCGTTGATCAGTGAGCATTTGTAAACATATGGGACATAAGGAAACTGTAACACTAGTTCTTTCTATTAAGCCCTTCTGCTTTTGCCATGTAACCTTATATGTTACTGCTACAGTTAATTGAGGAATCTTATTAAAGACTGTATCAAATAAGCAGAGTAATTCCAAATTAACAAAAATTGCTTTTGATGTAGATCTGGAATGTTATTTTTTTAAACACCTGTTTTTCTACTTGAAATTTCCTTATGTTCCTTTAGAATATCACTTAGTTTGGCAGGTATAATATCCATTAGATCATTCATTAAATACTTACATTAGACCCTATTTGATGCTGTGGTCTTAAAAAGATAGGAGAAAAACCTCAAACACACACAAATTTTGCTCTCAAGAGGCCAGAAGTTTTTTCTGTCCTCCTTCATGATTATCCTCAAGCCCTCCATTCTGTTATCTCCTCTCACTTTTTTAGCAGGTAACCTTACCTTTTACTTTATCTAGAGGTTTGAAGATATCAAGTTGGAGTCACATCCACTCAAAGGACAAGGCACTGCATTGTTTAGGCTGAGGAGAGTTGCTCTGCCAATGTTCTTGGTTGTATGCTATCCTGCCTCCACAAAGACTTGGATCATTCCATTTTCCCTTGACTGTTTCTGGTGTCTCCTTTTCTCTATTTTCCTTTTCTTATCAGCATATGAATATTCAAAAGCTTCTCTTTTGTTCTGTGTTGCTTTTTAGCCACTGTGTTGTGTTTCTTCTTCCCCATTGTAGTCATTCATTCAGTACATATCTTTTGGGCGCCAGGTATATTTTATTAGTCACTGAATATAAAGAGATAAACAAAAAAAGTTATGGTCCCTTTCTTTTCAGAGTTGTTATTGAGTGCTCTGCTTAGAAAATCCCTGCTAAGTGCTCGCTTCGGCAGCACATATACTAAAATTGGAACGATACAGAGAAGATTAGCATGGCCTCTGTGCAAGGATGACATGCAAATTCGTGAAGTGTTCCATATTTAAAAAAAAAAAATAAAAAGAAAATCCCTGCTAAACTTCCTAACCTTCCAGTCATCTTTTAATCTACTATAGTTAGATCTCTTCTTTCTCCATGTCTTTCAAACTGCTCTGACAAAAATCACGAATAACTAATTGCTAAGTCTATTTGACTCTTGATTATTCTGTTGTTTTTCTATTTTTCTGACTCCTTAGTCTCTGTAGGCTTCTCTTCTACCTGTCTGTTATAAGTTAGTGTTACCCAGACTGTTTTCAGAGAATAAAAACAAAACTCTGATTCTCATACATGTGAAAACACAATTTGTTATTGTTGCTGCTATTAAATCTCAGAAATGTTAAAGTCTTAATTGCTTTGTGTTAATGTTTTTTGTTCATGTCATAGCAAGTATCAGGAGAGATGTGAGGGAGGTGAACCAAGTAACCAGGTATGGCCCCGCAGGTTGATCATACCTTGATGAAGATCACACCATGATTTAGGGTCTAGTCTTCAGATTTTCAGATTCCGAAATTTGATTTTGTCAGTGCGCCAGAGGTTGTGCTCTTTGGATAGAATCACTTTCATCATAGTCATGGTATGGTATAACAAAAGAAGGACATTCCCTTAAATTAATGGATAAGTCCTCTTATTGTCAAACTACCTAGGAGTCAGAAACTACTTAGAAGTTTCTTGGTGTCATAATAAAGGGGAATGTGTAGTCTTAAGGGGAAGACTGATGAAAACTATTCCTGTCCCTGGAAGGGTTCATTCACTAATAAAAACAACTCATAAATTAATTCTTTCATAATGTGTGCTGGATAAACTACCAAATTCTACCCCTTTATAGATTCCATTTAGAGTTCCACATTGCTTCTAACACAGTTATTATACTGGGTATTGTTCATTGAGTTTCATAATTTATCGTTTCACTTAATTACAGTCAGGTTCTAGTTATTCCTTTTGAAACACTACACATATCATCTTGATTGTAATTGAATTGCAAATTTACCAACAATCTCTCAATATTCTAAGACAGCTAATCTTATCTCATACTTGTTTGTTGAAATTTTGCTCTTAGAAATTATTTCTAACTTCTGTGTGTACAGTACTTTGCCCTTGTTGATTGATTATTTATACACTAATTGGCTTACATATTGGGAATTTACATATATTGTGAACTGCTCTCCAGATCTTAATCTTCACTGGAGGAAAATTAGTTTCCTGTTCCAGGAAATAATACCATTTTATTCCACATAGTTTTCTTTCATATAGTGGCATCCCTTTTTATGTCCATTCTGCTTTTTTGAGCATTCATTAATGTCAGGAAGTACATTAGATATAGAAAAATACAAAGATAGCTGAGATAGGTCCTAGACCTTAATAAACACAGTTTCTTCTGGGAGATAGACTTAAGTGCTTTTAATTAGATTACTATCAGATAAACACTAATAAAAGTTTTTTGAATGTTGTAGCTTTTGCATTTTTCTCAAAGGTGGTTATTTAATTTTACAGTGTCTAAGACTGTCAGAAACACTTTAGTTCACCACCTTTATTTTTCAAACCATCATTGATTAGGGAGTGCTGAATGCATCAATTCTCGAATAGTAAATTGATTTTTTTTTTTTTTAACATCAGGTTGCACTTCCTGCAGATGAAGATTATCTACCACTTAAACCTCGCGTTGGAAAAGCTGCAAAGGTTTGTACTTTGGGCAGTACGGTTTATACAGTTTTGTGAGTCTGTTTTCCTAAAAATCTTCAAGATAAACTTTTAAATGAGATCCTTATACTTCCCAGTGTGTGTGTGTGTGTGTGTGTGTGTGTGTGTGTGTATATATATATACACACACACATATATATGTACAAATTAAGAAGCTGCCACCTGAAGTCAAATATGGTGAGAACCAAATCAATAAACAACCATGCTGAAAACCAAGTATCATGTGATAAGATTTTTAAAAATGGAAATAATTCTCAACGTTTTTAATGAATCTAATGAAAAGTACTGATCTTTCTCTAGGAAAAAATGCATGTGTACAGTCAGTTTTGTGTATAGTTTTGGGAGTTGAACAAACTTCTAATGAAACTTAAACTCTTATGATGATATTAAATGGGTTTTGAAACCCTGATAGATGGTAAAAGAGTAATATTAATTTTCCAAGTCATTTTCTTAAGTAAAAAAGGCAGTATGGTGGGGTAAACATGAACTCTTCAAGTCTAATAGATATATTATTCTGCCTTTGCTGAGTGAACTTGATTGAGGCCTTGCCTTTTCAGAGCCTCAGAGTTCCCATCTGTGAAAGGAAATTATATATACATTAGGGGTTGCTGTGAAGATTAGTAGATGGAAAATGTGTTGCACAGTGCCCACCATAAAGCATGTTCTTGACAAATGGTAATGATTATTGTGTTGTAATTAACATATATGTAAACATAATAATTGAAAGATCAGATAGTGGAAATAACTTCTATGCTGTCTGGTTAAAGTTTTTTTTCATTCTTCCTAATTTTCTCTAGTGGGTGGCATGTTTCCCAAATAGACTCATAAAGAAATGCTCCCAGAATGCTTCTAGGAGTAATGTCTCTTGGTTTTAAGTGTACTATAATGTGTCTAGGTGTCTTCATACAGATACTAATTTTTTTTATAGGAATACCCGTTCATTCTTGATGCTTTTCAAAGAGAAGCCATTCAGTGTGTTGATAATAATCAGTCTGTTCTAGTATCTGCACATACATCAGCAGGAAAAACTGTATGCGCTGAGTGAGTAGCTTTCTTTTTAAATGGAATTTTAGGACTGTTAATATTTGCTTTATACATTTAGGTGCTCCTGTGTTGGGTGCACCTAATATAATATTTATAATATATTTACAAATATTATATCCTCCTGTTGGACTCACCCCTTTATCATTTTGTAATGCCTTTGTCTCTTGTTACAGCCTTATTTTTATTTTTATTTATTTATTTTTATAAATTTATTTATTTATTTTTGCCTGCATTGGGTCTTCGTTGCTGCACGTGGGCTCTCTCTAGTTGCTGCAAGTGGGGGCTGCTCTTACTTGCGGTGTGCGGGCTTCTCATTGTGGTGGCTTCTCTTGTTGCAGAGCACAGTCTCTAGGTGCCCGGGCTGCAGTAGTTGTGGCTCATCGGCTCTAGAGCACAGACTCAGTAGTTGTGGCGCATGGGCTTAGTTGCTCCGCGGCATGTGGGATCTTCCCAGACCAGGGCTCAAACCCGTGTCCGCTGCACTGGCAGACAGATTCTTAACCACTGCACCACCAAGGAGGTCCTTACATCTTAGTTTTAAAGTCTATTTTGTTTTCCATAAGTGTAGCTACCACAACTTTCTTTTGGTTTCCACTTGCATGGCATATCTTTTTCCATCCCTTCACTTTCAGTCTGTGTGTCCTTATATCTGAAGTGAGTCTCCTGTAGGCAGCATATAGCTGCAAGTTGTTTTCTTACCCATTCAGCCACTCTGTCTTTTAATTGGAGAATTCATCTATTTACATTTTATTATTGTTAGGTGTGTACTTACTGCCATTTTGTTAATTGTTTTCTGGCTGTTTTGTAGTTTGTCTCTGTTCCTTTCTTTCTTCTCTTGCTCACATTCTAGTTTTAAAATGAAATTTTAAAATAACTGTTTCTTACCATACTCTTTAAAAGTTTAAATTTTTTCTATTTCATTTCTGTAAGTAAATTTAGACTCTTACCTTTATTTCATTTCTTCTACTTACTTTGGGCTTCATTTGCTATTCTTTTTCTAGTTTTTTAAAGGAGGAAAGGTGAGGTCATTGATTTCAGACCTTTTTCTAATACAGACATTTAGTGCTGTAAATTTCCCTTCAGTCATGAATATGTATCGTGATTCACTAATGCTATGTTCATATTTTGTGCATTTCATTTCAGGTCTTTTCTAATGCTCTATCTTCAGATTCATTAATCTTTGCTTCTTATTATCTAATCTGTCCTTAATCCTATTCAGTGCATTTTTTCATCTCAGATATTAGTTTTCTTTGCTAGAAGTTCATTTTTGTGTTTGTTTTCTGTGTGTCTGCTTAACTTTCCTCCAGCTTTTTGAGCATACAGAATACAGTTTAAAAACTGTTTAAATGTTTTTGTGCCTATTACTTTCATTTGTGTTACTCCCTGATCTGTTTCAGTTAATTGACTTTTTCCTTCGCTATAGGTCAGTATTTTCCTGCTGCTTTGCATATGGCTCTGATGGGATGTTTGGCTGTTTTTTAATTTCATCACTGACTTTTGGCAGTTTAATTATGATGTGACTTTACATAATTATTCTCTTGTTTCTTATGCTTGAATTTATTGGGCTTCTCATAGTTTTCATCAGATTTGGGAAAATTTCAACCATTTTTTATGTCAAATAGTCCCCCTTCTCCTAGTACTCTGAGGACTTCGGTTAAACTTATATCAGGAGACTTTAAGTTGTCTCAGAGCCTAGTGATACTCTTATTTATTATTGTTTTTTGGTGTTTATTCTCTGTGTTTCATTTTGGACAGTTTCTCTTAAATGGCTTTAAGTTTATTCATCTTTTTTTCTGCAATGTCAAATATGCTATTAATCCTACCCAGTATATTTCATCTTAGATTTAGATTTTTTTATCGCTGAAAGTTTGGTTTGGGTCTTTTAATATTTTCCATATTTCTTCTAAACATGCTGGGTTTTTTTGTTTGTTTTCTTTTTTTTTAACATCTTTATTGGTGTATAATTGCTTTACAATGGTGTGTTAGTTTCTGCTTTATAACAAAGTGAATCGGTTATACATATACATATGTTCCCATATCTCTTCTCTCTTGCGTCTCCCTCCCTCCCAGCCTCCCTATCCCACCCCTCCAGGTGGCCACAAAGCACCGAACTGATCTCCCTGTGCTATGCGGCTGCTTCCCACTAGCTATCTGCCTTACGTTTGGTAGTGTATATATGTCCATGCCTCTCTCTCGCTTTGTCACAGCTCACCCTTCCCCCTCCCCATATCCTCAAGTCTGTTCTCTAGTAGGTCTGTGTCTTTATTCCTGTCTTACCCCTAGGTTCTTCATGACATTTTTTTTATTAAATTCCATATGTATGTGTTAGCATACAGTATTTGTCTTTCTCTTTCTGATTTACTTCACTCTGTATGACAAACTCTAGGTCTATCTACCTCATTACAAATAGCTCAATTTCGTTTTTTTTTATGGCTGAGTAATATTCCATTATATATATGTGCCACATCTTCTTTATCCATTCATCCAATGATGGGCACTTAGGTTGTTTCCATCTCCGGGCTATTGTAAATACAGCTGCAATGAACATTTTGGTACGTGACTCTTTTTGAATTACGGTTTTCTCAGGGTATATGCCCAGTAGTGGGATTGCTGGGTCATATGGTAGTTCTATTTTTAGTTTTTTAAGGAACCTCCATACTGTTCTCCATAGTGGCTGTACCAATTTACATTCCCACCAGCAGTGCAAGAGTGTTCCCTTTTCTCCATACCCTCTCCAGCATTTATTGTTTCTAGATTTTTTGATGATGGCCATTCTGATTGGTGTGAGATGATATCTCATTGTACTTATGATTTGCATTTCTCTAATGATTAATGATGTTGAGCATTCTTTCATGTGTTTGTTGGCAGTCTGTATATCTTCTTTGGAGAAATGTCTCTTTAGATCTTCTGCCCATTTTTGGATGGGGTTGTTTGTTTTTTTGTTATTGAGCTGCATGAGCTGCTTGTAAATTTTGGAGATTAATCCTTTGTCAGTTGCTTCATTTGCAAATATTTTCTCCCATTCTGAGGGTTGTCTTTTGGTCTTGTTGATGGTTTCCTTTGCTGTGCAAAAGCTTTTAAGTTTCATTAGGTCCCATTTGTTTATTTTTATTTCCATTTCTCTAGGAGGTGGGTCAAAAAGGATCTTGCTGTGATTTATGTCATAGAGTGTTCTGCCTATGTTTTCCTCTAAGAGTTTGATAGTTTCTGGCCTTACATTTAGGTCTTTAATTCATTTTGAGCTTATTTTTGTGTATGGTGTTAGGGAATGATCTAATCTCATACTTTTACATGTACCTGTCCAGTTTTCCCAGCACCACTTATTGAAGAGGCTGTCCTTTCTCCACTGTACATTCCTGCCTCCTTTATCAAAGATAAGGTGACCATATGTGCGTGGCTTTATCTCTGGGCTTTCTATCCTGTTCCATTGATCTTTCTCTTTTTGTGCCACTACCATACTGTCTTGATTACTGTAGATTTGTAGTATAGTCTGAAGTCAGGGAGCCTGATTCCTCCAGCTCCATTTTTCATTCTCAAGATTGCTTTGGCTATTCAGGGTCTTTTGTGTTTCCCTACAAATTTTGAAATTTTTTGTTCTAGTTCAGTGAAAAATGCCAGTGGTAGTTTGATAGGGATTGCATTGAATCTGTAGATTGCTTTGGGTAGTACAGTCATTTTCACAATGTTGATTCTTCCAATCCAAGAACATGGTGTATCTCTCCATCTATTTGTATCATCTTTAATTTCTTTCATCAGTGTCTTATAATTTTTTGCATACAGGTCTTTTGTCTTCTTAGGAAGGTTTATTCCTAGATATTTTATTCTTTTTGTTGCAATGGTAAATGGGAGTGTTTTCTTGATTTCACTTTCAGATTTTTCATCATTAGTGTATAGGAATGCCAGAGATTTCTGTGCATTAATTTTGTATCCTGCTACTTTACCAATTTCACTGATTAGCTCTAGTAGTTTTCTGGTAGCATCTTTAGGATTCTCTATGTATAGTGTCATGTGACCTGCAAACAGTGACAGCTTTACTTCTTCTTTTCCGATTTGGATTCCTTTTATTTCCTTTTCCTCTCTGATTGCTGTGGCTGAAACTTCCAAAACCATGTTGAATAAGAGTGGTGAGAGTGGGCAACCTTGTCTTGTTCCTTATCTTAGTGGAAATGCTTTCAGTTTTTCACCATTGAGGACGATGTAGGCTGTGGGTTTGTCATATATGGCCTTTATTATGTTGAGGAAAGTTCCCTCTATGCCTACATTCCGCAGGGTTTTTATCATAAATCGGTGTTGAATTTTGTTGAAAGCTTTCTCTGCATCTGTTGAGATGATGATATGGTTTTTCTCCTTCTATTTCTTAATATGGTTTATCATATCCATTGATTTGCATATATTGAAGAATCCTTGCATTCCTGGAATAAACCCCACTTGATCATGGTGTATGATCCTTTTAATGTGCTGTTGCATTCTGTTTGCTAGTATTTTGTTGAGGATTTTTGCTTCTATGTTCATCAGTGATATTGGCCTGTAGTTTTCTTTCTTTGTGACATCCTTGTCTGGTTTTGGTATCAAGGTGATGGTGGCCTCGTAGAATGAGTTTGGGAGTGTTTTTTCTTCTGCTATATTTTGGAAGAGTTTGAGAAGGATAGGTGTTAGCTCTTCTCTAAATGTTTGATAGAATTCGCCTGTGAAGCCATCTGGTCCTGGGCTTTTGTTTGTTGGAAGATTTTAAATCACATTTTCAATTTCAGTGCTTGTGATTGGTCTGTTCATATTTTCTATTTCTTCCTGATTCAGTCTTGGCAGGTTGTGCATTTCTAAGAATTTGTCCATTTCTTCCAGGTTGTCCATTTTATTGGCAGAGTTGCTTGTAGTAATCTCTCATGATCTTTTGTATTTCTGCAGTGTCAGTTGTTACTTCTTTTTCATTTCTAATTCTATTGATTTGAGTCTTCTCCCTTTTTTTCTTGATGAATCTGGCTAACGTTTTATCTATTTTGCTTATCTTCTCAAAGAACCAGCTTTTAGTTTTATTGATCTTTGCTATTGTTTTCTTTGTTTCTATTTCATTTATTTCTGCTCTCATCTTTATGATTTCTTTCCTTTTACTAACTTTGGGGTTTTTTTGTTCTTCTTTCTCTAATTGCTTTAGGTGCAAGGTTAGGTTGTTTATTTGAGATGTTTCATGTTTCTTAAGGTGGGCTTGTATTGCTATAAACTTCCCTCTTAGAACTGCTTTTGCAGCATCCCATAGGTTTTGGGTCGTCGTGTCTCCATTGTCGTTTGATTCTAGGTATTTTTTGATTTCCTCTTTGATTTCTTCAGTGATCACTTCGTTATTAAGTAGTGTATTGTTTAGCCTCCATGTGTTTGTATTTTTTACAGATCTTTTCCTGTAATTGCTATCTGGTCTCCTAGTGTTGTGGTCGGAAAAGATAGTTGATACAATTTCAGTTTTCTTAAATTTACCAAGGCTTGATTTGTGACTGAAGATATAATCTATCCTGGAAAATGTTCCATGAGCACTTGAGAAAAATGTGTATTCTGTTGTTTTTGGATGGAGTGTCCTATAAATATCAATTAAGTCCATCTTGTTTGATGTATCATTTAAAGCTTGTGTTTCCTTATTTATTTTCATTTTGGATGATGTGTCCATTTGTGAAAGTGGCGTGTTAAAGTCTCCTACTATGAATGTGGTACTGTCGATGTCCCCTTTTATGGCTGTTAGTATTTGCCTTATGTATTGAGGTGCTCCTATGGTGGGTGCATAAATATTTACAAGTGTTATATCTTATTTTTGGATCGATCCCTTGATCATTATGTAGTGTCCTTCTTTGTCTCTTGTAATAGTCTTTATTTTAAAGTCTATTTTATCTGATATGAGAATTGCTACTCCAGCTTTCTTTTGGTTTCCATTTGCATGGAATATCTTTTTCCATCCCCTTACTTTTAGTCTGTATGTGTCTCTAGGTCTGAAGTGGGTCTCTTGTAGATAGCATATATATGGGTCTCGTTTTTGTATCCATTCAGCCATTCTGTGTCTTTTGGTGGGAGCATTTAGTCCATATACACTTAAGGTAATTATCAATGTGTATGTTCCTATTCCCAGTTTCTTAATTGTTTTGGGTTCATTATTGTAGGTCTCTTCCTTCTCTTGTGTTTCTTGCCTAGAGAAGTTCCTTTAGTATTTGTTGTAAACCTGGTTTGGTGGTGCTGTACTCTCTTAGCTTTTGCTTGTCTATAAAGGTTTAATTTCTCCATCAAATCTGAATGAGATCCTTGCTGGGTAGAGTAATCTTGGTTGCAGGTTTTTCTCCTTCATCACTTTAAATATGTCCTCCCAGTCCCTTCTGGCTTGCAGAGTTTCTGCTGAAAGATCAGCTGTTAACCTTACGGGGATTCCCTTGTATGTTTTTTGTTGTGTTTCCCTTGCTGCTTTTGATATGTTTTCTTTGTATTTAATTTTTGACAGTTTGATTAATATGTGTGTTGGAGTGTTTCTCCTTGGATTTATCCTGTATTGGAGTCTCTGTGCTTCCTGGACTTGATTATTTCTTTGGAAAGTTTTCAACTATAATCTCTTCAAGTATTTTCTCAGTCCCTTTCATTTTCAATCTTCTTCTGGAACCCCTATTATTCAAATGTTGTTGTGTTTAATGTTGTCCCAGAGGTCTCTGAGTCTGTCCTTAGTGCTTTTCTTTCTTTTTTCTTTTTTCTGTTCTGCAGTACTTATTTCCACTATTTTATCTTCCAGGTCACTTATCCGTTCTTCTGCCTCAGTTTTTCTGCTATTGATCCCTTCTAGAGTATTTTTAATTTCATTTATTGTGTTGTTCATCGTTTGTTTCATCTTTAGTTTTTCTAGGTCCTTGTTAAATGTTTCTTGCATTTTCTCTGTTCTGTTTCCAAGATTTTGGATCATCTTTATTATCATTATTGTGAATTCTTTTTCAGGTAAACTGCCTATTTCGTCTTCATTTGTTTGGTCTGGTGGGTTTTTATCTTGCTTCTTCATCTGCTGTGTGTTTTCCTGTCTTCTCATTTTGCTTATCTTACTGTGTTTGGGGTCTCCTTTTTGCAGGCTGCAGGTTCGTAGTTCCCGTTGTTTTTGGTGTCTGTCCCCAGTGGCTCAGGCTGGTTCAGTAGGTTCTGTAGGCTTCCTGTTGGAGGGGACTAGTGCCTGTGTTCTGGTGGATGAGGCTGGATCTTGTCTTTCTGGTGGGTAGGTCCACATCTGGTGGTGTGTTTTGGGGTGTCTGTGGACTGATTATTATTTTAGGCAGCCTTTCTGCTAATGGGTGGGGTTGTGATCCTGTCGTGTTAGTTGTTTGGCATAGGATGTCCAGCACTGTAGCTTGCTGGTCGTTGAGTGAAGCTGGGTGCTGGTGTTGATATGGAGCTCTCTGGGAGATTTTCGCCATTTGATATTATGTGGAGCTGGGAGGTCTCTTGTGGACCAGTCTCCTGAAGTTGGCTCTCCCACCTCAGAGGCACAGCACTGACTCCTGGCTGCAGCACCAACAGCCTTTCATCCACACGGCTCAGAATAAAGCGGAGAAAAAGTAGAAAGAAAGAATTATTAGAAAGAAAGAGAGAGAGGGAAGGAAGGAAGGGAGAAGAGAGAGAAAGAAAGAAAGAAGGGAGGGAGGAATGAAGGAAAAGATAAAGTAAAATAAAGTAAGATAAAATATAATAAAGTTATTAAAATAAAAAATAATTATCAAAAAAAAAAACGGACAGATAGAACCCTAAGACAAATGGTGGAAGCAAAGCTATACAGACAAAATGTCACACAGAAGCATACACATACAGACTCACGAAAAGAGGAAAAAAATCATAAATCTTGCTCTCAAACTCCACCTCCTCAATTTGGGATGATTTGTTGTCTCTTCATGTATTCCATAGATGCAGGGTACATCAAGTTGATTGTGGAGCTTTAATCTGCTGCCTCTCTGGCTGCTGGAAGAAATTTCCCTTTCTCTTCTTTGTTCTCACAGCTCCCAGGGGCTCAGGTTTGGATTTCGCCCTGTCTCTGCATGTAGGTCGCCTGTCTGTTCTTCGCTCAGACAGGATGGGCTTCAAGGAGCAGCTGCTTCAGGGACTCTGGCTCACTCAGACCTGGAAGGGGTGGGGGGAGGGGAACAGAGTGTGAGGCAGGGCTGCGACGGCAGATGACGTTGCACCAGCCTGAGGCGCACCGTGCATTCTCCCGGGGAAGTTGTCCCTGCATCCCAGGACCCTGGCAGTGGGAGGCTGCACAGGCTCCCCGGAAGGGCGGCGTGGATAGTGACCTGTGCTCACACACAGGCTTCTTGGTGGCGGCAGCAGCAGCCTTAGCATCTCATGCCCGTCTCTGGGATCCGCGCTTTTAGCTGTGGCTCGCACCCGTTCCTGGAGCTACTTTAAGCAGCGCTCTTAATCCCCTCTTCTCGCGCACCAGGAAACAGGGAAGAAAAAGTCTGTTGCCTCTTAAGCAGGTCCAGACTTTTCCCCGGATTCTGTCCCGGCTAGCCGTGCTGCACTAACTCCCTGCAGGCTGTGTTCACGCCACCAACCCCAGTCCTCTCCCTGCTCTCTGACCGAAGCCGAAGCCTCAGCTCCCAGCCCTGCCCGCACTGGCGGTTGAGCAGATAAGCCTCTGGGGCTGGTGAGTGCTGGTCAGCACTGATCCTCTGTGAGGGAATGTCTATGCTTTGCCCTCCGCACCCCTGTTTCTGTGCTCTCCTCCGCGGTTCCGAAGCTTTCCCCCTCTGCCACCCGTAGTCTCCGCCCGCGAAGGGGCTTCGTAGTGTGTGGAAACCTTTCCTCCTTTACAGCTCCCTCCCACTGGTGCAGGTCCCGTCCCTATCCTTTTGTCTCTGTTTATTCTTTTTCTTTTGCCGTACCCAGGTACGTGGGGAGCTTCTTGCCTTTTAGGAGGTCTAAGGTCTTCTGCCAGCGTTCAGTAGGTGTTCTGTAGGAGTTGTTACACGTGTAGATGTGTTTGTGGTGTATCTGTGGGGAGGAAGGTGATCTCCGCATCTTAGTCATCCGCCATCTTCCCCTTGTCCCCCCCCAAAACATGCTGTTTTATCTTTTTTCAATTTTCTTCAATATATAGAATATTGTTATACTATAGTAACTTTGAATATCCTTGTTTACTATTTTATATTTTCTGTCTCATTTTTGGATGCCTTTTTATTTATTTATTTTTACTCATTATTATAGGTTCTATTTGCCTCATTCTTTGCTTACCTGATTATTTTTTAATGCCTGCCAGGACATTGTGAACTTTTCCTCCTTGGGTGATGAATATTTTTGCATTTCTGTTAACATCTTTTTTTTTTTTTAAAACATCTTTATTGGAGTATAATTGACTTAGAATGGTTTGTTAGTTTCTGCTTTATAACAAAGTGAATCAGCTATACATATATCCCTATATCTCTTCCCTCTTGCATCTCCCTCCTATCCTCCCTATCCTACCTCTCTACGTGGTCACAAAGCACCGAGCTGATCTCCCTGTGCTATGTGGCTGCTTCCCACTAGCTTTGTGTTTTATATTTCATAGTGTATATATGTCCATGCCACTCTCCCACTTTGTCCCAGCTTACCCTTTCCCCTCCCCATGTCCTCAGGTCCATTCTCTGCATCTGCATCTTTATTCCTGTCCTGTCCCTAGGTTCTTTAGAAGCATTTTTGGTTTTTTTGTAGATTCCATATATATGTGTTAGCATACAGTATTTGGTTTTCTCCTTTTGAGTTACTTCACTCTGTATGAGAAACCCTAGGTCCATCTACCTCATTACAAATAACTCAATATAGTTTCTTTTTATGGCTGAGTAATATTCCATTGTATATATATGCCACATCTTCTTTATCCATTCATCTGTCGATGGACTCTTAGCTTGCTTTCATGTCCTGGCTTTCGTAAATAGAGCTGCAACGAACATTGTGGTACATGACTCCTTTTGAATTATGGTTTTCTCAGGGTACATGCCCAGTAGTTGGATTGCTGGGTCGTATGGTAGTTCTGTTTTTACTTTTGTAAGGAACCTCCATACTGTTCTCCTTAGTGGCTATATCAATTTACATTCCCACCAACAGTGCAAGAGGGTTCACTTTTCTCCACACCCTCTCCAGCATTTATTGTCTGTAGATTTTTTGATGATGGCCATTCTGCCTGGTGTGAAGTGATACCTCGTTGTAGTTTTGATTTGCATTTCTCTAATGATTAGTGATACTGAGCATCCTTTCATGTGTTTGTTGGCAATCTGTATATCGTCTATGGAGAAATGTCTATTTAGGTCTTCTGCCCATTTTTGGATTGGGTTGTTTTTTTTTGATACTGAGCTCCATGAGCTGCTTGTAAATTTTGGAGATTAATCCTTTGTCATTTGCTTTGTTTGCAAATATTTTCTCCCATTCTGAGGGTTGTCTTTTCGTCCTGTTGATGGTTTCCTCTGCTGTGCAAAAGATTTTAAGTTTCATTAGGTCCCGTTTTTTTGTTTTAATTTCCATTTCTCTAGAAGGTGGGTTAAGAAGGATCTTGCTGTGATTTACGTCATAGAGTGTTCTACCTATGTTTGCCTCTAAGAGTTTTATAGTGTCTGGCCTTACATTTAGGTCTTTAATCCATTTTGAGTTTATTGTTATGTATGGTGTTAGGGAGTGTTCTACTTTCATTGTTTTACATGAAGCTGTCCAGTTTTCCCAGCACCACTTACTGAAGAGGATGTCTTTTCTCCATTGTATATTCTTGCCTCCTTTATCAAAAATAAGGTGACCATATGTGTGTGGGTTTATCTCTGGGCTTTCTATCCTGTTCCATAGATGTATATTTCTGGTTTTGTGTCAGTACCATACTGTCTTGATTACTGTAGCTTTGTAGTATAGTCTTTTGTGTCAGTACCATACTGTCTTGATTACTGTAGCTTTGTAGTATAGTCTGAAGTCAGGGAACCTGATTCCTCCAGCTCCGTTTTTCATTCTCAAGATTGCTTTGGCTATTCGGGGTCTTCACTGTTTCCATACAAATTGTGAAATTTTTTGTTCTAGTTCTGTGAAAAATGCCAGTGGTAGTTTGATAGGGAATGCTTTGAATCTGTAGATTGCCTTGGGTAGTATAGTCATTTTCACATTGTTGATTCTTCCAATCTAAGAACATGGAATATCTCTCCATCTGTTTGTATCATGTTTAATTTCTTTCATCAGTGCCTTACAGTTTTCTGCGTACAGGTATTTTGTCTCCTTAGGTAGGTTTACTCCTAAGTGTTTTATTCTTTTTGTTGCAGTGGTAAATGGGAGTGTTTCCTTAATTTCTCTTTCAGATTTTTCATCATTAGTTTATAGGATTTCCAGAGATTTCTGTGCATTAATTTTGTATCCTGCTACTTTACCAAATTAGCTCTAGTAGTTTTCTTGTGGCATCTTTAGGATTCTCTATGTGTAGCATCATATCATCTGCAAACAGTGACAGCTTTATTTTTTCTTTTCTGATTTGTATTCCTTTTATTTCTTGGATTCTTTATTTCTTTGGATTCCTTTTATAGTGGTGAGAGTGGGCACCCTTGTCTTGTTCCTGATCTTAGTGGAAATGGCTTCAGTTTTTCGCCATTTAGGACGATATTGGCTGTGGGTTTGTCATATATGGCCTTTATTATGTTGAGATCAGTTCCCTCTGTGCCTACTTTCTGGAGGGTTTTTATCATGAATGGGTGTTGAATTTTGTCAGAAGCTTTTTCTGCATCTGTTGAGGTGATCATATGGTTTTTATTCTTCAGTTTGTCAGTATGGTTTATCACATTGATTGATTTCCGTGTATATTGAAAAATCCTTGCATTCCTGGGATAAATCCCACTTGATCATGGTGCATGATCCTTTTAATGTGCTGTTGGATTCTGTTTGCCAGTATTTTGTTGAGGATTTTTGCATGTATGTTCATCAGTGATATTGGCCTGTAGTTTCTTTCTTTGTGACATCTTTGTCTGGTTTTGGTATCAGGGTGATGGTGGCCTCATAGAACGAGTTGTGGAGTGTTCATGCCTCTGCTATGATTTAGAAAGAGTTTGTGGGGGATAGGTATTAGCTCTTTAAATGTTTGATAGATTTTGCCTGTGAAGCTATCTGGTCCTAGGCTTTTGTTTACTGGAAGATTTTTAATCCCAGTTTCAATTTTAGTGCTTGTAATTGGTCTGTTTATATTTTCTATTTCTTCCGGGTTCAGTCTCAGAAGGTTGTGCTTTTCTAAGAATTTGTCCATGTTTTCCAGGTTGTCCATTTTACTGGCATGTAGTTGCTCGTAGTAATTTCTCATGATCCTTTGTATTTCTACATTGTCAGTTGTTACTTCTCCTTTTTCATTTCTAATTTTATTGATTTGATTTTTCTTCTCTGATTTTCTTGCTGAGTCTGGCTAATGGTTTATCAATTTTGTTTATCTTCTCAAAGAACCAGCTTTTAGTTTTATTGATCTTTGCTTTTGTTTCTTTCATTCCTTTTTCATTTATTTCTGAACTGATCTTTATGATTTCTTTCCTCCTGCTAACTTTGGGGTTTTTTTGTTCTTCTTTCTCTAATTGCTTTAGGTGTAAGATTGTGTATTTGAGATGTTTCTTGTTTCTTCAGGTAGGATTATATTGCTATAATCTTCCCTGTTAGACTTGCTTTTACCACTTCCCATAGGTTTTGGGTCATTGTGTTTTGTCATTTGTTTCTAGGTATTTTTTGATTTTCTATTTGATTTCTTCAGTGATCTCTTGGTTATTAACTACTGTATTGTTTAGCCTCCATGTGTTTGTGTTTTTTCCAGATATTTTTCTCTAATTGATATCTAGTCTCATAGCATTGTTGTTGGAAAAGATACTTGAAATGATTCAATTTTCTTAAATTTACCGACGCTTGATTTGTGACCCAAGATATGATCTATCCTGGAGAATGTTCCATAAGCACTTGAGAAGAAAGTGTATTCTATTGTTTTTGAATGGAATGTCCTATAAATATCAATTATGTCCATCTTGTTTAATGTATCATTTAAAGCTTGTGTTTCCTTATTTATTTTCATTTTGGATGATCTCTCCGGTGGTGAAAGTGGCGTGTTAAAGTCCCCTACTCTGATTGTGTTACTGTCGATTTCCCCTTTTATGGCTGTTAGCATTTATTTGCCTTAGGTATTGAGGCTTTAGGTATTGAGGTGCTCGTATGTTGGGTGCATAAATATTTACAATTTTATATATTGGAATGATCCCTTGATCATTATGTAGTGTCCTTCTTTGTGTCTTGTAACACTGTTTATTTTAAAGTCTGTTTTGTCTGATATAAGCATCTCTACTTCAGCTTCCTTTTGATTTCCATTTGCTTAGAATATCTTTTTCTTTCCCCTCACTTTCGGTCTGTTTGTGTCCCTAGGTCTGAAGTGGGTCTCTTGTAGACAGCATATGTATGGGTCTTGTTTTTGTATCCATTCAGCCAGTCTATGTCTTGGTTTTAGCATTTAACCATTTACATTTAAGGTAGCTATCAATATGTATGTTCCTATTCCCATTTTCTTAATTGTTTGGGGTTTGTTATTGTAGGTCTTTTCCTTCTCTTGTGTTTCCTGCCTAGAGAAGTTCCTTTAGCATTTGTTGTAAAGCTGGTTTGGTCGTGCTGAATTCTCTTAGCTTTTGCTTGTCTGTAAAGGTTTTAATTTCTTTGTCTAATCTGATTGAGATCCTTGCTGGGTAGAATAATCTTGGTTCTAGGTTTTTCCCTTTCATCACTTTAAATATGTCCTGCCACTCCCTTCTGGCTTGCCGAGTTTCTCCTGAAAAATCAGCTGTTAACCTTATGGGGATTCCCTTGTATGTTTTTTGTTGTTTTTCCCTTGCTGCTTTTTATATTTTTACTTTTGATTTAATTTTTGATAGTTTGATTAATATGTGTCTTCGAGTGTTTCTCCTTGTTTTTATCCTGTATGGGGCTCTCTGCGCTTCCAGAAAGGCATCCTTTCTGCTAGTGGGTGGGGTTGTGTTCCTGTCTTGCTAGTTGTTTGGCATATTGTGTCCAGCACTGTAGTTTGGGTCTTTGAGTGGAGCTGGCTCTTGGCATTGAGGTGATCTGTGAGAGATTTTTGCCATTTGATATGATGTGGAGCTGTGAGGTCTCTGGTGGACCAATGTCCTGAACTCGGCTCTCCCACCTCAGAGGCACTGGCCTGACAGCCAGCCAGAGCGCCAAGATCCTATCACCTACACAGCTTAGAATAAAAGGGAGAAGAAAGAAAGTAAAAAAAGAAAAGTTATTAAAATAAAAAATAATTATTAAAAAATAACAAGAAACAGGGCTTCCCTGGTGGCGCAGTGGTTGGGAGTCCGCTTGCCGATGCAGGGGACGCAGGTTCATGCCCTGGTCTGGGAGGATTCCGCATACCGTGGAGCAGCTAGGCCCGTGAGCCATGGCGGCTGAGGCTGCGCCTACAGAGCCTGTGCTCTGCAGCGGGAGGGGCCGCAGTGGTGAGAGGCCTGCGTACCGCAAAAAAAAAAAAAAAAAAGTAACAAAAAACAAAAGAGGGAAAGAAGAGAGAAACCAAACCAAAAAAGAAATCCACCAATGATAAAAAGTGCTAAAACTATAAACTAAAAGAAAAGAAAAATAAGGGGGCAGACAGAACCCTAGTACAGATGATAAAAGCAAAGCTATACAGACAAAATACCCACAGAAGCATTCACGTACACACTCACAAAAAGAGAAAAAGGAAAATAATATATATATCGTTGCTCCCAAAGTCCACTGCCTCAATTTGGGATGATTCTTTGTCTATTCAGGTATTCCACAGATACAGGGTACATCAAGTTGATTGTGGAGATTTCATCCGCTGCTCCTGAGGCTGCTGGGAGAGATTTCTCTTTCTTCTCTTTTTTGGCATAGCTCCTGGGGTTCAGCTTTGGATTGGCCCTGCCTCTGCGTGTTGGTCGCCTGAGGGCGTCTGTTCCCACTCAGACAGGACGGGGTTAAATGACCAGCTGATCAGGGGCTCTGGCTCACTCTGGCCGAGGGGAGGGAGGGGTACGGAATGCGGGGCAAGCCTGTGGCGGCTGAGTACAGCATCATGTTGCACTAGCCTGAGGCACGCCGTGTTTTCTCCCAGGCGAAGTTGTCTCTGGATCACGGGACCCTGGCAGTGGTTGGCTGCAGAGGCTCTCGGGAGTGGAGGTGTGGGTAGTGACCTGTGCTCGCACACAGGTTTCTTGGTGGCTGCAGCAGCAGCAGCCTTAGCGTCTCATGCCCATTTCTGGGGTCTGTGCCGATAGCCACGGCTCACGCCTGTCTCTGAATCTAGTTTAGGCGGTGCCTTGAATCCCCTTTCCTTGCACACCACAAAACAGTGGCAAGAAGAAGTCTCTTGCCTCTTCGGCAGTTCCAGACTTTTTCCCGGACTCCCTCCCGGCTAGCTGTGGCGCACTAGCCCCCTTCAGGCTGTATTCACGCAGCCAACCCCAGTCCTCTCCTTGGGATCTGACCTCTGATGCCAGAGCCTCAGCTCCCAGCCCCCGTCCACCCCAGCAGGTGAGGAGAGAAGCCTCTCAGGCTGGTGAGTGCTGGTCAGCACTGATCCTCTTCAGTAATCTCTCCGCTGCCCTCTGCACCCATTGCTGCACTCTCCTCTGTGGCTCCAAACCTCCCCCCATCCACCCCCCATCTCTGCCAGTGAAGGGGCCTCCTAGTGTGAGGAAACTTTTCCTCCTTCACAGCTCCCTCCCACTAGTGCAGGTCCTGTCCCTATTCTTTTTGGGTTTTTTTTGCGGTACACAGGCCGCTCACTGTTGTGGCCTCTCCTGTTGCAGAGCACAGGCGCCGGATGCGCAGGCTCAGCAGCCACGGCTCACGGGCCCAGCCGCTCCGCGGCATGTGGGATCCTTCCAGACCAGGGCACGAACCCATGTCCCCTGCATCGGCAGGCAGACTCTCAACCAGTGCGCCACCAGGGAAGCCCCCAATTCTTTTGTCTCTGTGTTTTCTTTTGCCCTACCCAGGTCTGTGGGGAGTTTCTTGCCTTTTGGGAGGTCTGAGGTCTTCTGCCAGTGTTCAGTAGGTTCCTGTAGGAGTTGTTCCACATGTAGATGTATTTCTGATGTATTTGTGGGGAGGAAGGTGTTCTTCACGTCTTACTCTTCTGCCATCTTGAATGTCCCTTTCTATTAACATCTTGAGCTTTTTTCTGGGGTATAATTTCTTGGAAAAAAATGTAATCCTTTCAGGGCTTCTGTTTATGATGATTTTAGGCAGGGCTAGAGTAGCATATGATCTACGGCTAATTTTCTCCACTATTTAATATATTTCTTGGTATTCTAGCCAGTATCTTGTGAATTATGAATTTTTCCACCATGACCAATGGGAACCTGAACAACTCTCAGCCCTGTGAAGATCTGGTTATTTTTGGCTCTGCTTCATTTGGTTGGTTTCCCCCTGGCTTTGAGTTGTTTCCTAACACTTATTCACTGATTATTACTTACTTGAAAACACAGGAGTGCTCAGCAGATGTTCAGAGCTTTCCCTCTGTCCAGCTCTCTCCTCTCTGGTTATTTTCCACTGCAGTGTAGCTGCCATGGCCTCCCCAGGCTCCCACCTCTGTCTGCTTAACTTAGGGAAACCTCCAGATTCCATATCCTGGAACTGTGACTTGGAAACTCTGTGGACAGTAATCTGGAATTACCTCATTTGCTTCTACTTTCTCAAGGATTACTGTGCTTTTATTCAGTGTCTGAAATCATTGTTTCATATATTTTGTCATGTTTTGTAGTTGTTTCAGGTAGATAGGTAAAGCCACTCCTTGTTAGTCTGTGCTGGAAGTAAGTATTTTCTACATTATTTTTAATGTGTGTTCTCTGTTACTACAGTAGTTATCTAATTTTGTAAATAAATACACATATATTGCCTGTGTTTTAAATTTTTTGATAGGTATCTTTTCTTCTAAACTGTATTTAAAGACCACAGTTCTGGAGTCTTGCTACTCAAAGTATGGTCCTGCACCAGATACATGAGTATCACCTACAGACTTATTAGGCAGAATCTCAGGACCCACCCCAAAACTACTGAATCATAATCTGCGTTTAACAAGATCACCAGCTGATTCATATGTCCATTAAAGTTTGAGAGGACCGGGGCCATTATGAAAGTGGATTGTGCTCTTTCACGTGGATGGGATTTTGCAATCTGTTGTAGATAAGCTTTTGTGGGTTAACTTTTTTCCTTCATATGTGCTGCTGTCACTACTCTCTAGTTTGCGAACAACTTCACCATGGCAAAAAGAAACCATGTACACATTAATCAGTCATTCTGCATTTCCTTAGACCCAGTTCCTTTCAGCCCCCAGTCTGCTTTCTGTATGACTTTACCTTTTCTGGGCATTTCATATAAATAGAATCATACAGTATGTGACCTTTTGTTTCTGTTTTATTTCACTAAGCATAATGATTTTAAGGTTCATCTGTGTTGTAGTATACATCCAGGTTGAATTGTATTTTATGACTGATTAATATTTTATGGCTGATTAATTGTGTAGTATTAATATACCACATTCTGTTTATCCATTCATCAATTTATGGGATATATGAGTATTTGCAGTTCTTTGGCTATTATGAAGGATGCTGTTGGAAACATTTATGTACAAGTTTTTGTTTGAACACATGGTTTTACTTCTCTTCAGTATATACCTAGGAATGGAATTACTGGGTCATGTTTAATTCCATGTTTAACTTTTTGAGGAACCAGCAAACTGTTTTCCACAGCAGCTGCATCATTTTATTTTCCCACCATCATTTTATGAGGGCTTCAATTTCTCCATATCCTTGCCAACACTTGTTACTACCTTTTTTTAAAAACTGATTATACAGTAAATTTATTTTATGATTGTTTTAAGTAAAAACTTTTTAATGTGAATTTTCAGCATAATACAAGTTAAAATAATGTAAAACATTTTTAAAGGTGAACTAATTAGGTTTCTGAAAAGAATTCCAGAAAGATAAAAAGCACAATGATGTTACTTATTTCTAGACAAGATTAAGGTTCTGTGGGTATTAGTATAATCCTATATTATGTACATTGTTTCTAGATTCTGATCATGTGAAGTTTATTTTTAAATTATTTTTTTCCAGTTTTATTGAGATAGAGTTGACATATAGCATAGTGTAAGTTTAAGGTTTGCAGCATAATGATTTGACTTACATGCATCATAAAATAATTATCATAATAAGTTTGGTGAACATCCATCATTTCATATAGATACAGAATTAAAGAAATAGAAAAAATTTTTTTCGTGTGATGAGAAAGAACTCTTAGGATTTACTCTTTTAACAACTTTTTAATGTAATCTTCAGCAGTGTTAATTATATTTATTGTATTGTACGTTACATCCCTATTACTTATAACTGGAAGTTTCTACCTTTTGACCATCTTCATCCCAACCCCCACCCCCACCCCAACTTGTGGTAACCGTAGATCTGATCTCTTTTTCTCTAAGTTTATTTTGAAGTGTAATTGACCTGTAACACTATGTTAGTTCCTATTACACAGCATAGTGATTTGATAATTCCATACATTTCAAAATGGTCACCACAATAAGTCTGGTTACAATATGTCACCATAAAAAGATATTACATAGTTATTAGACTATATTCCCCATACTGTATGTTTCATTTCCATGACTCATTTATTTTGCAACTGGAAGTTTTTACCTCTTAATCTCCCTTACCTATTTCTTTCCTCCCCTCACCACCCTCCCCTCTGGTGACTCCCTGTTGGTTTTCTGTTTCTATAACTGTTTCTATTTTGTTGTGTTTGTTCATTTGTTTTGTTTTTTAGATTCCACATACAAGTGAAATCATACAGTATTTGTCTTTCTCTGTCTGACTTATTTCATTTAGCACAATACCCTCTAGGTCCATCTATGTTGTTGCAAATGGCAAGATTTCCTTTTTTATGGTTTAGTAATATTCCATTGGATATGCATATACCACATCTTTATCCATTCATTTATTGATGGGCGCTTGGGCACAAAGGTTCCCTTTTGTCCTCATCCTCAGCAGCACTTGTTTCTTGCCTCTTTGATGATAGCCATTCTGTCAGGTGTGAGGCGATATCTCATTGTGGTTTTGATTTTCACTTCCTTAATGACTGATGATATTGAACATTTTTAAATGTGCTCTTTGGCCTTTTTATGTCTTTGGAGATACGTCTGCTTGTCTTTTTTTACTTGTTCATTGGGTTGTCTTGTTGAATTGTGATAGTTGTTTTGTATTCTGATACTAGTTCCTTGTCAGATGTATGATTTTCAAAATTTTTCTCTCATTCTATAGGTCATCTTTTCACTTTCTTGAGTGTTCTTTCAGGTACAGGTGTCTTTAATTTGACGAAGTGCAGTTCATCTGTTTTCTTTTGTTGCTTGTGTCATTTATAAGAAACCGTCGCCTAATCAAGGTCACAAAGATTTACACCTATATTTTCTTCTAAGAGTTTTGTAATTTTAGCTATTATATTAGTTCTTTGATCCATTTTGAGGGCTTTTTATTTTTGTAGGTCCAACTTCATTGTTTTGCATATGGATATCCAGTTGTCTCAGAATTTGTTGAAAGACTATTTTTTCCCCTCAGTCTTGGCATCTTTTCGAAAATCAATTTGAGTTTGCAGGTTAACTATTAATAATTTATAATATATTTTATTTCTTCATTATGGAGAAATTATAGCTTTCCTATTGAACAGCTGAATTAGGTATTCTGTTTTTTTTTGTTTGTTTTTTTGGTTTTTTTTTTGGCTGTGTTGGGTCTTCGTTTCTGTGCAAGGGCTTTCTCTAGTTGTGGCGAGCGGGGGTCACTCTTCATCGCGGTGCGCGGGCCTCTCACTATCGCGGCCTCTCTTGTTGCGGTGCACAGGCTCCAGACGTGCAGGCTCAGTAGTTGTGGCTCACGGGCCTAGTTGCTCCACAGCATGTGGGATCTTCCCAGACCAGGGTTCAAACCCATGTCCCCTGCATTGGCAGGCAGATTCTCAACCACTGCACCACCAGGGAAGCCCTGAATTAGGTATTCTTAATAGTGACCACCTAAAGAGTAAAGAAGATCATAGAGGAAGGAAACTTAAAAATGGCTCCAGTCTCCCTATTCATCATTGCCTTTACCTTGGCATAATGGCGGATATATTTCATGAGTTCTGGAATATTGTCCTTTGGGATAGTCAGGGCCTATCTAGTTATTGTATATTAGTCTTTCCAGGCCTTGACTTAGGTGTAACTCAAAATTTTTCTCTTTGCAGGGGAGTTAGACAAGTGAAGCTTTGGATCTTAGATTTTCATTCTAATGGCATCAGCCAATTGCAGATTAGTCTTGATCTGTTTCCAAGATTCAGACACATTATGGTCAGGTACTGCCTTAGTTCTATCCAGTGGAGTAGGACTAATTCTTTTATTGGTCCACTTTTCAGAAGGTGCTGAAGTCAGAAGTTAGTTTCCTCCTAAGGCACAAATATAGAAGAGGTTTGACTATTTTTAGTTCAGTTATTTTATCTCACTTAGAAAAGTGTACAGTGGTTTGGTGCATTATCCATTTCAAGGCAACATATATAGTCATTAAGATGCTGGGCATTAGTGTAACTTTGCTTTCATTTTTCCTACAAAAGCAGACTGATTTTCAGTATGGGAAATTTTCATGTATATGCTGAAACCTGCTCTCATACTCTGGGTTAGGAGAACATAAAGAGATGTTTAAGAAATTCACCAGGTTTGTAGACACCTTTGAAAACCTGGTGAGGACTGCTGTGGAAACCAGTCTGGTACTTATTCAAAAAGTTAAATGTAGAATTACTATATGACTCAGCAATTCCACTCCTAGGTATATTACTCCAAAGAATTGAAAACAGATACACAGATACTTATACATGAATGTTCATAGCAGCACTATTCACAGTAGTGAAAAGGTAGAAACAACCCAGAAGTCCATCAGTTGATGAATAGATAAATAAATCTGGTTTATCTGTACAATGAAATATTACCCAGCTGTAACAGCAGTGAAGTACTGATACATGCTACAGTGTGGGTGAACCTCAGAAACATGCTGAGTAAAAGAAGCCAGACTCAGTAGGTGTGATTCCATTTGTGTGAAATATCCCATATGACTTCATTTATGTGAAATATCTTAGGTAAATTCCTAGAGACAGAAAGATTGGTGGAGGCCAGGGGATGTTGAGAGGAGGGGAGCAAAAAGTAACTGCCTAATGGGTATGGGGTTTTGGGAAGGATGAGAATTATGTTTCAGAATCAGGTAGAGGTGGTGGTTGCACAACATAGTGAATGTACTAAATGCCACTGAATTGTACACTTTAAAATGGTTAATTTTATGTTGTATGAATTTTACCTCAATAAAAAAATGTGATGGGGTATATATTTGTATGTACATACCGTATTTTATAATTTCAGGGAGTGGTTCATAGATCTCAGATAAAGATTTCCCCTAGGGATTCAAGGACTTAAGGTAAACTCCAACTTTAGCTGGTAACTGTAGCAAGTATAATATTTTATTTATAAATCTGGTGCTAGGGTTAACATTTTGGTACCAGATTATTTATGTAATTGAGTAGTTTTCTGGCCCTGGTGTTTTTTTTATTTTATGCAAAGCTTTTTTTGAAAGCTTTATTAGTATGTAATTTAAATATTATTAAATTCACCCATTTAAAGTATATAGTTCAGTGAGTTTTAATAAATTTGTACAGTTGTGCAACCCTCTCCAGTTTTACACTTCCATACATACGGTTTTGTTACGTGTGTTTGCTTTCAACCTACTCCCACCTCCAACCCTAGGCAAACACTCATCAGCTTTGTCTAAATAGTTTTGCCTTTTCTAGAAGTTTCATGTAAATGAAATCATGTAATGTGGAGTCTTTTGTGTTTTTTTTCCCCTGTTCAGAATAACATTTTTGAGGTTCATTCATGTTGTATATATCACTAGTTCATTTCTTTTTATTTATAAGTAGTATTACATTTTTTGGATACCTGACATTTTATTTACCTATTCAGTTGATAGACATTTGAGTTGTTTTGTGTTTTTGACCATTGTGAGTAGTTCTGATATAAACATTCATGTACAAGTCTGTGTGTGGACACGTTTTTATTTCTCTTGGGTAGTACCTGTAATTGCTGGGTTTTATGGCAAATATATATTTAACTGTTCAGTAAATTGCCAAACTGTTTTCCAAAGTGGCTGTACCATTTTGTGTTCCTACCGATAATGGATGAGGGTGCCAGTTTCTCTATGTCCTTACCACCTCTTGTCATTATCTTTTTTTGATTATACCTATTTTAGTGGGTATATAGTAATGTCTCATAGTGCTTTTGAATTTCTACGATGACTAAAAATGTTAAGTATCAATTTCCTGTGCTTATCTTAAATATCTATTTCAGTCTTTCGCTGATTTTTACAATTGAGATGTTGGTCTTACTGCATCATAAATAATTCTTTAAACTATCTTAATGGTATCTTTTGTAGAACAAAAGATTTTTATTTTGATGTTCAGCTCAGTTTTTTCTTTTATGGGTTGATTGATTATGCTTTGATGTCAATACGTAAGACATTTTTGCCTATCCCAGTATCACAAATATTTTCTCATATATATATATTTTTGAGGAAGTTTCTATTCTTAGTTGGGAATAAATGAAAAAATTTAAAAACACCTATTTGAATGGCTGTTATCAAAAAGACGAGAGATAACAAGTGTTGGCAAGGATATGAAGAACAGGGAACCTTTATGCACTGTTGTGGGAATGCAAATTGGTACAGTCACTATGGAAAGCAGTGTGGAGGTTTCTCAAAAAATTAGAAATAAGAGTATAATCCAACAGTCCCACTTCTGGATATATATCTAAAGGAAATGAAATTAGTATCTCAAAGAGATATCTGCATTCCTATTATTCACAATACCCAAGACGAGGAAACAACTTATGTCCATCAACAGATGAGTGGATAAAGAAAATGTGATATCTGTCTGTCTATATCCATATACACACACACTGTTGATCACAATGGAAAATTATTTAGCCATCAAAAAAAGGAAATCCTGCTATTTGTGACAGCATGAATGGACCTTGAGAGCATCATAAGTCAAATAAGTCAGAGAAAGACAAAGACTGTGTGATCTCACTTTCACGTGGAATCTAAAAAAGCTGAACGCGTTGAAACGGAGTTGAATGATGGTTGCCAGGGGCTGGGGTGGACGGGGTGGAGGAAGTAGGAAGATATTGATAAAAGGAAACAAACTTCCAGTTACAAAATGAGTAAGTTTTGGGAATCTAATTTAGAGCATGGTTATTATCTTTAAAAATACTGTATTATACACTTGAAAGTTGCTAAGAGAGTAGATCTTAAATGTTTTTACCAGAAAAAAACCAAAGGTAATTAGGTGATGGAGACGTTAAATAACCTTATTATGGTAATCATTTCACAATATATATGGGTAACAAATCTTACAGTATATAGTTTAAACTTACACAGTGATACATGTCAATTATATCTCAATAAAGCTGGGAAAAATAAGTGTATTGAGGATTAAAAAAGAAGCATTGTATTTTATCAAATCTTTTTTCCATCTATAGAGGCTAGGATATGGTATTTGCTTTTTACTCTGTTAATGTGATATATTACATCTGTTTTTTGTTAAACCATCCTTATATTTCTGAAATAAACCTGGTTGTTTATGGCAGATGATCATCTTATATGATGTTGCCAGTTTCAGTTTGCGCATATTTTGTTCTGGAATATCTTTGAATCTTATCTTCATGAGGGATTTTGGTGTGTAATTTTCTTTTCTTACAAGGTCATTGTCTAGGTTTGATACCATGTTAATACTGACCTGATAATATAAGTTGGGAAGCGTTCCCTCCTGGTCTGTCTTCTGAAAGGATTTGTGTAGTTTTGGTATTTTCTCTTTAAATGTTTGACAGAATTTACTAATGAAGCCATCTAAACCACCTAGGCTTTTCTTCATGGGAAGATTTTTAAATTCCTAACTCAGTTTGCTTTCTTCTTGAGTCAGTTTTGGTAATCTGTGTCTATCAAGGAATTACTTAAAGTGGAATTAGATTGATTTTACATTATTCTTCCTGTCTAATGTGTTTAAAACTATAATTTTCTCTCTTAGTACTGCTTTACATGCATCCCATAAATTTTGGTAGTTACATTTTATTTTTAATTCAATTCATTTTTTAGTTTCTCTTGGTTTCCTCTTATGGTTACTTTTCAAGCATTTGGTGATTTTCCATACACCTTTCTGTTTTGGTTTCTAATTTAATTTCTTTGTGGTTGGAGAAGATACTTCATGATTTTAATAATTTAATTTAATGATTGATGTGGTTGATTTTGTTGTTTTTCAGTAATGTGTCTCATGTCTTAACAGGCTTCTATTATATTTAACAAACATTTTTTAGTATATTATTTTAATTCCTCTGTTGATTTTTTTTTAGCTTTGAGTTATGTTTTTAGTGATTACTCGAGGGCTTACAGTATACATTTTTAACTAAATCACAGCCACCATTTCTGTAAAATATTGTTACCTTGCTCTAATATTTCTTCCTCCTTTTTTTCTGCTATTTTTGTCACATATATTTCAACTATATGTTATAAATCCAGTGTAATGCAATGTTAAAATAATGTTTTTGCTTTAAACAGTCTTATGTTTTTAAAAATATTAATTGAATAAAAGAGAAGCACAAACCCTATACAGTCTTGTATTTACCCACATATTTATCATTTTTAGAACTCTATTCTTTTCTCTGTATTCGAGTTAAAGAATTTTTAAGAATATTTCTTCTGGGGTTGATGTGTTAGCAGTAAATTTACTCAGTTTTTATTTGTAAATGTCTTTATTTTGCTTTTATTTTTGAAAGGATAATGTCACTGAATATGTAATTCTTGGTTGACAGTTTTTTTTCTTTCAACATTGGATACTCATTTGGCTGACATTGTTTCATTCTACTGCATTATTTCCCATCAGAAGTAAGCCTTAATTATGATGGTATTCTCTTGTATGTTTTGAGTTGTTTTTCTCTTGCTGCTTTGAACACTTTCAGCAGTTTGACTCTGAAAGTTTCTAGGTGTGATTCCAAAGTTATTCCTGCTTGGGTTCATTGTGCTTGTGGTATCTATGTTTTTTAAAACAAATCTAGGAAGTTTTTTTGTTAATTTTTCAAATATTTATCTTGCGTCTTTCTCAGTTTGGAACTTATGTTTGGACACTTGAGGTTGTCGCATAGATCTTTGAGTGTCTGTTTATTTTTCTTCTATTTCTCTCTTTAGATTTGATAATTTCTGTTGATCTATCTTCATATTTAGATACTTTGTTCTGCCATCTCAGATCTGCTCTTGAGCCACCTAGTGGATTTTTCATTTCAATTATTGTACTTTTCATCTGTAGAGTTTTCATTTGGTTATGCTGTTATAGTTTCAGGTGTCGGTTGAGATTTCCTATTTGTTGAATCATTGTCCTATTTCCTTTAATTCTTAGAACATGGTTTCCTTACACTTTTTGGACATGTTTGTTATAGCTTTTTCGTTTTTGCGGTACGCGGGCCTCTCACTGTTGTGGCCTCTCCTGTTGCGGAGCACAGGCTCAGGACGCGCAGGCTCAGCGGCCATGGCCCACGGGCCCAGCCGCTCCGCGGCATGTGGGATCTTCCCGGACCGGGGCACGAACCCGTGTCCCCTGCATTGGCAGGCGGACTCTCAACCACTGCGCCACCAGGGAAGCCCTGTTATAGCTTTTTTGAAGTCTTTGTCTGCTAAGTCCAACATCTGGGCCCACTCAGTTTCTTGTGACTGCTTCTTTTTCTTAAGCATTGATCACTTTCCTGTTTCTTTTTATATCTTCTAATCTTTTGTAGCATCTGTATATTCTTTTCTCTTTCATATATGTTTCTTACTATTCATATTTGATTATGTTTGGACAACTTAATTTTTTAATTGTTTATTTCACTGGGGGCGTGGTTGGGATAAATTTTTTTGTAAGTAATTAATTTATTTTTATTAATTTATTTTTGGCTGCGTTGGGTCTTTGTTGCTGCACGTGCGGGCCTTCTCCAGTTGCAGCAAGTGGGGGTTACTCCTCATTGAGGTGTGCAGGCTTCTCACTGTGTTGGCTTCTCTTGTTGCAGAGCATGGGCTCTAGGCGCGTGGGCTTTAGCAGCTGTGGCACATGGCTCAGTAGTTGTGGCTCATGGGCTCCAGAGCACAGGCTCAGCAGCTGTGGCACACAGGCCTAGCCACTCCGCAGCCTCTGGGATCCTCCCGGGCCAGGGATAGAACCTGTATCCCCTGCAATGGCAGGCAGATTCCCAACCACTGTGCCACCAGGGAAATCCCATATTTTTATTTCCCCAAATAGATTATAAGCCTGTTGTGGATAGGAACTGTATCTTAAGTAAGGAGGATCTACCATGCTGCTAAGCTTAATCCTGATTTCATGATCTGTTTTTACTTAACTCTGCTGAATTTTCTTCAAAAAGGAAAAACTATGTTGCATTCTATTCATCTCTGCAGAAGAACTATTGGAACCTGCCTTAATTTCCATTCAAGGACAGACTTGATGGGACTTCCCTGGTGGTCCAGTGGTAAAGAATCCACCTTACAATGCAGGGGACGTGGGTTCGATCCCAGGACAGGGAACTAAGATCCCACATGCCACAGGGCAACTGAGCCTGTATGCCACAACTACCAAGTTTATGCACCTCAACTAGAGCCTGTGTGCCGCAAACTACAGGGCCTGTGCACTCTGGAACCCATGCGCCCTGGAGCCTCCACGCCACAACTAGAAAAGGGAAAATCCACACACCATAACTAGAGAGAAGCCCACACACCTCAGTGAAGATCCTGCTTGCTGCAACTAAGACCCAACATGGCCAAAAATAAAATTAAAAATTTAAATAATAAATAAGTCTTTAAAAAAGAAAAGACTTGCCGACCAAAAAAAGGTCAGAGCTGTTTATTTAAACTAACAAACAAAGGACAGACTTGATAACTAATACATGTGGGGAGAGAATGCATATGCATTAACTTATTTGTGAAACTCAAACTCAATTTCCAGTGTTTCCTAAGTATTTATACTCTGTGTATGTATAAATTAACAGGCAGAGGCTCTGTAAACTTTTGGAGGCCCATCTAGAGAAACAAATGTGTTTTACTTCCAAGAAATAGGGTAATAACCATTAAGTAATCCATTGGTATTAGTAATTAAGTTACATTAACTCCAAGAGACCAGAGTTTAAAACGTTCTTATTCATTTAGACCACTATTCTTCACATTTATCATCATTATTACTATTATTATAGTTTGTTGAAAGTAAATAGAATAAGACATTAATATTCTGCAAAGTCTATTTAAGATACGTAATTAGGGAAAGTTTGGACACTAAATAGAATTTTTTAAATCACATACTTCTAAAGACATGGTTTTGTAAATTCTTTATTCTTATTTGTTTTCACATTTTTAGATATGCCATTGCATTGGCCTTAAGGGAAAAACAGCGTGTAATATTTACTAGCCCAATTAAGGCCCTGAGTAACCAGAAATACCGTGAAATGTATGAAGAATTTCAAGATGTTGGTCTGATGACTGGAGATGTTACTATTAATCCTACGGCATCTTGTCTTGTTATGACCACAGAGGTAATTTATATGGTGTCTCAATTTAATTAAATTAATTTTCCTTTTAATTAATGTGGTTATTCAGTTAAAACAGCTAATGTTTTATTACTTGCTCTGTATCAATAAAAATGTAACATTTTACTGTCTGAGTAGATTTACTTGAAAGGGATAGAGTTCATCTTAAAACAAGTTCTAGTAATTGAATTTAGTTGTAAATTACCAATATTTCTGTTATTTGTCATAATATAGATGCAGTTTTTTCTTCACAAAATGTTTTTAAAGGTGTATTATCAGTGACTTGAAAGTAATTTGATGGTTTTGTATAATTTCAAGGATTTCAGTACATAGTTTCGAATATGTAGTGGCTCCTTGTTCTGTGTGATTTTTTTTTTCTGTATCTGAGTGTTGATACAAATAGATAACTAACTTTTTTAAACACCCAGTTATGTTTAGCTTCTTTCCATAATCACAGTTAAGTTTTGCATATCTTTGTAACATCTTACATTTTGGACACTATTAGCTGTCTTTACTAAGTACTTTTGTACATGCTTGAATTATATCATTGCATTCTACAAAGACATGGTACACTAGAGAGCGTAAATTAGCGTCTGGCTTTTAGAGTTACCCAAAAGCATTGCTCACTTTTCGTCTTGGTGCCTAAAGTAAGTTTATTTTCCATTCTCAAAACTTTCTTCCATCCGTGGAAGATGTCTTAACTCAGAAATCAGAATAACGGTTGTTAGAAAGTATTCATACTGGTAAGATGAGGTAGAAAAAATGGATAACAGTATAAGATCCATTGTGTTAGATAGAAGATAACTTCAAGTTATTCTCGTATTCTAGCAAGTGTAGGTCTTGGGTTAAGTGCTGTACATGCAAGGAAGTGGCTTCTTATTCAGGATATATGGATATGGAGATGATAATTGTTTCCATGGATTATATCTGATTACTTACTTGAGAAGTCATTTATTTTGGATTTAGGGAAGGAATATTATGTATTTAAGAGATATGTATCTCCCAAAATTATTTTAATCTCTCCATTAAAAAAGAATATCCAAAATTTCTTGTTAGATAGAAGAGCTTTTGGTATGTCAGAATCCTGCTAAATCTTCTCCTTTTTCTTTAGATTTTGAGAAGTATGCTGTACAGAGGTTCTGAAGTTATGCGAGAAGTTGCTTGGGTCATATTTGATGAAATTCATTACATGAGAGATTCAGGTATATTCTGTAGTGTTGTTGAGATGTGAGCATGTATTTTATTTAAGAATGGCATTAGGTAGGGCGGAGTCAAGATGGCATACTAGGAGGACGCGGAATTCGCATCTCCTCACAACTAGGGCATCTACCAGGTACCAGTGGGGGACCATGGACACCCAAGGCACACGAGGAAACCCCAGTGACTGTGTAGGATGTGGGGCGTGGGGGGAGTGAAGTGGGAGGAGAAGTGGAGGCAGGACAGGACTGGCATCCCTGAGGGGCGGCTTGGGGAGGGGAAGGGATCCCACGCCCACTGCGGGAAATTGGGGAACCATTGGGAGGGCAGAGGATCAAAAGGGATCATGGCCAGGTTTCCCCTGCCTAGCTGGACCCCCAGGAACCTGTTGAGATCCCAGGCCTGATCCTCTGCCCACCTAGTCTCCCTCCAGCCACGTGGGTCCTTAGGGAGTGGGAGGGAGGAAAGGGGGAGCAAAAGTAAAGCCCGGACCTCTGGGACGGCACCCCTGAGGTGTGGCTGGGGGAGAGAAGGAGTTCCTGCACCCAGCAGGACCCACCCACGATTAGGGGTCCAGTGGCAATGGGGGAGACCCCAGGGGAGACGGTGGGGGAGGGGCGCGAAAGAACAGAAGGGAACGGGGCCAATGCTTTTCCTGTCCACTTAGGCACCAGGAAGCATTTAGGGCTCCCGGACCTAATACTCTGCCCTTGGAGCCTCCCATCTACAGCACAGAGCCCAAGCCCCGACACTATAACCCCAGCCAGGGCCCTACTTCTGCAGTTGGAGAACCCCTCCAACGAGCTGAGCCTAAATCCCACCCACACACCCTCAGTCAGGGCCCTACCCCCTAACTCCTGAACCCCACACTCCAGAGGCCCTCCTTTCGACATGCTGCCTCTCCCCTTCTGCACAGGCCCCACCCCACCCTAAATGCTGCCACTACCTAAGTTCCACCCCCTACCTAAACTGCGCCCGCATAGCCAAGGCTTTTTTTTTTTCTTTTCCTTTTTCCTCTTTTAGATTGGGGTTCTGTTTTACATTGTTAATTCGTTGCTGTTGATTCTTTTCTATTTTTATTTTTCCTAATAAATCTTTTATTTTTCTAATTTTATTTTATTCTTTATACTTTGTTAGTGATCTCTCCTTTTGACTTGTTGTCCACCCCCCCTTTTTTCCTTCTGCTGTGGTTTTATTTCACCTTGTTGCAGTTGTTTCAATTATAGTTTTATTTTTCCTAATATACCTTTATCTTTCTGATTTTATTTTCTTTTTTATTCTTGATATTGTACTGCTTCTTTTTCCTTTTTTCTTTTTCTTTTTAACTGCACCATGAAGCTTGCAGGATCTTGGTTCCCAGGCCAGAAGTTGGGCCCGAGCTCTTGTGGTGGGAGCTCCAAGTCCAAACCACTGGACTAACAGAGAATCTCAGACCACAGGGAATATCAATCTGAGTGAGGCCTCCTGGAGGTGGTTATCGCAGCATTAGGAACCAGCTCTATCTAACTGCCTGCAAACTCCAGTGATGGACATCTCAGGCCAAACAACCAATAAGACAGGAATGCAGCAGCACCCATCCAAAAAACAAAAAAAAGAAATGGCAAAAGAATATGTAACAGACAAAGGAGTAGGGTAAAAACCTACAAGACCAAATAAATGAAGATAACATAAGCAACCTATCTGAAAAGGAATTCAGAATAATGATAGTAAAGATGATCCAAAATCTCGGAAACAGAATGGAGAAAATAAAAGAAACAACAAGGACCGAGAAGAACGAAACAGCAGACAAGCAGTGATGAACAACACAATTACTGAAATTAAAAATACTCTAGAAGGAATCAATAACAGAATACTTGAAGTAGAAGAACAGATAAGTAAGCTGGAAGATAAAATGGTGGAAATAACTGCCAGGGAGCAGAATAAACAAAAAGGAATGAAAAGACTTGAGGACAGTTGCAGAGACCTCTGGGACAACATTAAATGCAGCAACATTCAAATTATAGGGTTCCCAGAAGAAGAGATAAGGAAAGAAACTGAGGAAATATTTGAAGAGATTATAGTCAAAAACTTCTCTAACATGGGAAAGGAAATAGTCAAGTCCAGGAAGGACAGAGACTACCATCGGGATAAACCCAAAGAGACACACTGAGACACATATTAAACAAACTATCAAAAATTAGATACAAAGTAAAAATATTAAAAGCAGCAAGGGAAAAATAACATAAAAGGGAATCCCCATAAGGTTAACAGCTGATTTTTCAGCAGAAACTCGGCAAGCCAGAAGGGAGTGGCAGGACATATTTAAAGTGATGAAAGGGAAAAACCTACACCCAAGATTACCCTACCCAGCAAGGATCTCATTCAGATTCAATGGAGAAATTAAAACCTTTACAGATAGGCAAAAGTTAAGAGAATTCAGGAACACCAAACCAGCTTTACAACAAATGCTAAAGGAGATTTTCTAGGCAGGAAACACAAGAGAAGGAAAAGACCTACAAAAACAAACCCAAAGCAATTAAGAAAATGGTAATAGGAACATACATATTGATAGCTACCTTAAATGTAAATGGTTTAAATGCTCCAACCAAAAGACATCAATTGGCTGAATGGATACCAAAACAATACCCATATATAATATGCTGTCTACAAGAGACCCACTTCACACCTAGGGACACGTACAGACTGAAAGTGAGGGGATGGAAAAAGATATTCCATGCAAATGGAAATCAAAAGAAAGCTGAAGTAGCAATTCTCATATCAGACAAAATAGACTTTAAAATAAAGACTATTACAAGAGACAAAGAAGGACACTACATAATGATCAAGGGATCAATCCAAGAAGAAGATATAACTGTAAATATTTATGCACCCAACATAGGAGCACCTCAATACATAAGGCAAACAATATCAGCCATAAAAGGGGAAATCGACAGTAACACAATCATAGTAGGGGACTTTAACACCCCACTTTCATCAATGGACAGATCATCCAAAATGAAAATAAATAAGGAAACAAGCTTTAAATGATACATTAAGATGGGCTTAATTGATATTTATAGGACATTGCATCCAAAAACAACAGAATACACATTTATCTCAAGTGCTCATGGAACATTCTCCAGGATAGATCTTATCTTGGGTCACAAATCAAGCCTTGTTAAATTTAAGAAAATTGAAATCATATCAGATATTTTTTCCGACCTCAACACTATGAGACTAGCTGTCAGTTACAGGAAGAACTCTGTAAAAAATACAAACACGTGGAAGCTAAACAGTGCACTACTAAATAACCAAGAGATCACTGAAGAAATCAAAGAGGAAATAAAATACCTAGAAACAAATGACAATGAAAATACAGTGACCCAAAACCTATGGGATGCAGCAAATGCAGTTCTAAGAGGGAAGTTTATAGCAATACAATCTGACCTCAAGAAACAAGAAAAATCTCAGACAACCTAATCTTACACCTAAAGCAATTAGAGAAAGAAGAAGAAAAAACCCCTGAAGTTAGCTGAAGGAAAGAAATCATAAAGATCAGAAATAAATGGAAAAGAAATAAAGGAAACAGCAAAGATCAATAAAACTAAAAGCTGGTTCTTTGAGAAGATAAAGAATATTGATAAACCATTAGCCAGACTCACTAAGAAAAAAAGGGAGAAGACTCAAATTAACAATTAGAAATGAAAAAGGGGAAGTAACAACTGACAATGCAGAAATACAAAGGATCATGAGATTACTATAAGCAACTGTATGCCAATAAAATGGCAAACCTGGAAGAAATGGACACATTCTTAGAAAAACACAGCCTTCCGAGACTGAACCAGGAAGAAATAGAAAATATAAACAATCACAAGCACTGAAACTGAGACTGTGATTAAAAATCTTCCAACAAACAAAAGCCAAGGACCAGATGGCTTCACAGCCAAATTCTATCAAACACTTAGAGAAGTGCTAACACTTGTCCTTCTCAAAGTCTTCCAAAATATAGCAGAGGGAGGAACAGTCCCAAACTCTTTCTATGAGGCCACCATCACCCTGATAGCAAAACCAGACGAAGATGTCACAAAAAAAGAAAACTACAGGCCAACATCTCTGATGAACATAGATGCAAAATCCTCAACAAAATACCAGCGAACAGAATCCAACAGCACATTAAAAGGATCATACACCATGATCAAGTGGTTTATCCCAGGAATGCAAGGATTCTTCAATATATGCAAACCTGTCAGTGTGATACACCATATTAACCAAATTGAAGGATGAAATCCATATGATCATCTCAATAGATGCAGAAAAACCTTTTGACAAAATTCAACACCCATTTATGATAAAAGCTCTCCAGAAGAGAGGCATAGAAGGAACCTACCTGAACATAATAAAGGCCATATATGACAAACCCACAGCCAACATCATTCTCAATGGTGAAAAACTGAAACCATTTCCTCTAATATCAGGAACAAGACAAGGTTACCCACGCTCACCACTTTTATTCAACATAGTTTTGGAAGTTTTACCTGCAGCAATCAGAGAAGAAAAATAAGAGGAATCCAAATCGGAAAAGATGTTAAACTGTCACTCTCTCCACACGACATGATACTCTACATAGAGAATCCAAAAGATGCTACCAGGAAACTACTAGTGCTAATCAGTGAATTTGGTAGAGTAGCAGGGTACAAAACTAATGCACAGAAATCTCTTGCATGCCTATACACTAATGATGAAAAATCTGAAAGAGAAATTAAGGAAACACTCCCATTTACCACTGCAACAAAAAGAATAAAATACCTAGGAATAAACCTACCTAAGGATACAAAAGACCTGCATGCAGAAAACTATAAGACACTGATGAAAGAAATTAAAGATGATACAAAGAGAAGGAGAGAGATACTGTGTTCTTGGACTGTATGAGTCAACATTGTGAAAATGACTGTACTACCCAAAGCAATCTACAGATTCAGAGCAATCCCTAACAAACTACCAATGGCATGTTTCACAGAAGAACAGAAAATTGCACAATTTGTATTGAAACACAAAAGATCCCAAATAGCCACAGCAATCTTGAGAAAGAAAAACAGAGCTGGAGGAATCAGGCTCCTGGACTTCAGACTATACTAGAAATCTACAGTAATCAAGACAGTATGGTACTGACAAAAAACAGAAACACATATCAATGGAACAGGGTAGAAAGCCCGGAGATAAACCCACGCACATATGGTCACCTTATCTTTGATAAAGGAGGCAAGAATATATGATGGAGAAAAGAGCATCTGCAATAAGTGGTACTGGGAAAACTGGACAGCTACATGTAAAAGAATGAAATTAGAACACTTCCTAACACCATACACAAAAATAAACTCAAAATGGATTAAAGACCTAAATATAAGGTCAGACACTAAAATTCTTAGAGGAAAACATAGGAAGAACACTCTGATATAAATTACAGCAAGATCGTTTTTGACCCATCTCCCAGAGAAATGGAAATAAAAACAAAAATAAACAAATGGGACCTAATGAAGCTTAAAAGCTGTTTCACAGCAAAGGAAACCATAAACAAGACCAAAACACAACCCTCAGAATGGGAGAAAATACTTGAAAGTGAAGCAACTGACAAAGGATTAGTCTCCAGAATATACAAGCAGCTCATGCAGCTTCAATAACAAAAAACAACCCAATCCAGAAATGGGCAGAAGACCTAAATAGACATTTCTCCAGAGAAGATATACAGATTGCCAACAAACATATGAAAAGATGCTCAACATCACTAATAATTAGAGAAATGCAACTCAAAACTACAATGAGGTATCACCTCACATCGGTCAGAATGGGCATCATCAAAAAATCTACAAACAGTAAATGCTGGAGAGGGTGTGGAGAAAAGGTAACCCTCTTGCACTGTTGGTGGGAAAGTAAATTGATACAGCCACTGTGGAGAACAGTATGGAGGTTCCTTAAAAAACTAAAAATAGGACTACCATATGACCCAGCAATCCCACTACTGGGCATATACCTTGAGAAAACCATAATTCAGAAAGAGTCATGTACCACAATGTTCATTGCAGCACTATTTATAATAGCCAGGACATGGAAGCAACCTAAGTGTCTATTGACATATGAATGGATAAAGAAGATGTGGCACATATATACAATGGAATATTACTCAGCCATAAAAAGAAACGAAATTATTTGTAGTGAGGTGGATGGACCTAGAGTCTCTCATACAGAGTGAAGTATGTCAGAAAGAGAACAAATACCATATGCTAACACGTGTATATGGAATCAAAAAAGGAAAAACAAAGGTTCTGAAGAGCCTTGGGGCAAGAGAGGAATAAAGACACAGAGGTAGAGAATGGACTTGAGGACATGGGGAGGGGGAAGTGTAAGCTGGGACGAAGAGTGAGAGTAGCACTGACATATATACAGTACCAAATGTAAAATAAGATAGCTAGTGGGAAGCAGCTGCATGGCACAGGGAGATCAGCTCGGTGCTTTGTGACCACCTAGAGGGGTGGGATACGGAGGGTGGGAGGGAGATGCAAGAGGGAGGGGATATGTGGATATATGTATGCATATAGATGATTCACTTTGTTATGCAGCAGAAGCTAACAACACTAAATCAATCATACTCCAATAAAGATATTAAGAAAAAAAGAATGGCATTAGGAATTTTGAACAAGTAGTTGTTGATCTTCCATGTGAGTAGAGTTCTTATAAACTAATTTGAGGATAACATGATGTGCTATTTCCAGTAGGATCTCATTCAGTTACAACTTCTTAAAAAGTAACAACTTCTGGGTGAAAAAATGCAATTTCACATTTTAAAAATGGAATTAAAATTAGTTCCCTTTAATAGAGAGCTCTCTAGTATAACTAATGTTAAAGAATTTCTAAAACTTCTAGCCTACAAAGTTAACATTCTTGAGTTTTATTTATTGTTTTTTTTAAATAAGTGCATGTTTATGGTAAAAATAAAATGAGGATTATGAAATAAAAATGAACAAAAAATTTATCCCTTTACTTGAACTATTGCACTACTGTAATGGAAAAGTAAGTTTACTTGGAATTTTGGGTGGAACTTGGAGGGCGAAAGTTAACACATTTAAAAGTTAAATGTTTAATATGTACACACTTAAAGCTTAGTTTTTATTTGAGTTAAAGCAGTGAGTTAACCTGTATTCATAGTGACAGTAATACAAGTTTAAGAAATCATTTACCCTTTTTAGAAATTTCAATTTTGTGAAATTCATAAGATTAGATTCTAAACAGTTATTTTGGTTTTTAAATCATGAATCCTGTATTGATTTGTTCATTTATGGGAGGGAAATTCTCACATGGATTTTTCCATTTTTTTTCCATCTGACTTATAGTTTCGTTGTTTATCAAATCTTTCATCTCTGGAGATCATGATGGTAATTTAGATGAACGATGCTATATGCTGTAGTAATGGTGTTTCTTTGAAATTTGTTACTGTGACTTTCTATAAGCCAACAACTTCTGCTTCTCTAAGTGAGATGGAAATACTATTTCCGTTGTCCTGGGACTCTTGTCAGGCTGTTTGAACAGGATTCAGTTTGGCGCTGCTTTTTGCAGGCTGTTGTTTCAGAGTACATTGTGTTTATGCTGGTTTAGTCTACTAATTTTCTACTAAATGAATTCATGGTTAGAACTAAAGTAGTTTACAGTAAGGGTCTGTGGCTAAAAATATCCTTGTGCAACATGGTCTGTATTTCTAATTATTGAGCTTGAGAGAAAATAATAAAGTAACATTGAATTCCAAGGTGTATTTGTATTTTTCAGAGCGTGGTGTCGTATGGGAAGAAACTATTATTTTGCTTCCTGATAATGTTCACTATGTCTTTCTTTCGGCTACTATTCCAAATGCCCGGCAGTTTGCTGAATGGATTTGCCACTTACATAAACAGGTATTTTCTTTCCCTTTTCTGATGTTTACCATATTTAAAATGTTACAAGTTGGCCTTACTATATCCTGTACTTCGTTCCTGATGCTGCCTAGAATAAAGACATTTTAATGTGAAACTACTTTTTAAATCGAGCAAGCTTGTCAAAATCAACGGACTAATTTTTTTATAAGTGTGAATTTTCTGAGTCCCATCTCAAACCCAATACATCAAAATCTCTGGGAGTAGGGTCTTGGGTTTTGAAACCTTTAGCTTTTAAACGCTCCCAAATTGATCGTGATGACCTGCCAGGTTTGGAAACTATCTATTCATACAATGAACCATGAGTACACAGTAGAGAATTTTCTCTAAGACCTCGGTACTGGGAAAAAGCTGGGCATTTTCTGAGAGTGTGATTTGATTGTTTTCATGTGAATGCAGACTTTTTAGTGACTGTATTTTCTTTTTGTTTTTCTAGTCTAATTTTAGCAGCATTAAAGGACCTTATAACAAGCTTTTGTTCATGTGTACTAAATTTATTCTTGGTTTTATTTTTCTGCCCTTATTTTTCCTTTATACCAGAATGCTGAAAATTTATTTTTTATCCATTTATAAGCTCTCTAATGGCATTTTTGTAACATCATGTTGCTTCTGTGGGATAGAAACACAGTGGATCTTCTGGAGGAGTTAGATCAACCTGCTGTTTTAGTAAAGCTTTGAAAAGTCTCTGGGCTAGAAAAGTTCTATTTTACCTCAGGGAGCATTCTGTGTCACCATTACTGCTGCTACGGAGAAATTGAAGTCTTCTTTAATTATGGCATCACAGGTCTAGGGTATGGATCCAAGATCATATGGAAACTCAAATCATGTATTGATATTTATCCCTGATTAGGGAATTAGTAAAATTGAACAGATGGTAGTATAATTTGATGGACCTCAGTTTTCCCCATTTTTCTTCTCCTGACTTAAGGGTTTTTTTAAAAAAACTTTTTTCTTTTTGAAATGTTGAATTCAAAAATTTGTCTCCTTAAGGTCTTTTAGGTAGGTCATATACATGGTATTATTTTGAAGAAATAAAATATATGGTTAATTACTTTTCTTTGTTTTTACAGCCTTGTCATGTAATTTACACAGATTATCGGCCTACTCCATTACAGCACTACATTTTTCCAGCAGGGGGAGATGGTCTGCACCTTGTGGTTGATGAAAATGTAAGGGAGTAATTACAATTCTTATATCTATAATATCATACTTTGCTGTTTATAGCCATTTTTCTTTAAACTAGAGAAGAATGGCAGAGATTCGTTTTTTTCTTAAGTAGTTTTGTGGTCCAGAGTTATTGTTGGTTTTTTGTGTATGTATTTTTATTTCAAAAATTATATTTAAGACTCGTATTTTTTAATGCATGAATTAGATTTCCTTCCTTTTCCAGTATTTTTTAAATGCCTTGAGAATAAAGGACTCTGGACATGTTTCAGATATCTTATGTTTTGCTTTTCCCAGTTATATTATTATATTAAATTATTTATTATTTGAGGAAGCTTTGTTTTGAGGTATGAAAAAATATTTGCATTATGATTAGATATTAAGTTACACAGAAAAATTTTGTGATTCCAGGGTGACTTCAGAGAAGATAATTTTAATACTGCGATGCAGGTACTTCGAGATGCTGGTGATTTGGCAAAAGGAGATCAGAAGGGGAGAAAAGGAGGAACAAAAGGTAATTTGGAACTTTGTTTTAAGAGAATTTTACATGTAAATTGTATTTTCAGATTACATTTTTTGGTTTTTTTTTACTCTTTTCCCTTCGGGGGCTGTATAAAGATCTAGATAGTGTATGATAAAATTGGGTGAATAAAGTTTTAATCTCTTTTTCCTCTATGACATTTGCTGAGATATAGTTCATATACAATTCACCCATTAAAGTATACAATTCAACAGTTATTAGTACATTCACAGAATTATGCAGCTGTCCCCACAGTTTTTTTATTGAGATACAATTCACATATCATAGAAGTCACCATTTTTAAGAAGGGTACAATTAAGTGGATTTTAGTATATTCACAAAATTGTGCAACTACTGTCTAATTCTAGAACATTTTCATTAACTCAATAAGAAACTCCATACCCATTAGCAGTCATTCTTCATTTACTCCCAACGTCTTCCCCACCATCCCTCAGCCTTAGGCAATCACTAATCTACTTTCTGTTTCTATTTTCTTTTTCTAGACATTTCATATAAATGGAATCATGATATATGTGGTGTTTTGCAACTTAGCTTGTTTTCAAGATTCATCCATGTTAGAGCATATGTCAGTACTTCATTCTTTTATATAGTCAAATAACATTCCATTGTATGATTTTACCACATTTTATTTATTCATTCTTCAGTTGATGAACAGTTAGGTTGTTTTCAACTTTTTGATTGTTGTGACTAATGCTGCTGTAAACATTTGTGTACTACAAGTTTTTGTGTGAACGTGTTTTTTTTTCTCATGAGAATATACCTAGTGCAATTGCTGAGTCATATCTATGTTTAACCTTTTCAGTAACTGCCAAGTTATTTTCCAAAGTGTCTGCCCCATTATACATTGTCATCAGGAGGATATGAGGTATCCATTTCTTCCACATCCTTGCCAGTACTTTAATGTAGCCTGTCTATTTGATTATGGTCATCCTAGTATGTATGAAGTCATATGTCAGTGTGGTTTTTATTTACATTTCTCTGTTGGCTAATGAAGATCCTGTACTTACTGGCCATTTGTTTATCTTTGGAGAAATATCTATTCAAATCCTTGGCCCATTCAAAAATTACATTGTATTTTTGTTGTTGAGTTGTAAGGATTCTTTTATACTCTAGATACTAGACCTTTATTAGATATCTGATTTGTAAATATTTTTTTCCATTCTGTGAGTTAGGGTTATCTTTACTGTTGGTGTCTGTTGAAGTACAAAAGTTTTAAATTTTGGTGAAATCCAGTTTATCAGGTTTTTTTTTTTCTTTTGTGGCTTATGCTTTTGGTATCATATCTAAGAGTGCTTTGCCTAACCCAACATCATGAAGGTTTACTCCTACATATTTTTTAAGAGTTTTGTAGTTTCAGATTTTACATTTAAGTCTTTAATCCATTTTGAGTTAATTTTTGGATATGGTTTATGTACATTTTTTGCAGGACCATCAAATGTGTTCAAGATTGTGAAGATGATTATGGAAAGAAACTTTCAACCTGTAATTATTTTCAGTTTTAGTAAGAAAGATTGTGAAGCCTACGCACTTCAAATGACCAAATTAGATTTCAACACAGGTACTATATAATTTCAGTATAGTTTTAATGTTAGTGAAAATTAGTGTAAATATATTTCTGGTAAGACATTTTTGTGTATTGCTAGAATTTGCAGTTCACCTTACAGTTACAGCAGTAGTTACATCACATTTGTAAAAGCTTTAAGGCCCTCAATTTATCATTTCTTTTCCTTTCTTCTGTCTTCTTTTATTGGAAGGTAAGTATAATACATTGTTCTATATAAAACCCAAAGACCCCTAGTAAGAAATATTATACTCATACCTTCTTATACTTCATTGCCATAGCTCTTTGGTTATTGTAGTTTTCTGTCTGATAACTTAAGGTTAGTCTCTTGGTCAGACTACCTTCTGTTATGTTTCATTCTTCTAGAAATCCAAACTGGGAAGACCTGCCCCTGTACCTAACTGTGGTATAATTTTTGAATAAAGTAAAATAACTTCTAGCAAATGAATATATTATTCTCATTTATTAACTGTAAATGTAACCATTTAAAAGTCACACAGCTAGATAGTAGCGTAGCCAGGCAAAAATTGCAGCATGCCAAATACCAACTCAGTTGTCATTCATTTCACCCTTTTACATATCTGATCCTGTGCAGTGAGAAGTAAATAATATCTTCAGTCATGCAGAATCAAATTTCAGTTGTCTTGTTTTCTTTATCAAGGCACAGAACTAATCCCATGATTTTAAAGCTAATTTTTACTTTTCCATGGGTAAAAAAATAACAAATGACAGATAACCCATATACCCTCCTAACGCCAATAATTTTTTTTTTTTTGACTGAGTGAATTACTCTACTTAGAAATGTTTTCTTATAACTACCAGTGCTGTATGTGCTTGATGTTGCAGGGTTATATATTGATAAAGTCAACAAATATTTATTGACAAATAGTCACTTTATAAGAAGGCAGTGTAATGGTTAAGAGCATAGGCTTTGGAATTGCTGACGTAACAGTTAATACCAATGCCCATTATTTGCTTAATGCCTTACTTTCCTTAATAGTGAGTAATAATAATCCCTGTGTCCTATAATTTTTGACTTAAATATGCATGTAGATACCTAGCGTAGTTACTGTTACTGCTTTTATAAGATAGTACTTTTTACTCGTGGACTAACTCTGCTAGATCTGTTTTGAAAGGCAATGAATTTTATTAAATAATTATGTAGAAAATTTGATCTACTTTACCTTCTGCCTATCTAAAATCATGAGTCTTTACTTTTACTCTTTATAGACTCTTTTTCTTTGCAGTGTGTGAAATTTGTTATCACTGACTCATTTAGATACTTATATACCCTTGGGTTTTCTCTCTTAGATGAAGAAAAGAAGATGGTTGAAGAAGTATTCAGTAACGCAATTGACTGCTTGTCAGATGAAGATAAAAAGCTCCCTCAGGTATGTGTTTTATGTCATTAAGTAGACTGTGGCTATTAACAGATAGTGTATATTCACTTTGTATTTCCTGGATTTGTTACTATGTTATATATTTCACTGTTTGCACACTGCAGTAAATATGTTGCATTGTGCACTGAAATGATACCTTGATTCTTATTTTGAACTTCTAAGAAGGTGACAAAAGGAAACATTTGCTGCCTTGAAGAAACTTTTCTCTGAAAGCTAGCATGATCTGGAAATTACTGCTTCTGTTCCTAATACTACAAAATTTTTAATGCTAATTTGAAGTCAGTGAATTCTTAATTCATAAGGTTACCAAACAAAACAATAGAGCAAACCTAAGTTTAATGAGAAATTTGATTTCTACTTTGCTTTAATTAATTAAAGTGGTTTTTTCTTTTGACTATTAGAATTGCCTTAGGAGTTCTAAAATATACTGATGTCTTGTTGCCACTCCAGAGATTCTCATTTAATTGTCTGGTGTGTGTCCTGATCATTAGAATGTTTCAGAAACTCCCCTGGTTGTTCTAATGTGCATCCGAAACCGAGGACTAATGCTTTAGCCCAACCTAATACTATATGATAGTTTTATTTTGTGAAAAGAAAAATTGGAAGGTCAGACTCTGCTTACAGATGTTTGCTTTGATTTGTGTGGGATTTATGATAAGACTGCAATTGCATGTTTCTTGGTATTTAAAAATTTATGAAATCTTATTGTAATTTTTCTTTCCAGCTGAATTATTAGTATCTAAGGGCTGAGCCATGTCTTTATACATACTTGTTATCCTAGCACACTTCTAACAGTAAAATTTAATGGTATTTAATAGTGTTAATGGGAATGAACTCTTCAGTAATTCATTTGTTTTTAGATAAAGTACATATTTATATTAAATACGCTTTATAGTTATTTATTTTCTTTTGGTTTGAGTTGGCTAGTATTTTTTTTTTTTAATTTATTTATTTTGGCTGCATTGGGTCTTCGTTGCTGTGCACAGGCCTCTCTAGTTGTGCCGATCGGGGGCTACTCTTCATTGTGGTGCATGGGCTTCTCACTGCGGTGGCCTCTCTCGTTGTGGAGCATGGGCTCTAAGCACGCGGGCTCAGTAGTTGTGGCTCACGGGCTTTAGAGCACAGGCTCAGTAATTGTGGCTCACGGGCCCAGTTGCTCCACGGCATGTGGGATCTTCCTGCACCAGGGCTCGAACCCGTGTCCCCTGCATTGGCAGTCGGATTCTTAACTACTGTGCCACCAGGGAACTCCTGGCTGGTATTTTTTAAGTTTATTTCATGCAGATGCAAACTTTGCTGTAATAACCTTTAATTTTTTTTAGAGGAGATGAAGTAATGCTGGAAAATTTGAATGAGGAAGCAAAACATTTATCAAGTTTATTTAAACATGCCTTTCATATTAAAGCTAGGACAGAATTTTATTGTGTTTTAAGTTTAATTGTGGGAATATGGGTTTGGTTTCTAGTTTTTCTGGAAAAGTTATATAAAATTTCTTTAAACAGCATTCTTTCTTGATTACTGACTTTTCTTAATTTTGTTAGTTTCACATTTTAAAAGTTCTTTTCCTCACATCTTTTTAAAAATAAAATTGAATCCAATCGTAGGTTGAACATGTACTTCCTCTCTTGAAGAGGGGCATTGGTATTCACCATGGTGGTTTACTTCCTATTTTGAAAGAAACTATAGAAATTCTCTTTTCTGAAGGATTGATAAAGGTATGATTTTATTTTATTTATTATGCCCTAAAATTGTGTTATGTGAGCAGTTTGAAAGTTATCAAGAACACTGTTTTTAGGCAACTTTTTTTTTTATTGTTATTTAAGTAAGTCGAACGGAATGGCTTAGGTAATGAACTTATTTTTGTATACAGTGTTATACTTCATAAATTTTGGACTATAGGTAAAAGTCATTTGTTTCTTTTCCTAGTCTTAAAGTAAGAAATGGTATCATTACTGAATACAGTGTAGAATTTTCCAGAAGGTGCTGTTTAATTTTCAGACCTGAAGTTGATACTGTAAGTGGACTCCATTCTGTATACAGATTAAGAGGACTAGTTTAGAAAAGACAAGGAGAATTGCTGTTTAGACTTATGAAAGAGTTTTTAGGATGTTCTCATTTAAACCAAAGAGAGTCTAATTTAATTTTTAATATTATGTTGATGTCTGTACCCAGTAATGGGATGTTGAAAATGGGAAACAACTCCAAAATATAGTTGTAAGCCTTTATATGACTCATAAATTATTTTATGTTTAAAAATCAGATTAGAGATTTGTCATGAGAACTTCAGCACTAACTAGGATATTTAAAAGAAATTTACTCACCCTAAAGACCATACTTGAGGTATTTTAGATAAAGAATTGGTCACTATTTGTACCTGGGTCCTGGTAAGGCCCTGTTGATGTCCTCATATAGATTGCATGTTTTGTTGAGACCCATTTTAAAGAATCTTTTAAGTGATACTTGTGGATTGTAGAATTCAAATAGAATAACTGTACATAAAGTGAAAAATTAAAGACCACCATTGCCCTTTACTTCCTAGAAATATCCACTAGGATACATACAAATAACATTTGATTTAATTTGTAAACAAAAGTGATTATATTACCCACGTTATTCAATTTCGTCATATGCATTGCTATTCATTCTTTTTAACAGATGAATAGCATTCTGTTAAGTTGATGAAATAAAGTGTTTTTATATTGTTGCCTATTGGTGAAAATTTAGATTATTTAACAGTACTTCAGTGACTTAACTTGTACACATACCTTTGTGAGCTCTTTGGTAAAGTCTTAGATGTGAACATAAAGTGCCACTGATTTTGATCTCCCCTCAGATTTTAAAGGTGTCTCTAAAACCACTGCATCATCAATGAAGAAACGAGGAAATGAGACTGTGTTTAGAAAAATATTCTCCAGCCTAATAATGCTTAGTCCATTAGACCAGTAGTAGTCTCTCCAAGTTACCACCACTGGAGTTACAGAAAGAAAGACTATTTTCCCTGAATTAAAAAATTTCTGGGCTCCAAGGGACATTAAATATTATAATATAAATTTAATATACATAATTATATGTAAATTTAATAATTTTGTATATAAAATACTGAAATACACCTGGGATAGCGTGTCTTATTTTTGTACAATTTCATTAACTAATTTTTTAAATTCATGATTTATTTATACTTGAGTAATTTATTAACGAAACTAGTTTTTCAGTTTAAAATATGTGTTTAATTGTATATTTATCCATTTAGGCCTTATTTGCCACTGAGACTTTTGCTATGGGGATTAACATGCCAGCTAGAACTGTTTTATTTACAAACGCCCGAAAATTTGATGGGAAGGATTTCCGATGGGTAAGTAAAATAATTCATATATTGAAATAACTTTTAGCTTCAGTTGTTTTACCTAAGATGATTTTGGCTCATGTAGTCTTTGAGATTTTCAGTTCTAAGTACTTTAAAACTTGCACCTGAGCTAATATGAGTAGTTCATCAAAGTTAAATTTCAGATCCTTTATATTTCTGTCCTTTAGCCAAAAACAAAAACCAAAAACTAGGTGAAAGAGTTTAGTGATGAGGGATAAGTGTGCAAATGAGTCATGAATGCTTTAATGCATTTAAAATATGTCTAGAATTTTTATTTCTTCAAATTTTAAGTTATTTAAAGCACCTCTACTATAGTGGCTACAGTTGTAGCTCACTGTTTTACTCTTTAGGTTTAAAATAGAGATTTTTTTTTTTTAACAGGTTTGCACATATGTCTTTCCTAAGGCAAAAGTTGGGATCATGAGTGAAATGGTGAATTGGAGTAAAAATAAATCCTTAATCCAGAAGCAAGTAATTGCTTCTTACCAAACTTAAACTATGGGCCTAGAGCTATGGTAGATACTGAGGATGCTAAATTTAAAACAAAACCAAACTAATCCCTACTGTGAAGAGACTTAGTGCAGGTGGAAGTTTATTTTATGGGCTCTGAGAAGTATATATAGGAAGGATAGAACACAAGAAAAGAAGTCACTTGTATATAAGTGGTCATGGAGGCGTCATAGAGAAGGCCTCTATGTTTTGAGAAGGCCTCAAAATTTTGAGAAGGCCTCAAAAACTTTCTGTAACTTCTGACTTGTTTAAGTCAAAAGAAGACTATTTCATGTAGAATATAATTTTTAATTGCAAAGTGGATAAAGTCTTCCATATGTTTTATATTTTAAGTTAATGTAAATTTTAAAATTCTTCATCATCAGTTTAAAATTACTTAATTCTTTGAATAAAACTGATGCTACAAGAAAATAAATAAATAAGTTTTTCGTGACTTTACATGCTCCTTGGCATCCAGTGGACCGCAGGGAAGGGTATGTAGTAAAGTGGGTAATTGAATTTAAGAAAACAACCATTTCTTGATGATTCAAGGTCCTAATTATGAAATCTAAAAATCATAATGTGTCAAAATGTAACAATGCCCTTGAGTGCTGTTGAGATTTTATTGGACTGCCTTTTTGAAATGTTCTTTTCTGATCTTTAATGTTGGTCCCAGGTCGTTAGGTCTGTTTTTGATGCTATCAGTAATATGCCTTCTAGTAGCACAGTGGTTCGTAACTCTTCTTGAGTCAAACATTTTTTGAGAGTCCGAACATGCTGGACCCTTCCAACAGGAGAAAAGGACACATGTACTTACAGATAAAACTTTGCCCAGTGTTCAGGTGGTTCAATTTTACCCTGAAAGACTATGCATGGGAGACTTACTAACCTTTCTCCCTTAGGTGGTTCTTAGTGATGAATGGACTCTTCTGAATGCCAAGGACATACAGTGAGAAAATAGAAATTGTGCTTTTTGTATGTGTTGATTTTTATATTAATCTCATTTGGAAATTAAGAAAATTTGTTATGATCAAGACAGAATCGGTATTTAATAGAGTTTGGGTCATTGTTTGCTTTCTTAAACTTTCCTGTTTTCCAGAATATCTAGTTCAAAGATATTTTTTATGCCAGTGAATTAGCCAGTATTTCTCTATAGCTATTTGATCATTTTGGAGCTAAAATTTAGTTTTGCAACATTATTCTTAAGTGTTTTGCATTTTTGTCTTTTTACTTAAACTTTCCTAAAAGTTCATGTTTTTGATCTTGTTTCCTGTCTTGGAATGTGTAGCTTGTGCTTGTGAACTTTATGATAAGAATAATTTTAAGAATATATTTTTCACCAGGTTTTCTCCTAAACTTTGCATTTTTAATTACGTTCATTCAGATTTCCTCTGGTGAATACATTCAGATGTCTGGTCGTGCTGGAAGGAGGGGAATGGATGACAGAGGAATTGTAATTCTTATGGTAGATGAAAAGATGAGCCCAACAATTGGAAAACAACTACTTAAGGTAACAAGTTAAGCTTCTGTGCCTTCACCAGGAATTTGAGAAACATACTTCAGGACCACATTGAAATTAATTGTGTCAGTTCAAATACCTCTCTGAGTAGATGAGTTAATTTACTAAACTATCTGGGCTTAGGAAGGTGGAAGAGGGTAACTGCTCAAATTGCTGATACTTTGTACCCTACTTTCTGTTCCAATAGGAAAAGAGCAAGTCATTCAGTGGAGGGGATGGAGATCTGCAGAGGGCAGAAATGTTTACTTTGCCCTCCAAATTTGAGATACCTCTGTATCTGCCCACTCCACTGCACAAATCGCTTCTCACCTATCAGCGCAGGAAGTAGGGCAGATATTATCAGTATTGTGCACAGTTATCTTCCTATACCTTTGCAAGCCCAGATAGCTTAATGAATTAATTCTACAATCTACCATTCTAATTCATCCTGTTGAGAGATTATAATATCCCAATAATAAATTTATAAGCTTTATTTCAAATTAACCTGTTTATTTTTTATGCCAGTGAATTAGCCAGTATTTCTCTATAGCTATTTGATCATTTTGGAGCTAAAATTTAGTTTTGCAACATTATTCTTAAGTGTTTTGCATTTTTGTCTTTTTACTTAAACTTTCCTAAAAGTTCATGTTTTTGATCTTGTTTCCTGTCTTGGAATGTGTAGCTTGTGCTTGTGAACTTTATGATAAGAATAATTTTAAGAATATATTTTTGTGTTTTGTGTTGTCTAAGATTTTTGTTTTATTTTGAAGAGCTTCTCAAAGAACTTTGACCTACCTGATTGCTTTCCTTCTCCTTCTCCATGTATTGATAGTAAGGAATTATTAAGCATATCCATAGAGAACACTATCAATAAGATAGGAAGCTTAACATGAATTAAAATATAAAATTAACTGCCAGCTGATTAGCTACTTAAAATAATCTTCAAAACATGTTAAGACATACATAGGTCGATATCTCTGAAATATACTGTGTTCAACTTCTAAGACTTAGGAACTGCATGGAGAATTTGAGATATGGTTGTAGGAAGCCTGGTAAGCTGAAGCAAAAATAGGTAAAGTTCTTTTTTTTCTTTTAAATGTTTTTATATGAGTAAAGACAAAGCTTATCTGTACATATTCATAGTGATCATATGGTGTCTTATTTTCAGTTTTAAAGATTAACACTTGGAAACCCATCTTTAAGTGTCCATATAACTTTAGTTCTTTCTTTTAGGGAAATGGTCAAGACTGAAAATTTGTGTTAGTCTTTAAATTTTGTCGCATATAATAAACACTATTTTTCTTACCTCGTACTCTGTGTATGGAAATAATCAAGTCAGGAGGTAATATTTTAATGGCAGCATCTGGTTCCTTTAGTACAGATTTTTTCATTCCATTTACTTGACATCTCTAGATTTGTTACCCTGTAAGTGTAAATTTCTATTGTCTTTCATTTCATTTAATAAAAGGGTTTTTAAATTTTATTGTGCAAAGAACATTTAAGATGAGATCTACCCTCTTAATAAATTATTATGTGTAAAATATGTTGTTGACTGTTGTATAGCAAATCTCTATTTATCTCACTTGACTGAAACTTGATGCCCTTTAATTAGTAACTTCCCAATTACTCGTCCTCTCAGTCTCTGACAACTACCATTCTACTCTTTAAATCCATGAATTTGACTATTTTAGATACCTCATATAAGAGGAATTATGCAGGATTTGTCTTTCTGTGACTGGCTTGTTTCATTTAGCATAATATCCTCAAAGTTCATCCATGTTACATATTGCAGAATTTTCTTCTTTAAGAGTAAATAGTATTCTGTGTAGTTACAGTCCTCCCTTGGTATTCTTAGGGGATTGGTTCCAAAACCCCCATGTATACTAAAATACCAAAATGAGAGGATGCTCATGTCTCTTACATAAACAGCACAGTACTTGCTTATAACCTGTGCACATCTTTCGTATACTTTAAATCATCTCTAGATTACTTATAGTATGGAATACAATGTAAACACTATTTAAATAGCCGTAAATACAGTGTATATAGTTGCCTGTACTGCATGACACATTCAAGTTTTGCTTTTTGGAACTTTCTGCAATTTTTTTCCCCAAGTATTTTGCGAGCCACAGTTCATTGAATCCTCAGATAGGGAACCCGAAGACACTGGGGAACAGCTGTATAGCCATATTTTTTAGCATCAAATTGGGATACTGTAATACTGAAAGAAGAGACTATTAATAATTATATCAATATATCAGGTATAAGTTGGGGTTGTCCTGGGGTCACTTGGATACAATGTTAAAATGCTATGTTGAGTTTAAGGTGATGGAGAATTCAGATAGGTGTATTCTACAGCAGTTTGAATATAGAAGCAGAGCTTGAGGTTGGAAATAAACATTTGCAATATTGAAGCCCCACATTTCTTAAAGGAGGTAATAGTGGAAAAGAAAAATAATAGAATAGTAAAAAGTTGGTCTGTTTGCAAAATTATGAAGTAGCTGAAGTTGTCTTTCATTCCTCTCTTCCCCAAGAATGTGATTTTCATACTAACTCCACATCTCCCTTTGGCCCTATTTTCAAGGAAAGTGGATAAAAAATAAGGTTTTAGGGACTTACTAACTAACCCCCTAGGGTAAATGGCTCTTGATTTTTCAGGAGTTAAGGAATACCACCATTTGAGACTGTTTGAAAGTTCTGCTCCTTCTCCTCATAAAATCATATATTCATACATTTATAATTCTGAATGCAATAAGGCTGGCTTATGAACCTCAATTTAAAAGCCTCTGAATACCCTAACAGTATTTGTGTTGTTTGCTATGCCATTTAAAGATTTGCATGTTTTATGACACTTCTAAATATTTCAGCATGTATCTCCCAAGAATTTGGTCATTCTCATTTGGGCACTACATAACAATTTTCAATCTTAGGAAGTATTTGCATTTAGAAAAAAGTATTCCTGGGCTTCCCTGGTGGTGCAGTGGTTAAGAATCTGCCTGCCAGTGCAGGGTACACAGGTTTGAGCCCTGTTCCGGGAAGATCCCACATGCCGTGGCGCAACTAAGCCCGTGCGCCACAACTACTGAGCCTGCGCTCTAGAGCCCGCGAGCCACAGCTGCTGAAGCCCGTGCGCCTGCAACCCATGCTCCTCAATAAGAGAAGTCACCGCAATGAGAAGCCTGCTCACCACAACAAAGAGTAGCCCCGATCCCCGCAACTAGAGAAAGCCCACAAGCAGCAAGGAAGACCCAACGCAGCCAAAAAATATATATTTAAAAAAAAAAAAGGAAGGAAGGAGGGAGGGAGAGAGAAGAAAAGAAAAGAAAAGAGAAAGTATTCCTGAAGAAACATTGTAAGAAAAGTTTAGATCTCAAGGAAGTATTTTGGACATAAACCTTATTGCAAATTAAGGTCACACTATTGTAACTAGCCCTTCTTTGGTAACAGCCACAATTAGGAGAAGAGGAATTACCAAAGTGTTGACAAAGACTGGTCTGTAAATTTTGGGGAGACATTTAGGCAGTTTTATGTCATTTCAGGAAGCTGAGGGTTTCAAAATAACTAATTTTTTCTGAATGTCATTCTGAAATAAATTTAGTGTGCTCTATTAGCATAGGCCAGGTTATACTGCAGTAACAAACCTAAATCCAGTAACTTAAAGGTTTGTTTCTCTTTACTTGTTCATTGCATGTTTACAAAAGAGACTATGCTTATTATTGTTTAGGGATTCAAGCTGATAGAGAAACCACCATCTTGAACATTAGCAGTCACTGTGCCAGCAAGGGAAATGTAGCTTTTCACACCAGCAGTTAAATATTTGACCAGGAAGTGATAACATCACTGAAACTTATTTGCCCTCCCCACTGAGGGCAAAATGTGTAATCCTGTCAAGTACCTAGAAGGCAGAGAGCTAAACATACTTGGCCAACAGTGTTTTAACTGCTACTGTCCTAGTTGGTGTTTTTTTTCCCCCCTTCACTTTCCCAAAGATCAACTGTTTTATCACTTTGTATTGGTCATTTAAAGGAAAGAACTTAATACATTTCTGTAGTATTCCTTAGCGAAGACTAAACTGTTAAGCAGTTCAGGAGGTTAAAAATATTGTTATGAATTTATTTTTAAAATCTACAACATTGACATGTTTTTTTCTCTCAGGGCTCAGCTGATCCACTAAATAGTGCTTTCCATTTGACCTACAACATGGTTTTGAACTTACTACGAGTAGAAGAAATAAATCCTGAGTACATGTTGGAAAAATCCTTCTACCAGTTTCAGCATTATAGAGCAATTCCAGGAGTAGTAGAGAGTAAGTATAAAATTACCATATGAGCAGCCTCATTTAGCTAGGGTAGACCAAATAGCAAAATTACGGTGTCATTGACTGCTTTAGCCATTGGGTTTTTTCTGGTAAGCCAAATCATTGTAACCAACTAGAACATTTTAAAATAAAAGAAAACACTATCAGGACATAATTCTATGGTTAATTCAAATTTAATATAATTTATTGTTATAGACATATCACATGATAATTCATATTCATGAATAATGATATTCAAAATTAATATAATGCTTTCTAAAGTCGAAAAAGTAAGTGTTCTATTGTAACTATGTTCAAGTAGAATTGTGTGTTGATCCTTATTCTAGAAGATCGTGGCTGATTATCATATAGAACTGATTAAAATCTAAAACAGAAGCAAAGATTTAAAATTCTGGTTTGGGTAAATCTTATAAAAACAATGCATAGTTGTAAAGAAAAAAAAAAACCCAAATTTTGCAAAAGATACAAAGGAAATTTAAGACCATTTGTAATCTCACGCAGACAGCCACACAACCACTGCTAACACTTCATGGTTCTTCCATCATTTTTATTTTTCATACATATTTTTCATATTTTTTTCAAAGTCGGGATTAACAATGTTTTGCTAATAACAATGATGTTATTATAATTGATATCATTTGTTAAACATTTATCATATGGCTAACCTTGTGTTAAATGCTTTACATTAACTCACTGATTCTGGCTTTTTTAAATTTAATTTCAATTCTTTGAAAGTATGGTTTTTAATAACTGCATAATATTTTCATTTTATGAATGTACTATGATTTATTTAACAATAAAGGCAAATTTGAGATATCTTTCTATCGTGGATAGGATACTACCACTCAATTTTATGCACCTGAAAGTAAACGAAGTGTAATAATATACCTTAAAAAAATGAAAAGGCTTGGAACATCCAAGTAAGTTAAATTCTCATTTTTTTTACCCTTACCTGGATGACATCATAATTATTTCCTCTTAATTTCTTTGGTCTTAATTAAGAGATTTTCTTCATTACAAAATATAGAGCTGGAAGAAGCTTTAGCATCATTTTACAGATGTAAAAAAATAAGGCATAAGAGAAGTTAAGTCTGTATATAAGGTTACACATTGGATTGATGGCAGGTTTGACTTGGACTCCAGTTCCTAACTAACCCATGCTGTTTTTATTAAAGTGTGGGTCATCCCTTTTTAATATGACAAGAATAGATGTAGTAACTTCTCTGGCTGAAAAAAAGACAACGATGAAAAAAATTCTTGGGCTTCAGTGGCTCGGTGGTTGAGAGTCTGCCTGCCGATGCAGGGGACTCGGGTTCGTGCCCCGGTCTGGGAAGATCTCACATGCCACGGAGCGGCTGGGCCTGTGAGCCATGGCCACTGAGCCTGCGCGTCCGGAGCCTGTGCTCCGCAACGGGAGAGGCCACAACAGTGAGAGGCCCGCGTACGGCAAAAAAAAAAAAAAAATATATTCTTGAGCTGGCTGATATTAAGACTTACCTTTGGGCTTCCCTGGTGGTACAGTGGATAACAATCTGCCTGCCAGTGCAGGGGACACAGGTTCGATACCTGGTCCGGGAAGATCCCACATGCCATGGAGCAACTAAGACCATGCGCCACAACTACTGAGCCTGCACTCTAGAGCCCATGAGCCACAACTACTGAAGCCCGCGTGCCTTGAGCCCATGCTCCGCAACAAGAGAAGCCACCGCAATGAGAAGCCCGTGCACCGCAACAAAGAGTAGCCCCCGCTCGCTGCAACTGGAGAAAGCCCGTGCACAGCAACAAAGACCCAACATAGCCTTAGATAGATAGATAGATTAGAAAGATAGGTAAATTTATATATAAAAAAAGATGTCAGATTTTTGATTTTTTTTTTTTTTTTGTGTGGTACATGGGGCTCTCCCTGTTGTGGCCTCTCCCGTTGCGGAGGACCACAGGCTCCGGACGCGCAGGCTCAGCGGCCATGGCTCACGGGCCCAGCTGCTCCGTGGCATGTGGGATCTTCCCAGACCGGGGCACGAACCCGTGTCCCCTGCGTCAGCAGGCGGACTCTCAACCACTGCACCACCAGGGAAGCCCATGAGTCAGATTTTTTAAAAATATTACTTTTTAAAACATTGGAGTATAGTTGATTTACAGTATTTTGTTGGTTTCAGGTGTACGGCAAAGTGATTTGGTTATACACATATATATGTATATGTTCCTTTTAAAAATTCTTTTCCATTATAGTTTATTATAAAATATTGAATCTAGTTCTCTATGCTGTACAGTAAAACCCTGTTTATCTAATTTATATATGGTAGTGTGCCTTTGTTAATCCCATACTCCCAATTTATCCCTCCCCCACCCTTCCCCTTTGGTAAAGTAAGTTACTTTTTAAACTTCACTTTCTATTATTCTTTTGTAATTCCATAGAAAATATCCCAGATACAGCAGGGGGTAGAGGGAGAATTCTCCAAGTATTTTCCCATTTATTTAAAGCCCTTAGGACTTTTAGCTGGGCTCAGATTATTCAATATGACTTTGAACAAGACTGCTACCCACACTGTGAGCTTAAACATTGCCACCAGGACTTCCCTGGTAGTCCAGTGGTTAAGACTTCACCTTCCAGGGTAGGAGGTGCGGGTTCACTCCCTGGTCAGGGAGCTGAGATCCCACATGCTAAGATCCCACATGCCTCAGGTTCAAAAACTCCAAAACATAAAACAGAAGCAGTATTGTAACAAATTCAATAAAGACCTTAAAAATGGTTCACATAAAAAAAAAAATCTTAAAAAAAAAAAAATTGGGGGCTTCCCTGGTGGCGCAGTGGTTGAGAGTCCGCCTGCCGATGCAGGGGACGTGGGTTCGTGCCCCGGTCCGGGAGGATCCCACATGCCACGGAGCGGCTGGGCCCGTGAGCCATGGCCGCTGAGCCTGCGCGTCTGGAGCCCGTGCTCCGCAACGGGAGAGGCAAGCCCCAACTGTTGTTGCTGTTGTTTTCAGTGTGGTTCTAACTGACTTATGTTTTAAAAGGATTGTTAACATAACCTCCTACCCCCTGTGTTGCTACCACATACTTGAATCTTCTTGCAATTGAATTATCCTTGCCTTTCCCTTAGCTCTCTTTTTAAAGGGGCGAGACCTGTTTTGCTAATATTTTGGAACCAACAAAAAGACTAAATATCAAAAGTATCTTTAGTGGAAGAAGTAGGAATTTAAGTGATGAAAGTGATAATTGTGGGGTAGTTGCAACACCTTTAGTAGTTTGCAGGGCTGAGCTGTGTGACCAAAGAGCACGTAGTGTAAGAGGAGATGGGTAGAGGTGATAGGGGCTATCCTCTGTGCTTTTAAATTGCAGAATACATCTTGAATGAAATTTATTTCCATTTCACTTATTACTTGGAAGAGTATGATTCCTTTTGCTATCGATAAATAGAATCTTTTCAAGAGACTTGGTGTTATTTTTACCACCTTAAGTATACCAAAATTAAAATGCAGACTGTTATCTTTGGAAGTACAGAATTAATCTTTATTTTACAAATACACTGCTTTAATTTTTACAACAAACTTAAATGGCTGTCGTACATGAGATGTTTTTCATTTTGATTTACTGAATCCACAGTAGATTTTCCAGTGAGTCATAGAGTAAAAATTCTTGGGGCTTCCCTGGTGGCACAGTGGTTAAGAATCCGCCTTCCAGTGCAGGGGACGCGGGTTCAAGCCCCGGTCCGGAAATATCCCACATGCCGTGGAGCACGTAAGCCCATGTGCCACAACTTCTGAGCCCACATTCCACAATTTCTGAGCCCATGTGCCACAACTACTGAAGCCTGTGCACCTAGAGCCCATGCTCTGCTACAAGAAGCCTGCACACCGTAACGAAGAGTAGTTCCCGTTTGCCGTAACTAGAGAAAGCCCACACGCAGAAATGAAAACCCAACACAGCCAAAAATAAATAAATAAATTTACGAAAGCAAACAAAAAACAGTATTTCCCTCATGGGGTTGTGAGAATCAACAACAACAACAACAAAAAGTGTTTTTTTAAAAAATACAAAACAAACAGTAAAAATTCTAGGATTTCTGGCTTCCCTGGTGGTGCAGTGGTTAAGAATCTGCCTGCCAACGCAGGGGCACGGGTTCGAGCCCTGGTCTGGGAAGATCCCACATGCCACAGAGCAACTAAGCCCATGTGGAGCAACTAAGCCTGTGTGCCACAACTACTGAGCCTGCGCTCTAGAGCCCATGCACCACAACAAGAGAAGCCACCTCAATAAGAAGCCCACGCACCTCAATGAAGAGTAGCCCCCGCTTGTCACAACTAATGAAACCCTACACACAGCAACGAAGACCCAATGCATCCAAAAATTAATTAATTATTATTATTTTTTTAATTCTAGGATTTCACTGTTCCTTTACTGGAAAGAAAAATGCAGATTTAATTTTAATCCTTTAGTTTCATTAATAGATAATGCCATGGTTAATAGCAGGAGCTGTGGAGTTAGACATGGGTTTGAATACAGACTACTTCAGCCTTAGTTTGCTCTTTTATGCAATTGGAATAATATCTAGTTCATCCAAATCATGAAAATTAAATGAGATCATTTATGTTAAATTCTCAGTAAGTGCTTGTTTTAATTCATGATAGTAATGCCATACATCAGTAAAGCCATTTAAACTTTAACCTTTTGTAAAATTTGCTCAGTACTGGGAGTAGCAGTCCATTTCCCCATCATTCACAGGTCTGTATCTATTGCACGTTTTAAATGATACAAATACAATTTTGGAACCCCATCGCCCCTCTCCCTCAAAAGGGGGAATTTGATTGCAGACTGTCTTAAGAGTTTATGGGCATATCTCACATGCTGTTTCCTAAGATACTGAGGCTTTCTTATGGCGGTACACTGCAGGAAAACCAGCTTATTATACTGAGGTTCCTCTACTTTTTGATTGGTGTGCAAGATATACTTTCCTTAGTTTGGGAAAAAGCGGGCTGCACCTAAACTAACTTCCTGGAGTGGTATATATCTGTATTTAGAGTCCTAGATATAAAACACATGTGATTTCTTACTAGATACAAAACACATGTGATTTCTTAAACTGTCTCTCAAACTTTTGATTCATTAGTTAAGTGGTCTGAGAACACAAATGATTTGGAGTGGAGGATGGGGGCAGTATTTAAGCATCAGGCAGAGTCTTTGTGTATCATTTCTCCATAAACAACTCCTGTCAGTGCTTATTTAGTATTCCACTGATACCTGCAGTGTTACTTTGTAACTTTTGGTAAGGCAGCAAGATTAGCATTTCAGTGTATATTTTTCCTTTTCATATAACCTCTTATTGACTTTAGTCTGCCACATTTTTTAAATCATATCTTCTTCTGATGTTTACTCTTATAACGTGTTAAGAATAGCCTTCTATTCTCAAATGAAAGGAATACAGTTCATATAAAAAGTAATGCAGTTCATTTAAAAATAACCAGGATAATGCAGTATGCCTAAGAGAGTACAAAAGACCAGAAGTTAGAGGTAAAAACAAAAAGCAAAGAAAAGATAAAAAATTCCAAAGAACATATCTCAATACTTCAGCAGACTTTTCGGCAGATCTGACTGGTGTCACTAAAAATAAGCAATTAATACAAATAAATAGGCTTAGAGGAGGAGGACATGGTCTGCAAACTCTGGGTCTCCTCACACATCCCTGATAACATTTCAGTCTCTTCCTATAGCTAATTTTTCATCCAACTTTTTAAATGTCTAAATGTGTCTTACTTAAAATGTGGTGCCCAGAGGTAAATAGTATTTTCTATGGGAGGTCTGACCAGGGACAAGTACAATGGAAGTATTGTTATTGCTCTTGTTGACTTTTCTAAGAAAGAGAGAAGTCAAGTGCAAGGAGAGCTGTAGAGAAGAGTGTCACAGTTGGTGCCAACTGTTGACTCAGTAGATTGCATGCTAAAAGTTCTTCGCACAAATTGACCTAAGCCCCCTTTCTACAAATGCAAGTGCAGGAACTTAATAGTAGTATATGTTATAGAGATACATATATCCTGTTTTTTAAACATATGGTTAAAAAATTATGGATTTAGGTTTTTTACCAAAATTATTTATGAAATTATGGTCTTCATCAACAGATGGAAATTTATATGTATTTATTTACTTTGGAAAGATTCCTGAGCATCTGGAGATGAAATGAGATGGTTTGTTCATTGTTAAGGATGAGGGAAATCCTGGAACTGGACCTTAGGGTTCTAATGTTTGGTCCTGCTCCCATGTGGCATGTGATTTGGGTCAGGTCTCTTAATTGTGATTCGAGTCCCAGAAGAATAATATAGATATTATAGCAACTATTTTGAATACTTAAAAGCATTAGGAGGTTCAGATTAAATAATTTTAAAAACTGCTTTTTCTCCTATAAAGTTCTCACCGCATGTGAGCTGCCCTTGCCGTCATACACCCTCAGTTAGCTCCGTCTCTTAGGGTTTCAGCTTGAGTCCAGATGTTCTGTGGAGCTAATTCTTGCTCATTCTGCCCTGCAACCCTCCTCTATTATGATAAAAACAAAAAAGCTACCAGCCACCATGTAGTTGTTCTCTATCTCTTTACAGATGGGAAATGCTGTTGACTTTTTTTTTTTCTCTTGGGGTGCTTTCTGAATGCATATTGTTAGTTCTATTCTGGTACACCCCTCATACCCCAAGATTATTCTTTCATACCTCAGTTCTATAAATCTGAACATAAGAAATCCTCAATGATGGGAAGAAGAGTCAAGACTTGCCTGGAAGGCATATTCTTTTCCAAAAATAAGTCATTGTCTAGGACTAACAGTGAAATGAGGCAGGACGAAGTCCTCCTGTCATTGGAAGTGGCTGTACCTTCTGCAGGAAAGGACTCATGGATAAACTCTGCGTTGAAGCCCTGGGGTCCAGGCTATACTGGATACTAAGGATAAAAGGGTGTCCAGGCGAGGGTTGGCTCACAGAAGCTCATAGAAAAACTTGAGGGGCACAGAGGTAAGCTGAGGCTGGCAAGGCTGGTAAGGGTTCTTGAAGCTGAGTCTGCAGGAAGGAAGTCCCTTGAGGCAGAGTTCTCTAGTGATCAGCTCACAGGAGCAGGATGCAGGGTTACAGTGTGCCAGTGGAAATTAGGAGCTGCCTATGACGCAGGTGGGTACTCTTCAGGGGGAAGGAAGAGAAGTGACTTCTAAATACTTTCTTTAAATTTTTTTTCTTTTTTTACTTTTAAAATGGGATGCCTCCTAAGTGAATTTTTAAGTTGGTGTCATCTACTTAGAATAGATGCAGAAAGGAAAAGACCTGGGAAATTGGAGAGAGAAACAAACTTTTAATAGTTTTTTGTTTGTTTGTTTTTAGTCAGAAGATCTAACTTGGTGACGACATCTTTCCCTTCTGTCTCCGTGCAGTAGATTGGACTTGTTGTGTATAAGGATGACTGTGTGGGGTGGGAATTCAGCCAGAAGTTGGACATGCGTGGGGTATTGAGGGTTCAGAAATCAAAAACTTTGCTTATTCCCATGCCTGATATCATGGTCCTAGGCTATCACATTTACCTTTTTCCATCTTTCCAAAAAAATAAATTAACAACCTAAATGCCTAAGAGAGTGCAAAAGACCAGAAGTTAGAGGGAGTAGTCTGTGAGAAGGTTGAAGATGATAATTTTAAAATAATAATACAGTAATATCCTTCCTCAGTGTTTACAGTGTGCTATACTGTTAGCTAAGTACTTTCCATATGTTCTGTCAGTCTCTAACTGTAGCCTTGTGGGGTATGGCTACTATTGTTAACTTTAGCTAAGTACTTTCCATATGTTCTGTCAGCCTCTAACTATAGCCTTGTGGGGTATGGCTACTATTGTTATCCTCATTTTGTGAGTAAAGAAACTGAAGCACACAGGTTAAATACAGGAGTTTGGTCAATGGAATAGAATTGAGAGTCCAGAAATAAACCCATATATCTGTGGTCAATTGATTTTTGACAAGTGCTGCTGTGACAGTTGATAGCCACATGCAAAAAAAGTGAATTTGGACCCTTACCTCACACCATATACACAAATTAACTGAAAGTGGATGAAAGTCCTAAATAAACAGCTGAAACCATAAAACTCTGAAGAAAACATAGCTAAAAATCTACATAACCTTAGATTTGGCAGTGGTTTCTTACATAAGATACCAAAAGTATAAGCAACAAAAGAAAAAATAAATAAATTGGATTTTATCTAAACTTTAAAACTTTTGCACTTCAATATATACCAACAATAAAGGGAAAAGAAAACCCACAGAGTGGGAGAAAATATTTGTAAATCATGTATCTGATAAGAGTCTAGTATCCAGAATATATAAAGACCACTTACAACTCAACAACAAAAAACCAAACAATATAATTTCTTTTACTAAACATCTTTATTGGAGTATAATTGCTTTACAATGGTGTGTTAGTTTCTCCTTTAAAAAAAAGTGAATCAGCTATACATATACATATGTCCCCATATCTACTCCCTCTTGCGTCTCCCTCCCACCCTCCCCATCCCATCCCTCTAGGTGGTCACAGGGCACCGAGCTGATCTCCCTGTGCTATGTGGCTGCTTCCCACTATCTATTTTACATTTGGTAGTGTATGTATGTTCATGCCACTCTCTTACTTCATCCCAGCTTACCCTTCCCCCAGCCCGTGTCCTCAAGTCCATTCTCTAGGTCTGCATCTTTATTCCTGCCCTGCCTCTAGGTTCTTCAGAACCATTTTTTCCCCCCATATATATGTGTTATCATACGGTATTTGTTTTTCTCTTTCTGACTTCACTCTGTATGACAGACTCTAGGTCCATCCACCTCACTACAAATAACTCAATTACATTTCTTTTTATGGCTGAGTAATATTCCATTGTATATATGTGCCACCTCTTTATCCATTCATCTGTCAGTGGACACTTAGGTTGCTTCCATGTCCTGGCTGTTGTAAATACAGCTGCAATGAAAATTGTGGTACATGACTTGTTTTGAATTATGGTTTTCTCAGGGTATATGCCCAGTAGTGGGATTGCTGGATCGTATGGTAGTTCTATTTTTAGTTTTTTAAGGAACCTCCATACTGTTCTCCATAGTGTCTGTATCAATTTACATTCCCACCAACAGTGCAAGAGGGTTCCCTTTTCTCCACACCCTCTCCAGCATTTATTGTTTGTAGATTTTTTGATGATGCCCATTCTGACCGGTGTGAGGTACTATCTCACTGTAGTTTTGATTTGCATTTCTCTAATGATTAGCGGTGTTGAGTGTCTTTTCATATGTTTGTTGGCAATCTGTATATCTTCTTTGGAGAAATGTCGATTTAGGTCTGGCCACTTTTGGATTGGGTTGTTTGTTTTTTTGATACCGAGCTGCATGAACTGCTTGTAAATTTTGGAGATTAATCCTTTGTCAATTGCTTCCTTTGCAAATATTTTCTCCCATTCTGAGGGTTGTCTTTTCATCTTGTTTATGTATTCCTTTGCTGTGCAAAAGCTTTTAACTTTCATTAAGTTCCATTTGTTTATTTTTGTTTTTATTTCCATTTCTCTAGGAGGTGGGTCAAAAAGGATCTTGCTGTGATTTATGTCATAGAGTGTTCTGCCTATGTTTTCCTCTGAGAGTTTTATAGTTTCTGGCCTTACATTTAGGTCTTTAATCCATTTTGACTTTTACTTTTGTGTGTGGTGTTAGGGAGTGTTCTGATTTCATTCTTCTACATGAAGCTGTCCAGTTTTCCCAGCACCATTTATTGAAGAGGCTGTCTTTTCTCCATTGTATACTGTTGCCTCCTTTATCAGACATAAGGTGACCGTATGTGTGTGTTTATCTCTGGGCTTTCTATCCTGTTCCATTGATCTATATTTCTCTTTTTGTGTCAGTACCATACTGTCTTGATTACTGTAGCTTTGTAGTATAGTCTGAAGTCTGGGAGCCTGATGCATCCAGTTCCATTTTTCTTTCTCAAGATTGCTTTGGCTATTCGGGGTCTTCTGTGTTTCCATACAAATTGTGAAATTTTTTGTTCTAGTTCTGTGAAAAATGCCAGTGGTAGTTTGATAGGGATTGCATTGAATCTGTAGATTGTGTCCTGTTGTCATTTTCACAATGTTGATTTTCCCAATCCAAGAACATAGTAGTATATCTTTCCATCTGTTTGTTTCATCTTTATTTTCTTTCATCAGTGTCTTATAGTTTTCTGCATACAGGTCTCTTGTCGCCTTAGGTAGGTTTATTCCTAGGTATTTTATTCTGTTTGTTGCAGTGGTAAATGGGAGTGTTTCCTTAATTTCTCTTTCAGGTTTCATCCTTAGTGAATAGGAATGCAAGAGATTTCTGTGCATTAATTTTGTGTCCTACTACTTTACCAAATTCATTGATTAGCTCTAGTAGTTTTCTGGTACCATCTTTAGGATTCTCTATGTATAGTGTCATGTGACCTGCAAACAGTGACAGCTTTACTTCTTCTTTTCCGATTTGGATTCCTTTTATTTCTTTTTCATCTCTGATTGCTGTGGCTAAAACTTCCAAAACTATGTTCAATAATAGTGGTGAGTTTGGACATCTTGTCTTGTTCCTGATCTTAAAGGAAATGGTTTCAGCTTTTCACCATTGAGAACGATGTTGGCTGTGGGTTTATCATATATGACCTTTATTATGTTGAGGTAAGTTCCCTCTGTGCCTACTTTCTGGAGGGTTTTTATCATAAATGGGTGTTGAATTTTGTCGAAAGCTTTCTCTGCATCTATTGAGATGATCATATGGTTTATCACACTGATTGATTTGCGTATATTGAAGAATCCTTGCATTCCTGGGATAAACCCCACTTGATCATGGTGTATGATCCTTTTAATGTGCTGTTGGATTCTGTTTGCTAGTATTTTGTTGAGGAGTTTTGGCATCTATGTTCATCAGTGGTACTGGCCTCTAGTTTTCTTTCTTTGTGACATCTTTTTCTGGTTTTGGTATCAGGGTGGTGGTGGCCTTGTAAAAAGAGTTTGGGAGTGTTCCTCTCTCTGCTATATTTTGGAAGAGTTTGAGAAGGATAGGTGTTAGCTCTTCTCTAATATTTGATAGAATTTGGCTGTGAAGTCATCTGGTGCTGTGCTTTTGTTTGTTGGAAGATTTTTAATCGCAGTCTCAGTTTCAGTGCTTGTCTGTTGGTCTGTTTGTATTTTCTATTTCTTCCTGCTTCGGTCTCGGAAGGTTGTACTTTTCTATGAATTTGTCCATTTCTTCCAGGTTTTCCATTTTATTGGCATAGAGTTGCTTGTAGTAATCTCTCACAATCCTTTGTATTTCTGCAGTGTTGATTGTTACTTCTTCATTTCTCATTCTACTGATTTGAGTCTTCTCTCTTTTTTTCTTCATGAGTCTGGCTAATGGTTTATCCATTTTGTTTATCTTCTCAAAGAACCAGCTTTTAATTTTATTGATCTTTGCTGTCATTTTCTTCATTTCTTTTTCATTTATTTCTGATCTGATCTTTATGATTTCTTTCCTTCTGCTAACTTTGGTTTTTTTTTTTTGGTTCTTCTTTCTCTCATTGCTTTAGGTGTAAGGTTAGGTTGTTTATCTGAGATGTTTCTTGTTTCTTGAGGTAGGATTGTAGTGCTTGCTATAAACCTCCCTTGTAGAACTGCTTTTGCTGCATCCCATAGGTTTTGGGTCATCGTGTTTTAATTGTCATTTGTTTCTAGGTATTTTTTTGATTTCCAATTTGATTTCTTTAGTGATCTGTTGGTTATTTAGTAGTGTATTGTTTGGCCTCCATATGTTTGTTTTTTTGCAGATTTTTTCCTGTAATTGATACCTCGTTCCATAGCATCGTGGTCAGAAAAGATAACTTGAAACGATTTCAGTTTTTAAATTTACCAAGACTTGATTTGTGACACAGGATATGATCTATCCTGGAGAATGTTCCAGGAGCACTTGAGAAGAAAGTGTATTCTGTTGTTTTTGGATGGAAGGTCCTATAAATATCAATTAAGTTCATCTTGTTTAATGTATCATTTAAAGCTTGTGTTTCTTTATTAATTTTCATTTTGGATGATCTGTCCATTGGTGAAAGTGGGGTGTTAAAGTCCCCTACTATGATTGTGTTACTGTCGATTTCCCCTTTTATGGTTGTTAGCATTTGCCTTATGTATTGAGGTGCTCCGATGTTGGTTGCATAAATATTTACAATTATATGTTCTTGGATTGATCCCTTGCTCATTATGTAGTGTCCTTTCTTTTCTCTTGTAACATTCTTTATTTTAAAGTCTATTTTATCTGATATGAGTATTGCTACTCCGGCTTTCTTTTGATTTCCATTTGCATGGAATATCTTTCTCCATCCCCTCACTTTCAGTCAGTATGTGTCCCTAGGTCAGAAGTGGGTCTCTTGTAGACAGCATATGTACAGGTCTTGTTTTTGTATCCATTCAGCCAGTCTGTGTCTTTTGGTTGGAGCATTTAATCCATTTACATTTAAGGTAGTTATCGATATGTACATTCCTATTACCATTTTGTTAATTGTTTGGGGTTTGTTATTGTAGGTCTTTTCCTTCTCTTGTGTTTCCTGCCTAGAGAAGTTCCTTTAGCATTTGTTGTAAAGCTGGTTTGATGGTGCTGATTTCTCTTAGCTTTTGCTTGTCTGTAAAGGTTTTAATTTCTCCGTCGAATTGGAATGAGATCCTTGCTGGGTAGAGAGTAATCTTGGTTTTAGGTTTTTCCCTTTCACCACTTTAAATATGTCCTGCCACTCCCTTCTGGCTTGCAGAGTTGCTGCTGAAAGATCTGCTGTTAAACTTATGGGGATTCCCTTGTATGTTATTTGTTGTTTTTCCCTTGCTGCTTTTAATATTTTTTTGTATTTAATTTTTGATCATTCAGTTAATATGTGTCTTGTCTTGTTTCTCCTTGGATTTATCCTTATAGGACTCTGCGCTTCTGGAGTTGACTATTTCCTTTCCCATATTAGGGAACTTTTCAAATATAATCTCTTCAAATATTTTCTCAGTCCATTTCTTTTTCTCCTCTTCTTCTGGGACCCCCTATAATTCGAATGGTGGTGTGTTTAATGTTGTCCCAGAGGTCTCTGAGACTGTCTTCAATTCTTTTCATTCTTTTTCATTTATTCTGCCTGTCGTAGTTATTTCCACTGTTTTATCTTCCAGGTCACTTATCCATTCTTCTGCCTCAGTTATTCTGCTACTGATTCCTTGTAGAGAATTTTTAATTTCATTTATTGTGTTGTTCATCATTGTTTGTTTGCTCTTTAGTTCTTCTAGGTCCTTGTTCAAAATTTCCTGTATTTTCTCCATTCTCTTTCCAAGATTTTGGATTGTCTCTACTATCATTACTCTGAATTCTTTTTCAGGTTGACCGCCGATTTCCTCTTCATTTGTTTGGTCTGGTGGGTTTTTACCTTGCTCCTTCATCTGTTGTGTGTTTCTCTGTGTTCTCATTTTGGTTAACTTACTGTGTTTGGGGTCTCCTTTTCGCAGGTTGCAGGTTCGTAGTTCCTGTTGTTTTTGGTGTCTGTCCGCAGTGGCTAAGGTTGCTTCAGTGGGCTGTGTAGGCTTTCTGGTGGAGGGGACTCGTGCCCATGTTCTGGTGGATGTGGCTGGATCTTGTCTTTCTGGTGGGCAGGACCGTGTGTGGTGGTGTGTTTTGGAGTGTCTGTGACCTTATGATTTTAGGCAGCCTCTCTGCTAATGGGTGGTGTTATGTTCCTGTCTTGCTAGTTGTTTGGCATAGGGTGTCCAGCACTGTAGCTTGCTGTTCGTTCAGTGGAGCTGGGTCTTAGTATTGAGATGGAGATCTCTGGGAGAGCTTTCGCCATTTGATATTAAGTGGAGCCTGGAAGTCTCTGGTGGACCAGTGTCATTAACTCGTCTCTCCCACCTCAGAGGCACAGGCCTGAAACACGGCCAGAGTACCAAGACCTTGTCAGCCACATGGCTTGTGTTACTGCAAAAATTATCCCGGTCCTCAGAACAGTCTCTCTACAGCTTTGAGTGGAATTCAAAGTTCAGTGCAATTCGTGTAAAAACAAGCAACCCAAGTTCATAGATCACACTGGTTTCCATCCACAGTGTTCAGGGTCCATGGAACTCCTGACCTGCTAGTGTTGGAGGGTCTCCTGCAGGGGCAAGGAGTGGCTTGGCTCACCATGGGGACAAGGACAGTGGCCCTAATTTTTCAATGGACAAAAGATCTGAATAGACATTTTTGCAAAGAAGATACATGAAGAAGATATATAAGTACATTTTTTCATATAAATACATGAAAAGATGGTCGACATCATTAGGGAAATGTATATCATAACCATAGCAAGATACCTCACACTCACTAGGATGGGTATTTATTTTTTTTAGGTAATTAACAAAATGGTGTGGTTGTTGTAAAAAATAGTTTAGCACTTCCCCAGCAATTTAAATATAGAATTACTGTAAGACCCAGCAATGCCATCCACTCATGGTATATAAGCAAAGAATTGGAAATACGTTCAAACAGAAACTGGTCATGAATGTTCATAGCAGCATTACTCACGGTAGCCAAAAGGTGGAAATAATCCAAATGTCCATCAATTGGTAAACAAAATGGTGTACCCATATAGTGTGATATTATTCACCATTAAAAGAAATGAAGTACTGATACATGCCACAACATGGATGAACTTTGAGAAGATTATGCTAAGTGAAGGAAGCCAAAGACAAAAGCCACACATTGTATGATTCCATATATATGGAATATCTAGAATAGGCAAATTCATGCAGACAGAAAGGTTGCCGGGGTCTGGTGGAGGAAAGAATGAGTAGTGTTTGCTTAAAGGGTGTGGAGTTTTGGGGTAGTGAAAATATTCTAGAACTACGTGGTAGTGATGGTTTCATATATTGTTAGTGTACTACATGTCATTAATAGTGAATTTTATGTGTGTTTTACCCAAGTAAAAATAGTGTTTGTTCACAGTGGGAAAGAGGCATAATGGAATGAGTGAGGATGGGAGGTCAGCACTAGCTGCAAGAATTAGAGCAGGGAATGGCATCAGAGATGGTTAGATTAACTAAAAGGACAGTTGCTGAAAGGGGCTAGTGTTTTGGCCACTGACTGAGTAGAGAGATAACTATGGTTGAATTTCTTGTCTTCTGTTTTAGGAGACATAGTCCCAGGTGGTGGAGGAAGCCTGATGACATTAACAAACTGGGTTTTTTGCTGAGTTAAAGCGGCATATTAGAAGATCCAAAATAGTGCTGTCCAGTAGAACTTTCTGTGGAAATATTCTCTCTGTGCTTTTCAAGTAGTGAAGTCAACAGCCACATATGGCTGTTGAGCATTTGAAATGGTGCTACTGCAATTTAAGAGCTAAATGATTAATTTTATTTCATTTTAATTATTTTAAATTTAACTAGCCACATAGTGTCTACTGGGTATTATACTGGAAGGTGCTGATATGGAACATTTCTACCATAATACAAAGTTTTACAGGGCAGTGCTTGTTCAACAGTGTAGGTCTAGAATTCTCAGAAATAGTCTTCTCCCCCTATCCACAGGAGAGAATTAACTTACCAGACAAAACCACTCCAGTTCAGAATCACTTTGACGCCACAGTGAGTTGGGGAACTGTGAGAAGAAATAGAGAAGGTGAACCTTAATGGGGAAGGGAGAAACTAGACAGCATGTCTTATGGTTGTCTCTGAATCTTTCCCTCAAAGCTTCTAACCTAAGCAGTCTGAATTTGTTCCCTACAATTGTAGTAGTAAAAAAAGATGTATCTTTGGTATAATTTACATAAGATGTATAATTTTGTGATGTTGTATATGTGTTTTATTTACTTACAGAGGTAAAGAACTCAGAAGAACAGTATAATAAAATAGTAATACCAAATGAAGAAAGTGTAGTCATCTATTATAAGATTAGGCAGCAGCTTGCCAGATTGGGTAAAGAAATTGAAGAATATATTCACAAACCAAAATATTGCTTACCATTTCTACAACCAGGTCGTTTGGTAAAGGTATGTCATTATTTTTGTCATAAATTATTTCAATATTTAATATTTTTTGCATGAAACTTCCAATTTTTTTCTTATCTTGGTAAAATACAGTAGTTTTTTTAATATATATTAATTTTATTCTTTTACCTGTTTCATGTGGCACTGATTAAGGAAGGAGGGGTCATGTGAAGGCCTTTTAATCGCTACTGATTTTCATTTGGGGAGATATAAATTGAAGTGGACAGTTTTGGAATTAACATGAAATATTTCCAGTTATGAAATGCTGTCCCAGAGTAATGCAGTTTTAAGACCTGGATGAATTCATTAGCTATAAAAAAGACCTCAGATATTCTCCAAACAAATACACCATATCATTTTTAACATTTATTTGCCAACTGAGAAATTCCTGTTACTGCTGTTCTGGAATCCCTTGAAATTTGGCAGAGATTTCTTTCTGTAGGGTTAATTTCTTTTTTTTAAGTTTAACAATGATCTTTCAAAAAAACATTTTATCAGGAAGACTCAAAGTTTTATTAGCCTGTAATGTGGGCATGATATCTAAATTGCCTTTTGGACATAAACATTCCTTTTTACTTGCTTTACTTTCTTTTCAGGTAAAGAATGAAGGAGACGATTTTGGCTGGGGTGTAGTGGTGAATTTCTCAAAAAAATCAAATGTTAAGGTAAACTGTTGTCCTAAAAGTGGAATTGTATGTAAATTTTTAGTGAAATGTTTTTTCAGGCTCAGGAAATTGATCAGATTAGAAATACCATTACCAAAAAAAAAAGAAAGAAATAGCATTACCTTAAGAGAAACTGTAATAAACTCTATATAAGGAATTAATCTTTTGAATAATCATAAATTTTATCCTTAAAGTGGTATGGTTATTTTCCTAACACTATCACAGATTTTAATTTCATGACAGTTTTACATTTATTCTCTGAGTTCACCAGTCCTTTTTATAAATTTACTGTTTAAATTGAATATTAGAAAAAATTAGCATTTGACACTGAAAATTGGAATTTTGATTCAGGTATATGTTAGAGACATAAAAGAAAGAACTTAGGAAAGCTGGTTAATTTTACTTACTCTCTCTACATGAAAGCAATAATAAAGTTGCTTTTGGTCATTATTTATATAAATACTTTGAAGAGATTACATATACATAAAGTCAAGGATGATTTTGATAATTTGTTAGAAAAATGATTACCTCAAAATTAAATAAGGCTTCCCTTCTATTATATTTTCTTTACCTGCAGTAGGCACCAACCAACAGGTGCCAATATATGACCTCAGGCAGGACATTCTGAATCTTCATGCCTGTTTTTTCTTTTCTTTAAAATGAAGGGTTTGCATGAGATGATCTCATGATTTGGTTGTCGTTAACTTCTTTGTCCCGCCTATGTGTAAAGGCAATTAAGAATTAAGCTTTGGGATTGAAAGTTAGTCCTGAAATATGTAAATGAACTTTGAGATACTGAAGCCATTTGTTGTGGAGAAATAATTAAGTTCATAGGTTTGTGGTAGGAGTTTTGATTAATGATCTATGATTAATCCCACTGAATAGATTATTACCATTTTCATAATTTACAGGAATGTTTTTCAGAGTATTGTCACACTCATTGTCTCATTTGATTCTAATTTAAGAAGCATTCATTGACCATAGACACAATTCCTGTACTCGTTTTATGAACAGAGGCAAGCAGATAATGAAAATTTAAGGCAGATTATGAAATACTTCAGTAAAGATATAAGCAAAGTGCATTTGGAGCAGGAGGAGGAAGAAATTTTGTCTGAGCTATTAGAGATGGCACCTGAGAAGGAAGAGAATGTAAAATTTTAAATGGAACCTTGAACACTAAGTAGAATTTCATTTGATGGATATTCACTGGTGGAAGTAGTATGCAGCAGGCACAGAACACTTCAGGTGAAGGGAAAGAGTAAAATAAAAAGTATTGAGGTTAATCATGGAAAGTATTTAAAATACAGATTTTGAGTATGTTGGGTCTAGATTTAAATATTTGAAAGCAGTGGCAGGCCATTGAAGGTTAATCGATTGGTTGATTGGTTTGCTTGGGGTTTTTTTTTTTCTTCCAGTTTTATTGAGATACAGTTGACATACAGCATTATATAAATTTAAAGTGTACAGTGTAATGATTTGACTTACATACATCATGAAATGATTACCACAGTACATTGAGTGAACACCCATCATCGCATATAGATACATTAAAGAAATTTAAAAACTCTTTTTTCCTTGTGATGAGAATTCTTAGCATTTACTCTCTTAACTTTCGTGTATAGCAGCACTGTTATGTTATAATTATATTATAACATTATAATTAATGGCACTGTTGATTACATTTATCATGTTGTACGTTATATCCCTAGTATTTATTTATCTTATAACTAGAAGTTTATATCTTTTTATTACTTTCATCTAATTCCCCCTTCCCCTACCCCTGCCTCTGGAAACCACAAATCTGATCTCTCTGTCTATGAGTTTGTTTGTTTTGGGAGCATAATTGACTGACAACACTGTTAGTTCCTATTATACAACATAATGATATATTCTGTACATTTCAAAATGTTCATAGTGATAATTCTAGTTGTCACCAGGAAAAGATATTACATAGTTATAGACTATATTCCCCACACTGTACATTTCTTGCCTGTGACTCATTTATTTAGTAACTGAAAGTTTGTCCCTCTTAATCTCCCTCACCTATTTCTCTCCTCCTCCCCTCCCCTTCCCTCTGGCAGCCATCTTTTCTCTGCATCAATGACTCTGTTTCTGTTTGGTTATGTTTGTTCACTCGTTTTGTTTTTCATATTCCACATTTAAGTGAAGTCATCTAGTATTTGTCCTTCTCTATCTGGCTTATTTCATTTAGCGTAATACTCTCCAGGTCCATCCATGTTGTTGGAAATGGCAAGGTTTCATTCTTTTTCATGGTTTAGTAATATTCCTGTGTGTTTGTTTGTGTGTGTGTGGGAGAGAGAGAGACATTTTCTTTCCTCTATTGATTGCACTTGGGTTGCTTCCATATCTTGGCTATTATGAGATATACAGTAATACTGCAAGGAACATAGGCGTGCATATATCTTTTTGAATAATAGTGTTTTTGTTTTCTTCAAATAAATACTCAGGAGTGGAATTGCTGAATCATTTGGTAGTTATATTTTCACTTTTTTGAGGAACCGCCATACACTTTTCCATAGTGGCTGCACCAGTTTACATTCCCACCAGCAGTGCACAGGGGTTCCCTTTTTTCCATATCCTCACCAACATTTATATTTCTTGTCATTTTGTTAATGGTCACTCTGTCAGGTGTGAGGTGAATAGCTCATTGGGGTTTTGATTTGCGTTACCCTTATGATTAGTGATGTTGCATCTTTTCGTGTACCTGATGGCCATCCTGATGACTTCTTTGGAAAAACATCTACTCAGGCCCTCTGCCATTTTTTAATCAGGTTGTTTGGTTTTTTTGATGTCGAGTTTTGTGAGTTCTTTGTATATTTTGGATATTAACCCCTTATTGGATATATCATTTGCAAATATTTTTTCCCATTCAGTCGGTGATCTTTTAGTTTTGTTTATAGTTTCCTTCACTGACTAAAACCTTTTCAGTTTGATTTAGTCCCATTTGTTTATTTTTGCTTTTGTTTTCCTTGTCTGAGGAGACAGATCCAAAAAAATATTACCAAGAGAAGTGTCAAAGACTTTACTGCCTGTGTTTACTTCTGGAAGTTTTATGGTTTCACATATTACATTTAAGTCTTGAATCCATTTTGAATTTATTTTTGAGCATAGTGTGGGAGAGTAGTCTGGTTTGAGTCTTCCATGTGTAGCTGTCCAGTTTTCCAAACACCATTTGTTGAAGAGGCTGTCTTTTCCCCATTGTATATTCTTGCCTCCTTTGTCATAGATCAATTGCCCATATAATAGTGTGAGCCCATTTTCTGGACTCTATTCTGTTCCATTGATCTATGTGTCTTTTTTTTAATGCCAGTACCTTGCTGTTTTGATGACTGTAGCTTTGTAGTATAGTTTTGAATCAGGGAGTATAATACCTCCAGTTTTTGCTCTTCTTTCTCCAGGTTGTTTTTCTTTCTCAAGATTGTTTTGGCTCTTTGTGGTCTTTTGTGTTTCCATACATATTTTAGAATTATTTGTCCTAGTTATGTGAAAAATGCCATTGGTATTTGATAGGGATTGTTTGGAAACTATAGATTGCCATGGGGAATATGGTCATTTTAACAATATTAATTCTTCCAGTCTACGATTACAATATTCCTTTCCATCTGTTCATGTTGTCTTCAATTTCTTTCATTACTGTCATGCACTTTCCCTATAGTATAGTGTAATTTTCTTATGGTACAGGTCTTTTACCTCCTTAGTAAGATGTAGTCCTAGGTATTTTATTCTCTTTGGTGCAGTGGTGCAATTGTGAATGGAATTGTTTTCTTGATTTCTCTTTCTTTGTTAATGTATAGAAGTGCAGCAGATTTCTGTATATTAATTTTGTATCCTGCAACTTTACTGAATTCATTGATGAGTTCTAGTAGTTTTTGGTGGCATCTTTAGGATTTTCTGTGTATAGTGTCATGTCATCTGCAAACAGTTAAAGTTGTACTTCTTCCTTTCCAATTAGGATTCCTTTTATTTCTTTCTCTTGTCTGATTGCTGTGGCTAGGACTTCCACTACTGTGTTGAATAGAAGTGGCAAGAGTGGACATCTTTGTTTTGTTCCAGGTCTTAGAGGAAATGCTTTCAGCTTTTTTACCATTGAGTATGATGTTAATTGTGGATTTGTCATATGTGGCCTTTATTATGTTGAGGTATGTTCCCTCTGTACCTGCTTTGTTGAGAGTTTTTATTGTAAATGGGTGTTGAATTTTATCAAAAGCTTTTTCTGCATCTATTGAGAAGATCATGTGATTTTTATTCTTCAGTTTGTTAATGTGGTGTTTCATTGACTGATTTGTGGATATTGAAATGTCCTTGTATCCCTGAGATAAATCCCACTTGATCTCGGCTTTGGTCTTTTTAATGTAGTATTGAATTTGGTTGGCTAATATTTTGTTTAGGATTTTTGCATTTATGTTCTGCAGTGATATTAACTTCTCATTTTTGTTGTGATATCTTTGGTTTTGGTATCAAGGTGGTGATGGCCTTGTAGAAGGAATTTGGAAGTGTTCCTTCCTCTACAATTTTTTGGAATAACTTGAGCAGGATAGTTGTTAACTCTTCCCTAAATGTTTACTAGAATACACCTGAGATGCCATCTTGCACATCTTCACTTTCTTGGCGATGTTCTTTAAAGCATGAAAGTTTTAAATTTTGATATAATCCAATTTCTTTTGTTGTTGTTGTTACTTAGGCTTTTGATGTCATATATAAGAAACCACTGCCAACATCAAGACCATGAAGATTTACCCCTATGTTTTTTTCTAAGTTTTATAGTTTTAGCTCTTAACATTTAGGTCTTTGTTCCGTTTTGAGCTGATTTTTATATGTGACTTAAGATAAGAATCCAACTTTTTTCTTGTTCTAGGACTGTTTGTTGGAAAATTCTTTTCTCATTAAATTATGCTGGCACCCTTGTCAAAACTCAGATGATCATGGACACATGATTTTATTTCTGGATTCTCAGTTCTGTTCAGTTGATCTATATCTTTATCCTTATGCCAGTACCATACTGTCTGTATTATTGTATCTTTGTAGTTAAGGTTTGAAGAAATGGATTGGTAAGACCTCCACCTTTATTCAAGATTGTGTTGTTGGCTATTCTGTGACCCTTGCAAGTCCATGTGAATTTTATTATCTGTCAATTTCTACAAAGAAGTTAGCTGGGATTCTGATAGGGATTTCATTTAATCTTTAGATCATTTTGGAGAGAGTATTGTCAGCTTACAGCTCTTGAGTCTTTCGATTGTGAACATGGGAAGTTTTCCCATTTTTTAAGATCTTTTGAAATTGCTTACAACAGTAATTTGTTTTCCAAGTATAAATTTTGCACTTCTTTTGTTAAATTTATTCCTGAATATTTTAATCTTTTGATGTTATCATAAATGGAATTGTTCTTTTGATTTCATTTTTTAATATTTCATGGCAAGTATATATTAACACAGTTGACTTTATGTATTGATCTTGCATTCTGTAACTTTGCTAACTTTATTAGTTCTAATAGTGGGTTCTTTAGGATTTTCTTGTCTGCAAAGAGAGGTGGTTTTACTTCTCCCTTTCCATTCTGGGTGCATTTTATTTCCTCTTTTTGCCTAATAGGCCTAGCTAGAACCTCCAGTACAATATTGATGGAGCAGATGCCCTTGTCTTTTTCCTAATCTTGAGGTGGGGGGATCATTCACTCTTTCACCATTAAGTATGTTTTCATAAGTGTGCTTTATTGAGTGAGGAAGTTTCCTTCTTTTCCTAGTTTGTTGAGTGTTTTTGTCATGAGAGTTGTTTTTTGTCAGATGCTTTTTATATGCCTATTCAAATAATCATGTGGTTGTTTTTTATTCTCTTTTGTGTTTAATCTGATGAAGTATATTATATTAATTGATTTTCAAATACTAAACCAACTTTGGATTCCTGGGATGAATCGTATTTGTTCATTCTCTGTTATCCTTTTTCTGTGTTAATGGATTTGGTTTGCTAATATGTTGTTAAAGATATTTGCACCCATATTCAAAGGAGATAATGGTTTGTAGTTTTCTTTTCTTTTGCTGTCTTTCCCTGGGTTTGGTATCAGGGTAATGCCTGCCTCACATAATGAGTTAGGAAGTGTTCCCCTCCTCTTCTATTTTTTGGAGGAGTTCTTTAAGAATTTATATTAATTATTTAAATATTTGGCTGTGATGTTACCTGCCTGGGCTTTTCTTTGTGGATTGTTTATTGATTGTTAAATCAGTTTCTTTATTTGTTATAGGTCTGTTCAGTTTGTCTGTTTCTTCTAGAAACAGTTTCAGTGATTTGTCTTTTTAGGAATTAGTCCATTTCATCTAAGTTACCTAATTTAGTGGTGTACAGTCGTTCATAATATTGCTTTATAATCCTTTTTATTTCTGTAAAGTTGTTAGTAATGTCTCCTCTTTCATTTTTTTTTAACATCTTTATTGGAGTATAATGCTTTACAATGGTGTGTTAGTTTCTGCTGTATCACAAAGTGAATCAGCTATACGTATACATATATCCCCATATCCCCTCCCTCTTGCTCTCCCTATCCCACCCCTCTAGGTCACAAAGCACTGAGTTGATCTCCCTGTGCTATGTGGCTGCTTCCCACTAGCTATCTGTTTTACATTTGGTTGTGTATATATCTCCATGCCACTCTCTCACTTCGTCCCAGCTTACCCCCCTCTTTCATTTCTGATTTTGATAATTTTAATCTTTCACCTAGCTAAAGGTTTATCAGATTTGTTCATCTCAAAGAATCAGCTCTTGGTTTCATTGATTTTTCTTTATTTTTCAGTTTCATTAATTTCTGCTCCTTTATTTATAATCTTTATCATTTCCTTCTGTCTCCTAGCTTTAGATTTAGTTTGCAGTTCTTTGTCCATTGTCTTAAAGTGGAAGATTAGGTTATTAATTTGAGATTTTCTTCTTTTATAATACATTTATACCAATGTCTTTTATAAGACATTTATACCAATAAATTTCCACCTGCAAGGATTTTAGCTGCATAAATTTTGGCATATTGTGTCTTCATTTTCATTCATCTCAAAGTATTTTTTAATTTCCCTTTCGAGTTCTTCTTTGACCCATTGGTTATTTAAGAATGTGTTTATTTCCATATACTTGTGAATTTCCTAAATTTCTGTCTGCTTTTGATTTCTAATTTCATTCTGTTGTTGAGAACATACTTGATATTATTTCATTCCTTTTGAATTTAGTGAAGTTTGTGCAGTGACCTAACATGTCCTCTCCTGCAGAATGTTTCATGTACAGTTGAGAAGAATGTATATTCTGTTGAGGTGAGATGTTCTTTAGGTATCTGTTAGGTCTAGTTTTTTTTAGAGTGTTGTTCAGGTCTTCTATTTCTTTCCTTGCAGATCCTTCTATCTAGTTGTTTTATTCATTGTTAAAAGTTGGGTATTGAAGTCTCTTAACTATTATTGTTGAAATGTTATTTCTTCATTTCTGTCAATTTTTGCTTCATGTGTTTTGTGTTCTGCTAAAGTGTGTTTCATCTTATGATCAGTATAGCCTACTTCAGCTTTCTTTTGATTGTTGTTCATATGCTATATCTCTTTCCATCTTTTTTACTTTGAGTCTTTTTCATATCAATGAATTTAAACTATGTCTCCTATAGACAGCATGGTTGGATATTGTTTTATCTAATCTGAAAAATCTCTGCCTATTGATTGGGCTGCTTAATCCATTCACATTTAATGTTATTATTGGTATGACTGGGTTGATGGCTGTCTTTTTTTGTTTTCTATGTGTCATTTCTTTTTTTGTTTTTCTATTCCTCCTTTAGTGCTTTCATTTGCATTGAGTACCTGTTTTCTAATGTGACATTTTAATTTATTTCATGGGCTTTTTTCTCTACCTATATTTTTTGTTATTTTCTTAGTGGTTGCTAGGGCTTTCCATATACATATTAACATAATAGAATAAGCTTCAGATTTATACTAACTTAATTCCAGTTAGATATAGAAACATTACTCTTTTATGCCTCTGTTCCATTTTCCCTCTTTTTGTGGTATATATGTTATAGATATTATACCTATAAATGTTACAAACCCAACAATACATGTTATAATTATTACTTTATATAATGTTATGACTTTTAAAGAAGCTTAGAGGAGAAAGGAGAGTAAGTATATATTTATAATTTCTGTTATATTAACCTTATTTATCATTTCTGGTTGTCTTTCTTAATTCCTATGAATTCAACTTACCATCTAGATTTACTGACTTAGCCCAATACTGCTTTGCTCCCACCTACTTCCTTTGTTTTATTATAGGCAAATATACTACATTTCTGTTATAGGCTCAACAGTCTCAACAATTCGATATATACATTTTGTTTTATATAATTAGTTTTTAAGTCATTTAAGAGAAAAGGAAATAGTCAATTATTTTGTCTTTTATAATTACCTTTACCAGAGTTGTTTCTTCATGTGGATTCAATATTACGACTGGTGTCACTTACTTTCAGCCTCAAGAACCTCCTTTAGTGTTTTCTGTAAAGCCGGTATGCCAGCAAAACATTCTCTCCATTTTTTTGTTTATTCGGGAATGTTTGTTTTTGAACAATAACTTTGCCTGCATATAGATTTCTTGGTTAAGAGGTTTATTATGTGAATATGCTAACCCACTCCATCATTTCTCCTGATAAGTTTCTGTTATTAACCTTATTGTAGTCTCCTTGTAAAAAGTAAGTCTTGCTTTTCTCTTACTCCTTTCAAGATTTTCTATTTATGTTTGGTTTTTGCATTTTTGCTGTGATATGTGTATTTGGGCATCTTTTTGCATTTACTCTGTTTGGAGTTCATTGAGTTTCCTGTAGATTGTTTTTCAATTAATTTTGCTAAGTTTTCAGCCATTATTTTATTAAATATTTTTTCATTACTTATTTCCTCTTTTTCTGGTATTCGCATTATGTTTATGTTGTCATTCTTACTGGTGACCTACATTTCTCTGTGGCTTTGTTCATTTTTCTTCTTTTTTTTTTCCCCCCTGTTTTTGGATTATATCATCTCTTCCAGCCTATCTTCAAATTTGTTAATGCTTTCTTGTACTTCACATATGCTGTTGAATTCCTCTAGTGAGTTTTTCATTTCAGGTATTTCACTTTTGAAATCCAGAATTTCCTGTTCGTTCTTTTTATTATATCTATCTATTGATATTCTCTATTTGATTGTTATTGTCAAATTGGGACATTGATTATTGTCCCTTCCTTTACTTCTTTAATTATGGTTCCATAGTTCTTTGCGCATATTTATAATGGCTACCTTTAAGACTTTGTTTAATCCAACATCTGGTCACTCTCACAGGCACTTTCTGTTGCCTGCTTTTTTTTCTGTTTTATAGGTTATAGTTCATACTTTTCTGTCTTTGTCCATGTCTCATAATTTTTCCTTAGAAATTGGACATTTTCAATAATATATTGTAGCACTCTTGGTACTGGTTTCCCCCACCCCCCAAGCCAGGTTTATTGTTATTTGCTTGTTTATATGTTTAATGAGCAGCTAGATTTTTTTTTTTTTTTTTTTTTTTTTTTTTTTTTTTTTTTTTTGCGGTACGTGGGCTTCTCACTGCTGTGGCCTCTCCCGTTGCGGAGCACAGGCTCCGGACGCGCAGGCCCAGCGGCCATGGCTCACGGGCCCAGCCGCTCCGCGGCACGTGGGATCTTCCCGGACCGGGGCACGAACCCGTGTCCCCTGCATCGGCAGGCGGACTCTCAACCACTGCGCCACCAGGGAAGCCCGCAGCTAGATTTTTTGAGTGAAGTGTATTCCACCTCCCTCTTCCCCCTACAGTGCTGAACCTTTTATGTTTCTCCTTGGCACAGCCTTGGATATGCCCATAGTTACTCTGGGATGACAGTGGTTTTAAAAAGGGTCTCTTTGTGTCTTTCCCTGAACATACCCTTCTGTTAAGCCCCACTAATTGCAGGAGGCTCCTCCTAGCTTTCCCCCCACCTCCCCTCCCCCAAGGTTCTCTCCTGTAAACTAGCTGGCCTCCATATTTTGTCTGTATTTCCAGTGATTCTACACATTTCCTCCATTTGTCTTTCACCAACGGCCTTCACTGTTTTTGAGCATGCTCTAAAGTTTGAACTTCCCCAGCCTCTATTGCAAATGAAATCACTTTCTTTTGGAAGGTATTAAGAGCTGTTTTAAGGCCTGCTTCTCCCCCACCCACCCACCCCCGGGCACAATCTCTGAGCCAAGTTCTAAAGCTTGGTGTGGGAACAATGGTCCACTTCTCTCTGGGTGACACTCCTGCTTTAGGCCCTGAGGGCTAAGTGGAGCATAAGAGCCTCACATCTTCTCAGCTTGCCTCTCCCAGCTTGGAATCAATGTCTTATAAGCCAGGACCAGGGCAGTTGAGGCCCCAGTATTCTCAGAAGTGCTACCCCCAAGATAATCTCTGGCTAAGCAGTGGGGACAGGGCAGAAAAGGGGAGCCCCCACCTCTCAGCCCCTACACTCCCCTACTTGCCCAGAACTTAGCCCTAGCAATAGGTAGGTGGGAGCAGAATAAGAAATGCTGATGTCATGCTCTTCCTGGGAAGATAGACCTCTACCTGAGATTTGCAGGCAGAGCAGCCCTCCTGTGTTCTGGGCTTCACCAGTCTGCAACTCCTGTTTTCTTGAGTTAGGAAGCAGTGAGAGGGGAGTGGTTTTGGTTTAGATATCACAAATTCTTACTGAATTTTCATAGATTTCCTTGAATATGTTTTTTCCTTTGCTATATGCCCTTAGAACCATTTCCAGAGACTTTAAATGGTTGGGTTTTTATAATTTTCTCCAGTTTTGCTGGGGAGGAGATTTGTGGAGCTCCTTATGCTGTCATGCTGGTAGTTGACAGGTTTTACATTTTTAAAGGAGAAAAATTATAGTGAATATAATTGCATTCACACACACACACACACACACACACACTATGGATAGGTTTCTTAATTATTTGTCTCTACTGGTCCTTAATCCATGTATATAAAAATAGTGCCAGTTGATGAGAGTTCTTTTAGGCAAAGATGGAATGGGGAATAGAGAGAAACACATTCATTTTATTCTGCTTAAATTGATGGTGGAACTGATTTTTCCAATGAGCTCTTTACATTTGTTCACTAAAAAGATGAAGTTTTTTTTTTTGTATTTTTTTGTATTTTTATTAGTTTTGTAATCTAGGTCAGAATACTAATCAAAGATTTTTGTTGTCAGTTGGGTTTGCTAGAGAGAGAGGCATCAACTTAAAAATTTGCACAACCTAAAAGCTGAGAATTATGTTTTATTTGGTGGACTTACTGAGAAGCCAGTATATTTGAGGAAAAGTCATAAAATTATAAATCACATCAGTTCATTTAGTCCCATGTAATTAATTCCTGTTGATCTGGATGAAGTCATCAGGTTTTCTATTAAAGTTTTGTAATTTCTTACCTAGTTCAGGGGTATGACCTAAAAGTTATAAGGAACAATATTTACCAAAGATTACTTTTATGAATCTTCAGTTTTTAAAAGCATCAGAGTAAAACAGTGATTGTCTATAAATGACAAGACTTAAAATAGCATGTTTAAAGATCTGATTACAATGCAATTGACAAGAAACTTGGGTGTTTCTGTGACACACAACATTTTAAGATAATTATGAGTTATGACTAATAACATTATACCAGGGCATATCAGAATTTTAGGAATTAAATTTTGGGATATCTACACTAATGACATTTACTTATACAGTATAACGTTAGAAGATGTATCTCCAGTAAATGGCAATGCTCCTCAAGTAATTTAACATACCAAATAAGCCTAATTAGTTTAACATTCCTTTCTGAGATGTCTCAGAATTTCTTTGAAGCATCCTATAGTTAGCTGGAGGTCAAAAGAACTTCAGTTAGAATTTTATGTTTGGGAAGTTTGTCAGAAATATCAAAAAGTTTCAAAACACTTGGTAAAATCACTGTGAAATAATACTTGTTCACCTAACCAGAGTGATAAAAGATTTCACAAACAAATACAGATCACTTAAAGGCAAAGAAACTCATACAATCTGTTATCAAAAGCAGTACTCCAAGAAAACTTCGTTGTTTTAACAGAGAGGAACCAGTCTTGCACCAGCCTACTTTTGATAACAAAATCCATTTACATAATCAAATTTAATCTAATCCCAGCCTGACCATTTAATCTAATCCCAGCCTGACAAAACTCCTTTTCAGGGTTCCTTTTACAAACCTTCCACAATTTTCTGTACTCTTATTAGTTTGTCCCTTATTTTTTCATCTAGAAACAACTGGCTCTAGGACAAAACATTCTTTCCCCTTAACAAAATATATTTTCATTCCTTATGCCTTCTTTTGCATACATTTCATTTTCCTTACATACGGAAATGTTTCCCTTATTATCTTTAGTAACTTTAACTACATATTACAATTTTAACCCTTAAAAACCTTAATATTTAGAAAAAACCAACAAGCAGCAAGTAATTGTGAACTTTTTGTTATACCAGCATTTCCTGGTTGGAATATTCCATAACCTAGAAACATCCATTTTCTCATAGCATAATTTCTTCCCTCAATGTGGTTTAAGATGTGTCTAATAAATCCAAATTAGTTCCCTTTTGTAAGGAGACAGAGGTAGGTAAATTTAGACCTGTTTAGCAACTAATGTTCCAGTGTTTTATCTTATTTGAAATAACCTGGATATTCAGTGCATTCCCATCATTTAACTTAACTTAGCAAAACTCAAGTTACCAAAAATCTGGAAAAACTATTTTAGAGAGACATACGCAAAGCATAATTATTCCTAAAAGAGTTCACCTGAAAACTCTTATCTCATTTACCTTTATTTTGTAATTTATGAAAATCATACCAAGTTAAATTTTTTCTTGCTGACAAACTATATAACAGAAATAACATGAATTTATTGATCTTCGGTAAGCCTAGGTACAATAAAAGACATGTCTATTGATACTTCCTAGATCATGTGAACCTGAAATTCATTCTGGCCAGTTTCTTTTATTACATATATAAATTTATTTGTTTTTATTTTTGGCTGTGTTGGGTCTTCATTTCTGTGCGAGGGCTTTCTCTAGTTGCGGCAAGCGGGGGCCGCTCTTCATCGCATTGCGCGGGCCTCTCACTGTCGCGGCCTCTTGTTGCGGAGCACAGGCTCCAGACGCGCAGGCTCAGTAGTTGTGGCTCACGGGCCCAGTTGCTCCGCGGCATGTGGGATCTTCCCAGACGGCTCGAACCCGTGTCCCCAGCATTGGCAGGCAGATTCTCAACCACTGTGCCACCAGGGAAGCCCCCAGTTTCTTTTATATTTAGAAATATTTAGTTTATAAGCACTTACTTTTAAGTCAATTAAGTAGAACTCTTTTATAAGTTTAATTTTGGTAATGTTTTCCAGAGGTAGAGACATCTCATATATATAATGTACACACATACATATAAACAGACAAAGTCAGAGATCTCACAGCTTCACTTTAAAAAGTTAGTTAAGAATCAGGTATTAAAATATAAACTTACTAGTTTATAAATAACAGTTGGAGTAAGTTAAATTTGCTGAGATGAGTAGGGCTTCACTATTTGTGGAAAAGACTTTTAAGATTTGTATTTGTCCTTGATAAACTGTTAAGGAGGCTATGAATTAGATTTTGGGTGAGGGAGCCTTTCCAGAGACTTGAGCTTAAAAAGTCCTACCTCCCCCACTCGGTGGCCTTTTTCTTCTAGGTTTCAGGTTTTACCAGACTGAGCTAATTTGACTCACTTTCAAGTCACTGTGGGCTGTATTTATATTTCTAATTTGTAGAGATTTACAAGACAAAGACAGTTGCTTTTAATTCTCTGAAGAACTGGTCTTCTGCCAAAATGATATTAAAGATTGATTTGCCCAACTATATTTTCTTTAATTTGCTTTTTTTTTAAATATCAGAAGATTTCCAACCAAACTGAAAATTGAGTTCTATGTTCTAGAACTTTAGGGTTCAATTTATCTTGCTTTCAAAGGCTTGCATAAGGCATTTAACAAAGACCCCCTTTCTGATTGCATAGGTTAGACCCAGAGCAAAATCTTTATTCTTCTTATTAGCCCCTGAATATTAGCTCCCAGTCTTGTACCATATTGAGGAAAGAAGATGAATATTTCTAGAGTTTATGGAATATTCCAATTAGGAAATGCTGATACGACAAACAGTTCACAATTTTACTTGCTGCTTGTTGGTTTTCACTAGAGTTTAAGGTATTTAAGTGTTCCTTTTACTGTGTGGGTTCAGGTAACCCTACTGGTTTCTGTTAGTACGTTTAATTAATATTGTCTGAAGGGCAGATTTATATGCCCTGTCCAGGCAGGGGAAGCATTCCGCAATGAAACATGTCTATCTCACAATATAATTAGGCAAAAGAGATGTAACCATCTTATATAAGATCTATTTAAATATATCAAATTTTATAAACTTTATCTCAGTTCTGTCAACTTTTGTACCTTTAACTTCAGTTTGTATTAGGACACTATCAACATACCTTCGTCTTATAAGGAGTCCAGAAACTTTTCTTTTTATCCCAACCATTTAATCTGTTTTTATATAAAAGGCTTTGGGATTCCCAATGTGATGTTGAGGCAAAGGACTCAGGGCCCTTTGTTGATTTTTTTTAAGTTGATTAATTGGCCCAAGCAATTGTTGGTCAGTTATCTCAGTGCAATTTTACCCCGGACTCGTTTGGAGCCCTTTAATGTTGGGGACCAATAGGGGGATGCCTTTGACCCATCCAGTCTTAGGTAGTGTTGTATCAGAACCTTTTGTTTTAATCCCATTGACATCCATTTTATTTATTCTATTTTAAAATAACCATGTAAAATTTTCTTTATCCATTTGGGACAATGCCCTTTAAAATTTCTACCTTTTTTTTGAAGAAGTCTCTAGACTTTCTCTTCAGTTTTTTTTCTTACTTCCCTGTTAATCAACCTAATTAACATGAATTATCCTAGTGTGTTTGTTAGCATCTGTAAGACCCATGAAGGGAAAGCAGAGTGCATAAATAAAGCTTCCCAAGCCATGTTTTCTTTTCGTTTGTTTGGGTTAAATTAAAGGAGTTCTCAGTTTAATCATTTTATCTTTTTCTACCTTCTGATTTGATTTTTTCATAGGTACCAGTAGAACTGTTTATAATGAAAGCTCTAAAAATTTACCAGTTTAGAAGTTTCTCAAATTTAAAAGATACATCATCTGGCCATTAACGATATATCTTAATAGGGACTCAAACCAATAAAATGCAAGAGGCATGCCCACAAGACAGTGTGAAGGAAGCCACTTAAACAAAATCCAGAAAATTTACTCCCCAAAATAGTAAAAGACCTTTGTTGTACAGGCTGATACAAGGAAGGTTAAGACGGCAGAAAGCCCCCTGGAAGTTGGCACAGTCAGACAGAAGATTGCTCAGAATCCCAGTTTGTTCAGTGGGCTGCGAAATGTACACCATATGTGTACTTTATGGATGGCAGAGACCAAGTTCTCAACACACACACACACACACACAATGCTGAAGAAGATTGGGTAGAACATTTACCTCTCAAAGACACGGCAAATTCCCACTAAAACGGCTTTTTCTTTACGGTCAGAATTCTGAAAATATGTTTTATCAAGCTGGATTTCTCTAACTTAACTGCATATGCAATAAAAGAGCCCCCATCTTAGTCATTTTCAGGGCAAGATTTCCTTTAATCTCCAATTAAAGTACTTGTAAATGTAAGTTTTGTATGTACATAAACCTGGTAATTTGTCACTCCTTTTGTTTTGAAAGTTTTATTCCCTGTTCTGAGGTCAGTTTGTTGAGATAAAGTAGCTAGTGACAATCCTGTGGTGGGCCAGGGTGCTGTTTGTGAGCTTAACTCCTCTAGGTTTTACCCTGGAGCTGTTTTAGCTCTCTTACGTGTCTCAGTTTTTCCCTTCAGTATCCTGAGACCACTGTGGGTGCTCAGATCATGGAGTGACCAACTCTTATGCATATCCCCTGCAGAGCAAATCTTTAATTAAAGTGAGTGGGTTTCCCTGTAGGGGCAGCTGCATATTATGAGGGCTTGCCTCCACCACTCCCACAAGCGTCTTAGTTGCCTGAAAAAGCCGTTGCCACCTGGGAGGAGATGTTCCTTTTTTGGAGCAGAAAGCTCTCATGAGATACCTCACTTTTATTACAATAAACGGTTAAAGTAGCCAATTCAAGGAAAAACGACAAGCCAGTCTTCTACCTAATTTACGCACTCCAACCTTACTCAGTGTCTTTCAGCTGAGCAAAGTCTTCCCAGTGTCTTTCAACTGAGGTTAACCTGCTCAGTGTCTAAACTGAGCAGAAATCTCCCCAGTATCTTTCAACTGAGGGTAAACCAGGTACCTCTTCTTGAAACAAAGTTTCAAAGATAACTTGCTCCTCCAAAGAAGAGACTTAGGAGATTCGAGAACCAGGAGAGAGACTCACCCAAATTTGTCTGGACTCTCCAAGGAGGCAGACAGGCCCAAGTGGCCTCAGCTGGTACCAAGTCTCCAGATCCTCATAGAGTTCAGGCAAAGGACAGAAGTCTACTCTGGGTCACTTTGTTAGTGGCCCAAATGGTCGACTGAAAAAAATTGCACAACCTAAAAGTTGAGAATTATGTTTTATTCGGCAGACTTTCTGAGACCTTAAGCCCGGGAAACAGCCTCTCAGATAGCTTTGAGGGACTGTTTTGAAGAGGTAAGGGAGGAGCCAGGATATATAGGATTTTTTGCAGACAAACAAAAACTAGGTAGTCAGAACATCAAAAGATTACAGTTAATTAAAGAAAACCAGACACCTCAAGTTAATGAATTTAACACTTTTATGTGTATCGGAAGATGTAAGCATCTGGGCTTATTGAAATTGTTCCTTTGATATGCACCTTAACTGCCCTGTTTTTCTCCATCCTGTATCCCCTCAGAGTGTACCATTGGGGGTGGCTGCGGAGGCTGATAGCTTGATGGCAGGCAGCCTGTTTATCTTGATCCTGAGTTCCCCTCAGGATGCACCATCAGGGGTGGCTTCAGTGGCTGATGGCTGCAGCATTCTTTGGCAGGTGACATGACATTCTTTGTCCACAGAGGGAAAGTACATACTGATGATGAAAATATTTTGAAGCATTTTAAGGAGATACAAATGCATTGTCAATATTTATTTTGTATTTGTTTCTTTACATTTTATAATCTTGAGATTATCAAAATTATGTTTCTTTTATGTGAAGGTTGATATTGTTGACCCACCTTTACCAAAGTACAGAACTAGAAAAAGTTTGCTGAGAAAAGTTTTATCATTTTAGGAAATAAATTTAACAGCAAGTTTTCATTTAATGCTACAATAAAGAATGCTTTCAAAAGAGTTTCCATAGTAACACTTGAAATACCTCTGTAATGTTGTAAATGGTTTTGGTAGTTCTACAAAGATAATTATGTATGAGATGATAGGGAGAATATTAAGTTTATAAATAAAATCTACAGAATTGGAATTAAACCCAATAACAGAGTTCTAGATTGTCTAGACACATTAAAGATTCTTCATAAATCTTAGGTTATTTTTGTCCAAATACTCGTATGTCCTATAACACCTTGTAGTTAATTTATTCATCATATTGTGAAATGCATCTTACTTAGAGGGGTTTTTTCCCCTCTGGAAAGCTAAATATTTTAATCACTGATTCTCTTTATGGTTCTTGGCCCCTTGGAAGAGTTAACAGTTGGTCATAACTATTTACCTCATTTTAAAACTCATTTTGTATTAACTAAGATATATATATATATATATATATATATATATGTATGCATGTGTATGTGTGCACACACACACATAATCTTTGCAGATACCAGTCTAATTGAAAATACTGTCTTTGAATCTGTATCAAGCTGAAAAATGTTTTAAAACTTCTTTAAAAATAACCATATTTGGGCTTCCCTGGTGGTGCAGTGGTTGAGAGTCCGCCTGCCGATGCAGGGGACATGGGTTCATGCCCTGGTCCGGGAAGATCCCACATGCTGCGGAGCGGCTAGGCCCGTGAGCCATGGCCACTGAGCCTGCGCGTCAGGAGCCCGTGCTCCGCAACAGGAGAGACCACAACAGTGAGAGGCCCGCGTACCGCAAAAAACAAAAACAAACAAACAAAAATTTTGAATAAAAATATGTGCCGAGAAAAAACTAGTTTTCTTTTTGAATTGGAAAATGGAGCTTATGCTTTCTTTGAGGAAATTTGTACTCAGAAGTTTAAGATAATTATGATTGTATTTTTGGTTTGTTTTGGAAATATATTTTACTATTCTGAGGCAAATGGATAGTTTTATTACAGAAATAGATTGTAGGAATGGATTCGTGGTCACTTCTTGACAGTTTTTCACTTTTGCACAAGAACTGTGCAGGGTGGGTGGGAGGAGAACAAGTCATCACTTCTTGCCATGTTTCCCTCTCAATCAAAATAACTCTCCCTTAAGGGGCACCTGCCTACATTGTTGGTGGAATGTAAATTGTTGCAGCCACTATGGAAAACAGTATGGAGGTTCCTCAAAAAACTAGAGTTGCCTGCCATATGATCCAGCAATCCCACTCCTGGGCATATATCCAAACAAAATTATAACTAAAAAAGATACATGCACCCCTATCTTCATAGCAGCACTATTCACAATAGTCAAGACATGGAAACCTAAATATCCATTGACAGATAAATGAATAAAGATGTGGTATATATATTGATACAATGGAATGCTGCTCAGTCATTAAAAACAAAAACAAAATAGTGAACAAAATAATGCCATTTGCAACAACATGGATGGAACTAGAGATTATCATACTAAGTGAAGTAAGTCAGAAAGAGAAAGATACCATATGGTATCACTTATATGTGGAATCTAAAATATGACCCAAGTGAACCTATCTGTGAAACAGACTCACAGACATAGAGAACAGACTTATAGTCTGACTTGTGGTCTGGGGAGGGATGGAATAGGAGTTTGGAATTAGCAGATGCAAACTACTATATATGGAATGGATAAACAACAAGGTCCTACTGTATAGCACAGGGAACTATATTCAATATCTTGTGATAAGCCGTAATGGAAAAGAATATAAAAAAGTATATATATGTATAACTGAATCACTTTGCTGTGCAGCAGAAATTAACACAACATTGTAAATCAACTATACTTCAGTTTTTTAAAAAAACTTGTCCCTTTATCTAATTTTATGCAAAAGAGATTATTCAAATATTGAATTAAAAAGCAAAGAGGAATTCTTTACTGAAGAAAAAAGTCTTCTATTACTGTTCGAAAAATGTTGCTCTCAAACATAAATTGTCATAGTGCAGAAGTTGTGATTAGTGTTAGGTCTTTGAGAATCATGTTTTTATTAGAGAATATAAAAGACTAAAAGACTTTTAATGAAATGATGTGAAATCACAGAGTAGAGGTGCCCGTATACTAAGCAATAAAATAATCTGCTCTGAATATATTTTTCATCTTATTTAATTAAGGTTATTTGAAGATAACATACTCATTCTCTGATACTGATAATTCCTTTGGTTTCTTTTTCTAATTCTGGCATAACATGAAATAAAATTATAAACCGATCATTAGAAACTTAAAATGGCATATCAGTTGACAGTGATCATAACATTTAAATTTGTAGGTGTCAAGTAATTTCTGTGTTTTTTCATCCAGTGGAGCATGTTGAAGGATGAAAAGAGACAGGCTTCATTTCATGAAATTAACATTTATTGTGCATTACGTAAGTCATAGTGCTAAATACTGAGAACATAGTTCCTGTACACATGGAACTTAAAATTTGTGTGCCAGGGGCTTCCCTGGTGGCGCAGTGGTTGGGAGTCCACCTGCTGATGCAGGGGACACGGGTTCATGTCCCGGTCCAGGAAGATCCCATATGCTGTGGAGCGGCTGGGCCCGTGAGCCATGGCCACTGAGCCTGCGCCTCCGGAGCCTGTGCTCCGCAACAGGAGAGGCCACAATAGTGAGAGGCCCGTGTACCACAAAAAAAAAAAAAAAAAAAAAAAATGTGTGCCAGTTTTTAAGAATTAATAAACTACTTTTATCCTGTTTTTTTCTAGCCTAATTCTGGTGAACTGGATCCTTTATATGTAGTGGAAGTACTTCTGCGCTGTAGCAAAGAGAGCTTGAAAAATTCAGCTACTGAGGCTGCAAAACCAGCTAAGTCTGATGAGAAAGGAGAGATGCAGGTTTGTACTTTATTTTTCATTTTCAGATTTCAGATATTTTGTACATTATTTATAATCACTAGCTTTCCTATATGTGATTATAATGAACATACTGTCATGATTTCCTAATTGGAAGTTTTCAAGGTATGTGAAAGCCATCTAACACCAGTAGGATGGTTAATCTCATCAAATTATGGCAAGGTAATTAGTGACAAAGTGAAAGATAAAGAGAATTTAATCATTTAAATTTTCACATGAAGCTGGGATTTACCTGAGCTAAAAAAGATGTTTTATCATTATTTTACGATTGCATCATTTTATACTTTATTCCATCCATATTGTTTATTACATTTCTGTGAAAATAATGATTGAAAATAATGAGCCAGTGTTTTGATAGGAAACTTAGGTAGAACTTTTTCATTAATTTACATGTGCTTTTAATTAAATGCAAAACATTCAGCTTGCCACATGAGATACACATATTACTTAAATGGCTCCTATTTTATTTCATTTTAAAATAATTAATATAGAATAACTGTAGGTAAGCCTTACTGTGGAGAGTCCAAGTATCTATTTGAAGAGTAATATACTGAAATTTTTTTTTAAACACTGCTTTAAGTATATGTTGTATTGGCTAGGTCTTTTAGGAAATGTCATTGTTAATGATACTTGTCATAACAGGCTTTGGTTTGTGGGAAAGTTGAAGTTGGAATAGCAAATATGTGGCATGCATCGCAACATTCTCCTTCTCTCATGGCAGATATTAATAATGTCATGGGCCCCTTTTTTCCCATATACAGGGAAAAAGCAGTCAACAGAAACTGTCACTGAGGAAGTCCAGCTACTGCACTTAATAGAGTTTAAATCAGCTATTTTTAAATATGTTCAAAGTATTTAAAATTTTAAAAATCTGGTTTTAATTTGTAACAGTACACGTTTTTTTGTTTTTCTTTTTGTTGTTGTTGTTGTTTTGCGGTACGCGGGCCTCTCACTGTTGTGGCCTCTCCCGTTGCGGAGCACAGGCTCCGGATGCGCAGGCTCATTGGCCATGGTTCACAGGCCCAGCCGCCCCGCGGCATGTGGGATCTTCCCGAACCGGGGCACAAACCCTTGTCTCCCGCATCGTCAGGCGGACTCCCAACCACCGCGCCACCAGGGAAGCCCAGCCTCTTACTATTTTTAACAGATGCCCCTAGGGAAAAGGCTGTTTGCACCGGGCAAGCCCTGGGTCAGGTCAAATAATGACCTCCTTGTGAATGAATAGAGTCTTCTAGGGGACCACCAAACAGGTGAAATACTGACAGTTCTCTGGGAATGGCCTTTTGAAGTCATTTCAACCCTGTTCTGTCCCTTCCTGTGGCTGCCAGACTGATACTCAGTGATTGCAGGCTCTTGGTTTTCAAGACTACTGTGGAGCTGAGTGGGAGAGGGAGTAAAGTAAGTTAAAACACCGCAAAGCATCCAATTCTTTGGTTTAGGTTTTTTTTTAATTAAACGCTCCTTGGATTGGTGCAAGCCTTTGTTTAATTTCCAGAGTTATGAAGAAGTTGATTTTGACAATTGCCTGTATTCCCAATGCTTCTGTGGGGAAGAGGATTTTTGGAGGTCTTTGCCTCCACCATTTTCACTGGCATTCTTCTGGATAAACTTAGAGAAAGCATCTATTACATTCAATAGATTATTATATTAGTCAGCTTTTAAATTAGATCAAGACACAAATTTAATTTTTGTAAATCTAAAATTTAATAAAAATCACATTGGTTTGAATAATTTTGTCTGCCTTGACTTGATTAAAATTCAGTTGGTTCAAAAAACATCATTCTGATTTAGATGAAAAATTCAAAAATCATATTGTGTTTTAGCTAACAGTCTTAATTGAAGAGATGACATTGGTCAAAATTTAGTTAGAGTGTATTGACTTAAAGAATGTATTGACTTAAAATGTACTGACTTCTGATATTATTTACCTTATCATTTGCTTATCTTAAAAGGGTAAATTGATTTATGACAAACTTGCAAAGAAAAAGGTCTAAGAATAAAAATACTCCTTACTGTTGGTATTCTCACGCTTTTCTAATAATTGCCCTCGTGATTATTTGGATTTATATAGACCGATGTTGCATCATGATAAGCCTGAATTCTAAGTTCTTTTATAAAGGTTATTAGGTTTAGAAAGTTGAATCAACTGCACAATGCAAATATTATAGCATGTTTTTAAATCCTTGTGAGTGTAGACATTTATAATTTCATGGCAACTATTCATTTGTTTTTTAAACATTTAAGTTCTTATTTACAGAACTTAAGTCTTAGGATCTCCCTTTCTTGTACTTACGGAGACATTTGTAGGAGGGCCTTTATAGTTTCTTTCCTGTCATTAGTGTGAGACTTAGTTGACCATTTCTCAGATGGAACTTATTATAGGAAGCAGCATTAGAAATTGGGTAGTTTCTGTCTTCCTTCTGAATCAGGTCTTCACAGATAGTGTTTATTCTGTTTTCAAGGAAATACTTCTGCATAATGCAACTTGTGCATAATTCAGCTGCAAGTACATAAAGCATACACTTCTTCTCTAAAGTCAAGTGAATTATTTTTAATTTTTCTGCCATTTTGGATTGTGTACATGTACCTCAGTACAGAAAAATAGTGTATTTCTCCCTCTGGGTGTTGGCTACCTGGTACATCATTGACAGTTTTTCACGTCATGAGTCTTCTCTTTCCAGCCAGCCCATGTATCTAGGATTTGTATAGATCACAAATTGGCGGCTCAAAAGCCAATTCAGTCCACATAATGTCTTCTTTAAAAGTGAATTTGACAGTTTGAGAATAAAAATAATGATAGTAAAAGATTATAATCAAGTGAAAATAAAATAAGAACCCACAAGCTTATATACTCAGAATAGATACTGTAGAAGGAATGGAGATGTTAGAAGAGTCAACGTTAGACAACTACCATAAGTAATTTTTGACTCAGGCAAGAATAATCCATGGATGTTAAAACTAGTGAGTTAATGAAGGACTTCTTTGATGGCGCAGTAATTAAGAATCCGCCTGCCATTGCAGGGACATGGGTTTGAGCCCTGGTCCGGGAAAATCCCACATGCTGTGGAGCAACTAAGCCCATGCGCCACAACTACTGAGCCTGCGAGCCACAAATACTGAGCCCACAAACTACTGAAGCCTGCATGCCTAGAGCCCATGCTCTACAACAAGAGAAGCCACCACAATGAGAAGCCCATGCGCCACAAGAGAAAGCCCCACACGCAGCAACGAAGACCCAATGCAGCCATTAATTAATTAATTAATTTTAAAAATGTTTTAAAAAAAGTTTAATGAAGAATGGGATACTTACAAAGTCTATAAAGAATCTCCCTATAAATTTCTTATAAATTTTAAAAATAAATTTATTTATTTATTTATATTATTTTTGGCTGCGTAGGGTCTTTGGTGCTGTGCGTGTGGGTTTCTCTAGTTGTGACGAGCCGGGGCTACTCTTTGTTGTGGTGTGCGGGCTTCTCATTGTCATGGCTTCTCTTGTTGCGGAGCATGGGCTCTAGGCGCACAGGCTTCAGTAGTTGTGGCATGTGGGCTCAGTAGTTGTGGCTTTCAGGCTCAGCAGTTGTGACACATGGGCTTAGTTGCTCCGCAGCATGTGGGATCTTCCCAGGCCAGGGCTCGAACCCGTGTCCCTTGCATTGGCAGGCAGATTCTTTTTTTTTTTCTTTTTGCGGTACGCGGGCCTCTCACTGTTGTGGCCTCTCCCATTGCGGAGCACAGGTTCCAGACGCACAGGCTCAGCGGCCATGGCTCACGGGCCCAGCCACTCTGTGGCACGTGGGACCTTCCCGGACCGGGGCATGAACCCATATCTTCTGCATCGGCAGGCAGACTCCCAACCACTGTGCCACCAGGGAAGCCCCAGTTTCTTACAAATTTATCTCCCTATAAATTTATTGTGAAAGGGAGAGTAGTAACTTATAGTAGAAAATGCTAGCAGATGTTACTTTAATCAAGTAATCAAAGTTACTATCACCAATCTAGTAATGTTGACCAATGGACTGAGACCAACAAAGAAAAAAATCACTTGTGCCAAAAATGCATAACCTGAGTCTGATGATTCTTCATGATTACACAAACCTAAACTGAGAATCGTTCTACAAAATAACTGGCCTATAGTATTCAAAAATGTCAATGTCTTGAGAGTCACAGAAGAACTGAGGAACTGTTCCAGATTAAAGAACAAAGAAATATTACAGCTAGGTGCAATGCATGATCCTAGTTTTGCTCCATAGAGTGGTGGGGGAGAAGGGAGGGCAAAAGACATTATTGGGAAAGTAGATGAAATTTTAATATGGACTGTCGATTAGATAATATCAGTGTATCTACATTAATTTCCCTCTTTTAATACTTGTACTGTGGTTGTATGGGTGTGTTTGTTTGTGTATATGTATATACGTAAATATATAAAGAGGATGTTGTAGCACATGGGGCAAAATACAAATAATTGGTGAATCTGAATAAAGGTATATGGGAGCTTTTTATCCTATTCTTGCAATTTTTCTGTAAATTTGAAATTATATGAAATGTTAATACCATAAAAGAACAAAAAAAGGTGGAGAGTATTCTAGATTAAAGAAGACTAAGAGGGACCTTGAAGATGGCGGAAGAGTAAGACGCGGAGATCGCCTTCCTCCCCACGGATACACCAGAAATACATCCACACGTGGAACAACTCCTACAGAACTCCTACTGAAGGCTGGCAGAAGACCTCAGACCTCCCAAAAGGCAAGAAACTCCCCACGTAACTGGGTAGGGCAAAAGAAAAAACAGAGACAAAAGAATAAGGACGGCACCTGCACCAGTGGGAGGGAGCTGTGAAGGAGGAAAAGTTTCCACACACTAGGAAGCCCCTCCGCGGGCGGAGACTGCGGGAGGCAGAGGGGGGAGTTTCGGGACCGCGGAGTAGTGCACAGCGACGGGTGCGGAGGGCAAAGCGGGGAGATTCCTGCACAGAAGATCGGTGCCGACCAGCACTCACCAACCCGAGAGGCTTGCTGCTCACCCACCGGGGCGGGCGGGGCTGCGAGCTGAGGCTAAGGTTTTGGTTTTGGACGGAGCTCAGGGAGAGGACTGGGGTTGGCGGCTTGAACATAGCCTGAAGGGGTTAGTGCACCACGACTAGCCGGGAGGGAGTTCGGGGAAAAGCCTGCACCGGCCGAAGAGGCAAGAGACTTTTTCTTCCCTCTTTGTCTCCTGGTGCGCGAGGAGAGGGGTCTAAGAGCGCTGCTTAAAGGAACTCCAGAGACGGGCGCGAGCCGCAGCTAAAAGCGCGAACCCCAGAGACGGGCGCGAGCCGCGGCTGAGGGCGCGAGCCCCCGAGACGGGCGCGAGCCGCGGCTGAAAGCGCAAACCCCAGAGACGGGCGCGAGCCGCGGCTGAGGGCGCGAGCCCCCGAGACGGGCGCAAGCCGCGGCTGAAAGCGCAAACCCCAGAGACGGGCGCGAGCCGCGGCTAAAACCGCGGACCCCAGAGACGGGCGGGAGACGCTAAGGCTGCTGCTGCCGCCACCAAGGGGCCTGTGTGCGAGCACAGGTCACTCTCCACACCCCTCTTCCGCGGAGCCTGTGCAGCCCGCCACTGCCAAGTTCCCGGGATCCAGGGACAACTTCCCCGGGAGTACGCACGGCGGGTCTCAGGCTGGTGCAACGTCACGCCGGCCTCTGCCGCAACGTCACGCTGCCTCTGCAGCTGCAGGCCCGCCCCGCACGTAGTGCCCCTCCTACCCCCATCCCCCAACCCCCGGCCTGAGTGAGCCGGAGGCCCCGAATCAGCGGCTCCTTTAACCCCGTCCTGGCTGAGCGAAAAAACAGACGCCCTCCAGCGACCTACACGCAGAGGCAGGGCCAAATCCAAAGCTGAGCTCCTGTGAGCTGTGAAAACAAAGAAGAGAAAGGGAAATCTCTCCCAGCAGCCACAGAAGCAGCGGATTAAAGCTCCACAATCAACTTGATATACCCTGCATCTGTGGAATACCTGAATAGACAAGGAATGATCCCAAATTGAAGAGGTGGAATTTAGGAGCGAAATCTATGATTTTTTTCCCTTTTCCTCTTTTTGTGAAGGTGTACGTGTATGCTCCTGTGTGACATCTAGTCTGTATACTCTAGCTTCCACCATTTGTCCTAGGGCTCTATCCGTCCATGACTTTTTTTTAAAAATTCTTTTTCTTAATAATTAAGTTTAATTGTAATAACTTTATTATACTTTACCTTCGTTCTTTCTTTCTTTCCTTCCTTCCCTCCCTCCTTTAGACAACGAATCACCCCAAATTGAGGAGGTGGTCTCAGGGAGCAGGATTTATGATTTTTCCCCCTTTACCTCTTTTTGTGAAGGTGTATGTGTATGCTTCTGTGTAAGATTTTCTCTGTATAGCTTTGCTTCCAACATTTGTCCTAAGGTTCTATCCGTCCCTTTTTTTTTTTTCTAAATATTTTTTAATTCAATAACTATATTATACTTTATTTTATTTTTACTGTATCATCTTTCTTTCTGTCTTTTTTTCCTTCTTTCCCTCCTTCCTTCCTTCCTCCCTCCCTCCCTCCCTCCCTTTCTTTCCTTCTTTGCTTCTTTCTTCCTTCCTTCCTTTCCTCCTTTCCTTCTTTCTTTCCTCATACTTCTACTAATTCTCTCTACTTTTTCTCCCTTTTATTCTGAGCCGTGTGGATGAAAGGCTCTTGGTGCTCCAGCCAGGAGTCAGGGCTCTGCCTCTGAGGTAGGAGAGCCAACTTCAGGTCACTGGTCAACAAGAGACCTCCCAGCTCCACATAATATTAAACAGCGGAAATCTCCCAGAGACCTCCATCTTAACACCAGCACCCAGCTTCACTCAACGACCAGCAAGCCACAGTGCTGGACAACCTATGCCAAACAACTAGCAAAACAGGAACACAACCCCACCCATTAGCAGAGAGGCTGCCTAAAATCATAATAAGGCCACAGACACCCCAAAACACACCACCAGACGTGAACCTGCCCACTAGAGAGACAAGATCCAGCCTCATCCAGCACAACACAGGCACTAGTCCCCTCCACCAGGAAGCCTACACAACCCACTGAAACAACCTTAGCCACTGGAGACAGACATCAAAAACAACGGGAACTACGAACCTGCAGCCTGCAAAAAGGAGACCCCAAACACAGTAAGATAAGCAAAATGAGAAGACAGAAAAACACACAGCAGATGAAGGAGCAAGATAAAAACCCACCAGACCTAACAAATGAAGAGGAAATAGGCAATCTACCTGAAAAAGAATTCAGAATAATGATAGTAAGGATGATCCGAAATCTTGGAAGTAGAATGGACAAAATGCAAGAAACAGTTAACAAGGACCTACAAGAACTAAAGATGAAACAAGCAACGATGAACAATGCAATAAATGAAATTAAAATCACTCTAGATAGGATCAATAGCAGAATAACTGAGGCAGAAGAACGGATAAGTGACCTGGAAGATAAAGTAGTGGAAATAACTACTGCAGAGCAGAATAAAGAAAAAAGAATGAAAAGAACTGAGGACAGTCTCAGAGACCTCTGGGACAACATGAAACGCACCAACATTCGAATTATAGGGGTTCCAGAAGAAGAAGAAAGAAAGAAAGGGACTGAGAAAATATTTGAAGAGATTATAGTTGAAAACTTCCCTAATATGGGAAAGGAAATAGTTAATCAAGTCCAGGAAGCACAGAGGGTCCCATACAGGATAAATACAAGGAGAAACACGCCAAGACACATATTAATCAAACTGTCAAAAATTAAATACAAAGAAAGCATATTAAAAGCAGCAAGGGAAAAACAACAAATAACACACAAGGGAATCCCCATAAGGTTAACAGCGGACCTCTCAGCAGAAACCCTACAAGCCAGAAGGGAGTGGCAGGACATACTGAAAGTGATGAAGGAGAATAGCCTGAAACCAAGACTACTCTACCCAGCAAGGATCTCATTCACATTTGATGGAGAAATTAAAACCTTTACAGACAAGCAAAAGCTGAGAGAGTTCAGCACCACCAAACCAGCTTTACAACAAATGCTAAAGGAACTTCTCTAGACACGAAACACAAGAGAAGGAAATGACCTATAGTAGCGAACCCAAAACAATATATAAAATGGAAATAGGAACATACATATCAATAATTACCTTAAATGTAAATGGACTAAATGCTCCCACCAAAAGACACAGATTGGCTGAATGGATACAAAAACAAGACCCTTCTATATGCTGTCTACAAGAGACCCACTTCAGACCTAGAGACACATACAGACTGAAAGTAAGGGGATGGAAAAAGATATTCCATGCAAATGGAAACCAAAAGAAAGCTGGAGTAGCAATTCTCATATCAGACAAAATAGACTTTAAAATAAGGACTATTAAAAGGGACGAAGAAGGACACTACATAATGATCAAGGGATCGATCCAAGAAGAAGATATAACAATTGTAAATATTTATGCACCCAACATAGGAGCACCTCAATACATAAGGCAAATACTAACAACCATAAAAGGGGAGATCAACAGTAACACATTCATAGTAGGGGACTTTAACACCCCACTTTCACCCATGGACAGATCATCCAAAATGAAAATAAATAAGGAAACACAAGCTTTAAATGATACATTAAACAAGATGGACTTAATTGATATTTATAGGACACTCCATCCAAAAACAACAGAATACACATTTTTCTCAAGTGCTCATGGAACATTCTCCAGGATAGATCATATCTTGGGTCACAAATCAAGCCTTGGTAAATTTAAGAAAACTGAAATTGTATCAAGTATCTTTTCCGACCACAACGCCATGAGACTAGATATCAATTACAGGAAAAGATCTGTAAAAAATACAAACACATGGAGGCTAAACAATACACTACTTAATAATGAAGTGATCACTGAAGAAATCAAAGAGGAAATAAAAAAATACCTAGAAACAAATGACAATGGAGACACAACGACCCAAAACCTATGGGATGCAGCAAAAGCAGTTCTAAGGGGGAAGTTTATAGCAATACAAGCCCACCTTAAGAAGCAGGAAACATCTCGAATAAACAACCTAACCTTGCACCTCAAGCAATTAGAGAAAGAAGAACAAAAAAACCCCAAAGCTAGCAGAAGGAAAGAAATCATAAAAATCAGATCAGAAATAAATGAAAAAGAAATGAAGGAAACAATAGCAAAGATCAATAAAACTAAAAGCTGGTTCTTTGAGAAGATAAACAAAATAGATAAACCACTAGCCAGACTCATCAAGAAAAAAAGGGAGAAGACTCAAATCAATAGAATTAGAAATGAAAAAGGAGAAGTAACAACTGACACTGCAGAAATAAAAAAAATCATGAGAGATTACTACAAGCAACTCTATGCCAATAAAATGGACAATCTGGAAGAAATGGACAAATTTTTAGAAATGCACAACCTGCCAAGACTGAATCAGGAAGAAATAGAAAATATTAACAGACCAATCACAAGCACTGAAATTGAAACTGTGATTAAAAACCTTCCAACAAACAAAAGCCCAGGACCAGATGGCTTCACAGGTGAATTCTATCAAACGTTTAGAGAAGAGCTAACACCTATCCTTCTCAAACTCTTCCAAAATATAGCAGAGGGAGGAACACTCCCAAATTCCTTCTACGAAGCCACCATCACCTTGATACCAAAACCAGACAAGGATGTCACAAAGAAAGAAAACTACAGGCCAATATCACTGATGAACATAGATGCAAAAATCCTCAACAAAATACTAGCAAACAGAATCCAACAGCACATTAAAAGGGTCATACACCATGATCAAGTGGGGTTTATTCCAGGAATGCAAGGATTCTTCAATATACGCAAATCTATCAATGTGATAAACTATATTAACAAATTGAAGGAGAAAAACCATATGATCATCTCAATAGATGCAGAGAAAGCTTTCGACAAAATTCAACACCCATTTATGATAAAAACCCTCCAGAAAGTAGGCATAGAGGGAACTTTCCTAAACATAATAAAAGCCATATATGACAAGCCCACAGCAAACATCATCCTCAATGGTGAAAAACTGAAAGCATTTCCACTAAAATCAGGAACAAGACAAGGTTGCCCACTCTCACCACTCTTATTCAACATAGTTTTGGAAGTTTTAGCCACAGCAATCAGAGAAGAAAAGGAAATAAAAGGAATCCAAATTGGAAAAGAAGAAGTAAAGCTGTCACTGTTTGCAGATGACATGATACTATACATAGAGAATCCTAAAGATGCTACCAGAAAACTACTAGAGCTAATCAATGAATTTGGTAAAGTAGCAGGATACAAAATTAATGCACAGAAATCTCTGGCATTCCTATATACTAATGATGAAAAATCTGAAAGTGAAATCAAGAAAACACTCCCATTTACCATTGCAACAAAAAGAATAAAATATCTAGGAATAAACCTACCTAAGGATACGAAAGACCTGTATGCAGAAAATTATAAGACACTGATGAAAGAAATTAAAGATGATACAAATAGATGGAGAGATATACCATGTTCTTGGATGGGAAGAATCAACATTGTGAAAATGACTCTACTACCCAAAGCAATCTACAGATTCAATGCAATCCCTATCAAACTACCACTGGCATTTTTCACAGAACTAGAACAAAAAATTTTGCAATTTGTATGGAAACACAAAAGACCCCGAATAGCCAAAGCAATCTTTAGAACGAAAAAAGGAGCTGGAGGAATAAGGCTCCCTGACTTCAGACTATATTACAAAGCAACAGTAATCAAGACAGTATGGTACTGGCACAAAAACAGAAAGATAGATCAGTGGAACAGGATAGAAAGCCCAGAGATAAACCCACGCACATATGGACACCTTATCTTTGATAAAGGAGGCAGGAATGTACAGTGGAGAAAGGACAGCCTCTTCAATAAATGGTGCTGGGAAAACTGGACAGGTACATGTAAAAGTATGAGATTAGATCACTCCCTAACACCATACACAAAAATAAGCTCAAAATGGATTAAAGACCTAAATGTAAGGCCAGAAACTATCAAACTCTTAGAAGAAAACATAGGAAGAACACTCTATGACATAAATCACAGCAAGATCCTTTCTGACCCACCTCCTAGAGTAATGGAAATAAAAACAAAAATAAACAAATGGGACCTAATGAAACTTCAAAGCTTTTGCACAGCAAAGGAAACCATAACCAAGACCAAAAGACAACCCTCAGAATGGGAGAAAACATTTGCAAATGAAGCAACTGACAAAGGATTAATCTCCAAAATTTACAAGCAGCTCATGCAGCTCAATAACAAAAATACAAACAACCCCATCCAAAAATGGGCAGAAGACCTAAATAGACATTTCTCCAAAGAAGATATACAGAATGCCAACAAACACATGAAAGAATGCTCAACATCATTAATCATTAGAGAAATGCAAATCAAAACTACAATGAGATATCATCTCACACCAGTCAGAATGGCCATCATCAAAAAATCAAGAAACAATAAATGCTGGAGAGGGTGTGGAGAAAAGGGGACACTCTTGCACTGCTGGTGGGAATGTGAATTGGTTCAGCCACTGTGGAGAACAGTATGGAGGTTCCTTAAAAAACTACAAATAGAATTACCATATGACCCAGCAATCCCACTACTTGGCATATACCCTGAGAAAACCAAAATTCAAAGAGAGTCATGTACCAAAATGTTCATTGCAGCTCTATTTACAATAGCCAGGACATGGAAACAACCTAAGCGCCCATCATCGGATGAATGGATAAAGAAGATGTGGCACATATACACAATGGAATATTACTCAGCCTTAAAAAGAAATGAAATTGAGCTATTTGTAATGAGATGGATAGACCTAGAATCTGTCATACAGAGTGAAGTAAGTCAGAAAGAAAAAGACAAATACCGTATGCTAACACATATATATGGAATTTAAGGGAAAAAAATGTCATGAAGAACCTAGGGGTAAGATAGGAATAAAGACGCAGACCTACTGGAGAACGGACTTAAGGATATGGGGAGGGGGAAGGGTGAGTTTTGACAGGGCGAGAGAGAGTCATGGACATATACACACTAACAAACGTAGTAAGGTAGATAGCTGGGGGGAAGCAGCCGCAAGGCACAGGGATATTAGCTCGGTGCTTTGTGACAGCCTGGAAGGGTGGGAAGGGGAGAGTGGGAGGGAGGGAGACGCAAGAGGGAAGACATATGGGAACATATGTATATGTATAGCTGATTCACTTTGTTGTGAATCAGAAACTAACACACCATTGTAAAGCAATTATACCCCAATAAAGATGTTTAAAAAAAAAAAAAAAAAAAAAAAGAAGACTAAGAGACCTGACAACTAAATGTAGTAAATGATCCTTGGCTGGATCCTGAATCCAAAAGTAGTAGTAGTAGTATCCTGGCTCCAAACGTAATAGTAGTAGTGGTGGTGGTGGTGATAGTCGTAGTAGTAGTGGTAGTAGTCTATAAAGGACATTATTGGATCAGTTGGGGAGATTTTAATATGGACTATGTATTAGATGATGTATTATTGTTAAATTTCTGTGATCTCATAATATTGTGGCTATGCAGGAGAAGGTGCTTGTTCTTAAAAGATACACATTTAATTGGGTCCCATTGGTTTATTTTTGCTTTTATTTCTTTTGTCTTGGGAGACTGATCTAAAAAAAACATTGCTACAATTTGTCAGAATGTTTTGCCTATGTTCTCTTCTAGGAGTTTTATGGTGTCATGTCTTATATTCAAGTCTTTAAACCCTTTTGAGTTTATTGTTGTATATGGTGTAAGGAGTGTTGTTATTTCATTGATTTAATTGCAGTCATCCAGCTTTCCCAACACCACTTGCTGAAGAAACTGTCTTTTCTCTATTGTATATTCTTACCTCCTTTGACATAAATTAATTGACCATAGGTATGTTGGTTTATTTCTGGGCTCTCTATTCTGTTCCATTGTTTATCCTCATTTTTTAAATGGGGAGACTGAAGCTTAAAACTCTAGGTGACTTGATCAAGGTCACACAACTAACTGAAGACTGAATTCAAACCCAGGCAGTCTTGACTCCAGAACCCACATTCAGCCACTATACCATTTTGTTTAGTAAAACACAGTGAATATATTTGTTATCAGCAAGTGAATGACAGTTGTTTTTCCAGTGGTGATCAGTGTAAAGGTAAGGAGACCAATAAGCTGACAAAGTTGGATCTGTGAAAATGTTAACCTCTCCTCAGTTTATAGAGTCTGAATTTAAAGGGAGCAAATTTAAAGAAAGCAAATGGCATTTTTGATGGTGAGGGAAGGGTATTATTGTCAGGAGAAAGCATGGAAGAAAGTTTGAAGATAGGTTTTCTTCAAGATTATGTCTAATGGAGTATACTGTTTTCTATGCTTGAAATACCTCTTTTCAGCTCTTCATTCTGGCCCATCCAGAGATTACATGAGTCTTGCGTGGCCAGCTAAACCTAAATAGACCTAAATAGGAGTCTTTCCTTCCTCTGTAGTGTGATAGTACTTTTAGGTATTCAAAAAGTAGCAAGTACTGAGGGTGCAAAAATGAATAAAATATGGATTCTATGTTAAGGGAATCACTTATTTTTATGTACCATTTGTTTGCCTGTTACTTAAAGGTTTGAATTTGTTTTTACTTTTTAAATATAGTTTCTACTAAGATATAAGCTTCCACAATGATTACTATCTACTTCTTATACCTGTCACATACTGTAAATGCAGTTTCCTTTTAAGAATAAAAAGGTAAATTTAAGAAATGGCAGAATTTGAACACGTTCAATTTTAGTTGTAACATATATATATATAACCTTTCTGTTGGTAGGTTGTTCCAGTTTTGGTGCATCTCCTGTCCGCTATCAGCAGTGTTAGGCTTTACATTCCTAAAGACCTTCGACCACTGGACAACAGACAGAGTGTTTTAAAATCAATACAGGTATACACGTTAATTTTATAAATTAAATATAAATTTTATGTAAATATAAATAAGGTTTATAACAAGGCAACTGATTTGCTGTTAAATATATTGCTTTCTTTCAGAAAACCTATAAACACTACCAATAGTGGCAGTTATTTTTAACAAAGATAGTGGCAGCAGATCTATATGTAGACTGTCCTCTCTTTGAATCTAGCAACAAAGTCAGGCTAAAGGAGGGCTCACGGAGGAAAACATGGCCACTATTTTGTGTTAAATATGTTTTGCTTTATTCGTTATGAATGAAAATAACTATAGAGTGTATTTTAAGGTTTTATGTATAGGGCTTCCGTGTTGGTGCAGTGGCTGAGAGTCCACCTGCTGATGCAGGGGACACGGGTTCGTGCCGCGGTCCGGGAGGATCCCACACGCCGCGGAGCGGCTGGGCCCGTGAGCCATGGCCGTTGAGCCTGCGCATCTGGAGCCTGTGCTCCGCAACGGGAGAGGCCGCAACAGTGAGAGGCCCATGTAACGCAAAAAAAAAAAAAGTTTTATGTATAAAATCATGTGCCAGGACTTTTAACTACTTTATAGTATAGTTAATACATGGATGAAATAGTCTTATTTTCAATAGGAAAAGTTAAGATTTTATAGAAAATTTTATTTTCCGGTAGGAAAATAAAAGGGCACTTCGTTAGTTGGTTAGTCAATAAATATTTGAAAAGGATTTACTATATAGTGAAGGCTATGTACTAAAATCTGAGAAAGCAGGATGCTTTCAGTGTACAGTAGGAATTTTTAAGCTGTGGTCCATGGGTGGACTTCTTGAAATGAATAATTCTCTTGGCAGTTTTATAAAAAGTTTTTATGGGTAACTCCTCCCCCCCAACTTTGTTTTTATTTCTAACTGGCCAAATCCTATCTTACCTTTAAGCCCTATCCAAGACCCTGAAAGTCTCCCAGTGGGGTACCAGCCTATAGTGACCTATCTCTTCCCTGAACTCACATGTTCATTATATTTAATAGTCAAATCATGTTACAAAAAAATTTAGTGATGGGAATCTGGACCCTTTGAAAGTTTATATCTTTCAGCTCAGTAGTGCCCTCCCTAGGAATCAGCCTCAAAGAAGTAATCAGAATATTGAAAAACATTTACACTTGAGATGTTCAGTACAGGATTATTTATAATGGCAAGAAGTTACAACCACCTAAATATACAATGATGGGCTTTATCAATAAATTGTGCTGCATCCATAACTATTAAACTTTAAATATTAGAATTATTAATAAATTGTAATACATGTCTGTACATAGAAAAAACATAAAAGGAAGTATTTAGTCTTAACTAATTTTGTATGTAAGATGAAAAATGAATTTTAAATATTTTGTTTCAGGAAGTTCAGAAACGTTTTCCTGATGGTGTTCCCTTATTAGATCCTATTGATGACATGGGCATTCAAGATCAAGGACTGAAAAAAGTCATCCAGAAAGTAGAGGCTTTTGAGCATCGAATGTATTCTCATCCACTTCACAATGATCCAAATCTGGAAACTGTGTATACGCTTTGTGAAAAAAAAGCACAGGTATGGCAGAAACTCCTTTATCATAGAATTCTAAGCATTTCACTATATAAGTGAGTATATATTTTTCATTTTCTTTTCCTATTGGTTTCATCAGCTAAAACAGGAAAATGTCTAGCTATCTTTTAAGTAAACTATCAACTCTTACCAGTAAAAAAAAGTTGATCACTTTGAGATGTCATTCACATAACATAGCATTCACCCTTTTAATGCATAGAATTCAGTGGTTTTTAGTATATTCACAGATATCTGCAACTATAACCACTATCTAATTCTAGAACATTCTCATCACCCCAAAAAGAAACCACATACCAATTAGCAGTTACTCCCCCTTTCCCTACCCTCCAGCCACTGGCAACTACAAACCTCCTTTCTGCCTCTATGGATTTGCCTATTCTGGAGATTTCATATTAAAAAAATCGTACAATATGTGGCCTCTGTGTTTGCCTTCTTCCACTTAGCTAATATCTTCAAGATTCATCCATGATGTAGCAGAATTTGTATTTTATTCTTTTTTATGGCCGAAAAATATTCCATTGTATATATATACCACATTCTGTTTAACCACTCATCAATTGATGAATATTTGGAGTTTTTCAACTTTTTGGCTATTATGAATAATCCTGCTATGAACATTTATGTACACATTTTTGTGTGGACATATCTTTTCATTTCCCCTGGATGGAATTGGCGTAGAATTGCAGGTCAGTGAGTAACTCTGTGTTTAACTCTGTGTTTAACTTTTTGAGAAATTGCCAAACTGTGTTCCAAAGTGGCTGCACCATTTTACATTCTCACCAGCAATATATTAAAGTTCCAGTTTCTCCACATCTTCACTAATATTTGTTTCGTCTGTATTTTTAATTATAGCCATCCTAGTGGTATGAGGTAGCAGTTCACCTTTTTAGGCTAACTAGCTATATTCTCTAACCAGTAAAAGCATTCTTACAGCCATTCTGAATAATGAATTTAGAAAAAGCTTTTTGAAATGAATACATTTCTTTCCACTATCCACTTCTCTTCAACTAGAATCTTTTGTATATACAAATGTCGCTTCCTCCTTGAAGTTTATAACTCCTTGCTATTATGCTTTTTCAGCTTTTATCACATGCTACTTTTATTATGTTTGTCTTCCTGTCTGACAAACTAGATTTTAAGCTCCTTAGACTCAGGTGTTTCATTTAAGCTTATTTGTACTCTTCCATATTTCCCATAATGATCTATTTTTATAAAGTAGATGCCTAGTATTTATTGAATAAATAATATAAGTAGAAACTTCTTGGCTTAATAATGTGTTCAGTTCATAGTTTTACAGCACTGCCCCTTTCTAGCTTTTTGTGAACTAGCATGATGTGGCCCTGTGCCATGTTGGGCACAGCAGGTGTGTTCTCAGTGAACATGTAGCACACCATGCTGTGGCCCACCATGAAGGTTTCTTCTCAAGATGAGGAAACTGAGACACAAAAAGCTTGAGTATACTCAATTGTCATCCTGGCCTCATCTATCACCGGGACCATTGCAGCAGCTCCCTCCCTGCTTCCAGTTACTCCGTACCTGACCACCAGAATCATCCTTAACAGTTTCAACACAGGAACAGAAAGACTTGAGTTTGGTTAAGTGATGACTGGAAGGTACCCACAGAGAAGGTGGTTTGAAGCCACAGAGAAAGGCATTATCTGAGCCACTCAAATATAACAAAAAGGCCCTAGTGTCTGGTTGAAAGACAGGCTAAATAAACTTGTTATGAAGACTGCAATACATGGAAAAAATGCTTATGCAGGAACATTAAATTTAAAAAGTAGGACCTAAAATCGTTGTGGACTATGATTACAATTTAGCAAAAGTAAAAACGCACACCAGAAAAGACTGAAAGGGAAACCTTAAGTGGTTGTGTTTGGGCAGTGAGATTATAGTAGGTAATCCTACTCCCACCCACCACCCATTGTCTGTAATGTGCTTGTATTGCGTTTCTTTTTTTTTCTTTTGCAGTACATGGGCCTCTCACTGTTGTGGCCTCTCCCGTTGCAGAGCACAGACTCCGGACGCGCAGGCTCAGCGGCCATGGCTCATGGGCCCAGCCGCTCCACGGCATGTGGGATCTTCCCCGACCGGGGCACGAACCCGTGTCCCCTGCATTGGCAGGCGGACTCTCAACCACTGTGCCACCAGGGAAGCCCCTTGTATTGCATTTCTTAATGAAAGAAAACTACAAAGAGTTAACAACTTAGGGGAAAAAAACAAGTCTTTTTTTTGTTAATGACCTCCTGACCTCCTAGTGACTGCAGGATAAATTTGACATTCCTTAGCCCTGCCTAGGAAGCCTTCAAAATCTGACCCCTCAACTGTCAACATTTTAAGTGCTCATACCCTCTGATTCAGCTTTCCAGTCCTCTCGGAATGAAACTACAAAGTGAGGCAGTACAAGGATGTTCTTGTAGCATTGTTTGAAAAAGCAAATGAATGTAAACAACCTCAGTGTTCATCAGTAGAAAATTAGATACATGAATTATGCATATCCACACAGTGGGTATCAACATGGCCATTTTTAAAAAATGAGGTAAATTTATATGTACTTTTTGGAAAAGAAGTCCTAATTGTATTGAGTGGAAAAGGAAGCTGACCTCACTTCTGTGGGAAAAGCCCCTGTACCTATGTATTTATTCATTTACAGGCATGGATATCTGTGTTCTTTTAAAGTATGTAGAAAAAGATATAGAACAGCATTATCCAGTAGAAATATAATACAAGCCACTTATGTAATTTTAAATTCTTTAGTAGCCACTTTAAAAAAATAGTGAAGGGCTTCTCTGGTGGCGCAGTGGTTGAGAGTCCGCCTGCCGATGTAGGGGACACGGGTTTGTGCCCTGGTCCGGGAAGATCCCACATGCCACAGAGCGGCTGGGCCCGTGAGCCATGGGCACTGAGCCTGCGCTTCCGGAGCCTGTGCTCTGCAAAGGGAGAGGCCACAACAGTGAGAGGCCTACATACTGCAAAAAAAAAAAAAAGTGAAAAGAAACAGGTGAAATTAATTTTAATAAGATTTTTATTTAGCTCAATATGTCCAAAATACATTTCAACATGTAATCAATATAAAAATTACTATGATAAAAATCTTAAATAGTAGACTGTCTTCTACCAACCTTTAAGCTTTATATGCCTCTGGGTATTTAGCACAGTCTTCTATGCTAATATGGGCACATCTTCAATTAAAGAAATTTTAGAAGACAAATTTTTTTTTTCTGATAGGCCTGATAGATCATGCTAGGTAGTATAAAGTTGTCTAACATATAAAGCATTCCTTCTTATCCTCCTAGCATTATGACAATATATCTGTTCATAGCAATGTAAATAATTGCTAGGAGTTTAGATTCTAGAGTCTGATAGTCTGGGTTTGAATCCCATCTTTTATCACTCACTAGCTCTGTGATCTTGACCAGTATCTTGATCTTGGTAATCTCTGTCTGCCTCAATTTTCTCATCTGTAAAATGCACATTTAATATTAGTTACCTACTTTATATGATTGCTGTAAGAATTAAATGAAATAATATAAAGCACTTGAAGAAACAGGATTTATAGTTAGCTGTCAATAAATATCAGTTACTGACCTCCATCATTGCCTTCAACATTTCTACTCCTCAGTTGAAGCTTAATAAATCATCTTCAAAATTCCAAAGTCTTTGAATTTCTACTTCTCAATCCCTAAACTTTTCTGTCCATGTTTTTCTGAACTTCAAACGTCCACTTCAGGATCACAGTGTTTTCTTGCTCTTGTGCTGTCATCCTCTGTCACAGTCGAAAAGTATGTAATATTTTCTGATTAATAGAATTTTAAAACTCATCTACCCTATAGGATGACCTCAAAATAACATTTTCCTTTTAAGCATTCATCTCTGTCTATAGAATAAAGAAGACCTCTTCTCTTTGCTAAATCCACTTCTAGCTTAGGCAGATTTGTTATACAATTTGAGGGCAAAGAGAAGGAACACTTTTCAGGGCATCATAAGGGAATAAGTAGTTGAGAGATAAGATTCATATATTCTCATCTTTCTTTCCTTATTCTCTGAGTTACCCCCTGATTCCCTAAGGATGAAAAGCTGGAGTTGATGTCATAGCTACTTCAGATACATCATTCCTCTTGTGTAATATCCTGGGACAGTAAGAAACTCCTGTGTTCTCCACGTCCCCCAGCCCCCAATATAATATTTTTTGTTTCATTTCATGACTAAACATCATATCATTTTGTTTACCTTATTATTGAACTTCTTTTGTACTTTTATATGCCTTAGATTGCAATAGACATTAAATCCGCAAAGCGAGAACTAAAGAAAGCAAGAACTGTCCTACAAATGGATGAGCTCAAATGTCGCAAACGTGTTTTAAGGAGGTTGGGATTTGCTACGTCTTCTGATGTCATAGAGATGAAAGGACGAGTGGCTTGTGAAATAAGCAGGTAAAACCTGGTTGTTCTAGAAAACTGATTCTAAAATGGGATACTGTTTTATAAATGAAGGCTATTAATCTTTTGGAATAAGAGCTGTATTAAAATTATAAAGTTGTACAGTGCCTTCCATATTAAAATACAGGTTCTGATCATGAAGTTGAGAAATTAGAAAGGGAGAATAAAAATCTTTTGAATCCTACTAATAAACACAGACACCATTAGTACTTCCATGTTTCCTTTTTCTTTATTTTAATGCATTGTGGACTTTTTACATAATTGTAACCTTAGTTTATATATGGTTTTTGTATACTTTTAATTATTTTTACAATTATGAACATTTTCCCACCTTGAAACTTAATCTAATAATCATTATCCTTTTTTATGTAAAGTTTTGGTCTAACAGTAGGGTATTAGAGTATAGCATATTATAGGCCACAGCTTGAAATTGGATATAAACTTTTGTAAATTGGATATAAGCTGTTGTCTATTTTGGTAATCTTTTACCACATTACAAATGACCTTAAAACTAAATGACTTAAAACAGAAGTCATTTCATTCTCTCCGATTGTTTCTGTGGGTCCGAAATGCTGGAAGGGCTCTTTAAGTTGTTCTGGCTCAGGGTCCCACTTGACTGCCATCATCTTGAAGATACTTATTTTGCCATAGTCATGACCATTATTCTCGATGAGTCCATAAAGGACATCTTGAAACAGTTTCTATGTTCTCACCAAGGCCCTAATGGATGGGGCCAAAGAATTACAAGCCTTGTAGATGGTTTTGGATATTTCTGATGAAGACTTATTCATATTGTTCTTATTGATCATCTGGTTCAGATATGAATTCAGATATCAGCAGGGGCCAAGATTCTGTGGCAAACAGGACAGTTCTAGGCCGCCAAAAGGGGGCAGCGACTACCCAGCCCCAATTAATTATTACAGAATAATATGATATCAGAGTGTTCAACTTAGAAAAGTCAGAAATCCAGATTTTTTTTTTTTGGTGAAATCTCTTGATTTTTAAATGTTCACATACTAATTCAAAATTATTTTTTTAAGTCCCTGTGCAAGCTAAATAAAATGTTTCTTCATGTTAGATTTGGCCTACAGGCTTGTCGTTTTCCTTTAAGCTGTGATAAAATTAAGCCTTCCTACTCTGTACTTAAAGAAACCTAGGCACTATAAGGCTAATAATTTACCCAGGATTAAATTTAGACTATAACACCAATCTACTGATTTGAATGCCAAAATTAATGTTATTAGAATTATTTCTTTGTGATGTTATGTAGTATTGATATTTAATAGTTAATATAGAAATTAATTTCTATTAGATATCTGCAGCTAGTTTTAGTCTTAGAAGAAAGAATATTTAGAGAGATAGTGATAACAATATCACATATCAAAGTACATTACCTTTCCCCCAAAATTTGCCTCTCCCTCTGGTCTGTCTTGCTGAATACGACCCAGCCACTAAAGGCAAAAACTGGGGAGTTGTCCTAGATTCCTTCTCTTCCTTCTAGCTGTCTTCTCACATCTTCATGATTGTTTTCTCCTACCTCTGTGCTGTTTTAACTATTCCCACTGACTAAGGTGCATCCTGTTGATAAGTCTCTACAACCCATCCTTTATACTCTTTCTTTCAGAATAGTCTTTCCAAACCATAAATCCTACCATGTCATTGTTTGGTAAAAGTCTCTCAGTGATTCTGTATTGCTTTCAGAATAAATTCCATAATTTAGTGTATTCTCGCCTTTCCCTTTCTATCCTGTCTGTTGCCACATTCCACACATGGTGTTTCTTTTATTTAACATGACCTTTTCCTTGCTCCCTGTTCCTGCATAATTTTTTTTAAAGATCCTCTGAAACTTGCTTTGAGTTTCTTCAGTTTGATTTTAGGCTCCTCAACTTTTTTTGCATAATTGCCTATATAAATCTCTATTAAATTGCTGTCCTGTGATTATTATCTTTCTTATCTGCCTCCTGCATTAGACTATAGAAGTAGTCTTGCCTTATTTGTATTTTTGTCGTTTTGTCTTGACTTAACTCTCAGTTTACCATTAGGAACCCATGTTTAGTTTTTGACTTTATTTTTGAGTAGTTATTACTGTTTATAAATATTGATAGTTCATTACCTTATTTTTTTTTAGAAATCTTATGAAAAATAGGAAATATGCCCTTTTTTCCTTTTCTTTTTTTTTTTTAAGAGTAACACCCTTATAGTTACTGGATGGATCCATTAAACCCTTTTATAAATGTAAGATACTCTATGGAACCTTGATTATAGAATTCTAGAGACACCATCACTGTAGTCTTTTTCCAGCTTTCATTGAACACAGTTGAGAATTCAGAATTTTTCATTTGTCATCCACATGGCAAACAGAAAAAGATGTTTTTGCAATTATTACACAAATCAGAAAATTAACACAAAGAGACAAAAAGCACTCGAGGCAGAGTGATGATGGTGAAATTGGTCATGTAAGCAAAATCTCAGACCCTAGGTAAATTCTCACACTCAAGAGTCAGTGAGTGAATAATATATTTCTAAGAACAAGAAGAAAAAATTAAGATTTTTATAACTTTACTCTCCTTTCTGATCAACATAAAGGACTTAGTTATGTAATGTTTTGTGATAAGAACTTGGGCCATCCCATTTTGCTAAAAAGGACTTGTGACTTTATCTTTCATCTTTTGTATTTGTGGCTAAATTTTCCTTGATACAATTCTTAGTTGGTCAAATACTGAAGATAGTTGTAAATACAATGAAATTGATAAAAAACAGATGATGAAGAGATGAAAATAATTATAATCTTCATAATATAAATCTATTATTTTTATAATATAAAAATAAACAAATGGGACCTAATTAAGCTTAAAAAAGCTTTTGAATAGCGAAGGAAACCATAAGCAAAATGAAAAGACAACCCACAGAATGGGAGAAGATATTTGCAAACAATTCGACCAACAAGGGATTAATCTCCAAAATACACAAACAGCTCAATAACAGAAAAAACAAACAACCCAGTCAAATGGGCAGAAGATCTAAATAGACTTTTCTCCAAGGAATACATACAGATGGCCAAAAAGTACATCAATAGATGCTCAACATTACTAATTATTAGAGGAATGCAAATCAAAACTACAATGAGGTATCACCTCTCACTGGCCAGAGTGGCCATCGTCAAAAAGTCTACAAAAAATAAATGCTGGAGAGTGTGTAGAAAAAAGGGAACCCTCTTACACTGTTGCTGGGAATGTAAATTGGTACAGCCACTATGGAGAACAGTATGGAGGTTCCTTAAACTAAAGATAGAGGGACTTTCCTGGTGCTCCAGTGGTAAAGAATGCAGGGGATGTGGGTTCAGTCCTGGTCAGGGAACTAAGATCCCACATGCTGCGGGGCAACTAAGCCCAAGGGCCACAACTACTGAGCTTGCGCACCTCAACTAGAGAGCCTGCGTGCTGCAAACTACAGAGCCCATGTGGTCTGGAACCTGCATGCCACAACTACAGAGCCCACGCGCCCTGGAGCATGCACGACACAACTAGAGGGAGAAAAGCCACACGCCACAAGTAGAAGCCCACATGCTGCAACGAAGACCTGATGCAGCCAAAAATAAATAAAATAAATAATAAAATAAATCTTAAAAAAAAAACTAAAGATAGAGCTACCATATGATTCAGCAGTCTCACTCCTGGGCATATATCATACTCTGAAAAGATACAGGCACCCCAGTGTTCATTGCAGCACTATTTACAGTAGCCAAGACATGGAATCAGCCTAAATATCCATCTACAGATGAATGGATAAAGAAGATAAGGTACATATATACAGTGGAATATTACTTGGCCGTAAAAAAAAGAATGAAATAATGCCATTTGCAGCAACATGAATGGACCTAGAGATTATCATACTAAGTGAACTAAGACAGAGGAGGACAAATACCATATGATATCTCTTACACCATGTGGAATCTAAAACATGATACAGATGAACTTATTTACAAAACTGAAACAGACTCACAGACTTTGAAAACAAACTTATGGTTACCAAAAGGGAAAGGTGGGCTGGGGGGCAAGGGCAGATAAATTAGGAGGTTGGGATTAACATATAGACACTACTAAAGATAAAATAGATGATCAACAAGGACCTACTGTATAACACAGGGAACTCTACTCAATACTCTAATAACCTATATGTAAAAAGAATCTGAAAAAGAATAGATATATGTATTGATATATGTATAACTAAATTACTTTGCTGTACCCTTGAAAATAACACAACATTGTAAATCAACGATACTCCAATATAAAATAAAATTTTTTTAAAAATCTGAATGTGAAAATAAAATTATGGAGCAAAGAAGATAACCTTTCTCTCTTCAGTGAAATTACGATTTGTCATAGTCTTTTAAAATACTGTGTTTAGGGCTTCCCTGGTGGTGTAGTGGTTGAGAGTCCTCCTGCCAATGCAGGGGACACGGGTTCGTGCCTCGGTCCGGGAAGATCACACATGCCGTGGAGTGGCTGGGCCCATCAGCCATGGCCGCTGAGCCTGTGCATCCGGAGCCTGTGCTCCGCAACGGGAGAGGCCACAACAGTGAGAGGCCCACATACCGAAAAAAAAAAAAAAAAAAAAAGTAAAATACTGTATTTAGATGATGCAAAAGAAGAACCAAAAGTAAGGGTAAGCTAGAACCTAAAAGAGATGTATTTAAAATCTGGAGTCAGTAATATGTTTTGACAATGCAAGTGCAAGAAGAAACAGAAGTAATGATAAGCTAGTACCTATTATAGATATGTTTGAAATCAGAAATTGTATTTACTAGATGGATATACTCCGGATTCATAGATAACAGTCTTAATGAGCAGCAATTTATAACATTCTCAGCACTAGGAAACTGTGAATAAAATGTGTCTGCTATGGGTACATTCTAATTAAGATTTCTATAAAGTTGTTTTTCATTGTCTGTTTTTTAAATTATTTGTAAAATAATTGAGTTGAAAACCATTTAAAAGGTCCTTGGGGGCTTCCCTGGTGGCGCAGTGGTTGAGAGTCCGCCTGCCGACGCAGGGGACACGGGTTCGTGCCCCGGCCCGGGAGGATCCCACATGCCGCAGAGCGGCTGGGCCCGTGAGCCATGGCCACTGAGCCTGCGCGTCCGGAGCCTGTGCTCCGCAACGGGAGAGGCCACAACAGTGAGAGGCCCGCGTACCGCAAAAAAAAAAAAAAAAAAAAAAAAAAAAAAAAAAGTCCTTGGACCTAGGTAATAAATGCTAATGACTAATTTTTCTGGTATTCTGAAAGTTAAGAAATGATTCTTTATTTCAATGAATATCTGCATTTTGGTATTTGCTAGAATGGGCTCTTTATAAGAAACACCCATTTCACGTTTATTATTCATATATTGGTAAATATAAAGACCTGCCATTTCCTTAGTTAAATAAATCTTTGTCACTTCTCACTGACTAGTCCTTATGTTCAAATAACGTATTTTATTTAAAACTATATCTTAAGGATGTGTGGGTACATATGCGTGTTTTTATATTCTGACATTTGGAGTTTACTCTTTTTTGTTTGTTTGTTTATGGCGGTATAGTGCTGATGAACTCCTTCTAACTGAGATGATGTTTAATGGCCTTTTCAATGACCTATCAGCAGAACAGGCAACGGCACTACTAAGCTGCTTTGTGTTTCAAGAGAATGTGAGTCAATAGTTTAGCACATCTTATTTGTTAATTTACATGTCTTATAATTTAATATTATTATGGATTTTTTAATTTTTAAAATATGCCTGCATGTTTACATATTATAGGTAATGTTATTAGAAATCAATGTAACTATAACCCAAATTTAGTAAGAGAAATAATTAAATGTATATTATCAGAAAAGAAAGTAAACTAGAATTTTATTTATAGACAATCATCATTAATCAGATTCCAAGTTAAAAATTTGCTCTATAACCCAGTGCATTATTTGAAGGTCTAGCTTAGTCAGACAGTCTAGAAGGAAAAAGAAAAGGTAAAATTAGGCAAAACTAGTAAAAATGAAAAGGGAGTGAGGTTGAATTAACATTCCTCTTCTCAATTTTGGAGAATAACTGTGAGGCAGCTGATTGTACTAGAGGCTGAAGTCTTAGTTTTCATTGGCAAGATTTGAGATAATGGCCATACGATTCTCATCACTGGCTTGGCAGTAACTTTTTCATGCGAGTAGTTAGTTGACTTTCACCAGCTCTTAAGAAATCAGAAAATGAAATGCTGGATGGACCAGAAGGACACTATCATTGTTTACTTTATTGCAAAAGCCAGTATGATTTATTTTAAAAGTAAAATGCATGTTTCACATTTCAAATTCAAAACTTTATTCATTGTTTATAAAATCGGCAAAATAAGAGTAAGACAAGCACATTTACCTTCTAAAAATAATGTTGCTACTATATAAATTTTTAGAGAACCTTTTACCATATACACTTAGTTTAACTTTTAAAAAAGTAAATTGTGTAAGACAAATTTGTTTTGCAGTTCTGCTGTCGATCTGTTTATCCATTAACTATTTCCTTATTTATTAATCAGATCAAATACATAACTTATTGGAGTAGGTAGGTATTTTCTCTCAGCTCTCTGATTACAGATCAGAATTACAACTGCAGTGGCAATGATAACAAATAGGACAGTAATCCAAAAATGATTTATGCTCTCGTAAGAATGCCTGCTGTGCACCCATGAAGTAATTTAATTTGCATGTGAGGAATGCATTCCTTTACAAAATATTATGTTTGGCTGTTGTTTTCCTTAGGTTCAAAATTTTATTACATTAATTTCCAAGATAATTTATTAGAATGTTTGTCCAGTTTTCTTTGAACAGATATAAGGTTTAGAAATTATTTGGAGATTGGTGATCTTCTGCCTGTGTCAGACTTTGTCTTGTGGCTAATTTCTTATACTGTGCTTTTTTTTAATGTGGCAGTAAAAAAAATCCTGTCTTCTGAGAGGCCATGTATGTTACCTCTTCATGGGAGTTGGGCCTAGCCAAAACACAACTCTTAAATCTTGGGGCAAGATGTCACTAAATGTAGTTGAGATTTGTTCAGTGAAGCCCCGCTGTGTTATATGTAGTGTCATCAATTCTTGTGGTGTGGTGCCTTTCAACATCAAAATGGGTAATTGTACTGAAAGTACCATGGAATTCTGTTGATACTTTAAAAGTATGTTTTCTAGCCAGAAAGGAAGGTAAATATAGTAAGATACTTGTCATAAATGCTGATACCTTCTGTTTTAAAGCTGCTTGTTTCTAATACCGTGCCCCCTTATTTTTTGTATCATTAGAAGTAATTTAAAGATTACACAGTATTTACAATATAAATATTAAGTATCTTACAAATATTTATTAAGCACCCACTATGTGCAATGCAGATACCTAGACACTAGAAAGACAGCAGAAACTTTTGCTTTCATGATACTTTCATGTATGCTAGTTGATGAAGATAAACAATAAAGAAATGAAATACACACATTATGACAAAAGGTGATGAGGGTTTTGGAGAAAAGTGAAGCAGAGGAGGCAGATAGAAATTGTTGCGAGGGCTGGGGTTACTGTTTTAAGTAAGGTGATTAGAAGAGGCCTCACTGATAGAGGGACATTTGAATTGAGACCTGAAAGAGAGATAGGGAACAAACTGCACTCACCTGGTAGGAGAATATTGGTAAAATGAAACATAGCTTACTTACATCAGGACCAGTGCCTTCTACTTACAGTGACCAGGAGAGAGGAAGAGATCAGTAACTGTTGATCGTGAATGGACACAATGTCAAAGACATGTACTTGTGTACTTTACTAAACTGAGATGTGGAGTTCATTCGTGATACAAATCAAAACCAAGTCCTATATAAATACTGATGCTCAAAGTAAAGGCAGATCTATTGCAACTAACCTATAGTTGCTTTTTAAAAATTTACCTATAATTACTTTAAATTGTCTCACACATATATACATACATATATACATACATACCTTTCTTGTAATAATTTTATTTTTGTATAGTAAGTCTATCTTTGTCAAAATTTGTTCCTTAATAATAACTTTATTCTAATCACAAGTCTATAGGTTTTGAGGACCTGACTTATTCTCTGACGGTGTAAGAAACTAACACACAGGATTCAAGCAGCTTGTCCAAGTTTATTTGACTAGTTAGTAGTAGACCTGAAACTCTTATTATTCTAATTGAGAAACTGATAGACTTTTCACTAGTGGGGAGACAATAATAAGAATACTGAAACTCATCTAAACTTTTAAATATTTTAAAAGTGGTTAGAGAGCTAGAAATATCTGGGTAAAACTAAAATTGAGGGCATTTTTCTAATGTTCTTTATCCAAGATTTTTAATTTCCACAGAGTGGGAGTTGCCTAGAAGCCAAACTGTTTCAAAAATCAAAGTATGATACAACAGTTTATAAATGTTGATGTAACTAAACTACTATGCATGTTTACAATATTTTCTCCAGTTCCATTTATGGTCACAGAAAATAGCTAGTTTAGCACACTTTGCAAATTTAGCAGTGTAATATTTTCCTCTGAAATATAAGAGAATAGTATAATTCAGGATGAGAGGAGTGGTAATTTTGCTTACACAAACTAAGTTGATTAGAAACTCTAAATGCTAATGACTGAGGTCTTATAATTTGAAATTAATGGATATCATGAAAACTTTGTTTGGTTTATAAAAGCAGATAGTATACACTGCATTTTAAACTTAGGTTTTACATACAATCTTCCTTTTCTTTCATAGTCTAGTGAGATGCCCAAATTAACAGAGCAATTAGCAGGACCACTTCGTCAAATGCAGGTAAGATTTTTTTGAACTACATATTTTATGAATAGTATGTTGTGAAATAAACATTTGTGACAGTCTAATCATAATATTTATTATTCCACAGAGACAGCTTCCTTCAGGATTAAATATATCATTTGATGTTAGTCTTGTCATTTACTGCTGTTTTAATAACATCATTTGTAATTTTTCTTTTAAAAATTAGACATTCTCCCTCACCAAAATGTTAAGTTATATAGAGTTGCTGTGAGTACAGATTTAACATTGCATGGTGTTATACCAACAGTTCAGTGTCTGCATCGTTTTCCTTGGTGTTAAGAATAGCATCTTGATAGATTTAGTTAGCTTAATTTTTTATATATTTTTCCATCTCAGTTTACAACAAATTTTAAAATCAGGTTTTAAAATCTGTTTTAGCCTAAGAAATGATTTATTTCTGGATCCTCAAAGCCACAGTAGTTTATAGTAATGAATTGGTCTCTTTTATTATTTTTCTTGGGAAGAATGGTTTTATCTATCTTTTCAACATTAGACAGACAGGGAAAGATGAACTATAAGACACTGCAAGAGAAGAATGAAAAGTGAATCATAAAAGAAGACCCCTTTAATGTAACGTTTAACATTCCTTAATATTACTAAGAAATTTAAACTTCCAGAATCAGGGAAGTCTTAATAGGCCCAGGAGTTTTTGACCTTCTTGATTACCAAGGAGAAAAGAATGAAATCTAACTTCCTATTGTAAGGAAAAGGAAATATTAAGATTTACATTTTTTAAAGCATTGTTGGAGAAAAAGCATCATTTTGCCATAGGATTTATGTTTCTCTGAGTCTGGCTTGTTATTATTGTCTTTGTTTTCTTAATGAAACAATTAGAGATGAGTTAAATGTTACTGTTTAGTAATTTTAATGAAGAGTTTTGGTTTTTGTAGAAAAGGTATTACTGGGTGAAAATCATGCTCTTGATATGTTTTTCTTAATTAATGTAGTGGAAAACTTTGCTGTTTGATTACTCAGCAGTGGAACAGGCACTGCGGCTACTTAGAAGCAGAATATCCAAATTGCAGGCTTATTACCTAGGAAGAAAAAGGAACCTTGTAGAATACTGACTTTGGAAACCTAAAGGAAAAGTGATATGGGAGATCATAAGTAAGAAATTTTTTAAGTATATGTTTTATCTTCAAAGGAATGTGCTAAAAGAATTGCAAAAGTTTCAGCAGAAGCCAAATTGGAAATTGATGAGGAGACTTACCTAAGCTCATTTAAACCTCACTTAATGGATGTAATATATACCTGGGCAACTGGAGCTACATTTGCCCATATCTGCAAAATGACAGATGTCTTTGAAGGTATGGTTAAATTTTGTACACATATTTCTTTCTGATATAAGAAATATACTTAGGATGGCATTGATTTACTAAACAAGAATAATATTTTAATTTTTGATAATAAAAGGAAATCTTCTGCCTATGTAAATCAAAAATATTCTCCACGAATCCTTTGTATTATTTAATAAGCTCAGTCTGCTCATTATAACAGTTTATAATCCTGTGCCAGAGTCTCTGCAATCACAGATAAGGCCTATTTATGTGGGTATTTTTACTTTTGGCAATAAGGCCTATTTATGTGGGTATTTTTACTTTTGGTTTTATTCTCTTAGTAATAACCTAATGGCTTGCTATGCAATTCCACCAAAAAATAGCAGAGCTAAATATGCTGTCCATCATTGCATTTCTAAAATCAATCAAAACTGTTAACTGAAGAAAAATTTTAAATGAAGAAGTAAAGGTAAAGGGAATATATAAGGAGTAATTATAAGTGAATTACAAGAAGCAAATAATAAGCACAATATTTAAAGAAAACCATATTTAGAAATGCTGTATTCATTGCAAAAAGATTGGCTTACACAGATTGTAGATATTTATAATGGTGAATTGTGTTTGCACCAGACTTTCTTAAAAATTAAAATAAATGAGCTTGGACTTCATAGATATTTATTATAAGAACATTTAAAATTTTATTTTGAGAAAAATTATATTTTTAACATACCCTGTATACTATGCTTTTTACCCAATATTATTAAAGACTAATAGATTACTGAGTTTATGAATCTCTGCAACAGAATCAACTATGAGCCTTTACTTCACTACATTGAATTTTAATGGGTTAAGGTTTTAAATATTATAGTTTATAGTATATTATTTTTTAATTATGGTGTGCTGTTTTAGTCCTTTCCCTAAAGTTTATTTCTAAGCCTCCATTAAATGGTCATTAGTATTATGGTCCCAAAATCTTTTTCTGAATACTGTATTCTGTTACCAGGATGGTCATTATTTATTAGGTAACTACTGTGTGCCAGGAGTTGTGCTAATAAGCATTTTATATAATTTAGATCTAATCACCAAAGTAGCACATCAGAGTAGACATTATTTGCACTTTGCACAAGGAAACTGATTTTTAAAAGGTAAATAATTTAGTCAAGGTCATGGAGGTGTATGTACTACATGATGGCACTATGATTTGAATTCTGGCCTTTGTGACTACAAGCACATGATAGTTGATAACTTCATCTAAGAACCATAACACCTTATCTTTGAGTTTTGGACCACCTAGAGACTTCTTAAATACTACCTAAAATTATACCATCTCTATCCACTGAAAATTTATGCTTGTAGGAATGGTAAGAAGGTCTATAATAATTGATGGTGGGTAGCTACTGTTGAGGCTGTGAGAAGAGAGCATGACATCCTCATCTCACCTGTGAACATTGCTTAACACGAAGAAACCCAGATAGATATGTGACAGCTTGTGTGTTTCAGACACACAAAGGCAATCAAGTACAGCATCACCACTCTTCAGTCTAACTTCTTTTGGGAACATAAGGATGAAACTAATTACTGTTCTATGCCTAAATTCTACAACTTGTTAATATAGTAGCTCATATTTGTATATCTGCTTCTCTGAGAAGGCGAACACAATGGCATAAAACAATAGTGGTGCACTGTTTGTTTTGTTTTGTTTAAGAAAAATGAAGGGACAATAGGCCTAGAAATATAGGAAGCCTTATAAAATTATCTTTGTGGATTATTTTTCTATTCTTTGTACTTAAATGAAAAAGTTACCGCAGTATGGCAGATAAATCCTAAACTGCTAAATTGAAGACAGTTTGTATTTTTTTTAATTAATTTATTTATTTTTGGCTGCGTTGGGTCTTCGTTGCTGCACACGCGCTTTCTTCAGTTGCAGCAAGTGAGGGCTACTCTTCTTTGCAGTGCGTGGGCTTCTCATTGCGGTGGCTTCTCTTGTTGCAGAGAACGGGCTCTAGGCGCACAGGCTTCAGTAGTTGTGGCTTGCGGGCTCTAGAGCGCAGGCTAAGTAGTTGTGGCACACGGGCTTAATTGCTCTGCTGCGTGTGGGATCTTCCCGGACCAGGGCTCAAACCCGTGTCCCGTGCATTGGCAGGCGGGTTCTTAACCACTGCACCACCAGGGAAGTCCTGACGGTTTGTATTTCTGCCACCTATGAGTTGATGTTTTCCACAACATACTAGCAATTCCTGAAATCTGTTTCAGTTCCTGAAATCTATTTCAATTCCTTGAGGTTATTTCAGTGTCACAGTTTGCTTGAGAAATCTAAGATTAAAAATTGAGGGATTCAGTTTATAACTTGAAATTGGGTCTAACATCAACACAATTTTCATGGTACCATTATACCAGCTATACCTTTTCTTTTTAAAATTGGGAAAGCTCATAAAAGCAATTATATAATTAAATAGCAAAAAAATAACTGAGAACCTTGATTTACTTAGGATATTTTTTTCCAAGCATATGGTGTCTCCCTGCCACAACGATTTTTTTTTTGGTTTTTTTTGCGGTATGCGGGCCTCTCACTGTTGTGGCCTCTCCCGTTGCGGAGCACAGGCTCCGGACGCGCAGGCTCAGTGGCCATGGCTCACAGGCCTAGCCGCTCTGCGGCTCTCAACCACTGCGCCACCAGGGAAGCCCCCTTTTTTTCTTTTTACTATGTTGTTTAGTTCGTCCATTTCAGAATAGCCATTCTCTCTTCATCTTGTTACTGTACATGCTTTATATAATTGGAAAAATACTATAATCAAAGCTCTAGCCCATAGTATAGTGTGTCTTTATTTTTACAGGCAGAAAATGACTGCATTGGAACTTTTTAATGTGCTCTGGTCAAGTGTCTGATCATGTCATGTCATGAGCCTCAGGAGTAGTTTTAAGTATTTTTCAAACCTTAGCTGGAGCTAGTTAACATTGTAATGATTAACACCATATGTTTTGGGGGATGTCTGATGTAAGAGAAGAGTTTGTACTGTGATTCAGTGAGGAATTTTGAACACTTCACATAAATAATTATTGCCTCTGTTATCACCCTGGAAAAAATGATAGAATATAATCGTTTCTTATTTCCATCAATTAAATTTGGATAACAATTAAAAATATATCTGTATGGGCTATAGCCCATACAGATACGGGGTTTCAGTCTACTGATCCATTGTAGTAGATCCATTGTAACCTAGACAGGGCCATTACTGTTTATTTCTGTCTATACAAAAACAATATTGTAGTCTTCACTGTGCATGAAGGATTTGCTTTCCACTAAGCACATGTCATCAGGAAAGCTCCTATGACGAATTATCACTTGAAAGTGTTTACTATACTTGAAAGTGTTTACTGTACTTCTGCCTGTCATAGGTTTTTTTGTTTTGATTTGGTTTTGGCTGTGTTGGGTATTTGTTGCTTTGCATAGGCTTTTCTCTCTAGTTGCAGCGAGCGGAAGCTACTCTTTGTTGCAGTGTGTGGGCTTCTCATTGAGGTGGCTTCTCTTGTTGTGGAGCATGGGCTCTAGGCGCGCAGGCTTCAGTAGTTGCAGTTCGCGGGTCCTAGAGTGCGCAGGCTTCAGTAGTTGTGTGCGGGCTCAGTAGTTGCAGCACGTGGTTCCTACAGCGTGCGGGTTTCAGTAGTTGTGGCACGCAGGCTCAGTAGTTGTGGCTCGCAGGCTCTAGGGCGCGCAGGCTTCAGTTGTTGTGGCATGCGGGCTCAGTAGTTGTGGCTCGCAGGCTCTAGGGCACATGGGCTTCAGTAGTTGTGGCTCGCAGGCTCAGTAGTTGTGGCACACGGGCTTAGTTGTTCCACAGCATGTGGGATCATCCCCGCACCAGGGCTCAAATCTGTGTCCCCTGCATTGGCAGGTGGATTCTTAACCACTGTGCCACCAGGGAAGTCCTGTCCTAGATTTTTAAAAGCAAATGCTGTTTGGCACATTTCCTACTCTCTGCCCCACCACATGGTCTTCTCAACTGCCTTTCCACTAGCATAGTTTTACCCTTTCTTAGGAGACGGTACGTCAGTATTAGAAGGGATTTTCCAATGGATTTGTTATTTTAAAATACTTTTGCTAATAATAGTAGAGTAACATTTTATTAATATGTATCTGTTCTGTGTTTAAAGTTTGGCACAGTTTTAGTACTAAATGACTTAGGAATTAGTACCTGATACTTACCCATTTAATGAATAATTAACTGAGACCCTAGTGGGATCAGGAATTGTGTTGGGTGCAGTGCAAGCAACAGTCTCTGCCCTCCAGGAATGTTTTCAGCCTAAGCTGGGATCTAGTGGTAAATGATTGCAGGAAAATATAATTATGATCCTAACCTCAGGCCTCAATAACCACTTAGATAGGAGTTTTAAGTCAGATTCAGGGCGTGAACTGTGGGGAACCACTTTTGCAAATGCCAGAAAGCTGGAGGTAGAAATAAATACCTCTCCAGATAAAGAAATGTGTTGATTTCCATCCTCAATTAGAATGGTGTTGTTTAAGAACCTCATGAGCCTGATGTTTATAAGATTACCCTTAAAGCATGTGTGCTCAAATGTCCATCAGTGGGTGAATAAATTGTGTATTATCCATATAATGGGACAGTATTCTACTGTAAAAAAAAAAGTGAAGTACTGATTCATGCTAAAATATGGATGAACTTTGACCAGATTAAGGTTCTAAGTGAAAGAAGGCAGACACAAAAACCACCTATTGTACAATTTCATTTATGTGAAATGTCCAGAATAGGCAAATCTGTAGAGACAGAAAGTAGATCTGTGGTTGCCATGGGCTGGGGGAAGGTGGAAGGGGGTAGGGGTGTGACTGCTTAATGGATATGGGCTTCTTTTTGAGTGATAAGAAGATTCTAAAATTAGATAGTGATTGTGGTTGTACAATTCCAAATATACCCAAAACCACTGAATTTGTACACTTAATTAAAAGGGTGAATTTTATGCCATGTGAATTATATTTCACTGTGATAAAAACAGGCAGTGACACTGGGGTACATGCTTTAAAGTGGTAAATTTTATGTGTATTTTACCACAATTTTTCTTCAAAAGGAAATGACTAGGGCTTCCCTGGTGGCGCAGTGGTTGAGAGTCCGCCTGCCGATGCAGGGGACACGGGTTCGTGCCCCGGTCTGGGAAGATCCCACATGCCGCGGAGCGGCTGGGCCCGTGAGCCATGGCCGCTGAGCCTGCGCGTCCGGAGCCTGTGCTCCTCCGCAACGGGAGAGGCCACAACAGTGAGAGGCCCACGTACAGCAAGAGAAAAAAAAAAAGGCAATGACTAGTAAGAATTCAGTTTTGCTTTACACTCTGGCAAGACCAGAAAAAAAGATTTGTAACAAACCGTTAGGTTGTTAGTGTGTATGTTTCTGTTTCTGGTCAGCTTCAGATAGCCTGGGGGGATGGGTAATAGCTTTGTATCTCTTATCTAACACTTAATCTAGGTGGTCCTAATTGATGAGGTGGAATGATTTCCAAAACTGGGAGTAAGGAGAACCCTTGTATTACAGAGAACTGCAGTACGTAGGAAGTATGCTGGGTAATTCACTTCTTCACGGTAGGCTTCATTCATCCCCTTTACGCTGCAGGCAGCTATGGACAGTGTTTGTACACACACGGTGATTTGTTGCCAAGACTGAGGTCAGCAGCCACAGCCATTGTATGTGCAACCCTGTACTGCCTGGCCTCATTTTCTTAATTGTTCTCATGTCATCTGAAACTGTCAGAACTCATTTTCCAGAAATTGAGTGGGAGTGCTTACAAAGTGTGGCAGTGTTTGCTTGCTCAGATGTGCATTTAGTTTCTTTAGCTTATCTTAGCAATGTACTTCATGTGGTTGGGTCTCTGATAGCTTTTGCAGATCCTGGCTATTAACATGAGTTTCTCAATTTGTAGAAATACCAAAACAATATCAGGTTATCTGTGATTCCCAGTACACATTTGAAATCAGTCAAAACAGAGTTTGTGAGCCAGGGTACCTGGCTCTCCGATGCCCTGCACAGCAGTTTTATAAAGGATTTCTTTTCAAGTCTAAATGACCTGTGAAATACACTCTGTTCCTTTTTAAAGTCCTATATATATTTACATTTTTAACCATTACCTAATTTAATTCTCTTCAAATAGAAGTGTTTGCAAAATACACATTTAATATCTGGCTGCATGAGTCATGCGATATTCATTACCTTCTCCATTCCAGCCCCCACCCTGTCTCTAGACACCCAGAAGTTACTGCTACTGTATTTCCTTTTTCAGTGAGAGCAAGACTGGAGCTCAGCATCCCTAGCACCTGAGAACAGAAATAACAAATATAGCCAACATTTATTGAGCTCCTATTGTGTTACTGACACTTGTGAAGTACCCTACATGCATTATTTCATTCATTTCTCACAATAACCCCATTAGGTATAGGAATTCTTGTTATCTCCACTTTATAGAAGAGTAAACTTAAAGTTTTTAATATGTTAATAGAAGTGATTTGGAAGGAAAGTATTGAGTTTACTTTTGGGAACTGTTGAGTTTGAGGTGCCTATAATATGTCTGGGTGATCAACTTTTTGTTGGCAATAGTATCTAGCTGGAATTGATAGCATTGTTTTGTTTTTGTAACCGTTGTTTTTATAATTATGGCCTATTTATAAAAAATAAGTGAGCAGCTTTCATTTACTTAAGTTAAAAGTGTTACAGCAAAAATGAGTGATACGCTAATGACTGAAGTTTGTGAAATACCACCTTTAAAGATAAAACTTAGGGTCTACAACTGATTATCCTAATACAGAAATATCACACATGGACCATCCAGAACCTTATGTTTGAATCAGGACTGAAACAGACTCACCAGTGCTCCTACTAGCATTTGCATTAATGGTATCAAAAGATTTTTAAGCAGTAGAGGAGCACCGTTCCTCCTGGGATGCAGTGGGTGGGAGATAGGCTCCTTACGTGCCCTTGTTGTGTTGCTTATGCCTGCACATGGGGGCCCAATGGAAGAGGGAGTAGGAGCTGCAACACTCATCCAGGGGAAGAGATAAAGGTGCTGTCCATTTCTCAAGTCATGAATTTACCAGTGGAGCTAGGAGATGCTCCCTTCTGATCCTACAGTGGCTGGTGTCCATCTGGCAGCCTCCTGTTCCTAGGGAATAGGCTAATCCTCTTCTTACCCATATTTGTAAAGCTGGTTGGTTGTGTTTGCTTCATGGTTTTGATTTCAGCCCCATCCTTTCCCCCATTGCAACTTCAGGCTGTTTTGTGCATTTTTATCCTGTCTCATCCAGGTAACTGTCCTCCAGATGCCATTCAGACCTGCTTTCTCTCCCTCCCCCTCCCCCTCCCTCTCCCTCTTCCTCATTTAGGCCATTAATTGAGCTTTCTCCTTCCCTGGTCCTGACTGTTCATAATTTTCTCAGCCACGGTCACAGCAAAAACAAACTAGTATCTTCAACTTTTATAAAGGTTTCAGCTTGTAAAGGTCCAAGATTCTTCTTCCATGAACTCTTAGCCTCAAAGTTTAAAGGGAAGCCATTGCTGTAAAGGGTGGCTAATACGGTTATCTCTTTCCAGTGAGGAATTTCCAGTGAGGGTGTCAGATTTCTTTTCTAAACCTAGATGTAAAACTGTTAACCTGAACCTGAAAGGCATTAACCACCTCTAGGGTTTCTCATTTGTAAAATGGTAGTAGAATGTTGGATGTGGCTAACGACAGTCTCCTCCTACTTGGAAACAACATCTTCAGTGAAATCACTATTTTCTTCTGTTAAAGGTTGCTAGTAAAAGAAGCAGCGTTTGTTCTGTTAATTTTCAAAATCTTAATATAGTTTATTGGTGTCAGAATGAGTTGTCTCAGTAACAGGAAGTAAACACCAGGTAGATATCACATAGCTGCTTCCTCATTCTCTTGGAGACCTGCTGTGGAGAGGACACAGCCACTGCTTAGAGAACTTTCCTTCTGAACCACATCCTTTTTTCTAGTCATGGAGAGAGAATTAGGAAGCAACTGATATTCTTGTTTTCCCATCTGCCTTATGCACCACCAACCTGGATCAGTCTAATAATTCACTTTCTCTATTCCTGTACTTTCACAGCAGAGTTCTGCTGGAGAATAATTGTATGATTTGGTGTCATCAAAAGCCACAGTCTGTAACCTCAGAATCACATTAAACCTAGTAATAATAGAAGTAGCAGGAGAAGGAGAGACTGTTGAGCACCGGCTGGGTATACTTTGAACACTACCTCATGTAGTCTTGCCCACAGCTTGCTAGTACAGTCCCTCAAGTAGTAGATGCTATCTACTACTTAGTTTGCTTAGCTATTAAGTGGGAAGAGTAATAGTTCGTATCTCGTATTGTGAGGTTAACATCATGCATGTAATCCCTGGTCCACGTCCAGAGACTATGTCCTCCATGCAGGACTTCTCTCTGGCTCTGGGACTTCTCTTAGAGGCAATTCCAGATCCTCACTGCTCTCTTAAGAATCTACCTCAACTTTGCCCCAGATTTCTAGGTGATCACTCCTGCTTCAGAGGAAAGGGAGATGCCACTAGGCCTGTCTTAACCTAGAAATTCATGGCATATATCCTTTCCCTTATTTTCCTCTTCAGAGGAAATTGCACTCAGTTCCAGGGCCACCTTCCACTGTTTTGTGCACCTTTGCAGTCTTGAGTCACGTCCTTTCTGCTGCCATTTTAGCATATGAATATGTTTATATTTCTCATCCATGTCTTCTCCAGCTACCAACAACATACAGTGTTTAAGAGCAAGAGCATATATATCCTGGTCTTAAATCCTACCCACTCACTAGATGAATGATCCTGGGAAAGTTACTTAACTGTGCCTGTTTCCTTAGCTATAAAATGGTAATAATAATAGCTCTTATCTTGTATTGTGAGGTTAATATCATGCATGTAGAGCCTTTAGTACAGTGCCTGGCACAAAGCAGTCAGTAAGTGTTAGCTGCTGCCATCATTTTTTAGTAAGTTATCTTGTTGTCATCATCATCCTCAATCCCTCAATCCTTTCACAAGCCAGGCTTGGAAAGAGTAGTCGAGAATAGACCATCTTCAACTCCCTACCTCGCATTTCCTTCTTGAGCCATAGTAACCTAGTCCCCCATTTCACTGAAATTATCACAAGTCATTACTCTGATTGCCGAATTAAGAAAACAGACTCTTTGTGACTGGATCCTACTTGCCAATTTCCACTACTTCCTCCTTCTTGAAACCCATTACTGCAAATTCTTTGGCATTACCTGGCAATGAAGATTTATAACAGAAGTGAGGAGCTTAGAGTATGACCTGAAAATCTTACTAAATATTTACAGTTTTTTCTCGATTATTTTAAATGTATAAACTGAATTTAATTAAAACTGAAATTTATGAAAGTAATACATTTATTATAGAAAATATAGATAAATCATTTTTGTGAGGTACTGTAGTATAATACGGTTAAATGCTTAGGCTGTAGAATCTTACTGTCTAGATTTAAATCCTGACTCCATCACATACTCCCTGCTCTGACCTTGGTCAAGTTATAATTTCTCTGAGCTTCTTTTCCCTCTTTGTAAAATAGGGATAACAGTACTTGTCTCATGGAACTGTAAGGGTCAAACAAAAAAATTTACAAAAAACATATAGACCTGCCACAAAGTAAGTACTCAGAAAATGTTGGATATAACCCTTTTCTAACCCTTTTTTCTTGAAACATGCTCAGCCTTATTTCACCTTTCCTTGATGCCTAAGTCTTATTATAAACATTACTCTCCTATAATAAGAAAGCCAGGGTTATTGTAAGATGTGTGTAGATGTGGAGGTGAGATGTCAGTCTTGACCCTACTTCTCCAAGAACTCCATGGACCTTTTAATGGGAGAAGAGGAAGGACAATAAAGTATGAACTTTGAATATTTTGGTTTAAGGACTGTATTATGACCTTACATTCCTTTAGAGCTTTGCCCCTGTCACAGAATTTGTGCATCTCGTATCTCAAGTGAGACAAATCCAGTTAGGTAAAGTAAGCCCTCTGTTTAAATCGCATTTATCGTCATTTACCTTACAAATAAGAAGGGGAAATAAGAGTAGAATAAGGGCCTAGATCATAGAGCTAATTACTTAGCTGAATCTTTCCTAGTATCCAGGTCACCATCCAGTCTTCTTTCCTTTAACTCCAGGTGTCTCAGCTCACTCTTTTTATAACCAAGTCTAGATTAGGTGAACATCCCATAAGTAGGAGATGATAGCATCCTTTTAAGAGAGGTATCCCCATTGATCTTTCAGGTTGACATACGTGCTGGTGGTCCTCTTGTTGACCAATCTCATCCCATAAACCTCTCGCTGTGAACTAGCATCTTTGTGTTCTGCTTTCTCTGGCCCATAGGTGGGTTCAGAAACCAGGCATGTTGTCCTTATCAGCCCAGGCCCTTGTGCAACATTTTCTGAGAGAGAAAAGGTGCTGTACATGTACATGGGCATTTCCTGCTGAATCCTAATGACCCTCTTAGGTACATGGCTTATATTTTTGCCTTTGTCTAAGCTCAAATTCCATTCTGCTTTATGAGTTAAATCTCTCTATTGTTTTTCTCCCTTGGGCACACTGTACCATAATGTGCAAGGCATTAAAAGGTAAAAAGGAGCCCTCAACACTGCACATCGAGTGTATTACAAGAGCTTGATACATGTTAATGAATTCTTCCAGTGTTGCAAGGAGTTAAATAAGGACCTGAAGTGTGAGTTAACAGCTTGCATATCAGAGAGAACTGATATTCCTAATGTATTTCAGACATTAAAAATGAAATCCAAAACTTTTAAACTTAGGCAGGTGGCACTTAAGAGGAAGGATCCCAAGGCCCCTCCTTGTGCAAGTCTGACAGAAGTGAAACAGTGTTTACAACTTCACCTTTGATGCAAACACTTGTCTCAGACAGGGAGTCACATCCAGTGGGAAGGGACTGATCTCTTTTATGCTTCATTAAGGGCACATTGTGTGAGGAAAGCACTGATGAAAGAGTCTGTTTAAGGTCCAGAAGAATGATTGATTGCACCTTTAAAATTGACAAATCTGATCCTGTTATTCCCCTGCTTAAAAATTCCCTGTTGCATTCTCTTCACAGGATAGTATCCAGAGGCCGTAGTAGGCCACACTCAGGGTCCTTGAATAGCTGCTTTTCTACATTGTCTCAGTGGTCTTCCCTTGTCACTGCCTGACAGGGACCTCATTCATAAGAGACCCAAGTTATATGTCACCTTTGCTACCTTTCACCCATGTTTCATGCCTGTGCTCCTAGGGCATTTTGTTTACTTACCTCTCTAAGAGCAAGTGTCAACACATTATAATAAATCCATGACTCTCTCTACCATTAGTCAAGGATGGGAATTAAACTTTTCATCTTTGTAGCCTTCCTGGTGCCTAGCAGTCACCAGTCAAGTTTACTACTGGTTTACTGCAGGAGAAGTCCCTCAAAGTACTATCAGTCAGTTAAATCATCCCATGTTCACCTTCCTTGCGTCTTCACAAAAGTTCTGCTATTCCTGATTATTTACACTTTACAAGTGATTTGTTTCGTTTTCTGTCCAGGCAGCATAATTCGTTGTATGAGGCGCCTGGAAGAACTACTTCGACAAATGTGTCAAGCAGCAAAAGCCATTGGAAACACTGAGCTGGAAAATAAATTTTCAGAAGGTCAGTATCCAGCCCACAAGCTTTTTCTAATAATTTAGGCAAATCCTGTTGAGACTTGAGCTCTTGACCACAACCTAGGAGAACATTTTCAGATGCTCTTCACTGGATTGCCATGAAGGGCCATGTAGTAGTGTCCAAAGAAAATATCAGTGTGTGTGTGTGTGTGTGTGTTGGAAAAAGTTTGTAAATGAATATATATAAAATCTCAAAATATTTATTGTGCACTTATTGTGTGCCAGACATTGTTTTAAGCACCAGGGAATACAGCAGTGAACAAAAAAGATACAACCCCCTGCCTTAATGGGGCTCACATTCTAGTGCAGGGAGGTGGACAGTAAACAAGTCAACACTTAAAATATATCAGGTAGCAATAAAAACAAAGGAAGAGACAGTAGGGAATTGGAGGATGGATACGATGGCCTAGGGTCCCCTACTCAGAAGGTGGCATTTAGGTCTTCATAGACACTTGATATACTTAAGCAACAACAAGAGGCCAGTGTGGATGGAGCACAGCTGAACAATGAGTAGAATAGTAGGGGTTGGAGGAAGAACAGAAATGGTCATGTAGCTCCCAGCCCTCAGCTTTTTCCTCTGAAATGATTGGAGGTTTTGAACACAGGAGTGATGTGCTCTGACTTCGGTTTCACAAGGCAGTTCTTGCTGTTGCATCACAGGCAAGTCTGTAGATTAGCAAGGTGGAAGCAGGAAGACCAGATCAGGAAAGAACGGCTAGACCAAGGTGGTAGTAATGGGGGGAGGCATACGTGCTTGCAAATAATTTCATTCATTCCATCTGAATGCTGGCCAAGAGAAAGGACTATGAGTTAAAACATCAAAGAAGAGCAGCCACATAGTTGCTCTGAGTTACCAGCTGCTCACAGTCAAACCTGGTGATTCTGCTGGCAACTCAGTGCCTTAAGAAGAAGCTTATGAAAGCTGCTTATATCTTCAACATTGTTAAAGAGAGGCAGACCTATTTAATGACTCCAGGGTTAAGTCTAGTTTTGTAAACTTCTATATGATAAAATGTGTTTGTCCTTAGTCCAGAAAGAATTTCACATGGTAACTGAAATGTAGTGCCTTCCATTGCAGGCTGAAAAATTCATGCTTTTGGGTCAACTAACTTCTTGGACAGCTTAGTCCCTCTGGTCTGGTCTTTCTGAATAATTTTAGACACCCCCGCACGCACGGGGTACTTTAGATTCAAGAGTCATGAGTACAGGGGTCTGGTTTCTAAGTTTCCCATCTCTCAGAGGTGGCTGTGAACTCCTCTAGGTGTCCTTCAGGCAAGCAAGGTTTTGTATTTTCCAGGCTTGCCCTCTCACCAAATTTAATCAGGATTGTTGTGCTGTCTTCAAAACCCCAGGGGAGAAGAATTACATTCTTTGTGGTCTTGAGAATTTAAACTGTATTTTCTTTTCTCTTAGGAATCACCAAAATCAAGAGAGATATTGTGTTTGCTGCCAGCCTCTACTTATAAAGAGTCAGCTAAAGGAATGTGGGATTTTAAATTGTTCACCACCTGTCTGATGTATATTTAAATCAAGCATCATTCTAAGAAAGCATATTACATACACAGTTGTACATAAGCATTACATTTTTTTTAATAAAAAAATGTACAGGTGGGGCATTTGTTTTAGTGAAAGGCTTGAAATTTTTTGTAATGAACTTAGAGCTATTAGATAACCATTGTGTTAAATGTAACTATATACACACAGGTAAAGTGGGCATCCAAGAGGTACAGTAGCAGCAGTCCCCTTAAAGGCTTGTATACTGGGAAGAAGGACACATCCTCTTGCCTTCTGGTTGCAATCATTTTCCTTTAGAAAGCTGGCCAGCTTCATCTGGGCACTCTGCCACCTTCAAGGTTGGTGAGTGTTCCGATAGTGATTCCCTGTCGTTGGTGTTTCATGCAGAGTTGTATGAGAGTCCTCTTCTTTTCTTTCTTTAAAAGGAGAATTTCTCTCCTTGAAGAAATCTGATACATATACAGCCTGTATAGAACAGGTAACATTTAGAATGGGGCAAAGTATTTAATGATACAATTTTAAATAAGTTTAAAAACCATATACAAAGTTGCAATAAGCAGTGTGCAAAATATAAACAAAAGGATATACTTTACAGGATACAGGTTAAGGGTACGAATAAATTAGTGGCTAACAGGAATTTTTGTTAAGGACATTCTGAGAGTTGCTCTGTTATGTACTGGGCAGATGGCTTCACTCTGCTAGTCCTTAATGAAAGTGTCATTCCTCATGTAAATTAGTTTTGTTTCTTGTTTTTTCAATTCATACTAAAAACAAAACTTTATAGCCATACAAAGAAAACTTTATAGCCAGAGCTCTTTACAAAGAAAACTTTATAGCCAGAGCTCTTTACAGTTAAAAAATATTTAGTAAATTTTTAAATAACTTTTGCGAAGAGTAAGTAACGTAGGTATTATTTGCTATCTATCCTAAAATGGCTTTTAATAACGTTGGGGTCCTTACCCAGCAGCAATTATTGAGCCACATTCTCTGCCTTAGCATACTTTTCTCGTTGGGACATTTTTTTCTACTTATTTATCCAAGTGTTTCTCAGTATCAGGATGTAGGCTGTTGCCCTGTATACTTACAACTAATATTGCAACCAGAGCTCCTTGAATGAGTCCAGTCAACACATCACTCCAGTGGTGTTTGTAATCAGAAATTCGAGAAAGGCCCACATAAATGGACGCAGCAACAAGACCAAATTGCAGTGTAGGGCGTAAGAGTCTTGCCCAGTCTCCCTTCATCCTGGCTTGAAGATAAAGCTAACAGAAAAGATAAGAATAAGAAAATAACTTAACATACCAACTGGAGACTACGTTTTATATTATCACCACATTGCTAAAGGGTTGATGTTTAAAATGATAGTCACAAAATATTAATATTCATTAAATAATCTGTGATTTACTATATATATGGAACAGGGCTTTAAGCAAGCATTCTTGTACTCATTAATACCTAAAAATTAATCCCAAAACAAAACCAAAAGGATAAAAAATTTAAAAAATAAAAACTATTACCCTAGTAACATAATTTATTACTTAGATCACTCTTCAAATTATGAACAAGGTAAGCGTTTCGGACCTTCTAGGATTTCAGGGGGCAGCTCCTCACCTTGCAGTTTGAATTATAACTGTCATTAGTGTAGCGTCTTGGGATCAACTGCTAGCATTCTGAGCACAGGTTGCCCTTACCCTGGGCCAAGCTACTGTATTTTCTAGCCAGCCATCTAGGAACTAAATTTGCTTAATTCACCCAAACAATTTACTTGAGAGCTCCTCTGGCCTCAAATTATTTAACAGAGCAACTGAGACTAAATAAATAATCTGTATTTATAAGTAAATACAATAATCTGCCTAAGTAAATAATACAGTTTGTAGTTCCAGTAAAGGAGTCTATTCTTTCAATAGCACCTGTACCCTTTAAGTTCTATGACTTTTCTAATCAGACCTGAGAATCTTGCCTTTGCCATTGTCAGCCTGCCTCTGACTTCGGGTGCATCCCTAAAGACTGTAATGTAGAATGAATTTGGAATAGTTTCCTATGAACTCCTTTCAGCCAATATGGTCTCATTTTTGTAAAAAAAAAATTTTTCCTAACTTCTATCCAATAAGAATATACTTCTTAATATTCATTTTTTAAAACTCTGCTCAGTAATTTATGGCTCATATACTTAAATTGTTTTCTGAGGACTGCATTTAACTATGTGGCTGTACCCAATGACGCTGCCTATTTAAAATAGATACACAAATCCATTTCCAGTTCTTTGGGCACTGCTATATGTGTTCAGTTCTCAGCACCTGGCAAAGCCCCAGAGGTTGTCTAATTTTATCAAGTACTTTATAGTATAAACATCTAACCCTAAAAGAGCATACCAGTTGTTTAACTGAGTTGGACTCCTTAGCTGGCTGAAGTGCTACTGGCTTTCTGTAGAGCTCCTCTCCCCTTTTTTTGTTTGTTGTTGGTGAAGCTATAAAAACGTAAGGAGTAAGAGGCTTGTCTCAAAATTCTAGAGTTGGGAAGATAGTTGGTTCTGGTTGGGGCAAAGTTGACATGTGCCAACTGAAGCCCAGTTAGGTACCACAGCCATGCCAGATAAGATTTCACCTCATTAGTTCTATTTTTATTGGAAACTTTTTGTTCATTTTAAGGAGGACAGTTCCTTGACTAGGGCTGAAGCCAAGTTTCGTATATAAAGTTTAACTGACCCTCTTCTGGTTATTCTTAAGCCACCTTTTCAGATAAGGGTTAAAGGCGTGGGTTATTTAGACTATAAAAACATACACCTAAGAATTACAAATACTTACATGAATGCAGACATCTTAGGGAGAACTGCACCCATCCCTGCTAGCGACATAGCAATAAAAAAAAACCAAAAAGCAAAAAAAAACCCTCTAAAATGGTTGTAAAGCTAGTCCTACCCTAAAGGAAACTCAGAGATAGGGCTTTCAAGGCTCTCCCTCACTTAAGATTCTAAAACCCCTCTAACAATACTTTCCTTTGAAAGGACCCTGAACCCTGACTTTGACTCTAGGTAGCCTGCAGACATCTGTTAAATAAGTATTAATTTGCCCCAATCTCTTCCTCAACGTCCCTGTGAAAGTAACATTCAGTTATGGTCAGTAATCAAATAAGTTGCAGTATACTTGAGGTGAACCCTTTACCCTCTAAGTACTTAGTTTCTTCTTCACGTCTACCCAAGTACAGATGGTCCCCTCGGTGTGGATCCAGAGGCCACTCCCCCTGTGGGAGCTCTGAGATTCCCCAGTTGTGATCATACAGCTAACCTTGTGCTCCACTCTGTGTTCTGGCCCTTCTGCTGACTAACGGCCGTATGGCCTGAGTGCAGGCTCTGGTCACAGAACAGTTCTCAGCTCTGGGTGAGGTTGGTTAATTGAGTGTGCTTCCTATATGCCTGTTCTGTGTTTCCCTGGGTCCAGGGTACTCAGTGTAGCTCTACAAAAGCTGGGCACCACCTCTAGCCCTGCTCTTCCCTGGGAAGACTCTTCCATTTCAGTAGACCCCAAGGCGGTAAACATTGAGTTCCTTGAACCTTGGGTCAACTGAGTTCCACAGTTGACATGCCCTGAACAACTCCAGACCTCATCAACTCCCCTCCCGTGTTTCCAGCCAAAAGTCTGTCCTACACGAGCAGGTCCAACAAAGCACACCATGCTGTCTTTCTGGTGGCTCCGCTTCCTCATCCTTTCTCAGCTTCTGCAGTGCAAATCTTTTAAGCTCCCTCTCTCTGGAGGCGCTAGAGACTTGGCTTCCTCCTACCACTCATTTAACTGCTTTCCAGAATCTTTACCTCTTGTTTATTGTCTCGTTTTCCATTCTTTGACTTCGTGGATTTATAACTTTTTAAATTCTACTCCTTGTCCTTTGAGAGGGGAAAAGAAAGTATGTATGTTTCATTAAAAAGAAGTCTCCATTCCTCCATCTTTCCCTAACTGTCTCAGAGAAACTGACTATCTGATGCTTCTCAGCACTGTTATATTAGAACTAGATACAGGGACAGCTCATGCTTTAATGCCAGAGCTGATAGTAAAAAGGCTCTGTAGGTCCCTGCCTTTGCAATCTCCACTGTTTCCCTTCTTCCCACACATGCATATGTTAATCACATGTGCACTAAACCCATTAGAGGTAAGGCATTCAATTGCTTATCTCTTAAGATTTAGAACTTACAGAACTCCATATCCAATGTTGTATATGGTACCAGACTGGTTCAGTGGCAGCATCTACAATTTTCAATTCTCCCAGGCTTCCCTGGTGGCACAGTGGTTAAGAATCCGCCTGCCAATGCAGGGGACACAGGTTCAAGCCCTGGTCCGGGAAGATCCCACATACAGCAGAGAAACTAAGCCCGTGCGCCAGTACTACTGAGCCTGCGCCCTAGAGCCCATGAGCCACAACTACTGAGCCCATGAGCCACAACTACTGAAGCCCGTGCACCGTAGAGCCCATGAGCTGCAAGTACTGAAGCCCGCACACTGCAACGAAGAGTAGCCCCCGCTCTACGCAACTAGAGAAAGCCCGTGTGCAGCAACGAAGACCAACGCTGCCCAAAAATAATTTTTTTAAAAAGCTTTCAGTTTTCCCTCTGGGGGAAACTGCTGATCCACAGACAAAATTGAAGGGGACCACATAGCCCTGCCTTATTTTCTGGGAGGGCACTGAGTATGACTTATGACAGGCTTGACCTAGAAATCTGCTGGGCTGTAATGTGCCCTCTGGGATTTACACTGGGAGTAAAAAGGAGTTCTCTATTTTCAGAAGTTGTAGAAATGGCACCTAATGGATACATGATAGGCTACTTGCAAACTAAAGAGGGAGCAAAAGCTATGGTTAGATAAGAATGAGCCATTTAATAGAAAAGAATGAAGCAGCCACAGTGGAGTGGCAGCCACACTGTAAAAAACCCAGGTGGTCAATGAGACACATGGAAAAAGTTCTGTTCCTGTTGGTGTGCCTGTTCTAATCCATGTATGTCTTTACTATAAACCATCCTCTCCTCTAGGAGATATACATAAGTCAGCTGGTTACAACCAAAAGATAAAAAAGACGCAGACCTACTAGAGAATGGACTTGACACGGGGAGGGGGAAGGGTAAGCTGGGACCAAGTGAGAGAGTGGCATGGACACATACACTACCAAATGTAAAATAGCTAGTGGGAAGGAGCCACATAGCACAGGGAGATCAGCTCCGTGCTTTGTGACCACCTAGAGGGGTGGGATAGGGAGGGAGGGAGATGCAAAGAGGGAGGAGATACGTGGATATATGTATACGTACAGCTGATTCACTTTGTTATAAAGCAGAAACTAACACACCATTGTAAGGCAATTATACTCCAATAAAGATGTTTAAAAAAAAAAAGTTTTGGGCTTCCCTGGTGGCGCAGTGGTTGAGAGTCCGCCTGCCGATGCAGGGGACATGGTTTCGTGCCCCGGTCCGGGAAGATCCCACATGCCGCGGAGCGGCTGGGCCCGTGAGCCATAGCCACTGAGCCTGCGCATCCGGAGCCTATGCTCCGCCACGGGAGAGGCCACAACAGTGAGGCCCACGTACCGCAAAAAAAAAAAAAAAACCAGTTAACAGCCTCCTCTCTGTGTGTTTAACCAAAATCCTGTTTTGTTTTATTTTTAAATTTGAATTTCTGTGACTCAAATGATAGTTTTACTTTTTAAAAAGGTACGTTTCAAATGAAAAGGAAAACAGGCTGTTTGTACACCTGGGTTCAAACAAGGAGAAAAACTTAGAAAAATAAAATCCCACATCAGAACAAACATACTAAATGTCCACTGAAGGCACCATTACAAGAGAACTGTGGCACTAGGCATGGGATTTACTTCTATGACTTTTTTTCTGCAAACAGTACAAGGGTGTGAGCCCCTAAGCCAAATGACTCATCTATCATTCTCTCAGGCCCATTCTAACATTCTTCTCTGAACATGCTATGCTTCACTTTGGCCTAGCTAACTGACTTGCCCAGTGGGTATTTCATTGGGGGGAAGGGGGTACTGCTTGATGAGAGATTCTAGCCTCTGGATCCCTCCCAATCCTATCATCCAACTTTCTGGTGAAGGAAAAAGCTCCAAAATAGAAAGTTCACAACTAGAAATAAAAGACAAGGTGGAAACAGCAGAACAAAAGCAATGACCTGCAGCAGTTCACTGAGGTGCTTCCCAGAAGCAAAAGCTTCACACTGTGATAGTACAGGATTCATGAAGCCCCAGTGCAGGACAGCAAAGGAACAAAGGATGAAAACAAATGCAGCTGGCGAGTTTCATTACTAAGGCAATCCACAAAACTCCAGTCAGCAGTGGAAGACTTGTAGACATAAAGAGGCAGGTAGAAAAGAGGGCCTAATCCAGGGATTTACACTGAGCTGGATTTGCAGTGGTAACTAAGTTTTTAAGAGGGGAAGCAAAGGGAATTAACACAAGGGTGAGCCAAGGAGAGAAAATGGATGGGGGAGAATCCCCAGTTAGGTGTCCAGTCTTCGCTCGTGTATAAAGGACTACACCTCCTATGCCTACCTCCCCCACCAATCTGAACACTGTCCTGAAATATTTAAGAGAACAGTCATGTTTATAAAAGGAACACATGAGCCTGCCTGGTGGCATCCCTGCTCTAACATACAGGAAAATGCAACAGGCCTTGGATTTCCAGGAGACACAAATTGGGAAATGAAAAAGAGTTAACAGGAAAGACAAAGATACAGCATATGCTTCACTAACCTTTACACACCTCCCTCCCCCCATTTTCATCTATTTAAAGGAGGAGGAGAGACAAATACCACAGGAGGATGTGATAGGGAGAGAGCATTAACCTCAAGGCCCAAAGACTGCAGTGAGGTCTGTCTATCCCTCCCTGTCTTGAACCTGACCAGTGAGTCAAATCAAGAGCTCAGAGCAAATCAGTTACAACCACTGACTGCAGAGCCCAGTTTCAGAAAGCAGAAACTAGTTTGAAGAGAATTAGCCTTGTCGCCACACTCCACCAATATCCTCCAAGGAACACTCTCACTGAAACCAGGCCTCACCACTGGCCTTCGTGAAAAGGAAGGTTTCAGGTAGTTTTTGCCTCCAAAATGAGCAAATGCCACTCTTCCAGGTAGGGCTTCTGGTCAGGAAAACCCCATGTAAATCTTACAGCTCAATGCAGGATAAAGTGTCCAATCTCTCTTAGCAAAGTAAAACCTACTGAAAATGGGTTGAAAATAAGCTACTATGCCTGATATTTTTAAAGAAAGAAAAGCTGCTTAGCTGGGATATTACTAGAGATTCATAAAGGCAATGTTTTTATTCTTTCGGGCAAAAAGGACAGGAGTCAATTTGCTCAAAATAACTAGATATTCAAGCCCAGAGAGGAGCGTTGTAGGAAGAAGTTGCACCATGCAGGCAGCAAATGCTTCACTGGCAAGTGCAGAGAGGCCTCCCCCAAAACACAGAGAAGCTAACACTTGTGGGTCACTTTATGAAGAGCCTCACGATATGGGTCACAAAGATGACGTCAGAATAAACAGTGAGGACTTCCCAGTGCACAGGACTATGCTGGAAAAAAGAAGCTGTACACATTTTTCCTTTTGTGTAAAAAATTACACTTTTTTAAAAAGTAAGGAAAGTCAATGTCTATGACACTACATAAACATTCTTCCATTATTATCACTGAAGAGTAGGATATCACCTTTCTTTTGTCTAAAACTTCTGAAGAAAAAAAAAACATTTAGCTTCCATTAAAGGATCTAGTTGTACAACCTCATTTTTAAAATCTGATTGTTGAACAAGGTATTTTTTGAAGCTGGTTTATTTTTATTTTGCCTTTCCGAGACTGACCTTGTAACACTTAACTATAAAATGCTATTGCCTCATAAAGTCTCTTAATACAGGCATACCTTCGAGATATTGTGGGTTTGGCTTCAGACCACTGCAGTAGAGTGAATATCGCAATAAAGAGAGTCACATGAATTTTCTGGTTTCCCAGTGCATATACAAGTTATGTTTATGCCATACTGTACAGTCCATTAAAGTGTGCAATAGCGTTTTGTCTTCAAAAGAGTACATACCTTAACTTAAAAATACTTTGCTAAAAAATGCTAACGATCATCTGAGCCTTCAGCGAGTTGTAATATTTTTGCAACAGTAATATCAAAGATCACTGATCACAGATAACCATAACAGATATAACAGTAATAATGAAAAAGTCTGAAATATTTTGAGAATTACCAAAATGTGATACAGAGACATGAAGTGAGCAAATGCTATTGGAAAAATGGCACCCATAGACTTGCTTGGTGCAGGGTTGCCACAAATCTTCAGTTTACAAAGAACGTACTATCTGTGAAGTGTGATAAAGTGAAGCACAATAAAATAAGGTATGACTGTACTTTACTCTTAAAATAAGACGGTTTCTGGCTTCCCTGGTGGTGCAATGGTTAAGAATCTGCCTGCCAATGCAGGGGACACGGGTTCAAGCCCTGGTCTGGGAAGATCCCACATGCCACGGAGCAACTAAGCCCTTGCGCCACAACTACTGAGCCTGCACTCTAGAGCCCACGAGCCACAACTACTGAAGCCTGCGTGCCACAACTACTGAAGCCCGCATGCCTAGAGCCCATGCTCCACAACAAGAGAAGCCACCACGATGAGAAGCCCATGCACTGCAAAGAAGAGTAGCCCCCACTAGCCGCAACTACAGAAAGCCCATGCACAGCAATGAAGACCCAATGCAGCCCAAAATAAGTAAATAAATAAATAAAAATTTAAAAATCATATTAAAATAAGAGGGTCCCCCCCCCATTTTCAACCACAGTCAAGGGATTATTTTCACATTTTTAAAGGGCTATTTGAAAAAGAAGACTATGCGACTGAGATTGCACCTGGCTTACGAAGCCTAAATATTATCTGACCTGTGACTGAAAAAATCTGCCAACCCCTGAATTAGACTAGCAACAGCATGCTCAACACAAAGAAATATACCTTGGTCTACTTATTTTTAAACATTGCTTCTAATACCAAGCGAGGCACATTGTATTGTTCCACCTTCATCTGATGAGAGACCTGGCCAGGAGAGCACTGCAAGGCAGGCCTCAGTTTATTCTTCTCTAGACTTTAATTTTACCATCTTTAGGATTCACAGAGTTCCTGAATTTAAATCTCAAATCCTACCTTAAAATTAGGCAGGATTCATGTAGTTTATGGGCCCTTTGCCCAATGCTCACATTAATTCACAGTTTGAGAAACATCTTCATGAAATATCAACAGTGCTAGGTAGTGTACGGTCAATGCCACATGAGGGACTGTACAAATGCTGAGGAAAGTAGGTGGTGTCAGAGAGTCTGAGTAAGACAGAGATGGGGGCAAGCACTATCTAAACACAGAGATGGGGGCAAGGCCCAGACACAAGGCATTCTGTGGCAGGGAGGGAAGCCAAGCTGAAGCACTGACACTGAGAGGTACTTGGGTTCCTGTTGTAGTGTTTTATATAGAAATTTCATAACAGGCAGTGATATAAACACTCTGAGGTTACAGTCTCAATATGACAGTGCTGGAAAAAGTACTTTAGTGTATTCCTTACTGTACTGAAAAAAGGACAGTCTCATCCCATTCCTCTTTTCCTGAACAATCAAGTAAATTTGGAATCTCTGGCATGTGGCCAAACTCCAGGGGAGTCACTAAGCACATCAACTGGCTACATGCAACCCTACCCTGCGCTGCTGCCAACCTAGGTGGTTTTCACAGGTCTAACTCCAGGCACTGTAAAATGTGCAGGGCTCGGCTCCCTGCCTGAGGAGAACAATGGTCGGGTATTTTCTTTAGGAGACATTTTTAACCAGAAGTTAGTTTCTGGGTGTCAGGAATTGACAGGGAAGTTCTGGCTATCAAAGACTGTCCTCAGAGAGGATTTAAATGACTACATCTCCACCTGAATCTGGGACTGACAGCATGATGCCAAGATGCCTAGGGGAGCAAGGCGAGTCATTGCCTAAGGAATCTGGGGCGGGGGCGTAGTGGTTAAGTGTGGTATATAAATGTGAACGCTGGAAGGCAAGGCGACATCTGTGTGTTCAGCGGCTGAAATAAAAGCTGGAGCCTACATCCACATCAACTAAATATTTCCACTGCTCCGAGTCAGTGAAACGCAGTGCATGGCTGCTCTGGTCTGCTTGCTTCTCCAGAAATGTCTTGGTCTATGACAAACCTATTTGAGCTTTTTCTTTTGCATTATACCTTTACATCTAAATAGCTGATACTGACCCAACCACCGAACTATAGAGTTGAGGTAATCTGCCCTCTGCTTACAGCCCTAATTTGCCTCCTCGCTTGCTCCTGGGTGTCCACAGAGTGGGCTGGCCATCAAGGCCCTCTGGATAATTTCACCCTCTATATGTTAATTTCATATTTCACAGAAGAGCTCAGTAAAAGTTTCTATTTGAGTGAATATACAGATATTTTAAGAAGGGTCAAAGGAGCAAAGAAGAACAGCAAAAATAAATATAAGGCATGGAGTATGATACAGCTGAGAATATTCTTTGAAATTAAAAACAGTGGGTGGAGGGCTTCCCTGGTGGTGCAGTGGTTAAGAATATGCTTGCCAATGCAGGGGACATGGGTTTGATCCCTGGTCCAGGAAGACCCCACATACCACGGAGCAACTAAGCCCATGCGCCACAACTACTGAGCCTGCGCTCTAGAGCCTGCGAGCCACAACTACTGAGCCTGCATGCCGCAACTACTGAGCCTGCATGCCGCAACTACTGAAGCCCGCGTGCCTAGAGCCCATGCTCCACAACGAGAAGCCACCACAATGAGAAGCCCGCGCACCACAACGAAGAGTAGCCCCTGCTCGCCGCAAACAGAGACAACAAAGACCCAAATCAGCCCCCCAAAAAATAATAAAATAAATAAATTTATAATAAAATAAATTTATAAAAACAAAACAGTGGAAGTTATATGTCACCATTTTATTTTCAGAGATCTGCATCACCTGACCTTCTTCAAAATAACTGGACTAGGGTCCAGCTCAAGTAGTCAACAAAGCAAGGGAGCCTGATTAACAAGAGATTCCCAGAGAGCTTGTAGACCTTAGCGGCCTCCTCCCAAGGCCCCTATTTCCCCATCTATGACTGTGAAAGGGTGGCAATCATCCCTCCTCTCCTACTTCATGGGAGCTTTCAGAAGGAGTCAAAATTTAAGAGTAGTGTAAATGCACATCATCATCAATATCAACCAAACCTCAGATTCTTAGTTCTCTCTCATAAAGAGGGACTTAAATATATTGACACACAGGTGAGGGAATAACAAACCACAAAAGTAGCCCTGGTGATGTCTGGCTCTGGGGCCTACAAACATTCAAAAGCCATTCAGTATAGACACAAACTTTGCTTTGGGAAAAGTTCTCAGGATATATTAATAGCTCTAGCCATTGCCAGCCTTCCCCTTCTCCCCCACTCCCCATGTCCTGTTTAAAGAGAAAAAAATATGGTGGCTCCCTTTAGAAAACTTGTTAATTTTTCCTAAAAAGATAAATGAACAGAGATTGCTAGAACAGTATTTGCTGTTACTACCGTCAAATAAGTCCCATTTCCCATGGCACATTTTCAGAAACATTTGGGTGAATATTTTAAAAAGGAAACTAAATTCTGCTCAACCGGTACCCTGTTGCTTCCTCACAAAATTAACATAAGATGAAAGCCTTGCAATTTGCAGAAATGTTGAAGAAGCCAAAAATTAGCTCTATTGAAAAGGTTTTGAAGTTTGGGTTTGAATTTTATATAACACATCTGCAATTTTTACGTTTTATAAATTTTACATTCTTTCATTTTTTGGAATTTTTTTTTCAAATAAAAGGAAGATTTGGTAAAACATGTTAAATTCTCTCTAAATGAAACCAAATAACTCCCAGCAGGCTACTCTTAACAATACACATCGTGAATCTTTAATCCATGTCATGAATTTAATATCATATAGCACTTTATGTGATCAGAGGGGGAAGGGGAATGGGAAACAGCAAATTTACACAGCACAACTATATAAAAAATCCACTTACAAAGAAAATCAAGACAAAAATTAAAGCTGATCTGTTAAGGTAGAGATCTTCTCCTCTCCCTTCTTTTCCCACCAAATTTTGATAATTTTATACATACAGAGAGACACACAGACACAGAAGACATTATAAAAAATAAAAGTCAATTAAATTGACATTTAAAGACCCCTTGTGTGTGCCCTACAGCCTGGTCTTCCACTAATTACTCTCACTACACATTCATCTCTAGTTTGATATGCAAAATATGGGTACCAGTCTTCTCTAACTCTTCACTGTTGACTTTGTATAATGCAAGTGCAATTAGAATCGCCATCGGGAGACTGTACAGATGACAAGCTCCTGAAGCAGCAACTGGCTCTCCCTGAAGTTAGAACCTTTCTAGTCCCATGGAAAGCAGTCTGGGAAATGTTTCACAAAGTGGAAGGAAAATAAAACCTGCTCAAATAGGAGCAACAACAGCTGCCTTCACGTGCAATAAACCAAACTCCTCACCCCAGCAGCCCTCAGGGAAGGCCGGGCTGCTCAGCACCATGCCGTGCAGACGACGCCAGGGCTCTCGTCAAGGTGAGGTCGTGAGGGGCAGCAGTCACCTTGGCCTGTATTTCAGAGCAGTGACCTGCTGGGATTACACAGAAGCTGTTTGTATGTTCCAGAAAACCTCTTCAGAAAATACGTCCCAAAGTAAGGGGACATGTCACCTAATTCTTAGCACCAGGCTTGCAGATTTGATGGTTATCTGTTTAGGCCGCTACCATCGTCAGAAAAGTGACAAGTGTCCTCCACCACTTGTCTGCTTCAGGAGTAAAGACTCCCTATTATCCTGAAGGTTCCCAATTTGCAGCTTGCTATACAACGCGCCTGTCTGCTTCCTCTAAATGAAGGACAAAAGCTGTTTCAAACAATTGTAACTGGCTTTGGCAGGAGCACAGGCATCCATTTCTCCTCTGAACTTAGTGCAGCCAGCAATGGCTTACAGCTGACTGAGAAGTGAAGCCGATGAGAATGTCAGAGGGGTCTCACAGTAGAGGACACCAAAGCTGAACACATAAAGTGCAGGCAGCACGTATGCCACCATCAACAGACACAAAGTACTTACTGCCACGAACATCATGCAGTACATGGAGAACGAAGAGTGGCCCGAGTAAAAGGACAATCTAGAAGAGAAAGAAAAGAAACATTAATTTTCTCTCCTAGAAACCAAGAATTTTTTTTTTTTTTTTTTTTTGGCGGTATACGAGCCTCTCACTGTTGTGGCCTCTCCCATTGCGGAGCACAGCCTCCGGACGCACAGGCTCAGCAGCCATGGCTCACAGGCCTAGCCGCTCCGCAGCATGTGGGATCTTCCCGGACTGGGGCATGAACCCATGTCCCCTGCATCGGCAGGCAGACTCTCAACCACTGCGCCACCAGGGAAGCCCAAAGAATATTTTTTATTTCATAAATCTCCTTACCTCCCCAGTGTACACAGCTCTCTCCCCTTACCTTCAGAAATCAGAAGGGTGGGGCAGGCAGTAGTTAAAGAGTCCTAGGAGGGTCTGAGGTCCAATTTCTACTCAGCATCATTTTATTGATACTTTTAAGATGGGTAATGAGTCACTGAGAACAAAATTGCCAAGCATTTCTGAAGTAATACATGACAAGCCATAACTGGCATAAAAGGCCTGACTTTATTACATAAAAACTTCTGTAACCATGATTTAAGTTTTATTTTCCACTTGAAGGGTTTGTCCCTGAACAGCAGTAATGAATACCTCCTTTGGAACACTCACAAGTTGACTACTTTTTAAGAAATAAATTCAAAAATTTTAAAGTGTTATTTTAGCATCCTGCCTTAGATTTCCCACCAGATTAAGTGCTTTTGTTTGACATTTATTTTCACACTGTGCACGGATAGTCCTGTACCTGATGAGCCAGCTCTTTCAATATTATAGTCTATAAACATCTAGGTATCATCTTTCTACCTAAAAATGACAGCATGCTTACGAAACCTAATTCTATTGCACTTAAGAACAAAACCAAGAGGAACCAGGTTCTTAAGTATCTTACTTATTACACCCTACTTGGTTCAAAAGGAATTTGGTTCCCCTGATTCAGAGAGGAGAAAAGACTCCTAAAACACGTATCAGAAAGTCATGTGTGAACGTTTGGCAACTGAGAGTTAAGTAGGAGAGTGGAGACTTCCTACACAGATACTGATGCTGACTCCACCAAGAATTATGATAGTCTTTTTTATAATCAGATACATTCCTAAGAAAGAGAATATTCCAACTTCCTGTGCCAAACAGGATTTACGTGATGAAACTTGATAATTATCCTGGGTTTAATCTATGTAAAACAAGAAAAATAAATCATTTTTAGCCTTCCCAACTACTTGGCTATTGAAAGGTCAATACAAATCCTTGTTTTAAATCAGATAATTTGAGCAGAGTTCTGTACATTTTATGACTAGTTTCAATAAGTTATATTGAAGAGCCTAAAGTTAATAAAAGCCAATTTCAAGGATTGTCAAGTCCCATCAAGCCAACATGACCATGATCACAGAAATGTTCTCAAAGCCAAGCAAGTTAAAAGTTTCACTGAAATTCCATGTTCAGAGTATTCACTGTAGATTGTGCCACAAAAATTATAAAAACCAGACTCACGTAATGGCTTCGAACACCTCTGATTCATTCACAGGGTGATTTCATTAGTTGAAAACAAAATGGTTTTAGTTGCTTATTCTGAATATGTAAACAGATATTTTATCCAGTTTAAGATCAGCCAAAGAAGTCTGGCTCTGACTTCGACAGACAGGGATTAAAGACATAAAGGGAGAGCTTAGAGACTCAGTCTCTAAGTCTTCACCCACAGTAAGTTATCAAACACATCATGGTAACATTGGCTTTTATTTCCATTCAAAAGAAAACAAGAAAACACTGAAAACATGAATTCAAATTATTTTCATATTCCATACAAATCTCTATTGAAGTCTCTAGGAGATACAGCTTTTATGGGCATTTTATTATGTCCATAATTCACAAATGAACAAACAATTGTATGGATACTTTAATAACATCCAAAGAGTAGTCAAAATGCAGATTGTTTTCATCACAGTGACCTCAACTGAAAAGTTTAAGATTTTGGCCCTGGTCTAAGAACCCTGCTCTGTTCTTAAGATTTTAACCAATCCTAGACTACCATCTCACTTCACTATAGCCACTCTGATGAAAGTAGATACATACAGTAACAATTTAAGCTAGCTTTCCATCAAAGCTTATGAAAGACTATTCAAAAAGAAAATTTACAGAGATAAAAATATATTCAGAAATGGAGCTGTTTGCACTAACTCTGGGGCATAGTCTAGTAAATAATGAGCAAGTAGACTGGCCTTGACTATGTAACTTGCTGTGAATGGGATTCTATTCCAAATAGCAAACTTAAGATGACTTTTTTTCTTAACATTTGTCAGCCAGGGCATCCCTTTCTCCTGGGAGAACTCATTAAACCTGGTCTGAACCCCAAAATCATAGCCTTAAGAGTGTTCACAGACATCCACCCGCCCCCAGGGTCTGAGTTCCTACTCCTCAATTCACCATAACATCGACATCAGCATTCAGCCTTACAAACTGCAAAGACAACCAAATCCAGCTTTTATCAGTCATCAGAAGCAATCAACTCACACAAAGTGTTTCTTAATTTTTTAATGGAATTTACTAAGTATTCTGGGGCTCATGGGGAGGTTAAATCACAAATAACCTCCTAGTCACCTCACTGCTCTTCCCCTACCACCTGACTTTTCTTCCTTTCCTCTTCCCAACTCACAAAACAGTAAAATACACAGAACGGTTACACCTTTAGTTATTCTTTTAGTTGAAAATGTCTTTATTTTGCATTAATTCTTGAATGATGATACCTTGAATTCTAGGTTGATGATTTTTTTCTCATCACTTTGAGCATATCATCATACTATCTTCTGTTAAAATGTGAGCCATATGTCTGCCATGCCTTTCTGAGTTATATGTCTTTTCTCTGTAATTACTTCCTCTACCCCCAAAGTCTTCAATATTCTGCAGTTTTGTTATCATGTCTCTAAGTATGAATTTCCTTTTATTTATCTGATTTAGTATTCATTGGCTTCCTATGTCTGAGGATTTGGATACTTCACCAGTTTTGGATAGACAGGACTCAGTAATTTGATCTTTGAATTATGTATTCTCCATCCTATTATCATTTTTCTGAGATTCTGATTCAACATGTTAGACATTTCATTCTATCCCTCCACATCTCTTAACCTTTATTTTCTATTTTTAATCTTGGTCTCCTCAGGTCTATCTTCCCTCCCTTTCACTGTGTCTAATCTGTTTAATCAATCTGTTTTTTTAATTTAAATTACTATGTGTGTATCATTTATAGAAGATTTGGATCTTTTGCAAATCTGTCTAGTGAATTTTGATTCTCTTGATCCTACATCATATTCTCAGTCTCTTCTTAATTTAGTTCTATACAGCAAACATGTTGATTTTATATTCTATAGGGTAATTCTAATATCTGCAATCTTTGAGAGTTTATGTAGTTTATCTGACTCTCACTTAGAATAGATTATATGTTCATTTATATTAGAGTATGAGCTCATATTCTTGGGACTCTGCCTGCAGGGAAGCTTAAGAGTCCTTGCTTTAAAGAGAATTCTTCCAGAAATATGTGTTCTCTTCTGCTGGATTCACTATCAATCCACTTCAAACTTCTCCTTTTTTTTTTCTTTAAGCCACACAGATAGTATGAATTCTGGCCTCAGAAGAGTACAAGTATGATATTATGATTAAGGATTCTTTTTGATGGTTCCTCCTGGGAGGATGTTGCCCTTTGAGAGTACTTATATTATCCACAGGCCTTCCATTTGTCTTTTTACACTGCTCTGGCCTCAGCCTTTATCTCCTGTGCCCCATGTTCAGAGACTATCAAAACTCAGGCTCTAGGCTACCAGGAAATGGCAGGTACTTTCAGGGCACACATCAAATCTACAGCATTAACTGACCCCAGCCTCATAAAAAGTCCTTTACTCTCCCACCAGCTCAGCTACTTATTTAAAAGATTTATATGTATTTTAAGATTTATGTATATTTTAATATATAATACAAAACATGTGCATATGTATATGTGTGCTATATCATCTAGCATGTTTAGTTGAACTGTATCAGTAAGCATTTCTAATCCTCCATATTGCCAGAAATAGAAGCAATCTTTTTTTTTTAACATCTTATTTGGAGTATAATTGCTTTACAATGGTGTGTTAGTTTCTGCTTTATAACAAAGTGAATCAGCTGTACATATACATATATCCCCATATCCCCTCCCTCTTGCGTCTCCCTCCCACCCTCCCTATCCCACCCCTCTAGGTGGTCACAAAGCACCGAGCTGATCTCCCTGTGCTATGCGGCTGCTTCCCACTAGCTATCTATTTTACATTTGGTAGTGTATATATGTCAATGCCACTCTCTCACTTGGTCCCAGCTTACCCTTCCCCCTCCCCGTGTCCTCAAGTCCATTCTCTACGTCTGCATCTTTAGAAGCAATCTTTTTTTAAACAAGACTTAGCACTAATAAAATGTTATCTAAAATAAACTGCTCTACTAGGAGATACAATAGTTTGGCAAAAACAGTTTGTTTTTAATTATAAAGTGGCCAGCACTCACAAATGTTTCCAATTATTACTATTCCACCATTCACTGGGTATGCCAAAGTGGCTCTGTTGCAAATTAGGAGAACTTCCTTTTTCTCCTAAAATTGCTTCCTAAAGCATTCTAAAGCAGAAAGGTTGTCAAAAGACTGTTAATGGTTACAAGCTATTGAGTACCTTCTATGTTCAGGTACTTAATACACAGAATTTCCACTCTTTACAAAAACCCCCATAACAGGAACTGTCAATCCTATTTTACACATAGAGAAAACGGAACCTCCCAGAGGTTCAGCAACTAGCTCAAAAAAGTCACATCACTTTGAGGTTTAAATCTGAATCTTCCCAACTCTTTCCCACCATACCATGATTCCATCCCTGTGAATGGCAGGCAAGCCCAGCATCAACGTTAATCCTGCCATCTCCAGGAAGGAAGCACCCATCAGAAAGAACAGGAGTCACCGCTTATACATGGCAACATGTGTGAAGTAAATAGATGAAGAAGAACTTAGATGATCTGTGACAAAATAAATGTCATCTATGTGCAAATAATTATCTTAAGAGAATACTAATTTGTTCTATGTATGCTATAAAGACCAAATAAAAGGAAGTCAGTTTGCAAAATGAGGCATTTTCTCCAAATGTTATTTCCTGATTATAAAGTTTACATAACAGCAAATTAATTTGAAGGACATGTTAAATTTCCCTTCTGTGATAACCTTTAAACATGGACTGATCCTGTAAAAAAGTTAAAATATGTCCCACACAACTGTACATAGAAGGAATGACCCTTAATGAACAATGTCCCCATATTCATCCTACTTTATTTCAAAAGGATTTGTAAAACCAATAACTGTTACTAAATGCTTAAGCAATGAGATATCAAGTTATTATCTTAAAAAAACTCACATCTAAGACACTTGGGGACTCAAGTAGGCTATAAAATGGGACAAATTAGTACTTTCATACTCACTTGATACAAGCACACAATTCTAAGAGGGTGGTCTGGCAACATCTATCTAAATGTATCTGTCTATATGTAATTCCACTTTAAGGCATCAAGGCATCCTAGAGAAACAAAGCACCAGCACAAAGATGTTTGCTGCAACACTGATGGCAACTCAAGGACCCAAGAGATGATTCTATCACTGTTTTTCTGACTACTACAAATCAGCTAAAAGGAATTAGTAACTCTATGTGAATTGACAAAAAATTATCTCCAGGATATATTTTAAAATGTCATTTATGTAAACCACATAAAACTATAGTTCACATTTAATGTAAAAATACATAGAAAACAACAGAAAGGATACACAAACTGTTAACAGTGGCTCTGGGGAAAACTATCAAATGGGGATTAAAAAAAAAAACTTTCACATTTTACAGTAATGATATTAGAAACACAACCTGTTATTACAGGGATAATATATATATAGGAAAATATTTTAAATGGTAATCAAAGTGTCTTCAATATGCTTGCTATAAATTTCCTACAAACTTCTTCCCCACTACACACACACACACACACACACACACACACATAAACAAACACACACACACACACACCCCACCCCAAACTCCTCTTCCTGAGCAATAGTTTCCCTGACAGCTTCTCTGCCAAGCGTGCTACTACTTGGAGTACAAAAGCAGCTCCCCAGGACTTCCCTGGTGGCGCAGTGGTTAAGAATCCACCTGCCAATGCAGGGGACATGGGTTCGAGCCCTGGCCCGGGAAGATCCCACATGCCTCGGAGCAACTAAGCCGGTGCACCACAACTACTGAGCCTGTGCTCTAGAGCCTGCGAGCCACAACTACTGAGCCCACATGCTGCAACTACTTAAGCTCACGTGCCGAGAGCCCGTGCTCCACAACAAGAGAAGCCACAACAATGAGAAGTCTGCGCACCGCAACGAGGAATAGCCCCCGCTCACCGCAACTAGAGAAAGCCCACACAAAGCAATGAAGACCCAACGCAGCCAAAAATCAATAAATAAAATTAAAAAGAATAAATAAACTTTGTCCTTATTTAAAAAACAAAAGCAGCTCCCTACCTATAAGTTCATGCCCAGAACCCAGCAGTGACTCAGGCCCTAGAAGCCTGTTTTCACATCTTTCAATGAAATGTTTGGACATTTATGTGTACTTTTAAATATCACAAGTTGTGTTTCCAATAAAAAAAATATGCACATAATTTAAAACCACTGAAATTCAGTATATTAACTCTGGTTATTACAAGTAACAGAGCCAATACACATGTTAGTTTAATACTGAGTGTTTGAAGAAGGAAGGTTTTTTAAAGAGATCAGACTGTCTAGAAATACAAGAACTGCAGAGTATCTCTGCTCTAAAGGATACAGAGACAAAGGTAATAAATGGTGGAGGAACATAAGGTGATCCCAACCAATTTAATTTAAATAAAATACAACAAAAAATAATGTAAATTCATCTTATATCCTTGAACCACCCAGAGACTGAAAACTTATTTCATCAGCAGCAAAAACCCTGTCATACATTCCTTGAATTATTTTTACCATGATTTTATTATATTTCTATATAAAGCTATGCCACATTATATGGGGTCAATTTTAACCAAGCCACTTTATACATAAAATATGCCTTTCTGAAATAAGTCACATGTTACTACTCAATTTTACTCATTAATATTAAAGCGTCAAACACCACTGCATAGCCACTAACATCAGTTAATCATATACCAAACAATCAAATATCCGCAGATATTAGATCATGAACCCTAAAGGAGAGAAGCCAGCAGGACCACGGAAAATGAAAAAAAGGAGAAAAAAAGTAGGAGACAATTGGTACATGCATAGGGTATTTTTAACTCTTGATTTAATGAACCATTTGATGACTAAAAACAAATGATCATGTGTCTTGTGTCTAGGGAAGAATCTTGCAAAAAGCAGGAATCTGGAAAGTAGGAAGTTGCTGAGAACCTTCAGATAAAGGAAAGCAGAACTGTGTGTGTCTTAAAAATCAGGTGACGGGAAGAAATGGTCCCAAACCCTCATCAGGGAAACTGTGTGACCCTAACAACAGATGAGGAGAGAGTAGGTATGACAAAGGGTAAAACATGAATAGGTGCACTAACTAGGGGAAGATGATCTCCCCTAGTTCATGACCTGGTGCAAAAAGACTCCAAATCACCTAACCCACCTTATCTAAGCCAGTTTTAAAAAGGAAACAAGATTAAACAAAGGACACAGTGTGAAGTATTCCGATGTAGCAACTAATAATACCTTGCCTACCAACCTTTTGAAAACACATTGAACAAGGAGACTACTTGCTAAAAGGGAAAAGATTTCAGAGTAAGACAGAAGGAAGAGACAGTTCTAAATCACTTTCAAAGTTGTTTATCTTTTTTAAGAGGCAGGATTGCTAGCTAGAGGCAAGATGGAGAGATTTTTAGTTTAAGCCCTCCCGCAAAAAAGACAACACCAAGGCCAAGAAAGCCTATTAGCACCCAGCTAGTACGCTCCACTTCCAACCCTAACACAGAACATGAAATCACCACCAACCCTTGGGCACCAGGGTCAAGAAGAATGAGGCTCAAGACATCAATAAAACTGTCTTTAGAACTGCACCAATGCAGAACTTTAGATCTGAGCTGAAGCAGACACTGCCAGTGGCAAGAGAAGAGACAAAGGCCCACATAGATGTAAAGTTATTAGAGCCCAACAGGAAGCTGGCCAGACAGGTCACTCTTGGTTCCTTTCAGATTAGACCAGATTATATCAGTAGAGCTCATGCTACAGGACTAGCAGAGTACCACTTAGAGAAACCTTTCTACATGATGGAGAAAAGCAGAAAAGTCACATTTCCTTTAGTATCTCAACTCCTGCTGTTAAAAGAAAACTATATCGATTCCTACTAAAATTACCCATTTTAGTATATATCTAGATTAGAATTAAGTGGAGGAAAGCTAAATATTTTTTACAAGTATAAAAACAGAGTTACTCTCCTCTTTCAAACCCTTCATGAGCACAAACTGCTGAATAACAGACCCTTCATAAGCCCCACCAACCAATCTCTCATCTGCTACCAAACTACTTAAATTTCCCAACACACACCATGTTTCACACTCTCTGCGCTTATCCGTCCCTCTGCCTGGCCTGGGCTTCCCACCTTTCTTTAATAATTATTATATAAGAGCCACTGTTTTCTCCAAGAAACCTTTCTTGAACAGCTAGGTTGAAGTTACTGCCCTTTCTTTCTCCACAAAGGAGAGATCATCAGCACTCAATGAACACATCTGTCTTAGCACCAACCTTCTTACAGTAAAATCATCTATAACTATACTCTCTTCCTCCAATATATCAGATGGGTAAGGGTGGAACAAGGCTTTTTAAATAGGAACTTCTGTATTTTTTTTATTACATAAGATATGTTCATTATAAACATTCAGGAGGTACAGCTAAACAAAAGAAAAATTGCTGGTAAACTCCCATCCTCCCTAGCTGAGATCACATCTTAATTCATCTTGTATCCCTAACACCCAACACCATTATCACGCACAAAGGAGGTGCTCAATTTATTTTTTTAAGCTAAAGTAGAACCTAATCTCTTGAATAATCATTTTTATTTAATTATGCCAGAAAATATCAAAATCTTACACTTTTCATATTTTAAACATTATATACAAATCCACCTTTTCTGCCCATCCCCCCACCATCCACAAGAAGTACACCTCAGCAATCTTGTGTTTTGTTAGTTGTACTGAACAAAATGCATAAAATAAAACTAAGGAAAATATGTTATCTTTGCATGGTAATTTCATCATGTAATTAAATGCTATGCTTAGTCTATGCCAATAAATTGTAGCAAGCCACATACAATAAATTATCTGATCTAGAGAGCATTGCCCTCTACTGTGTTTCCCCTTACAGTGGTTAGGAATTCTGACTTTATCATCAAAGTTCAAAATGTTACAAGCTTAAACATACAGTACCTAATGCATGTTTCCCAACACATCTGGCAAACATTTTAATAATGTGTGTAAAATGTCCAGAAACCTTTTTTACTTTACGATCAAAAGCAATCAGATTAGTGGAGCAGATGATATCCACAATGATGAAGTGACAGATATATTCTGTTGTAAATAAAAAACAATTTAAGTTTTTTAGAAGCATTCTCAAATCAAATGTAAGTGGCCAAAACCCAAAGCAAAACAAGGGTTGACAAATAAGGAAAAAGGTTTTACGTATTGTCTGAATGCTACTTCCATTGCCTATATGAAGAATTTTCTCAATTTTTAAAAGATTCATTTCTATCCTTCAATAAAACAAAATCTTGAAAACTGCCCAACTTCTTCATAAATTTCCAAACATTACCTGAGAAGCAAAACATTGCAGCTGCAATAGATTACATAAGAAAAAATAAAAGAAGGGCTTCTCTGATGGCGCAGTGGTTGGGAGTCCGCCTGCCGATGCAGGGGACGTGGGTTCGTGCCCCGGTCCGGGAAGATCCCACATGCCGCGGGGCGGCTGGGCCCGTGAGCCATGGCCGCTGAGCCTGCGCGTCCGGGGCCCGTGCTCTGCAGCGGGAGAGGCCACAGCGGTGGGAGGCCCGCGTGCCGCAAAAAAAAAAAAAAAAAAAAAAAAAAAAAAAAAAAAAGAAAAAGTTAGCCAAGTACATATATGTTAAGCTCATTTATTACATAAATGAATAGTAATGTTATTAGATAATGTTATCTAGTGTCTTCCCAAACTTCACTCTCCCAAAAGAGTAGCATTAAAAATCCCATAGCAACACAAGCTTTTTCTGTTTGCTTACTCAATAGAGAACAGCATCACAAGAAAGTCAAGATCCAGGCACCTAGAAGTCATTACGTTACTGACCAGTAACCTGTTAGGAAATCAGCTGGTCCAGGTGAGGCTAGTGACATTTTGGTACAGCAAAGTCACAAGACAGAGCAGGGCTTGCTCCTCAAACTAATGTACGGAGATCTTGTTCAAAATGGAGAGTTTATGTGTAGGGCCAATGCTGGGATGCAAGACTCTGCATGTCTAACAAGCTCCCAGGTGATACCCAGCCTGCTCATCAGAGCAGAGAACCACACTTTCAATGGCAAAGGGAGAGAAACCCACTGAATCAGAAACTCTGAGGGTGAGGCCCAGCAACCTGTTATTTTAACAACAGATTTGACCTCAAGTAGGAATACAGTCAGGGTTAAGTCAACAGTTTGGGTACTTTTTGAAGATAGTCACATCCAAGGGAATGATGATGCTTTTCCTGTTTTCCATCTTCTCTTTTTATCACAAAACCTACTTAAAACAGAAAAATACTGTGTTTTATTTAAAAATCACTCTAATGCAGATTTCAATTCTTTGAATATGTAGCTAATAAAACCCATACGTTAGGCTTGTTTTGCTGTTCACAAATTCAACATACTTCCTACCTCTCAATAAAAATATTTATTTGCTATTAGACGAAAATAGCTAAGGGTATCGTTCACATTTATTTTGAATGAAAACTTACACTTTACCACTTGATCCATGGGGTTTACTATTATATTTTAATCTGGAAAAAGTACCCACTAATGTATCTATGAAACTTTTCTTTTCATATTCCAAAGGTGGCAATGTGGAATTCAAGAGTTCTAAGGAGAAGGTACAAAGCATCAATATGAAATAATCAGCTGATGACATGTTAATATGATTTAGTAGCCTTTTAACATTTAATATAAAGCACTGGTTGATTTATTAAAACCCAAGGATATGTGTCATCTTAATATATCCACTGCAAGACCTACATTCTAATTCAAAAACTGAGAAGAAAATCCAAGGGGTAATTCAAAAAGCTGATGGATTTGTTCATAATTAATTCTCTAAACAAGCATTTAAAAGGGGAGGAGGGGAATAGAATGAAATGGCAAACATCTAAAACTTAAGAGTATTGCTAGTCTGGTGTGTGCTGGGGAAAGGATGTTTGATTGTTTTTAAAATAAATTATGGTATACAAATATTTACCAATAAATAGTGGCAGGGAGTCAAGAAAGTGAAGAAAGCTCTTTCATATCTTTGCAAACTTGCACCTCAGCCAAAACAGAGTCACACGTAGACTCAACTCATTCCGCCTCTCAGGAAAAAGAATGAGGCACCAAGTTAAATCTAAGGGGGGAAAAATCCTTTGCTTTCATTTCCACATTAAAACAGATAAAATTATATGGAATGCATGAATGCAACACAGGCCAAATCAGAAGTCTGCATAAAAATTAGGTATCATGTTGTACAACTACATTTTCATTTTCTAATCAAAGAGGAAACGTTTCCTTAGCTTTAAATGCCCCAGACTGCCTTTATAATTTAACAAACAAAACCCCCAAAATCAAACAGGTTATACTGAAACTAAGTCTAATAAAACACTGCTTGTATACTCTTAAGTCTCCAGCCTTTAATCATGTTGCCCCCTGGACCTGAGATATATTCCATCCCAATTCTACACATTCAAACCTTACTCATCCTCCATAATACCTCCTCTACTAGAAGTAGTATTACCACCCTCTGATTTCATGTAGCATTTTATCTTCATTCCTTTAAGGCATGTATCACTTTCTATCACCACACAATCTCCAAACATGTCTTAGCTACTACGTAGTGGGCACCACAAGAGCAACAGGCACACCTTGGTAGCTCTTACACTAACTAGGACTTACGAGTAATAGGTATTAGTTGAATTCCAGTAACTTCCTGGAATACACTGAAGCAGTGGTTCTCAGATCAGCAGCCAAAGCACCATCTGGGAACACTTTTTTAGAAACGCAAAGTCTTGAGCCCCACCCCAGACCCACTGAATCAGAAACTCTGAGGGTGAGGCCCAGCAATCTGTTATTTTAACAAACTGTCCACATGATTCCAATGCGGCTAAATGCGAGAAACACAGGGGCAAAAAGAGTCAGGGTGGTATGGGGGTGAAGAAGCAGTCACAGCTACAACCTCAACTGTCAGGTACTGCTTGCTATTCAGAACAGAGGAGGTGGAAACAGGTGCTGGCCTTGAAGTCAACTCCTATTAAATACACTAATACTAATGCTCTTAGAGTGAAGGATCTTTTAAAATCATCCTCTCTCTCCTTCTATACATTGATATTTCCATACAGATATGACTAAAAAGAAGGTTGTTTAGTTTACTGATACATACATGCCTGAGAAATACAGATCAGCCTGAACAAATGAATCTTTCTGAAGGCATAAAGGCTTATCCAGGGATGTTTAACAATTAGGCTACACAGAAGAAGCCATTCTCTCAAAGTATAAAGCAGGTTTTACCAGGTACTTAGTACCACAGCCAGTCAGTCTAGTTACAATGGTTTTTCACTATTACAGAAAGCACACCCTCAAACTTCAGCTTTATTTACCTGCATGTGGGCTGCATTACAAAAAGAAAAGGAGGGACTTCCCTGGGGGCACAGTGGTTAAGAATCAGCCTGCCAATGCAGGCGACATGGGTTCGAGCCCTGGTCCAGGAAGATCCCACATGCCGCAGAGCAACTAAGCCCGTGCACCACAACTACTGAGTCTGCGCTCTAGAGCCCGTGGGCCACAACTACTGAGACCACGGGCCACAACTACTGAAGTCCGTGCTCCTAGAGCCCATGCTCCGCAACAAGAGAAGCCACCACAATGAGAAGCCGGCGCACTGCAATGAAGAGTAGCCTCCACTTGCCACGACTAGAGAAAGTCTGTGTGCAGCAATGAAGACCCAACATAGCCAACAACAAATAAATAAATAAATAGAAAAAAGAGTGATGGGAAGTCTTTGAAGGGTTTAAAAAAAATAAAATAAAATAATTATTTGCAATATACATAGCTTTGCAATTTGAGTTACCCAGATATTCATACTGCTTTGGAAGAGATTGTTTTCCTGACCCTTACATAGGACTTTAAGTGGAAAACTGCTTGTGGGTTGATGTAGAAATGTGAGATGATGATGGGTAAAAAACCCAAGTGTACTTAAGTCAAAAGTACAATGAGAGTCATAGTACACGCTGGACAATTTGGGTACACTAGGAAGAGATAGAGAGGATGACACATACGGACTGAAAAATGTAATTCTTTTAATACCATTTTAACTAAATTATATTACTTCAAATTTTGTCCAAATGGCTTGTATAAGAAAGAAAAATCTCTCAATAAGATAGGTCACAAAAAAAGTTTGAGTTAAGATTTATGTACCTGAACCAGAAAAACAATACATGTGTAAAGAAATTGTGTCCTTTAAGAAGCATTTACAAAAACATTTTCTGGAGTTGAAGTAAACCCTCATCACCATAGTGACTTTCTTAAATTCCCTGGTTGAGAGAAAACATTCGAGTTTTCCTGTCTATTTTCTGTTGGTTAATGTAGGAAACATATTCTTAAAGACACAGGCATAGTGCTTGATGAAAAAGTACTGAACTAAGACTAGAATGGTGAAACCTATAAAGAAGCTCAACAAACTCTGAGTAGTACAAATATAAAGACAGAACCATACCTAGACACATCAGAGTACAATTAACAAAAGCAGTATAAGAGAAAATAATACATCACATAAAGGGGAACAAGAATACAACTAACAGATTATTTCTCATCAGAAACGATAGAAACCAGAAGACTCTGCAATGACATATTCCAAAATTTGGAAAGGAAAATACCAAAGAATTTTATATCCAGCAAAATTATTCTTGAAAAATTAAAGCAAAGAAAAGGTATTTCCAGACCAAAAAAAAAAAGCTGAGAATTTGTTGCTAGCAAACCTGAGACACAAAAATACTAAAGAAACTTCTTCAGCCTGAGAGAAATTACACCAGATGGTAACTGGAATTCCAAACCCTCCACTGGGCACTCTGGAAATCCAGTTCTATAAACAAAGAAACCTGTATTTTCCTGTATCTTTACACTCTTCACTGAAGATTCACTACATCTCCTAACCATTAAAGAGACTTTCAGTTAATTTCTTCTATTAATTTCTTTAAACGTGACTGTTTAACGCAAAAATTACAACACAATTTTGTTGAGTTTATAATGTATACAGATTTAATATATATGACAATAATAAACCAAAGTGTGTGGAGGTTGGGGGCACAGAGTTATACTGTATACAAAGGGCTAATTTTGCCATAACAAAGTCAGCATTGTTTAGACGAACCAAGATGGCAGAGTAGAAGGACGTGCTCTCACTGCCTCCTGTGACAACAGCAGAATCACAAATAGCTGCTGGACAATCATCGACAGGAAGACACTGGAACTCACCAAAAAAGATACCCCACATCCAAAAACAAAGGAGAAGCCACAATGAGACGGTAGAAGAGGCGCAATCACAGTAAAATCAAATCCCATAACTGGTGGGTGGGTGACTCACAGACTGGAGAACACTTATACCACAGAAGTCCACCCACTGGAGTGAAGGTTCTGAGCCCCACATCAGGCTTCCCAACCTGCGGGTCTGGCAACAGGAGGAGGAATTCCTAGAGAATCAGACTTTGAAGGCTACTGGGATTTGACTGCAGGACTTTGACAGAACTGGGGGAAACAGAGACTCCACTCTTGGAGGGCACGCACAAAGTGGTATGTGCATCAGGACACAGGGGAAGGAGCAGTGACCCCAAGTGAGACTGAACCAGACCTACCTGCTAGTGTTGGAGGGTCTCCTGCGGAGGCGGGGGGGTGGCTGTGGTTCACCATGGGGACAAGGACACTGGCAGCAGAAGTTCTCCTTGGCGTGAGCCCTCCCAGGGTCCACCATTAGCCCCACCAAAGACCCAAGGTAGGCTCCAGTGTTGGGGTGTCTCAGGCCAAACAACCAACAGGGAGGGAACCCAGCCCCACCCATCAGCAGTCAAGCAGATTAAAGTTTTACTGAGCTCTGCCCACCAGAGCAACAGTCAGCTCTACCCAGCACCAGCCCCTCCCATTGGGAAACTTGCACAAGCCTCTTAGATAGCCTCCTCCACCACAGGGCAGACAGCAGAAGCAAGAAGAACTACAATCCTGCAGCCTGTGGAACAAAAACCACATTCACAGAAAGATAGACAAGATGAAAAGGCAGAGGGCTATGTACCAGATGAAGGAACGAGATAAAACCCCAGAAAAACAACTAAATGAAGTGGAGGTAAGCAACCTTCCAGAAAAAGAATTCAGAATAATGATAGCGAAGATGATCCAGGACCTCGGAAAAAGAATGGAGGCAAAGATCAAGAAGATGCAAGAAATGTTCAACAAAGACCTAGAAGAATTAAAGAACAAATAAACAGAGATGAACAATACAATAACTGAAATGAAAACTACACTAGAAGGAATCAATAGCAAAATAACTGAGGCAGAAGAACGGATAAGTGACCTGGAAGACAGAATGGTGGAATTCACTGCTGTGGAACAGAATAAAGAAAAAAGAATGAAAAGAAATGAAGGCAGCCTAACAGACTTCTGGGACAACATTAAACACAACAAGATTCGCATGATAGGGGACCCAGCAGGAGAAGAGAGAGAGAAAGGACCAGAGAAAATATGTGAAGAGATTATAGTCGAAAACTTCCCCAACGTGGGAAAGGAAATAGCCACCCAGGTCCAGGAGGCGCAGAGAGTCCCATACAGGAAAACCCAAGAAGAAACACGCCAAGACACATAGTAACCAAATTGGCAAAAATTAAAGACACAGAATCATTATTAAAAGCAGTAAGGGAAAAATGACAAATAATATACAAGGGAACTCCCATAAGACTAACAGCTGACTTCTCAGCAGAAAGTCTACAAGCCAGAAGGGAGTGGCATGATATACTTAAAGTGATGAAAGGGAAGAAATTACAACCAAGATTACTATACCAGGCAAGGATCTCACTCAGATTCAATGGAGAAATCCAAAGCATTACAGACAAGCAAAAGCTAAGAGAATTCAGCACCACCAAACCAGCTCTACAACAAATGCTAAAGGAACTTCTCTAAGTGGGAAACACAAGAGAAGAAAAGGACCTACGAAAACAAACTCAAAACATTAAGAAAACGGTCATAGGAACATACATATGGATAATAGGAACATACATATGGATAATTACCCTAAACGTGAATGGATTAAATTTTCCAACCAAAAGACACAGGCTTGCTGAATGGATACAAAAACAAGACCCATATATATGCTGTCTGCAACAGACCCACTTCACAACTAGGGACACATTCAGACTGAAAGTGAGGGGATGGAAAAAGATATTCCATGCAAATGGAAATCAAAAGAAAGCTGGAGTAGCAATTCTCATAAAAGACAAAATAGACTTTAAAACAAAGACTATTACAAGAGACAAAGAAGGACACTACATAATGATCAAGGGATCGATCCAAGAAGAAGATATAACAATTGTAAATATTTATGCACCCAACACAGGAGTACCTCAATACATAAGGCAAATACTAACAGCCATAAAATGGGAACTCGACAGTAACACAATCATACTAGGGGACTTTAACACCCCACTTTCACCAATGGACAGATCATCCAAAATGAAAATAAATAAGGAAACACAAGCTTTAAATGATACATTAAACAAGATGGACTTAATTGATATTTATAGGACATTCCATCCAAAAACAACAGAATACACATTTATCTCAAGTGCTCATGGAACATTCTCCAGGATAGATCATATCCTGGGTCACAAATCAAGCCTTGGTAAATTTAAGAAAACTGAAATTGTATCAACTATCTTTTCCGACCACAACGCTATGAGACTAGATATCAATTACAGGAAAAGATCTGTAAAAAATACAAACACATGGAGGCTAAACAATACAATACTTAATAACGAAGTGATCACTGAAGAAATCAAAGAGGAATCAAAAAACACCTAGAAACAAATGACAGTGGAGACACGACAACCCAAAATCTATGGGATGCAGCAAGAGCAGTTCTAAGAGGGAAGTCTATAGCAATACAATCCTACCTTAAGAAAAGGAAACATCTCGAATAAACAACCTAACCTCGCACCTAAAGCAATTAGAGAAAGAACAAAAAACCCCCAAAGTTAGCAGAAGGAAAGAAATCATAAAGATCAGATCAGAAATAAATGAAAAAGAAATGAAGGCAACGATAGCAAACATCAATAAAACTAAAAGCTGGTTCTTTGAGAAGATAAACAAAATGGATAAACCATTAGCCAGACTCATCAAGAAAAAGAGGGAGAAGACTCAAATCAATAGAATTAGAAATGAAAAAGGAGAAGTAACAACTGACACTGCAGAAATAAAAAAAATCATGAGAGATTACTACAAGCAACTCTATGCCAATAAAATGGACAACCTGGAAGAATTGGACAAATTCTTAGAAATGCACAACCTGCCAAGACTGAATCAGGAAGAAACAGAAAATATGAGCAGACCAATCACAAGCACTGAAATTGAAACTGTGATTAAAAATCTTCCAACAAACAAAAGCCCAGGACCAGATGACTTCACAGGCGAATTCTATCAAACATTTAGAGAAGAGCTAATACTTATCCTTCTCAAACTCTTCCAAAATATAGCAGAAGAAAAAACACTCCCAAACTCATTCTACAAGGCCACCATCACCCTGATACCAAAACCAGACAAGGATATCACAAAGAAAGAAAACTACAGGCCAATATCACTGATGAACATAGAGGGAAAAATCCTCAACAAAATACTAGCAAACAGAATCCAACAGCACATTAAAAGGATCATACACCATGAACAAGTGGGGTTTATTCCAGGAATGCAAGGATTCTTCAATATATGCATATCAATCAACGTGATACACCATATGTACAAACTGAAGGAGAAAAACCATAGGATCATCTCAATAGATGCAGAGAAAGCTTTCGACAAAATTCAACACCCATTTACGATTAAAACCCTGCAGAAAGTAGGCACAGTGGGAACTATCCTCAACATAATAAAAGCCATATATGACAAACCCACAGCCAACATCATCCTCAATGGTGAAAATCTGAAACCATTTCCACTAAGATCAGGAAAAAGACAAGGTTGCCCACTCTCACCACTATTATTCAACATAGTTTTGGAAGTTTTAGCCACAGCAATCACAGAAGAAAAGGAAATAAAAGGAATCCAAATCGGAAAAGAAGATGTAAAGCTGTCACTGTTTGCAGATGACATGATACTATACACAGAGAATCCTAAAGATGGTACCAGAAAACTACTAGAGCTAATCAATGAATTTGGTAAAGTAGCAGGATACAAAATTAATGCACAGAAATTTCTGGCATTCCTATACACTAATGATGAAATATCTGAAAGTGAAATCAAGAAAACATTCCCACCATTGCAACAAAAAGAATAAAATATCTAGGAGACAAAAGACCTATATGCAGAAAATTACAAGACACTGATGAAAGAAATTAAAGATGATACAAATAGATGGAGAGATATACCATGTTCTTGGATTGGAAGAATCAACATTGTAAAAATGACTCTACTACCCAAAGCAATCTACAGATTCAATGCAATCCCGATCAACATACCACTGGCATTTTTCACAGAACTAGAACAAAAAATTTCACAATTTGTATGGAAACACAAAAGACCCCGAATAGACAAAGCAATCTTGAGAACGAAAAATGGAGCTGGAGGAATCAGGCTCCCTGGCTTCAGACTATACTACAAAGCTATAGTAATCAAGACAGTATGGTACTGGCACAAAAACAGAAAGATCAATGGAATAGGATAGAAAGCCCAGAGATAAACCTACGCACATATGGTCACCTTATCTTTGATAAAGGTGGTAGGAATGTACAGTGGAGAAAGGACAGCCTCTTCAATAAGTGGTGCTGGCAAAACTGGACAGGTACATGTAAAAGTATGAGATTGGAACACTCCCTAACACCATACACAAAAATAAGCTCAAAATGGATTAAAGACCTAAACGTAAGGCCAGAAACTATCAAACTCTTAGAGGAAAACACGGGCAGGACACTCTCTGACATAAATCACAGCAAGATCCTTTTTGACCCACCTCCTAGAGAAATGGAAATAAAAACAAAAATAAACAAATGGCACCTAATGAAACTTCAAAGTTTTTGCACAGCAAAGGAAACCATAAACAAGACCAAAAGACAACACTCAGAATGGGAGAAAATATTTGCAAACGAAGCAACTGACAAAGGATTAATCTCCAAAATTTATAAGCAGCTCGTGCAGCTCAATAACAAAAAAACAAACAACCCAATCCAAAAATGGGCAGAAGACCTAAATAGACATTTCTCCAAAGAAGATATACAGACTGCCAACAAACACATGAAAGAATGCTCAACATCATTAATCATTAGGGAAATGAAAATCAAAACTACAATGAGATATCATCTCACACCACTTAGAATGGCCAACATCAAAAAATCTAGAAATAATAAATGCTGGAGAGGGTGTGGAGAAAAGGGAACACTTCTGCACTGATGGTGGGAATGTGAATTGGTACAGCCACTATGGAGAACAGTATGGAGGTTCCTTAAAAAACTACAAATAGAATTACCATATGACCCAGCAATCCCACTACTGGGCATATACCCTGAGAAAACCATAATTCAAAAAGAGTCATGTACCAAAATGTTCATTGCAGCTCTATTTACAATAGCCCGGAGATGGAAACAACCTAAGTGCCCATCATCGGATGAATGGATAAAGAAGATGTGGCACATATACAATGGAATATTACTCAGCCATAAAAAAAAAACGAAATTGAGCTATTTGTAATGAGGTGGATAGACCTAGAGTCTGTCATACAGAGTGAAGTAAGTCAGAAAGAGAGAGACAAATACCGTACGCTAACACATATATTTGGAATTTAAGAAAAAAAAATGTCATGAAGAACCTAGGGGTAAGACAGGAATAAAGACACAGACCTACTAGAGAATGGACTTGAGAATATGGGGAGGGGGAAGGGTAAGCTGTGACAAAGCAAGAGAGAGGCATGGACATATATACACTACCAAGCGTAAAATAGATAGCTAGTGGGAAGCAGCCGCATAGCACAGGGAGATCAGCTCGGTGCTTTGTGACCACCTGGAGGGGTGGGATCGGGAGGGTGGGAGGGAGGCAGACAGAAGAGGGAAGAGATATGGGAACATATGTATATGTATAACTGATTCACTTTGTTATAAAGCAGAAATTAACACACCATTGTAAAGCAATTATACTCCAATAAAGATGTAAAAAAAAAAAAAGAAAGCTGGAATAGCAATACTCCTATCAGATAAAATAGACTTTAAAATAAAGAATGTTACAAGAGACAAGGAAGGACACTACATAATGATCAAGGGATCAATCCAAGAAGAAGATATACCAATTTAAATATATATGCACCCAACATAGGAGCACCTCAATACATAAGGCAACTGCTAATAGCTATAAAAGAGGAAAACAACACTAACACAATAATAGTGGGGGACTTTAACAACCCACTTACACCGATGGACAGATCATTCAAAATGAAAATAAATAAGGAAACAGAAGCTTCAAATGACACAGTAGACCAGACAGATTTAATTGACATTTATAGGACATTCCATCCAAAAACAGCAGATTACACTTTCTTCTCCAGCGCACATGGAACATTCTGCAGGACAGATTACATCTTGGGTCACAAATCAAGCCTCAGTAAATTTAAGAAAACTGAAATCATATCAAGCATCTTTTCTGACCACAACACTATGAGATTAGAAATGAATTACACGGAAAAGAAACGTAAAAAACACAACATGTGGAGGCTAACCAATACGTTACTAAATATTCAAGAGATCACTGAAGAAATCAAGGAGGAAATCAAACAATACCTAGAGACAAATGACAATGAAAACACGACAATCCAAAACCTATGGGATGCAACAAAAGCAGTTCTAAGAGGGAACTTGATAGCTATACAGGCCTACCTCAAGAAACAAGAAAAATCTCAAATAAACAATCTAACCTTACACCTAAAGGAACTAGAGAGAGAAGAACAAACAAAACCCGAAGTTAGAAGAAAGAAAGAAAGAAAGATTAGAGCAGAAATAAATGAAATAGAAACAAAGAACACAATAGCAGAGATCAATAAAACTAAAAGTTGTTTCTTTGAGAAGATAAACAAAATTGATAAACCATTAGCCAGATTCATCAAGAAAAAGAGGGAGGGGACTCAAATCAATAAAATTAGAAATGAAAAAGGAGAAGTTAATACAGACACCGCAGAAATAAAAAGCATCCTAAGAGACTACTACAAGCAGCTCTATGCCAATAAAATGGACAACCTGGAAGAAATGGATGAATTCTTAGAAAGGTATAACCTTCCAAGACTGAACCAGCAAGAAAGAGAAAATATAAACAAACCAATCACAAGTAATGAAATTGAAACTGTGATTAAAAATCTTCCAACAAACAAAAGTCCAGGACCAGATGGCTTCACAGGTGAATTCTATCAAACATTCAGAGAAGAGCTAACACCCATCCTTCTCAAACTCTTGCAAAAATTTGCAGAGAAGGAACATTCCCAAACTCATTCTTGAGGCCACATCACCCTGATACCAAAACCAAAGATACTACACAAAAAGAAAATTACAGGACAATATCACTGATGAATATAGATGCAAAAATCCTCAACAAAATACTAGCAAACAGAATCCAACAACACATTAAAAGGATTACACACCATTATCAAGTGGGATTTATCCCAGGGATGCAAGGATTCTTCAATATATGCAAATCAATCAATGTGATACACCATATTAACAAACTGAAGAATAAAAACCATATGATCATCTCAATACATGCAGAAAAAGCTTTTGACAAAATTCAACACCCATTTATGATAAAAACTCTCCAGAAGTGGGCAAAGAGGGAACCTACCTCAACATAATAAAGGCCATATTCGACAAACCCACAGCAAACATCATTCTCCATGGAGAAAAACTGAAAGCATTTCCTCTAAGATCAGGAACAAGACAAGGATGTCCACTCTCACCACTATTATTCAACATAGTTTTGGAAGCCCTAGCCATGGCAATCAGATAAGAAAAGGAAACAAAAGGAATACAAATTGGAAAAGAAGAAGTAAAACTGTCACTGTTTGCAGATGACATGATACTATACATAGAGAATCCTAAAGATGCCACCAAAAAACTACTAATCAATGAATTTGGTAAAGTTGCAGGATACAAAAGTAATGCACAGAAATCTCTTGCATGCCTATACACTAATGATGAAAAATCTGAAAGAGAAATTAAGGAAACACTCCCATTTAGCATTGTAACAAAAAGAATAAAATACCTAGGAATAAACCTACCTAGGGAGACAAAAGACCTGTATGCAGAAAACTGTAAGACACTGATGAAAGAAATTAAAGATGATACCAACAGATGGAGAGATATACCATGTTCTTGGATTAGAAGAATCAATATTGTGAAAATGACTATACTACCCAAAGTAATCTACAGATTCAATGCTATCCCTATCAAATAACCAATGGCATTTTTTAGGAAACTAGAACAAAAAATCTTAAAATTTGTATGGAGACATAAAAGACCCTGAACAGCCAAAGCAGTCTTGAGGGAAAAAAAACAGAGCTGGAAGAATTAGACTCCCTGACTTGAGACTATACTATAAAGCTACAGTAGTCAGGACAATATGGTAGTGGCACAAAAACAGAAACATAGATCAACGGAAGAAAATAGAAAGCCCAGAGATCAACCCACGCACCTATGGTCAACTAATCTATATGACAAAGGAGGCAAGGATATACAATGGAGAAAAGACAGTCTCTTCAATAAGTGGTGCTGGGAAAACTGGACAGCTACATGTAAAAGAATGAAATTAGAACATTCTCTAACACCATACACAAAAATAAACTCAAAATGGATTCGGGATTAAGACCAGACACTATAAAACTCTTAGAGGAAAACATAGGAAGAACACTCTTTGACATAAATCACAGCAAGATCTTTTTCGATCCACCTTCTAGAGTAATGGAGATAAAAACAAAAATAAACAAATGGGACCTAATGTTAAAAAAGTTAAAAGCTTTTGCACAGCAAAGGAAACTGTAAACAAGACGAAAAGACAACCCTCAGAATGGGAGAAAATATTTACAAACAAATCAACAGACAAAAGATTAATCTGCAAAATATATGAACAGGTCATGCAGCTCAATATTAAAGAAATAAACAACCCAATCCAAAAATTGGGAGAAGACCTAAATAGACATTTCTCCAAAGAAGAGATACAGATGGCCAAGAAGCACATGAAAAGCTGCTCAACATCACTAATTATTAGAGAAAGGCAAATCAAGACTACAATGAGGTATCACCTCACACCAGTTAGAATGGGCATCATCAGAAAACCTACAAACAACAAATGCTGAAGAGGGTGTGGAGAAAAGGGAACCCTTTTATACTGTTGGTGGGAATGTACATTGATACAGCCACTATGGAGAACACTATGGAGGTTCCTTAAAAAACTAAAAACAGAATTACCATATGATCCAGCAATTCCACTACTGGGCATGTACCCAGAGAAAACCATAATTCAAAAAGACACATGCACCCCAATGTTCATTGCAGCACTATTTATAAGAGCCAGGTCATGGAAGCAACCTAAATGCCCATCGACAGACGAATGGATAAAGAAGTTGTGGTACATGTATACAATGGAACATTACTCAGCCATAAAAAGGAACGAAATTGAGTCATTTGTTGAGATGTGGATGGATCTAGAGACTGTCATACAGAGTGAAGTAAGTCAGAAAGAGAAAAACAAATATCGTATATTAACGCATTTATGTGGAACCTAGAAAAATGGTACAGATGAACCGGTGTGCAGAGCAGAAGTTGAGACACAGATGTAGAGAACATATGGACATTCTCAAGTGTGTGGACACCAAGGGGGGTAAGCCGCGGGGGAGTGGGGATGGTGGTGTGCTGAACTGGGCGATTGGGATTGACATGTATACACTGATGTGTATAAAACTGATGACTAATAAGAACCTGCTGTATAAAAAAATAAAATTTAAAAAATTTTTTAAAAAGCATTAACTTCAAGTAAATTATGACAAAAAGATGTAATCACTACAGAAACACCAAAAAATAACCAAAAAATTAGACTAAATGTCAGAATACTTAAAATTTACACTAAACAATATTTGTGTAATACAAAAGAAAGCAGTATAAGAAGAACAGAAATCAAGAGATGGAAAAAAAGAAATTACACCTGAAACTAATATGTTAAAATACATTACATGTCAATTATTCCTCAATTTAAAAAAAAAGATAGCAAGATGAGACAAATAGAAAACACAGAGCAAAATGGCAGACCTAAATCCACAATGGATAATTACATTAAATGTGAATTAATTAAACACTCTAATCAAAAAGCAGGGATTTTTTACACTAGATTAAGAAGTATAAACAAGACCTGACCTACATACTTTAAATATCCAACAAACGCACTTTATATTCCAAGATTCAAATGAACTAAAAGTTTTACTTATGGAAAATATATACTATCCATGCAATAAAACATGAGAGTACGAGAGTGGCTATATATTATTATCAGACAAAACAGACTTAAGGTAAAGGATATTTCTAGAAACAAAGAGAGACAGTTCATATATATACTAATATGTATAAAATGGATAACTAATAAGAACCTGCTGTATAAAAAAATAAATAAAATTCAAAAAAACAGAGTCCATACAGAAAAGGGTACCTACAGTTGGAAAAAAGAACATTTAGAAATGTTATACAACAAAGAGCAGAATCACAAAATAAATGAAACAAAAGCTAACAGAAAGGAAAGAACAAAAACAATCAACAGTTATAGAGATTTCAAATTCCTAAGAATAACTGACAAAACATCTCTGTAGAAAATTCATACAGATATAGATTATTTGAATAACACTATCAATCAACTTGACCAAATTTACATCTATAGAACATTCCACCCCCAAAACAGCAGAATACACATTCTCTTCAAATGCACATGGTATATTCTCAAGGACAGATCATATGCTGGGCAATGAAATGAACCTCAATAAATTTAAAAGCATTCTAATCATACAAAGTATGTTCTATGATTACAATGTAATTTAACCACAAATAAATTACAGAAAGATAAATAACCCATAGATCAAAGAGGAAAACACAAGGGAAATTAGAAAGTATTTTAAAATGAAAATGAAGATACAATATACCAAAATTTGTGACATAGCTAATGATCTAGGTTTCTACCTTATGAAACTACAAAAAAGAGCTAATAAAACTGAAAGCATGCAGAAGTAAATAAAATAGCAGAAATAAAGGAAATTGAGTACAGAAAAACAATAAAGTCAATGACCCCAAAAGAAACCAATGAAACTAATAAAAAGATTAATAAAATTGAAAGCTTCGTGCCAGACCACTCCAGAAAAGAGATTAAGACACAAATTATCAATGGCAGGAATGTAAGAGGGGCTTGCTGTACACTTCTTACAAACAATAAAAGGACAGTAAGGAGACACTGTGAACAACTTGATGTCAATAAATTTGATAATTTAGATAAATAGACAAATCCTTAAAAGGCAAATGACAAAAGCTCATATAAGAAAGAGATAACCAGGACTTCCCTGGTGGCGCAGTGGTTAAGAATCCGCCTGCCAATGCAGGGGATATGGGTTCAAGCCCTGGTCTGGGAAGATCCCACATACCGCAGAGCAACTAAGCCCATGCGCCACAACTGAGCCTGCGCTCTAGAGCTTGTGAGCCACAACTACTGAAGCCTGTGTGCCTAGAGCTGTGCTCTGCAACAAGAGAAGCCAACACAATGAGAAGCTCGTGCACCACAATGAACAGCAGCCCCCACTCACTGCAACTAGAGAAAGCCTGCGCACAGCAACAAACACCCCAGTGCAGCCAAACCAAATAAATAAATTTTTAAAAAAAGAAAGCAATAACCTGATAATCCTACATCCATTTTTTAAAAAAACATTCCTACAAAGAAAACTCCAAGTCTAAATGTATTTACTGGCAAATTCTATCAAACCTTAATACCAAACACTGATACCAAATCTAGGCAACAACTTTACAAGAAAACTATAGACAAATAACACTCATGAACACAGAAGAAAAAATCATTAACAAAACATTAGCAAATTGAATCCACTTAATATAAAAAGATTTTATATACCATGACCAAGTGGAGTTTATTCCCAGGAATGAAAAGTTGCTTTAATATTCCAAAATTAAAGGGATATATTGTATTGAGAGAATAAAGAAGGAAAGCAATATGACCTTCTCAACAGCCATAGAAAAAGCATCTGACAAACCACACACTTTCGACAAAACTCTAATAAAGGACATCTACAGAAAACACATAGGTAATACATTTAATGGTGAAACACTGAATGCTTTCTACCTAAGGTCAGGAATAAGACAAGCATTATCTGCTCTCCCCACTTCTTTCAACATTGTATTAGCAGTCTTAGCCAGTATAATATAGCAAGGAAAAGAAACAAAAGGCAATATAGAAGGGAAAAAAAGAAGTATAACTCTCTTTATTCACAGACAATATGAAGAGGAACAGAGAAAATCTTGAAGAACCTATAAAAGAAGTTACTCCAACTAATAAGTTACATTAACAAGGTTATAGGATAAAAGGCCAAATAAAACCATATAAAAAAACCCAACTTTTTGTTTGTTTGGTTTATTTCTAAACATAACAACTAGAAATCAATTTAAAAATTTTTTAAAAACCCTTTTGTAATAGCATCAAGAAATATTAAAGGGTTTCCCTGGTGGCACAGTGGTTGAGAGTCCGCCTGCCGATGCAGGGGACACAGGTTCGTGCTCCAGTCCAGGAAGATCCCACATGCCGCGGAGCGGCTGGGCCTGTGAGCCATGGGGCGCTGAGCCTGCGCGTCTGGAGCCTGTGCTCCGCAACGGGAGAGGCCACAACAGAGAGAGGCCCCACGCACAGAAAAAAAGAAATATTAAAAACTCAGTGATATATTTAACAAAATGTGTGCACGACATGGACACCAAAATCTAAAAACTATTGCTAAGAGAAACTAAAGAACATCAAATAAATGGAAAGATATACCATACTCATGGATTAGAGGACTTAATATCAAAATGGCAGTTCTTCACAAACTGATCAACAAATTAGAAGCAATCTCTATCAAAATAAGCTTTCTCTTCTCCAGCCAAGCCACTAATTATCCCTTCTAACCCAACTCCTCCACTGTACATTCTGGAATTCCAATTCTATGGTTAAAATCGTCTGTACTTCCCTGTGTCTTCAAACTCTTCACTGAAACTTCACATCTCCTAGTTATTAAATTAAAGAGCCTTTCCCTAGGACACCGCTTGGCCCTGTATTACTATCAAAGCAGAGAATGAGATATCTACATCCCACACCTTAAGAGTCCAGTGTTGGTCTTGATTATCTTCATCACTCCTCAAAGCCATTTCTGGACCATTCTTTCCCTCTTATAAAAAATGCTTGCTTACCTATGCTCAAATCAACAATACCACCTTCCACTATCTACTTCTCAACCAGGTAGCGCTTAAGTCACTTTCCCCCCTTCATTAAGACTTTACACCCATATCAGTCCTCATATCATCACCTCAGAGCTTGCCATTCAACAGCCTGTCTATTCTTTGGCCTTGTTATCAACAGGGAGACTCTATTCCATTGTCAACATTTGTTTAATGTAAGTCTTCCCTGCTAGACTAAGCTCCATGAAGATAGAAACCAGAGCTGTCTTGTTCACTGCTGAATGCCAAACACATAGCATAATGCATACTCTTAAATAAGGTGTTTTTTTTCATCCCCACTAAATGCAAATACCGATGGGTACCAGCAGGCCTCTGTGACTTACAAAAAAACTAACAAGGACAATAAAGTGTCTGGGAATCATATATTTTTAAAAAATCAGAGGATGTTTTTCTGAGAGAAAGTATTTGTTGGATGAATAAATAAAGGAAAATGGTAACAGCTATCTTAAAATACAAGAAGGTCAAACATATAGAAAAGAAAAGATTGACAATTCTGAGACTTGGGATGAGGAATTGGCTCTGCTACTAACTAGTGGCTTTATTTAATGTTATTGGCCCTCTGTCTGCTCATCTATAAATTAAAGGCATTAGACCTTCTGGGTTCCATTCTCTTTCATTCATGTCTAACAGTGCTCCTGATGTAGAAAGTAGCCCAACAAGTGTGTTATAAGAAAGCAACCTGAGGACCTAGAGCTATCAAAATATGAATGAAGTTACCTTACAAAAAAAATACTCTAGGAATACTAAGAGATCTAGCAGAGCTTCATACCTGGTTGGACTAGATCAGAAGTAAGCAAACTATAACCCACAGGGCAGCCACTGTTTTTTTTTTTTTTTTTTTTTTTTAAACATCTTTATTGGGGTATAATTGCTTTACAATGGTGTGTTAGTTTCTGCTTTACAACAAAGTGAATCAGCTATACATATACATATGTTCCCATATGTCTTCCCTCTTGCGTCTCCCTCCCTCCCACTCTCCCCATCCCACCCTTCCAGGCTGTCACAAAGCACCAAGCTAATATCCCTGTGCCTTGCGGCTGCTTCCCCCCAGCTATCTACCTTACTACGTTTGTTAGTGTGTATATGTCCATGACTCTCTCTCGCCCTGTCAAAACTCACCCTTCCCCCTCCCCATATGCCTTAAGTCCGTTCTCCAGTAGGTCTGCCGTCTTTATTCCTATCTTACCCCTAGGTTCTTCATGACATTTTTTTCCCTTAAATTCCATATATATGTGTTAGCATACGGTATTTGTCTTTTTCTTTCTGACTTACTTCACTCTGTATGACAGATTCTAGGTCTATCCATCTCATTACAAATAGCTCAATTTCATTTCTTTTTAAGGCTGAGTAATATTCCATTGTGTATATGTGCCACATCTTCTTTATCCATTCATCCGATGATGGGCGCTTAGGTTGTTTCCATGTCCTGGCTATTGTAAATAGAGCTGCAATGAACATTTTGGTACATGACTCTCTTTGAATTTTGGTTTTCTCAGGGTATATGCCAAGTAGTGGGATTGCTGGGTCATATGGTAATTCTATTTGTAGTTTTTTAAGGAACCTCCATACTGTTCTCCACAGTGGCTGAACCAATTCACATTCCCACCAGCAGTGCAAGAGTGTCCCCTTTTCTCCACACCCTCTCCAGCATTTATTGTTTCTTGATTTTTTGATGATGGCCATTCTGACTGGTGTGAGATGATATCTCATTGTAGTTTTGATTTGCATTTCTCTAATGATTAATGATGTTGAGCATTCTTTCATGTGTTTGTTGGCATTCTGTATATCTTCTTTGGAGAAATGTCTATTTAGGTCTTCTGCCCATTTTTGGATGGGGTTGTTTGTTTTTTTGTTATTGAGCTGCATGAGCTGCTTGTAAATTTTGGAGATTAATCCTTTGTCAGTTGCTTCATTTGCAAATGTTTTCTCCCATTCTGAGGGTTGTCTTTTGGTCTTGGTTATGGTTTCCTTTGCTGTGCAAAAGCTTTGAAGTTTCATTAGGTCCCATTTGTTTATTTTTGTTTTTATTTCCATTACTCTAGGAGGTGGGTCAGAAAGGATCTTGCTGTGATTTATGTCATAGAGTGTTCTTCCTATGTTTTCTTCTAAGAGTTTGATAGTTTCTGGCCTTACATTTAGGTCTTTAATCCATTTTGAGCTTATTTTTGTGTATGGTGTTAGGGAGTGATCTAATCTCATACTTTTACATGTACCTGTCCAGTTTTCCCAGCACCATTTATTGAAGAGGCTGTCCTTTCTCCACTGTACATTCCTGCCTCCTTTATCAAAGATAAGGTGTCCATATGTGCGTGGGTTTATCTCTGGGCTTTCTATCCTGTTCCACTGATCTATCTTTCTGTTTTTGTGCCAGTACCATACTGTCTTGATTACTGTTGCTTTGTAATATAGTCTGAAGTCAGGGAGCCTTATTCCTCCAGCTCCTTTTTTCGTTCTAAAGATTGCTTTGGCTATTCGGGGTCTTTTGTGTTTCCATACAAATTGCGAAATTTTTTGTTCTAGTTCTGTGAAAAATGCCAGTGGTAGTTTGATAGGGATTGCATTGAATCTGTAGATTGCTTTGGGTAGTAGAGTCATTTTCACAATGTTGATTCTTCCCATCCAAGAACATGGTATATCTCTCCATCTATTTGTATCATCTTTAATTTCTTTCATCAGTGTCTTATAATTTTCTGCATACAGGTCTTTCGTATCCTTAGGTAGGTTTATTCCTAGATATTTTATTCTTTTTGTTGCAATGGTAAATGGGAGTGTTTTCTTGATTTCACTTTCAGATTTTTCATCATTAGTATATAGGAATGCCAGAGATTTCTGTGCATTAATTTTGTATCCTGCTACTTTACCAAATTCATTGATTAGCTCTAGTAGTTTTCTGGTAGCATCTTTAGGATTCTCTATGTATAGTATCATGTCATCTGCAAACAGTGACAGCTTTACTTCTTCTTTTCCGATTTGGATTCCTTTTATTTCCTTTTCTTCTCTGATTGCTGTGGCTAAAACTTCCAAAACTATGTTGAATAAGAGTGGTGAGAGTGGGCAACCTTGTCTTGTTCCTGATCTTAGTGGAAATGCTTTCAGTTTTTCACCATTGAGGATGATGTTTGCTGTGGGCTTGTCATATATGGCTTTTATTATGTTGAGGAAAGTTCCCTCTATGCCTACTTTCTGGAGGGTTTTTATCATAAATGGGTGTTGAATTTTGTCGAAAGCTTTCTCTGCATCTATTGAGATGATCATATGGTTTTTCTCCTTCAATTTGTTAATATAGTTTATCACATTGATAGATTTGCGTATATTGAAGAATCCTTGCATTCCTGGAATAAACCCCACTTGATCATGGTGTATGATCCTTTTAATGTGCTGTTGGATTCTGTTTTGCTAGTATTTTGTTGAGGATTTTGCATCTATGTTCATCAGTGATATTGGCCTGTAGTTTTCTTTGTTTGTGACATCCTTGTCTGGTTTTGGTATCAAGGTGATAGTGGCTTCGTAGAAGGAATTTGGGAGTGTTCCTCCCTCTGCTATATTTTGGAAGAGTTTGAGAAGGATAGGTGTTAGCTCTTCTCTAAACGTTTGATAGAATTCACCTGTGAAGCCATCTGGTCCTGGGCTTTGGTTTGTTGGAAGGTTTTTAATCACAGTTTCAATTTCAGTGCTTGTGATTGGTCTGTTCATATTTTCTATTTCTTCCTGATTCAGTCTTGGCAGGTTGTGCATTTCTAAGAATTTTGTCCATTTCTTCCAGATTGTCCATTTTATTGGCATAGAGTTGCTTGTAGTAATCTCTCATGATTTTTTTTATTTCTGCAGTGTCAGTTGTTACTTCTCCTTTTTCATTTCTAATTCTATTGATTTGAGTCTTCTCCCTTTTTTTCTTGATGAGTCTGGCTAGTGGTTTATCTATTTTGTTTATCTTCTCAAAGAACCAGCTTTTTAGTGTTATTGATCTTTGCTATTGTTTCCTTCATTTCTTTTTCATTTATTTCTGATCTGATTTTTATGATTTCTTTCCTTCTGCTAGCTTTGGGGTTTTTTTTGTTCTTCTTTCTCTAATTGCTTGAGGTGCAAGGTTAGGTTGTTTCTTCGAGATGTTTCCTGCTTCTTAAGGTGGGCTTGTAGTGCTATAAACTTCCCCCTTAGAACTGCTTTTGCTGCATCCCATAGGTTTTGGGGTCGTTGTGTCTCCATTGTCATTTGTTTCTAGGTATTTTTTTATTTCCTCTTTGATTTCTTCAGTGATCACTTCATTATTAAGTAGTGTATTGTTTAGCCTCCATGTGTTTGTATTTTTTAAAGATCTTTTCCTGTAAATTGATATCTAGTCTCATGGCGTTGTGGTCAGAAAAGATACTTGATACAATTTCAGTTTTCTTAAATTTACCAAGGCTTGATTTGTGGACCCAAGATATGATCTATCCTGGAGAATGTTCCATGAGCACTTGAGAAAAATGTGTATTCTGTTGTTTTGGATGGAGTGTCCTATAAATATCAATTAAGTTCATCTTGTTTAATGTATCATTTAAAGCTTGTGTTTCCTTATTTATTTCATTTTTGGATGATCTGTCCATGGGTGAAAGTGGGGTGTTAAAGTCCCCTACTATGAATGTGTTACTGTTGATCTCCCCTTTTATGGTGGTTAGTATTTGCCTTATGTATTGAGGTGCTCCTATGTTGGGTGCATAAATATTTACAATTGTTATATCTTCTTCTTGGATCGATCCCTTGATCATTATGTAGTGTCCTTCTTTGTCCCTTTTAATAGTCCTTATTTTAAAGTCTATTTTGTCTGATATGAGAATTGCTACTCCAGCTTTCTTTTGGTTTCCATTTGCATGGAATATCTTTTTCCATCCCCTTACTTTCAGTCTGTATGTGTCTCTAGTTCTGAAGTGGGTCTCTTGTAGGACAGCATATATAAGGGTCTTGTTTTTGTATCCATTCAGCCAATCTGTGTCTTTTGGTGGGAGCATTTAGTCCATTTACATTTAAGGTAATTATCGATATGTATGTTCCTATTTCCATTTTATATATTGTTTTGGGTTCGCTACTATAGGTCATTTCCTTCTCTTGTGTTTCGTGTCTAGAGAAGTTCCTTTAGCATTTGTTGTAAAGCTGGTTTGGTGGTGCTGAACTCTCTCAGCTTTTGCTTGTCTGTAAAGGTTTTTAATTTCTCCATCAAATGTGAATGAGATCCTTGCTGGGTAGAGTAGTCTTGGTTGCAGGCTATTCTCCTTCATCACTTTCAGTATGTCCTGCCACTCCCTTCTGGCTTGTAGGGTTTCTGCTGAGAGATCAGCTGTTAACCTTATGGGGATTCCCTTGTGTGTTATTTGTTGTTTTTCCCTTGCTGCTTTTAATATGCTTTCTTTGTATTTAATTTTTGACAGTTTGATTTAATATGTGTCTTGGCGTGTTTCTCCTTGTATTTATCCTGTATGGGACCCTCTGTGCTTCCTGGACTTGATTAACTATTTCCTTTCCCATATTAGGGAAGTTTTCAACTATAATCTCTTCAAATATTTTCTCAGTCCCTTTCTTTCTTTCTTCTTCTTCTGGAACCCCTATAATTTCGAATGTTGGTGCGTTTTCATGTTGTCCCAGAGGTCTCTGAGACTGTCCTCAGTTCTTTTCATTCTTTTTTCTTTATTCTGCTCTGCAGTAGTTATTTCCACTACTTTATCTTCCAGGTCACTTATCCGTTCTTCTGCCTCAGTTATTCTGCTATTGATCCTATCTAGAGTGCTTTTAATTTCATTTATTGCATTGTTCATCGTTGCTTGTTTCATCTTTAGTTCTTGTAGGTCCTTGTTAACTGTTTCTTGCATTTTGTCCATTCTACTTCCAAGATTTCGGATCATCCTTACTATCATTATCCTGAATTCTTTTTCAGGTAGATTGCCTATTTCCTCTTCATTTGTTAGGTCTGGTGGGTTTTTATCTTGCCTCCTTCATCTGCTGTGTGTTTTTCTGTCTTCTCATTTTGCTTATCTTACTGTGTTTGGGGTCTCCTTTTTGCAGGCTGCAGGTTCGTAGTTCCCGTTGTTTTTGATGTCTGTCTCCAGTGGCTAAGGTTGTTTCAGTGGGTTGTGTAGGCTTCCTGGTGGAGGGGGACTAGTGCCTGTGTTGTGCTGGATGAGGCGGATCTTGTCTCTCTAGTGGGCAGGTTCACATCTGGTGGTGTGTTTTGGGGTGTCTGTGGCCTTATTATGATTTTAGGCAGCCTCTCTGCTAATGGGTGGGGTTGTGTTCCTGTTTTGCTAGTTGTTTGGCATAGGTTGTCCAGCACTGTGGCTTGCTGGTCGTTGAGTGAAGCTGGGTGCTGGTGTTAAGATGGAGGTCTCTGGGAGATTTCCGCTGTTTAATATTCTGTGGAGCTGGGAGGTCTCTTGTTGACCAGTGACCTGAAGTTGGCTCTCCTACCTCAGAGGCAGAGCCCTGACTCCTGGCTGGAGCACCAAGAGCCTTTCATCCACACGGCTCAGAATAAAAGGGAGAAAAAGTAGAGAGAATTAGTAGAAGTATGAGGAAAAGAAAGAAGGAAAGGAGGAAAGGAAGGAAGGAAGAAAGAAGCAAAGAAGGAAAGAAAGGAGGGAGGGAGGGAGGGAGGAAGGAAGGGAAGGAGGGAAAGAAGGAAAAAAAAGACAGAAAGATGATGCAGTAAAATAAATAAAGTATAATATAGTTATTGAATTAAAAAATATTTAGAAAAAAAAAAAGGGACGGATAGAACCTTAGGACAAATGTTGGAAGCAAAGCTATACAGAGAAAATCTTACACAGAAGCATACACATACACCTTCACAAAAAGAGGTAAAGGGGGAAAAATCATAAATCCTGCTCCCTGAGACCACCTCCTCAATTTGGGGTGATTCGTTGTCTAAAGGAGGGAGGGAAGGAAGGAAAGAAAGAAAGAACGAAGGTAAAGTATAATAAAGTTATTACAATTAAACTTAATTATTAAGAAAAAGAATTTTTTAAAAAAAGTCATGGACGGATAGAGCCCTAGGACAAATGGTGGAAGCTAGAGTATACAGACTAGATGTCACACAGGAGCATACACGTACACCTTCACAAAAAGAGGAAAAGGGAAAAAAATCATAGATTTCGCTCCTAAATTCCACCTCTTCAATTTGGGATCATTCCTTGTCTATTCAGGTATTCCACAGATGCAGGGTATATCAAGTTGATTGTGGAGCTTTAATCCGCTGCTTCTGTGGCTGCTGGGAGAGATTTCCCTTTCTCTTCTTTGTTTTCACAGCTCACAGGAGCTCAGCTTTGGATTTGGCCCTGCCTCTGCGTGTAGGTCGCTGGAGGGCGTCTGTTTTTTCGCTCAGACAGGACGGGGTTAAAGCAGCCGCTGATTCGGGGCCTCCGGCTCACTCAGGCCGGGGGTTGGGGGGATGGGGGGCCACTGCGTGCGGGGCGGGCCTGCGGCGGCAGAGGCAGCGTGACGTTGCGGCAGAGGCCGGCGTGACGTTGCACCAGCCTGAGGCCCGCCGTGCGTTGTCCCGGGGAAGTTGTCCCTGGATCCCGGGAACCTGGCAGTGGCGGGCTGCACAGGCTCCGCGGAAGAGGGGTGTGGAGAGTGACCTGTGCTCGCACACAGGACCCTTTGGTGGCGGCAGCAGCAGCCTTAGCGTCTCCCGCCCGTCTCTGGGGTCCGCGGTTTTAGCCGCGGCTCGCGCCTGTCTCTGGGGTTTGCGCTTTCAGCCGCGGCTCGCGCCCGTCTCGGGGGCTCGCGCCCTCAGCCGCAGCTCGCGCCCGTCTCTGGGGTTTGCGCTTTCAGCCGCGGCTCGCGCCCGTCTCGGGGGCTCGCGCCCTCAGCCGCGGCTCGCGCCCGTCTCTGGGGTTCGCGCTTTTAGCCGCGGCTCGCGCCCGTCTCTGGAGTTCCTTTAAGCAGCGCTCTTAGAGCCCTCTCCTCGCGCACCAGGAGACAAAGAGGGAAGAAAAAAGTCTCTTGCCTCTTCGGGCCGGTGCAGGCTTTTCCCCGAACTCCCTCCCGGCTAGTCGTGGTGCACTAACCCCTTCAGGCTATGTTCAAGCCGCCAACCCCAGTCCTCTCCCTGAGCTCCGTCCAAAACCAAAACCCGAGCCTGAGCTCGCAGCCCCGCCCGCCCCGGTGGGTGAGCAGCAAGCCTCTCGGGTTGGTGAGTGCTGGTCGGCACCGATCGTCTGTGCAGGAATCTCCCCGCTTTGCCCTCCGCACCCGTCGCTGTGCACTACTCCGCGGTCCCGAAACTCCCCCCTCTGCCTCCCGCAGTCTCCGCCCGCGGAGGGGCTTCCTAGTGTGTGGAACTTTTCCTCCTTCACAGCTCCCTCCCACTGGTGCAGGTGCCGTCCTTATTCTTTTGTCTCTGTTTTTTCTTTTGCCCTACCCAGTTACGTGGGGAGTTTCTTGCCTTTTGGGAGGTCTGAGGTCTTCTGCCAGCCTTCAGTAGGAGTTCTGTAGGAGTTGTTCCACGTGTGGATGTATTTCTGGTGTATCCGTGGGGAGGAAGGCGATCTCCGCGTCTTACTCTTCCGCCATCTTCAAGGTCCCCCCCCCACTGTTTATGTAATAAATAAAGTTTCACTGGGACACAGCTACACCCATTCGTTCAAGGACTGTCTGTGACTGCTTTTTCCTGCTACAAAGGCAGAGTTGGATACTAGTCAACATACGGTCCACAAAGCCTAAAATATTTATTAGCTGGCACCTTAAGAAAAAGTTTGCTGACCCTGGTCTGTATGATCTAAAAGGTTCATTTTATATTATTATACACTGAAGATGAAAAGAGTTGCATTAAAATGCTCTTAAATGGAGTATAGGGATAAAACAGGAAAAAAGAGTAAGTAGAGAAAATAGATCAAACATGATCTCAGTTCACCTCCTGGTGATTACACTAGCTTCTCTCTGAATTAGTGGATGACTCATCTTCCAATCACTGAAACCTTCTATTCCAAGAATATACAAGATAAAACAAGCATTAAAAATTTAACACGCACCTGCCCTCCTTCACTTTTTGTGCATTCCCTCGACATATGTAGTTTTCAATGTAGCCATCACTGCAGTTGATTTTTGACCAGTCTGGGTCACAAACATCCAAGAAGTGAGGCCGCAGTCTGCCTATCGAATACTTGGCAATATCAGTCAGGGACTGACTAGCAGCTGCACCAAATAAAAATGTTCCAATGGCTTTGTAAATAGTGGCTATGTAGTTATTCCTGATAAAGGAATTCGAGTGCAAGAGGTTAAAGTAAACAGATAGGGTTTCTCCAACAATCATCTGAAAAAAAAAAAAACAGAAAAATAATGTTAAAGCAGCAACCAGGCACTTTAAACAAAGTAAAAAATAGAAAAGAAAATGGTAAATCACAATAAAATATTTGTTTTAAAAATACCTCCCCGCTTTTTTCCTTTTCAAATGGAGAACAGGATATCTAATTCTAGACCACAAAAAAAGGTGTCAGAGCAATTGATACTTTGCTTACAGAGCAATGGCAAAGCCAAAATAATTTCAAAGTCTACCTTGAAACAATAAAACCTTATTTATTTACTTGTATTCAAATAAACTAAGCCTTAATAAGTAGACAATGATGTATCATGGAGGATAAAAAACATGGTTTTTCAAAGAATACAAACTTCCCAATTAGAATATCCCTTACATAAGTACTTTTATCTGACAGAGTCTGCATTTGCATCAAACATTCCTTTGAATCAAAAATATTCATCATGTTAAAAAGGGTAAAACAGTCCCACAGAGAGGAAAAAGCCAATATAATAAAAGCAGGGATCAAACACAGAGGCCAAAGGGTACAGAGGGCAGAGATCAGCTGTCAAGGCCTCCCAGTCCTGCCTCTCCCGGAGACATTTAGGGCTGGATTCCTTAACAAGTCTCATTAAAAGACCAAACACACACTTGATGCTCTCCTTCTCCAATACAACATTTCAAGTGATTCCTTCCTCTTTTAATTTTCACTGACTTTTGTAAAATGGGAGTCAGAGACTTCCCAGATTCTATTAGAGTGTGTGTGTGAGCACGCACCAGTGTAATTAAAGGCATAAAAAGGTTTTCAAATACTTCCCAAGTTCACAGGCCAATATCCTGAGAAATTTGAAAAAATACTGAATGGCAACATTACAAAAAATTAAAATTGCTGATAAAATAAGCCACACTCTAGCTACCTGAGACCAAAATAAACACTTAAAAAAAATTCTGCTTGCTAATTTATGTTGGGGGTGGATATAAATCACAAAGTTTCACTTAAGAGTTTCACTGCTTCGTCTTAAATTTACATAAACAATTTTACAAAGCATTCAAACATTTCTATTAGTGACGACTAATTATCTTCAGGGTGAGCCTTACCACAGATGAAATAAATGGTTGCCTCCTGAAAGGGATTTCAAGAACCAGATATCAAAAATTTTTTCCTCATCTGGCTCAAAGGCTCCTAGAATTCCATAATTAGAATGTTATAACTTTGACAACTAGACTATGAACTCTACAAAAGCAAGAATGAATTTTTAGTTCAACAGAAAACTAGTACCACCATAGTGACCTAAAACAGAGCTGGTGGTCAGTAAATTTCAATTCAAGGTGCTGCCTCTTGGGTAAAAGGTAAACACCCTTAATTTAAACATGTTAAACCCCACAGAAATATATTCCTCATTATAATCCTTAATGTGAATGACTTAATCAAACCTTTGCTGAGAACAGGCCTCACAGGAGAGGAAAACCACACGCACTTCTGAGGATACCATACCTCCCCAACTGTGCTTAGGGTCCTCCCTGGCGACTGCCCTAGAGGCCTTGAATTAAAGTATATTACAGTCTCCTCAGGCTGTTAAGGTGTTCCAGCAACTGCCTTGATAGATTAGCAGCAAGAAAGGATATCTCTAATGTTTTGTTATGGAGTTGATCTTTGATAATTTGAAATATATACCAAATATATTAGTCAACCACAATTTGAGCAGTCAAAACTTCCACTTCTCAGCTATCAGCTCTTCTTGTGTAAGCACTCAACTACTTTCCAAAAACAAGTACTGGTCTCTGTGAGTCTTCCTAGTCATAATGATCATTGTTTAGGGCCACCCAAACCCTGGTTCCTGCCACTGATGACCGAAAATCAGTTCACTAGGAACATTCAGAGCACTGGGCACAGATTAAAAGTTGATCTACAGAAGTGGTATATGCTGAAACTTAGCCCTTAATTCTGGGAAAGGGTGTGAGGGGTTCTAAAGCCAACAAATGCTAGGTCGACTTACATCATTTTTTTATTATATAAAAAATAGACAGTAGAGATGTCCTAAATTAATTCTTCTAAATTAAATGCAGGGATGTGTCTGTGCATTGCACTACACATGCAAGACATATTTTCGTTTCATTTTAATACCTTATCTTGCCCTTTGAGCCATTTATACCAACTCAGCCTCTGGTGAAGTCCACGCTTAAATTAACTGTGCCCTAATCTTAGAGCTGAGATTACTGGCCACGCATTATTTACTACTCCAAATAAAGACAGGATAAATTATTAAAGAACTAAAGATGATGTTTGTGGAGTAAAACAGAATACTTTGAAGATCAAAGCTAATAATTATCTAAATCAATGTGATTCAACCATTTAAAACCTATGTACCAGAGTATTTTCTCACCATCTTCTTTATACTTCCACCAACCAAGATAATTTTATACATCTCTACACTGTCACTACAGTTATGTGTCTTCCACTCAGGACCCACCTTCCCAAAGAACAGTCTAAAATCACTGACGTACTTCCACTCCTTCCTAAATATGTCTAAATACCTCCATTCCCTTTATTCTACTGAATATCTCTCCAAAAAAGTCAAAATGGTCTCATCAGATCAAACAGATTTTTATCAACCCAAATCTTAACTTCTCAGTAGTATAAAACCTCACTGACTATTTTGTCCTTATTGAAATTCTCCCTTGGCTTCTGAGAAACTATATTAATTCTGATTCTCTATCGGGCTCCCTCAATCACTCATATGTGTGGATCATTTGCAAGTCAAATCAAAGGCCTGGTATGAAGTCCCAATCACAGTCCTGATTTTTTTTTTTAAGAAATAATTTACTTTCTAGAAATTAAATTAAACATGTACAAGTCTAACCAAGTGCTGCCTGAAAGAAGCTGAGTTAGTGAATAAACTGAAATTATTTTAAATTAGTACATAAAACCACTGCCCTAAGCAGTGTTTGTCTTTGTTGATACAGTTGATATGAAAAAAGTACTTTTACAGCACCTTTAAACAGTCTGCTCTTTTTAAGGAAAACTACACTCAACTTACTTGCTGTTTTACAAAGATAACTTTCTCACAGGTGATGGTGAAATAATCAAAACTTCCAAGTTAATAAAATACAAATAACAAGTTTTGCTAACTGAGTGTCTGTCACATTCTGCGCTAGCTGTGCAGGCTACACAGCACCCTGTCCTGTTGCAGGCCTCTGGTCTGTAGCAGATTTCTGTAGTTTTGCTTATGCAGCATCCTTCTTACTGAGATACAAACAAAAGTAGAATTGAAAGACAAGTACATTTGTAGCAGTGTTTGAGTACTTGAATCTTGTCTGAAATCAGCTACTATTTGCAGAAGAGTCCTACTAAAATTTTTATATTTAAAGAGCTATTCTCTCAGAAACACATACTTTATTTTTATTTATTTATTTATTTATTTATTTAGGCTGCATCGGGTCTTCATTGCTGTGCACCAGCTTTCTCTAGTTGTGGCGAGCGGGGGCTACTCTTCATTGTGGTGCGTGGGCTTCTCATTGCAGTGGCTTCTCTTGTTGCAGATCATGGGTTCCAGGCACACGGGCTTCAGTAGTTGTGGCACTCGGGCTCAGTAGCTGTGGCTCGCGGGCTCTAGAGCGCAGGCTCAGTAGTTGTGGCGCACGGGCTTAATTGCTCCGCGGCATGTGGGATCTTCCTGGACCAGGGCTCGAACCCGTGTCACCTGCACAGGCAGGCGGATTCTTAACCACTGCGCCACTAGGGAAGTCCCAGAAACATATACTTTAAAAAAAAGACCCTAATACTCATACTCCCTCTTTAATGGAAGGATCATAGGCTTGGCTTTCTTTCTTTTAATAGTAAACTCAGTGTAAAGATCTGTCTAGATTAAACAAACCACTGATTTCTTAAAACTTCACTACACTGTAGGAGAGTCACCAACATTACGGCAAAATCTCTCAAGTTTCATTCCAGCACCTAGGACATGTCAGGGTCCATGGCAACAGTGAGGATACCAAGATGAACAAGGCACCACCTCTACCTTCAAGGAGCTCAGAGTCTTGCAAAACAAACATTTGTATAGCAGAGGTTTTCTTTTATTAATTATATACCACATATTATGAGTTGATTAACTTTTAGTGCTAACAAGGAGCTGTGATCATTCTGCAATAAGACATTAAATTTCTAAATCCAGAAGATTTGTTTTGTTTTTTAATAAACTCCAGAACAGACAAGCTAGATATGCTATTATCTTTTTGGTCTATCTCCTGGATGAGACCATATTTTCTGCTTGTAACACAAATCTTATTTCTAAAGTTACAAGTTATGGAGCATAAAACTAATTAAAGTCATAGAATCCGAGTCAAGCGATTATAAAAATCATGTAGTCTAATCACTTGATATCTTCTCTCCAGAGCACATTCCCTAAGCATTCCCACCTGAAATCCTAGAAAACAATAATTACTACAGTGTTTTAGTACCAGTAAAAATTCTTTGTCGTGTTCACTTCTAATTATATATAGAATTCAGGCTCTTCTATTTCTGCCGTTATCTAAAAATTCTTTAAAGTAAACTAAACATGGGTTAAATGAAGTCTTAACACCTGTTAAGACTTTTCTAGAACTCAGTAACTAGAAAGTCAGTTCATATGCACAGTCTCAATAAATTATAAAATAATATCCTAGGTAAAAAGTATGCTAGAAATACATTGATATAATAGTCATCTATTGCATTATTACTGAAACAATAGCAAATTGGAGCTCTAAAAAAAATCACAGTGACTTAGAAAGGTTAGCATAAAACCTACACATGTTCAGTAAGGTTCTTCTGATTATACATTGTTGCTCTTTTGGCTCCACTTAAAACAGCTGAGATTATTTTGATCAAATAACATTAAAGGTTAAAAAAAAACATTGTTTTAGAGGGTTATACATTCAATCATTAACAGGTTAACACAAAACTAAGCCAACTGCCCAAAAGTGATAAACTTGGAAAAGTGGATTTAACTTACAACGATAATACTGAATGGAATGATTATTCCACCTAATAACGGATAAGGTATGGTGTCTTCTTTGTAAGGGTACTTGATGGACTCATCATTACAGAATAATCCTCGTTGGAAAGGGGTATGCCTTGAAGTAAGAATTGCAAAAGGCAATCCAGCTAGCAAAAGGAATAAATGAAAATATCATTAAAAAGGAATATCAAAACTAATTAATGGTGATAATTATCCCAGAGACCATGTTTAAAAATACATTTGCCACAAAAATAATAAGAGCACATGGAAAAAGGAAATGCAGCAACACATGCAACAGAAGTTAGAAAAATTATAGTTTAGGGTACAGATCTTTTCTCTACAGGAAACAATGCCTCCAAATCCTCTATCAACCAATTTAACCAAGAGCGACTTCTTCCCTTTGTTTCTGCCCAAATACACTAAACTGATTTTAGGGGAAAAAAAATATCTTCTCATGCTCTTGTTGTCATTTAATCATAGGGTTTTCAACACTATTTTCAAACCACTTTGTCAGGAGCTTTACTTCCAAAAGGTTGAAAACAGCATTTTGACATTCCCCATTTTATCTTGATATTACTACCATATTTGGTCAGGTCACGGTCACTGGCTAAGCTATCAGAGTATCTAAATAAAGTTTATCCACTCATTTCTGTACTGTCTACAGCAAGTTTAGAGCTGCTATGAAAAGGAGTCTAAACTTAAACCAAGCTTCTTAAGAAAAGATGGACAACAGAGTCAAGCACAAAAGCACCTAAAAGAGCTCTCTCTTTTTTTCATCATCAATGTTTTCCCTAAAGATCACGTCTCACACTCATCTCATCTCAAAATGTCTAAACTTTTGTCTAAATGTGAACTTTAAGAATTCAGTCCTCCTTTACTTCATCACTGCACCCAGCATCCTGATTAATACTGACCAGGACTGCTTTCTAAGAGATAGAGTTTAGCAGAAACCCTCAACATGAGTTCTGCTTCAAGACTTTTCCAGGTATGGATGATTCTCTCCCTAAGTGACCCATTCTCCCAGCAGTAATACCATAATAACCACTAAGCTAACATATTCACTGTATATTCAGGTGTTCTTTCCATGAAGCTCTAAGTCTTGATGACCATTTACAGTTTCTCATCAACTCTGCTAAGCCCTAAAGGCTCAATGACAACCAAGCTTCTGCCACTCTGCCTGATGCATAGACTACAAGTATCAAATGTGTTCAATCTACAAGGGCCAAATGAAAAGGAGAAGCCCATTACTGGTTCTTTTTATTTACCTTCCTGTTTTTCATTTAGACTCTGAATACATAAACCAAAGTTTATTTTTTTGTGTTAACCAATTTGCCAAGCTGTTAAACCATTAGAAGTCTTTATGATGCAAGCAGTGGCCAAGATGGCAGAGAAGGAAGACCCTGAGCTCACCTCCTTCAACAGGCACAGCAAAATCATGATTACTTACAGAGCAACTATCCATAAGAGTGACCCGAAGATTAGCAGAAAAGATCTTCTGCAGCTAAAGCTATAAAGAAGAAACCACAACAAGTAGAAAGGGTGAAGATGCAGTATCGTCATCACCCATATTCCCAGTGTAGGCAACCCACAAATGGGAGAATAATTACAATTGCAGAGGTTCTCCCCAAGCAGCAAAAGGTCCTAGCTCCACATCAGGCTCCTCAACCCGGGGGTGTACACAAGTAATATGAACCTCCAGACTGTTTGGCTCTGAAAGCCAGTAGGGCTTACTTCTGGGAGAGCCAGAGGGCTGTGGGAAATAAAGACTCCACTCTTAAGAGAGCACAAACAAAATCTCATATGTTTCAAGACCCAGGGCAGAAGCAGTTATTTGAATGGAGCTTGGGTAGGACCCACTTGCTGATCTTGGAGAGACTCCCAGGAGGCAGAAGGCAACTGAAACTCTCTCTGGGAACAACGACACTGGCAGCAGCCATTTTGGGAAGCTCATCCCACCACCAGGACACTGGTGCTGCTAAGTGCCACTTTAGAATCCTCCCTCTAGCCAGTCAGTGGCAGACCAGCCCTGCCCACCAGACAGCACCAGCCCTGGGATGCCCCAAGCCAGGCAGCTAGGTGGGCAGGAACACAGACCTACCCACCAGCAGGTTGATTGCTGTAGAACCCCCAGAGCCCCCAGCCATCCCAGTACATGACACCACCCACCATAGGACCCAGGACCTGGACCCACCTACAAGTGGGTCCCCACCAGCACTGGGACCCCCGGGAACCACTCACATACACACACACACACACACACACACACACACACACACACACACACACACACAGCTAGTCGTCTGACCCAGCCCCACCCACCAGTGGGCCAGCACTAGCCCCAGTCCCGGCCTCACACACCAGGGGTCTGGCACCAGCCCCGAGATCTGATGGGCCCCAGCCCCACCCACCTGTGGCAGACACCACCCCCAGAACCCCCAAGGCCCTGCAGCCACAAACTCTGGGCCCAGGCACTGCCCACAGAGGGCCAACACCAGCTCCAGAACTTTCAGGCCCCACAGCCAAAGACCCCAGGAGCTGGTTCTGCCCATCAGTGGGCCGGCACTAGCCCCAGGTCCTCCTGGGCCCCGACACTGCCCACCAGCAAGCCAACCCAAGCCCCAGGACCACCACAGCCCCCAACAGCAAGTTGCGTAAAGACCCGGCCCAGCCACTAGTAGTCTGGCACCACCCCAGACACCCAGGGCCCTGGCCCTGCCCAACAGCAGGCCAACACCAGCTGCAGGACACCTTGGGCCCCTTGGCCAGCCATGTCAGAATCCAGCCAACCACCTGCAGGCCACTACCAGGTTGGGTGGTGGGTGGCCATGCAGCCAGTCAAGCCATGACCCAGCCCCACCCACCACCCAACCCCATCCACCAGCAGTTGGCAGCCTCCACACAAGGCAGAGCCTGGCAACCAACAGGACTGAGGGCCACCAACGCACACCGGTACACCCACAATTGTCAGCCAGCCACAAAAGAAGGACCCATGCAGCCCCTATAGAGGGAACCCATAGAACACAAAGCTCTGGTGACCAGAGAGGAGTATGCTGCTGGGCCACATAGGACATCTCCTACATAAAGCCACTTCTCCAAGATCAGGAAATGTAACCAACCTACCAAATACACAGAAATAAAAACAGTGAATCACGCAAATTGAGGAAACAGAGAAAAACATTCCAAGTAAAGAAACAAGATAAAACCACAGAAGAACTAAAAGTGAAGTGGAGATAAGCAACCTACCTGAAAAAGAGTTTAAGATAATGATCATAAAGATGTTCAAGAACTTGTGAGAAGAATGAATGAACAGTTAGAAAATATAAAGAAGAACCAAACAGCACTGAAAAATGCAATAACTGAAATAAAAAATACTCTAGAAGGAATCAACAGAACATTATATGATACAAAGGAACTGGAAGGCAGAATTGTGTAAATCACTGAAACTGAACAGAAAAAAAAAAAGAATAAAAACAAATGAGGAGAGTTTAAGAGACTTCTGGGAAAACATCCAGGTCCAGGAAGCACAGAGAGTCTCAAACAGGATCAACCTAAAAAGCAGCCCACCAAGAACATTATAATTAAAATGGCAAAAATTAAAAATAAAGAAACAACATTGAAAGCAGCAAGGTAAAAGCAACAAGTTACCTACAAGGGAACCCCCACAAAGCAACAAGTTACCTACAAAGGAACCCCCATAAAGCTATCAGCTAACTTCTCAGCAGAAATTCTGCAGGCCAGAGGGAGTGACACAATGTATTTAAAGAGATGAAAAGTAAAAACCTACAACCAAGAATACTCTACCCTGCAAGACTTTCACTCAGATGTGAAAGAGAGATCAAAGTTTTACAAAACAAGCAAAAGCTAAGAGATGAACACCAGTACAAGCTTGGACTATGTAACAAATTTTGGCAAAGCCAGCCAGGATCCTTGCTACTCATGACTAGCCAGCCTGATAGGGGAATTTTCGGGTAAGTCCCTAGCAGTTGCCAGGATCACTTGTCCTGAGGACCTTCCCTTCAAAATGGCCCAAAGCCAGAAACTAACACAACATTGAAAAGCAATTATACTCCAATAAAGATATAAAATTAAAAAAAAATTCCCCAAAGCAGCACCGGCTGCCCCAGTGCTTGGCAGTTGGAAAAAGGAATCAACGTTTGGGAGCAGCTGAAAGGCTCCACACAGTAAGGTTGTTTGGGCAGATAGCTGCAAAGTTGGCTGTGTAGTACAGTTTTGACCTCCGGTTTCTGGCTTTGAAAGTCTTCACAATGGAGCGCATTTTATATGCAACCATGGAACAGGCCGCGTGGCTGACGGGGTCTTGGTGCTCCGGCCGGCTATGAGGCCTGAGCCTCTGAGGTGGGAGAGCTGAGATCAGGACAGTGGACCACCAGATACCTCCCAGCTCCACATAATATCAATCAGCAAGAGCTCGCCCAGAGATCTCCGTATCAACACTAAAAACCAGATCCACATGACGACCAGCAAGGACCAGTGCCAGACACCCCATGCCAAACAACTACCAAGACAGGAACACAAGCCCACCCATTAGCAGAGAGCCTGCCTAAAACCATAATAAGGTCACAGACACCCCAAAACACACCACCGGACTCAGTCCTACTCACCAGAAAGACAAGATCCAGCTTCACCCACCAGAACAGAGGCACCAGTCCCCTCCACCAGGAAACCTACACAACCCACTGAACCAGCCTTACCCACTGGGGGTAGACACCAAAAACAACAGGAACTGCGAACCTGCAGCCTGCAAAAAGGAGACCCCAAACACAGTAAGTTAAGCAAAATAAGAAGACAGAGAAATATGCAGCAGATGAAGGAGCAAAGTAAAAACCCACCAAAACAAACAAATGAAGAGGAAACAGGCAGTCTACCTGAAAAAGAATGCAGAGTAATGATAGTAAAGATGATCCAAAATCTTGGAAATAGAATGGAGAAAATACATGAAACATCTAACAAGGACCAAGAAGAACTAAAGAACAAACAAACAATGATGAACAACACAATAAATGAAATTGGAAATTCTCTAGAAGGAATCAATAGCAGTATAACTGAGGCAGAAGAATGTGTAAGTAACCTGGAAGATAAAATAGTGGAAATAACTACCGCAGAGCAGAACAAAGAATGAAAAGAATTGAGGACAGTCACAGACATCTCTGGGACAACATTAAATGCACCAACATTCGAATCATAGGGGTCCCAGAATAAGAGAAAAGAAAGGGACTGAGAAAATATTTGAAGAGATTACAGTTGAAAACTTCCCTAATATGGGAAAGGAAATACTCAATCAGGTCCAGGAAGTGCAGAAAGTACCATACAGGGTAAATCCAAGGAGAAACACACCAAGACACATATTAATCAAACTATCAGAAATTAAATACAAAGAAAAAACATTAAAAGCAGCAAGGGAAAAGCAACAAATAACATACAAGGGACTCCCCATAAGTTTAACAGTGGATCTTTCAGCAGAAACTCTGCAAGCCAGTAGGAAGTGGTAGGACATATTTAAAGTGATGAAAGGGAAAAACGTACAATCAAGATTACTCTACCCAGCAAGGATCTCATTCAGATTAGACGGAAAATTAAAACCTTTATAGACAAGCAAAAGCTAAGAGAATTCAGCACCACCAGCTCTACAACAAATGCTAAAGGAACTTCTCTAAGCAGGAAACATAAGAGAAGGAAAAGACCTACAGTAACAAACCTAGAACAATTAAGAAAATGGTAATAGGAACATACATATTGATGATTACCTTGAATGTAAGTGGATTAAATGCTCCAACCAAAAGACACAGACTGGCTGAATGGATACAAAAATAAGACCCATATATATGCTGTCTACAAGAGACCCACTTCAGGCCTAGGGACACATACAGACTGAAAGTGAGGGGATGGAAAAAGATATTCCATGCAAATGGAAATCAAGAGAAAGCTGGAGTAGCAATTCTCATATCAGACAAAAGAGACTTTAAAATAAAGACTATTACAAGAGACAAAGAAGGGCACTATATAATGGTTAAACAATCAATCCAAGAAGAAGAAATAAGAATTGTAAATACTCATGCACCCAACAGAGGAGGACCTCAATAAGGCAAATGCTAACAGCCAGAAAAGGGAGAATTGACAGTAACACAATAATAGTAGGGGACATTAACACCCCACTTTCACCAATGGACAGATCATCCAAAATGAAAATAAATAAGGAAACACAAGCTTTAAATGATACATTAAACAAGATGGACTAAATTGATATTTACAGGACATTCCATCCAAAAACAACAGAATACACTTTCTTCTCAAGTGCTCATGGGACATTCTCCAGGATAGATCATATCTTGGGTAACAAATCAAGCCTTGCTAAATTTAAGAAAATTGAAATCGTTATCAAATATCTTTTCTGACCACAATGCTACTGAACTAGATATTAATTACAGGAAAAAAAACTGTAAAAAATACAAACACATGGAGGCTAAACAATACACTACTAAATAACCAAAAGATCACTGAAGCAATCAAAGAGGAAATCAAAAAACTACCTAGAAACAAATGACAATGAAAACCCAACAATCCAAAAAATCAGATCAGAAATAAATGAAATAGAAACAAAGAAAACAATAGCAAAGATCAATAAAACTAAAAGCTGGTTCTTTGAGAAGATAAACAAAATTGATGAACCTTTAGCCAGATTCACAAAGAAAAAGAGGGAGAAGACTCAAATCAACAGAATTAGAAATGAAAAAGTAGAAGTAACAACTGACACTGCAGAAATACAAAGGATCATGAGAGATTGCTACAAGCAACTCTACGCCAATAAAATGGACAACCTAGAAGAAATGGACAAATTCTTACAAAAGCACAATCTTCCCAGACTGAACCAGGAAAAAACAGAAAAAATAAACAAACCAATCACAAGTAATGAAATTGAAACTGTGATTAAAAATCTTCCAACAGGGCTTCCCTGGTGGCAGTGGTTGGGAGTCTGCCTGCCAATGCAGGAGATACGGGTTCACGCCCTGGTCCAGGAAGATCCCACATGCTGCAAAGCGGCTGGGCCCATGAGCCATGGACGCTGGGCCTGCGCATCTGGAGCCTGTTGCTCCGCAATGGGAGAGGCCATAGCAGTGAGAGACCCGCGTACCGCAAAAAAAAAAAAAAGAAAATCTTCCAACAAACAAAAGCCCAGGACCAGACGGATTCACAGGAGAATTCTATCAAACATTTAGAGAAGAGCTAATACCTATCCTTCCCAAACTCTTCCAAAATATAGCAGAGGGAGGAACACTCCCAAACTCATTCCACGAGGCCACCATCACCCTGATACCAAAACCAGACAAAGATGTCACGAAAAAAAGAAAACTACAGGCCAATATCACTGATGAACATAGATGCAAAAATCCTCAACAAAATACTAGCAAACAGAATCCAACAGCACATTAAAAGGATCATACACCATGATCAAGTGGGGCTTACCCCAGGAATGCAAGGATTCTTTAATATATGCAAATCAATGTGATAAACCATATTAACAAATTGAAGGGTAAAAACCATATGATAATCTCAATAGATGCTGAAGAAGCTTTCGACAAAATTCAACACCCATTTATTATAAAAACTCTCTGGAAAGTAAGCATAGAGGGAACTTACCTCAACATAATAAAGGCCATATATGACAAACCCACAGCCAACATCATTATCAGTGGTGAAAAACTGAATGCATTTCCACTAAGATCAGGAACAAGACAAGGTTGCCCACTCTCACCACTATTATTCAACATAGTTTTGGAAGTTTTACCCACAGCAATCAGAGAAGAAAAGGAAATAAAAGGAATCCAAATAGGAAAAGAAGAAGTAAAACTGTCACTGTTTGCAGATGACACAATATTATACATAGAGAATCCAAAAGATACTACCAGAAAACTACTAGAGCTAATCAATGAATCTGGTACAGTAGCAGGATAAAAAATTAATGCACAGAAACCTCTTGCATTCCTATTCACTAAGGATTAAAAATCTGAAAGAGAAATTAAGGAAACACTCCCATTTACCACTACAACAAAAAGAATAAAATACCTAGGAATAAACCTACCTAAGGAGACAAAAGACCTATATGCAGTAAACTGTAAGACACTGATGAAATTAAAGATGATACAAACAGATAGAGAAATATACTATGTTCTTGGATTGGAAGAATCAACATTGTGAAAATGACTATGCTACGCAAAGCCATCTACAGATTCAATGCAATCCCTATCAAACTACCAATGGCATTTTTCACAGAACTAGAAAAAAATTTCACAATTTGTATGGAAACACAAAAGACCCTGAATAGCCAAAGCAGTCTTGAGAAAGAAAAACAGAGCTGGAGGAATCAGGCTCCCTGACTTCAGACTATACTACAAAGCTACAGTAATCAAGACAGTATGGTACTGACACAAAACAGAAATATAGATCAATGGAATATGATAAAAAGCCCAGAGATAAACCCATGCACATATGGTCACCTTATCTTTGATCAAGGAGGCATGAATATACAATGGAGAATAGACAGCCTCTTCAATAAGTGATGATGGGAAAACTGGACATCTACATGTAAAAGAATGAAATTAGAACACTCCCTAAGACCATACACAGAAATAAACTCAAAATGGATTGAAGACCTAAATGTAAGGCCAGACACTGTAAACCTCTTAGAGGAAAACATAGGCAGAACACTCTATGACATAAATCACAGCAAGATCCTTTTTGACCCACTTCCTAGAGAAATGGAAATAAAAACAAAAATAAACAAATGGGACCTAATGAAACTTCAAAGCTTTTGCACAGCAAAGGAAACCTTAAACAAGATGAAAAGACAACCTTCAGAATGGGAGAAAATATTTGCAAATGAAGCAACTGACAAAGGCTTAATCTCCAAAATATACAAGCAGCTCATGCAGCTCAACATCAAAAAAACAAACAACCCAATCCAACAATGGGCAGAGGACCTAAATATACAGATTGCCAACAAACACATGAAAGGATGCTCAATATCACTAATCATTAGAGAAATGCAAATCAAAACTACAATGAGGTATCACCTCACACCAGTCAGAATGGCCATCATCAAAAACCTACAGACAATAAATGCTGGAGAGGGTGTGGAAAAAAGGGAACCCTCTTGTACTGTTGGTGGGAATGTAAGTTGATACAGCCCCTATGGAGAACAGTATGGAAGTTCCTTTAAAAACTAAAAATAGAACTACCATATGACCCAGCAATCCCACTACTGGGCAAATACCCTGAGAAAAGCATAATTCAAAAAGAGTCATGAACCACAATGGTCACTGCAGCACTACTTAGAATACCTAGGACATGGAAGCAACCTAAGTGTTCACTGACAGATGAATGGATAAAGAAAATGTTGCACATATATACTATGGCGAATTACTCAGCCATAAAAAGAAATGAAATTGAGTTATTTGTAGTAAGGTGGATGGACCTAGAGACTGTCATACAGAGTGAAGTAAGTCAGAAAGAGAAAAACAAACACCATATGCTAACACATATATATGGAATCTACAACAAAAAAAATGGTTCTGAAGAACCTAGGGGCTGGACAGGAATAAAGACGCAGATGTAGAGAATGGACTTGAGGACCCAGGGAGGGGGAAGGGTATGCTGGGATGAAGTGAGAGAGTGGCATGGACATATATACACTACCAAATGTAAAACAGATAGCTAGTGGGAAGCAGCTGCATAGCACAGGGAGATCAGCTCCATGCTTTGTGACCACCTAGAGGGGTAGGATAGAGAGAGTGGGAGGGAGACACAAGAGGGAGGGGATATGGTGATATATGTATACGTATAGCTGATTCACTTTGTTACACTGCAGAAACTAACACAACATTGTAAAGCAATTATATTCCAAGAAAGATGTTAAAAAAAAAAAACAGAAGAGTTAAACACCAGGAAACCAGCTTTACAAGAAATGTTAAAGGGACTTTCTAAGTGGAAAAGAAAAAGCCATAATTATAAATATGAAAACTATGAAAGGAAAAATCTCATTGGTAAAGGCAAATATATAATAAAGGTAGTAGATCAACCACATATAAAGCTAGTAGGAAGGTTAAAAGACAAAAGTAGTAAAGTCATCTATATCCAAAATAAGCAAAGCAATACACAAAACAAAAGGATGTAAAATATGACATCACAAACAGTAAACGGGGGTTGGGGGAGGGAGGAGTAAAAATGAAGGGTGGGGGCTTCCCTGGTGGTGCAGTGGTTGAGAGTCCACCTGCCGACGCAGGGGACACAGGTTCGTGCCCTGGCCCGGGAGGATCCCACACGCCGCGGAGCGGCTGGGCCCATGAGCTATGGCCGCTGGGCCTGCACGTCTGGAGCCTGTGCTCCGCAACGGGAGAGGCCACAGCAGTGAGAGGCCCGCCTGCCAAAAAAAAAAAAAAAGATGAATGGATAAAAGAGATGTGCTGTATATATACAATGGAATATCACTCAGCCATAAAAAAGAATGAAATCTTGCCATAAGCGACAACATGGATGGACCTAGAGGGAATTATGCTAAGTGAAGTAAGTCAAACAGAGAAAGACATATGATCTCATATGTGGAACCTAAAAAACAAAACAAGTGAACAAACATAACCAAAGCCATAGATACAGAGAACAAACAGATGGTTCACAGAAGCGAAGGGGTTGGGGCAAGGAGAGAAACAGGTGAAGGAGATTAAGAGGTACAAACTTTCAGTTACAAAATATATGAGTCACAGGTATGAAATGTACAGTGTGGGGAATATAGTTAATAATTATGTTCTATCTTTGTATGGTAATGGATGACAACTAGATTTATCATGGTGATCATTTTGAAATGTACGGAAATATCAAATCACTATGTTGTACACCAGAAACTAACCTAATGTTATAGGTCAATTATACTTCAAAAACAAACTAACAAACTCACAGAGAAAGAGATCAGATTTGTAGCTATCAGAGGCATTGGTTGGGGGAAGGGGAATTAGATGAACATAGTCAAAAAGCACAAACTTCCATTTATAAGATAAATAAGTGTGACCACCTAGAGGGGTGGGCTAGCGAGGGTGGGAGGGAGATGCAAGAAGGAGGGGATATGGGGATATATGTATACGTATAGCTGATTCACTTTGTTATACAGCAGAAACTAACACACCATTGTAAAGCAATTATACTCCAGTAAAGATGTTAAAAAATAAATAAATAAATAAAATAGATAGCTAATGGGAAGCAGCTGCATAGAACAGGGAGCTCAGCTCTGTGCTTTGTGACCACCTAGAGGGGTGGGATAGGGAAGGTGGGAGGGAGATGCAAGAGGGAGGGGATATGGGGATATATGTATGCAAATAGGTGATTCACTTTGTTATATAGCAGAAACTAACACATTGTAAAGCAAGTATACTCCAATAAAGATGTTATAAAAAAGATAAGTAACTAGCGATGTAATGTGCAACATGATAAAGATAATTAACACTGCTGTATGTTATAAATTGTTAACAGTTCATCCTAAAAGTTCTCAACACAAGCAAAAAAATCTTTTTTCTATTTCTTTTTTTTTTTTTTTTTTTTTTTTTTATTTTAAATTATTTATTTATTTATTTATTTTTGGCTGTGTTGGCTCTTCGTTTCTCTGCGAGGGCTTTCCCTAATTGCGGCAAGTGGGGGCCACTCCTCATCACAGTGCGCGGACCTCTCACTATCGTGGCCTCTCCCATTGCAGAGCACAGGCTCCAGACGCGCAGGCTCAGCAATTGTGACTCACGGGGCCAGTTGCTCCGCGGCACGTGGGATCTTCCCAGACCAGGGCTCGAACCCGTGTCCTCTGCATTGGCAGGCGGATTCTTAACCACTGCGCCACCAGGGAAGCCCTTTTCTATTTCTTTAATGTTGTGTCTGTATGAGATGATGGACATTCACTAAACCTACCGTGGTAATCATTAAAAAATAAAATAAATGAAAAAAACAAAGAGTAGCATTCTTAATCTTTCAACAGGAATGAATAAGTTAGTCAGCTACAATGTTAGTATCTAGATACAAGGAGATAAATTTCAAGTTTCCAGTAATATTTTAAAACATTTGAGCACTGGGCTTCTTAACAGTGGTTAAGAATACACCTGCCAATGCAGGGAACACAGGTTCGAGCTCTGGTCCAGGAAGATCCCACATGTCACAGAGCAACTAATCCCGTGTGCCATAACTATTGCACCTGCGCTCTAGAGCCCACAAGCCACAACTACTGAGCCCACGCGCCACAGCTACTGAAGCCCACGCTCCTAGAGCCCATGGTCCGCAACAAGAAGCCACCGCAATGAGAAGTCCGCGCACCACAACGAAGAGTAGCCCCTGCTCGCCACAAAGCCCATGTGCAGCAACAAAGACCCAACGCAGCCAAAAATAAAATAAATAAATTTATTTAAAAAAAGATAAACATTTGAGCACAAACACTTTCACCTCAAACAACAATAAATAAATATCTAGCCAACAAAATATTTATTAAGGAACAGGTTTATATTGTGGCTAGAACCTGAGAATTTCAGAGAATGAAAAATGGTGCTATAAGAAAGGTATCTCTTACCAATAAAATAAAACAAGACAAATAAATCTAATAACTCTTAGCCTGCAGGTTCATGATAAAAGTAAAGTATTGCCTTAGCCAATTTTATTACACTAGGTGGGAAGGAGAAGAGAAAGGGAAGTAAATGAAAGTCAGAAAAAATCCTTACACTTCATTTTCACTATGAATTAGAGGGCTTTTTCCCTTAAGGCTCTCTATTAGCAAAGGGAGTAATTAGAATTTAATTTATTCTTGCTTCATGTACCATTTATCTAGTGAAGATGCAAATTAAAAAGGCAAATGGTTATTGGTTTTTTTTTTAAGTCTTTAAGATGTTTACAACTTTCCCAAAGCTATATTTCTAGTAAATGCAACATTAAAAAAAAAGAAATTAAACTAGAGCTGACTTTGCTAACTGACCCTTATACTACCTCTCATATCTGAATTCAGACTATCCTCTGATTCACCAAATTGTCTGCATACAGAAGAAGGGGTGAAATGCCCAAGCCTTTAATACAAATACCACAGCTGCAGCACAAACCTTTTGCACTTAACAGTACACACTGTGGAGGTGAATACTCAGATCTATAATTTTAATTGTCGCCAGCCCTTTGCAATAACTAAACGCTCAGCCTTCAACTCTAACTCAATGATCAAATTTATTTTGTATTTACAAAGAACCTCCACTTCTAGAATTCATTTTACTTGTAAGAACTCTATATATAAAAATGGAAACTTTCAGTGTCTACAATGCATATTTCCAATTTGGTTGAATTTTTCAATTAGCATTTCTTTCTTTTGGAGTAAGAAAAGGTATGTAGTACAGAAATTAAATCCACATATGATTAGTGTCCAAAACTCAGTAGGCTTTCTATCCTTATTCTCAATAAAAATTTGTATTAATAGACCCAAATATATTGAAAAATGTTCTTAAGCATACCCATTAACAGTTAAGTTGTTTTTTTCCCTTGTACCACAAAAGAAATTACCCTTAGATTTAGAAAAAAATTTGTGGGAAACAAAATCACAAGCAAGTATTAATTAGTCTATTTTTAAAAACAGGAATATTCAAGTGGGCAAGTATTGAGTGAATCCATTGTGCAAGGAATTTGTGAAATGATACAAAGAATACAAAGTTGAATAAGGCACAGTACATAATTACAGCAGAGAATAAACAGAGATACAAAGAGCTATGAAGTTTCAAAAGAACACAAACTGGTGAGGCTCTAAGTGGTGATATTCAAAAAGGTGCTGGTTATCAGAGTCAGAATCTCAGTAGAGGGGGTCTGGTATAGAGACAGAATTTGGGGATATAAAGCATCCCTGAAGTCACAGTGGTAAAAGAAATTGCGTAAGTGAAAAGAAGTGAAAGGCGAGGCATGGGGCAATAGCAATATTAAAGGGATGAGCACAGCAAGAGGATCCACTGAGGCAGCAGACTTGGTGGGCTGAGGGAAGGTCAGGAGAAAGTGGCATCATTTCAGGAGGTGGTGATTGGTCCACAGTGTCCAATGGGTTTTCAATTGCCATACTTAGCCAAAGTGGTTTCAATAAAGAAGGAGTGGAAACCAGACCACAGAGGTTTTAGTAAGAAATGATAAGAAAATAAGCATTAATCTACCACAAATGCACACTATCCTTCTGAGAGTTTAAGTGAAGAGATTGTATCACAGAAGGCCCTAAAAATGTTTTAAATTAATACTAATATTTGCAATCTCTCATATAAACTCATGAGATGTATTACATCAAAGTCATTACCCAATGCCATTTCATTTTCACTAAATAACTAAACCTGAATGTAGACCCCCCAAAGAAGGATGGAGAGGAAGACCAAATCACCAGTTGTTCACTGACCCACTTAGCGCTGGAAAAGATGAGCTAGTCCAGAGTCCTGCTCTGGAAATTTTGGAACTAGAACAAAGACTGAGTCAGAGCTGGTAAACAGCACTGATCAATGCACTGGAAGACTGGCAGGAGAAGAGGCTGAGGATAAACAAAGCAGGTCTGCAAAGAAAACTGAAGTGACTAGTCTGACCCAAAAGTGAGAAAAGGTGAAAGCAGCTTTGGTTCCCTGCTGCCAAAGGGCTGCACTGATCTTGCTGTTTGGGGGGTTGTTAAAGTACCTTGTATCCTTTCAACAAAACCCAATTTCACTTAAGCTAGTTAGAAAGGGATTCTCCTCCTTGCAACCAACAGAGCCATAACTAAAACAATTATAATCATTCCCCCTATTTTGAGACCACGTAGGTTATTATTGTTTGATTACCCTCTATAATGCTATAATGAACATTTCTAAATACCAATCCTTGTTTGCATTTCTAATTATTTCCTTAGAATATATTTTTTATGTGGAATTATAGCAAAGGATATAAATGTTAAGGTCCTTGACAAACTGTTTCAGAAAAGTTTTTTTACACCACCAATTTATTCTACCAGCCACAGTATACAAATGTTACAGAAATGCAAAATTTTAAAGATATCTGATGCTATCTTTGACATTTACTATAGATTTTAGGGCAAAAGTGAAGGGTTCCATTTACTCTTTCATCTATTCAAATCAAATACCCTTTTCCTTTTACCTGAAAGATTACATTTCTAAAACAATCCCTTTTCATCATTTATCAAATGACTGCATTTGTCATACAATGTTTCCCTCAATACTTCAGTTTACAAAATTCATTTTCATTTCCTTCTTTAAAACAACTTCATTGAGGTATAATTTACAAACCAAAAAATTTATCCACTCTAAATACGTAATTCAATGATTTTGGTAAATGTAGAGAGTTGTGCAACCACTACCACAATCCAGTTTTAGAACATTTTCCTTACCCAAAAAATTCCCATGAGCCCATCTGCATTCAACCTTTGTTTCCACCATCAACCCCAGGCAACCACTCGTATGTTTTCTGTATCTACATAGATTTGCCTTTTCTGAACATTTCATAAAAATGGAGTCATACAATATGCGGTATTTTGTAAGTGGCTTATATCACTTAGCATAATATTTCTGAGGTTCATCCATGTTGTAGCATGCATTTGTTCCTTTTTATTGCTAAATAGTATATTGTGTGTATATGTTACATTTGGTTTATCTAGTCACCAGTTAATGAATACTTGGGTTGTTTCCAGTTTTTGTCTATTATGACTAATATCACTATAAACATTCATGTACAAGTCTTCGTGTGGACATTATTTTCATTTCAAATGAGTAGACTCCTAGGAGTGGAATGTCTGGGTCATGTGGTAAGTTTACGTTTAATGTTTTAAGAAACTGCCAAACTGTTTTTCCAAAATAGCTGCACCACTTTACATTCCCACATTTTGCTTTTTAATATGCCCATGTGGCTAGTCATATTACCCCATTTAAGAATCAGATTCTATGCATAGTAAACTCATACTCACCCATAAATAAATATAGTTTTCCATCTTCTACAAGTGAATATTTATAATGGTTCAAAAGAGAATAAGTGATATATAACTCATTGCTTCCACAAACTAAACACACCAGAACACTTCTCCATCCTTTTACCAGAGACAGGAAAAGACAACATAAGATCATTGTCGCACAACATCTTCTTCAACTTCCCCTTACACAAATAATAAGGACCTCGAAACCATAATATAAATGCTAACAACTGTTTTAGAAAGATTGGTGATGGAGTGTCCAGCAAAACTGAGAAACTATGGTTAAAAACTTTTTTACGGGCTTCCCTGGTGGCGCAGTGGTTGAGAGTCCGCCTGCCGATGCAGGGGACACGGGTTCGTGCCCCGGTCTGGGAAGATCCCACATGCCGCGGAGCGGCTGGGCCCGTGAGCCATGGCCGCTGAGCCTGCGCGTCCGGAGCCTGTCCTCCGCAACGGGAGAGGCCACAACAGTGAGAGGCCCGCGTAACGCATAAAAAAAAAAAAAAAAAAAAAAAAAAAAAAAAAAAAAAAACTTTTTTACACGTTAAGGGAACTCTTCCAGTGAAAACTACACAAATGCCTCCAGGAAAAATTTTTGTTTTAAGTTTCATCCATGGTGTAGCATAGATTGGTATTTTGTTCCTTTTTATTGCAGAATAGTATTCCATTATATGTATATAAAACATATCAGGTGCCCAGGAAAGAGTGGCATCCGTAATCACAGTCTTAAGAATCCATAATCACAGTCTTAAGAATGCAGGAAACTTAAGGAAGATGTAAAAATAATTGCTATTTCTCTCAACATTAAGGGACATTATAATTCAACTAGAGGAAGATCTCAGAGATTTCTCTAATAAAGAAGCAATTATTCAATTCAATTATTTAACAATTAACTGAGTTCCTACTGCTCTGTACAAGGCACAGGCTTGAGTTGGGAAGGGACTGCAGGTAATGGCACGGGTCTTACCGTGGTCAAATTCTGGATTTATTTTGAAAGTAGCATCAACGGTATTTACTGATAGATGGACTGGATATGAGTGTGAGAAATGAGGAGTCAATAATGATCCTAAGATTTTCGATTTGGGAGACCAAAAGTTTAAAGTTGGATTAACTGAGATGAGGAAGACTAGAGACTGAATAGGGGGAGCAAGGAATAAATCCAAGAGTTCATACTTGGATGCATCAAGTTTGAGTTGCCTATTAGTAGAGATGTCAGGGAGGCAGCTGGATGTAAGGTTCACTAGGGGAAAGGTCCAGGCTGAAGATATAAATTTAACATAGAGGTGGTATTAGAGCCATGAAACTGGATGAGATCACCAAAGAATGAGTATAGAGGAGAAAAGAGGACCCAAGGACTGATACCTGGAGAACTGCAAAATTAAAAGGTCAGGAAGAAGAGAAGGAAGTTGCAAAGTAGAATGAGAAAAAGCAGCCACTAAAGTAGAATTAAAACCAGGAGAGTATAGAAAACCCCAAGAAATCTATCCCAAAACTCCTAGAACTAATAAGTGTGTGTAGCAAGATCATAGGATATAAGGTCAACCCATAAAAATCAATCATACTTCTATATAGTAGCAATGAACAATTGGAAACCAAAATTAAAAACATAATACCATTTATAATAGTTCAGAAAACTGCAATATTTAGGTATAAACCTAATAAAATATAGGATCTGTATGCTGAAAACTACAAAACAGTGGTGAAAAAAATCAAAGACCTAAATAAATGAAAAGATATATCATCTTCATGGACTGGAATATTTAACAAAGTAAAGATGTCAATTCTGCCCAAATTGATCTACAGCTTTTAATGCAATTCTTATCAAAATTCCAGCCAGGTTTTTTCATAGATAGATTGATTCTAAAATTTATGTGGGAAAGCAAGGGAACTAGACAGCTAAAGCAAATTTGAAAAAGAATAATAAACTTGAAGGAATAATACTTCCTGAATTTTTTTTTAGAAAAATGTACTATATTTTATTTTTTCCCATTTGATTTTAAGCTACTCAGTATATCTTTTCTTACCACCAATATACAACTACAGTAATCAAGAGAGTGTGGTATAAGAGGAAGGAAAGACATATAGTATATCAATGAAGCAAGAACAGAGTCCAGAAATAGACCCACAAGAGGACAGCCAACTAATTTTTTTTATTTTTTACAAAAGTACAAAAGCAACTCAATGGAGAAAGAAGAGTCGTTTTAGCAAATGATGTTGGAACAATTGGTCACCCATACAGACACACACACAAAAAAGATGAACCTTGACCTAAACCTCACCCATCATGCAAAACTCAACACAACATGGATCACAGAGATAAGCAGAACACAGAAAATTATAAAACTCTTCGAAGAAAATATAGAAAAAAGTCTTTGTAATAGGGTTAGGTGAAGAATTCTTAGACATAACATCAAAAGCAGAGTCTATAAAAGACAAAAATGTATATTCATAAACTTGATTCATCAAAACCAAAAACGTGTGCTCTCAAAAGATACTTTCAAGAAAATGAAAAGATAAGCTACAGACTGGTAAAAAAAAAAATACTTGCAAATCTCATATTCAACAAGACTTTCTATACCAGAATATATGAAGATCTCCCTAAACTACAGAGTTCCAAAAAATCTAATCCGAAAATGAGCAAAGACTTGAACATACGCTTCACCAAAGAGGTACGCATGGATAGCAAGCAAGCACATGAAAAGATGTTCAACATCAGTAGCCATTACAGAAAAGAAAATGAAAACCCTAATGAGATATTACTACACACTTACAGATGGTAAAAATAAAAAATACTGACAATACTAGTGCTGGTGAAGATGCAGAACATTATATACTGCTGGTGAGAATACAAAATGGTTCAACCACTCTGGAAAACAGTTTGGCAGTTTCTTATAAATTTAAACATATATTTACCAAAAGATCTAGAAATCCTATTACTGGCTATCTACCCTGGAAAAATTTAAACTTGTATTCACCCAAAAACCTGTAGACACATGTTCATAGAGCTTTATTTGTAACAGTCAAAAACTGGAAATAACCTACATGTCCTTCACAGACAAACAGATAAGTAAGCTGTGATACATCCATATATCAGAACACTACTCAATAGAAAAGAAAAAAACCAACACATCATTGATGCACTCAACAACTTGGATAGATCTCAAGGGTATAACTCCAAGGGGAAAAAAAGTCCATTTAAAAAGGATAAATATTGTATGAATCCATTTATATAACATACTTGATAGAATTATAGTAGGTATACTAGAGAGTAGGTTAGTGGTTGCCAAGGGTTAGGGATTGGGGGAGGATGTGACACAGAGAGATGGTAGGAGGGAGTTTTCATAAGGTGATGAACAATTCTGAACCCTGACTGTGATAATGGTTATATGAATCTATACAAGTGATAAATTTCACAGAATTATACACATACACAAAAAGAGTGCATGTAAAAACTGGTGATATCTGAATAAGGTCTGTATTCTGGTTAACAGTACTGATGATTTAACCATTGTTACGTAAGATGTCATCTTTGGGGGGAGCTGTGTGATGGGTACATGGGAACTCTGAACTATTTTTTCAACTTCTATGAGTCTACAATTTTTTCAAAATAAAACATTTCTAAATGTTTTATTATGGTGCTGAGAGATTCAAGTAAGACTGAAGAGCACTGGATTTAACAACTTGGAAATTGCTGGTGATTGACAGGAACTATTTGCATAAAGGTGGTGATTATAGAGTAGAATGCTTAAAATTCAGATTATGGAGGGGTTTAAGTTATTAGAAATGGCATCAACTAGGATATGACATGGGAGGTAAATGGCTGAGGCAGACAAAGGACAGGATCTCTGAGGTAGAAAAGTTAAGGGAACTGAAAATTTCTTATTAAACTGGAGGGGGAAGAGCAGTTTATTCTTAAAAAATTCCCAAGGAAGCTACTGAAGTATATCAAGTACAATAAACGACCATGCATTCTTCTAGAGTTGCTTTAAGGTCCAGAGAAAAGCATATTTAAGCCCAAAATGAGCAGTAAAGACAGACAATGAGAAAAGATCAAGGAAAGAAGTACAAGCAAAGCATTAGACTCCTGCATAAATGACGGATAACTGGCAGTGCCTTTCTCCAAAGTATACCAAAGTGGTTTACTATACTGGGAGTTAAATCAGTGAACTCTCTTCTTAAGAACAAGGACAGGGCTTCCCTGGTGGCGCAGTGGTTGACAGTCCACCTGCCGATGCAGGGGACACGGGTTCGTGCCCCGGTCCGGGAAGATCCCACATGCCGCGGAGTGGCTAGGCCCGTGAGCCATGGCCGCTGAGCCTGCGCGTCCGGAGCAAGAACAAGGACAGACTTTGAGATAGGTTAGGTGTTGGCATCAATGAAACAAACCCTCTTCTCATGGCTTTCTGATAAACCAAAAAGCATCCTTTTTATAGTTAGAGGAATATATATGAACAGAACATTGCATAATGTCATACTGAATTTCAGGAGTAGAGCTAAGAAACAAGATTCAAATTCAGATTTTCCCTCAACGAGTCTAGATCATGATTCAGAAATTCTTCTAGGTGATAAAGTCAACCTAGACAGATAAGCTCCACTACATGCTTTGGTGGCTGCTATCACACTAACCCAAGTTTCCCACCACTCTTCTCTAATCTAATCTTCACCACCTAGACTCAAATTCACAACTTTTAACTGATAAAAGAAAACCAAAAGAGTTTACTGGATTTACCTACTTTCCATCAAAAGAGACCCACACCACACTGAAAACAATAAGGGACTGTCAAAAAGAATGTGAACAACAGAGGACGCAGACTTGGTGGGGTTAAAATCCCAACTTGGCCTCTTAGTAGCTATAAAAGAGAAATACCTGCCAACCTCAGAGAGTTGTTATGAGGTAAGAATCTATAACACAGAAGCACCTCAGACACAAAAGACACTCAATAAATGATAGAACAAACACAGCCTTCCATTTACCATATATGCAAAAATTCTAAACCAATGAGTACCCAATTATAATCTTTTCTTAGAGAGTAAACAAAATTTTACAGTAAACAAAATGGGTGCCTTTGCAGTTGCTCTTTCCATCTCCTTGTCCAGTGATTTTTCTTACTGGGTCCCACAAAGCAGTTACTCTCCACATTGGAAACAGGAAATCTGCTGCTAAAATTACACAAGGGCATACTCCCCCAAGTTACAGAGAAATTAACTTGTCAGAAATTTCATTTTTTCTCTCAAATTTTGATGGCTTCTAAAAGGATGCCTTTAAGTGTATCAGAAGATTAATACTCAAGTATAAGAATATATTCGATTGAAAACATATACAATCCCACATATTCTACCAAGAAAATCAGTGAATCACTAGACCATTCTCCCCACTCTTATTGTCCTGCCAGTGACCTCTGCTTATATTTCCCTAGATTTAACAAGATCCCAAATCTAACCTCCTCTCACACTCACCCAGCCCTCTAAGCCAAGACAGCCTTCGGAAAGTCTGATTAAAAAGATTCCTCACTGCTGTTACCTTCCCTGATGCCAGAGATGCAGCAACTGGGACCTGCCTTCTGAAAGTAGGTTACCTTTCTGAACCACACTCTGAACTGGTGTTGACTGTTCGTAGTCCAAAAACAGGTGTAAAAACACAAAAATTTTTCTTTCTACAGGTAAACAGAATTTCATTTCTTGTCGTGTTAGAAACACAGGTTCATGATAAAGTAGTAAATTGCCATTTTTAAAATGCTATCTCGTTCTCATTCTAAATATGGAAGCTTAAAGATAATTGACAGAAATGGTGGAGACCCTTTTAAAATTCTTATTTAAAGATGGAGCCCACAATAATTTGGCTAGAGTAGAATATTAAAGCCAGATATGAAATATAAGCTATTTGTAGCTACAGGGAAAGACCAAAATGTTCTTTACAGGATAATATTTTTGCTCATACTTCACAGTTACTGAATAAGGTAATATTCAAAAATCACTGTACTGCATTGGACATGTTCATCTTTTATGGCTTACATCACTAACCCTGCACTCCAATCACAAATGAGTTCGTTTCACATAAACAGTTCTAAGCCTACACTTTTAACCATAGGTCCTGCTTCTCAACCAAAACTAAACTTAGGATTTTCAAATATTTGTTTAAAGTAACCACATAACATGACTAAGAAATAAATAATTTTAAATCAGCTTTCATTAAAAGGCCCATAATCCCTTATTCTAAAACCCAAAGCCCTCAAAATCCTAGTTCTTTCATGATATTTGGCACCAAAGCCTAACCTGAACAAATGAAGGAATGACCCCAGCCTTTATTTACCCCACTTATTTTTACTAGTCTTATTTCACTACATAAAAATTAGTGTCTTTGATTACAAGGTACTGTCCTAGACCCTGCTGAGGGCATTACATAAAGTGTATGAATCATATAACCTTTCAAAAATTCAGAAAGTTCTGGCTCCAAGAGTTCCGGGTAATGGACTGTGAACCTGTACTTAGATAAAATCTTCACTGTTAAAAGATGCTAAACTCAACCTATTATTTTTCAGAAAGCCAAAAAATTTGTAATGTATTATATAGATCTACTATATAATAAAACTTGAAATGGTAATGGTCCCTTACATAAAATGAACTAAATATATCCCACACGTATATTTTCTTAATTATAGGACTATAACAAGATTTCAGTTGCCTGGTTTTTTTTTTTCATTATAAAAACTGAAAGCTTGCACTGAATTTTTAAGTACTATCATGTTTTCTAAATTTAAGTCTTCACTAGATATTAAGTCTTATAAGTTAAAAGTATTTTATTTACTTAACTATCAACCAATTTTGCACTTTTCCTTTGGCAAGAACCAATGATCTCAAGGCAAAACAAATACTCTCATAAAATGAGTTAACAAATAAATTATATGAAGCAAAGCCCTGAAATTTTACTCTTTACATCTTATCAAGTAATCCTATTCGTAGCAACGAATGTATAAATTATTCACTATGAGGATAATCATCATTACTAATACTATTTAGACAAAGAGCACTGACATCTCACCAGACTTTGTGAGCAAATTTTTTTTCTTTTCAAAATTTTTAACATTAATATACTTTATTTCTTAAAGTAATTTTAGGTTTATTAAAAAAACTGAGCAGAGAGTAAAAGATACACTCCCTCTCCATAACTACCACCCTTAATTTCCTCTATCATGATTTTCATTGGTGTGGTATATTTGTTATAACTGATGAACCAATATTGATACATTATTATTAACTCCATAGTTTACATTAAGGGCTATTCTTCATGTTGTACAGTTCTATAGGTTTTGACAAATACATAATGTCATGCATCCATCATTACCATAACATACAGAATAGTTTCACTTCCCTAAAAATCCTCTGTACCCCAACTGTTCATTCCTCCTCTGTCCTCCAACCCCTAGTAACCACTGATCTTTTTACTATCTCCATAGTGTTGCCTTTTCCAGAATGTCATATGGCTGTAATCATACACTAGGTAGTCTTTTCAGATTGGCTTCTTTCATTTAGCAATAAGTGTTTAAGGTTCTTCCATGTGTTTTTATGGCTAGATAGCTGATTTATTTTTAGCTGAATTATATTCCATTGTATGGATGTACCAGAGCTTATCCATTCACCTACTGAAGGACATCTCAGTAGCTTCCAAGCTTTGGCAATTATGAATAAAGCCGCTATAAACATCATGTGCTGGTTTTTATGTGGACATAACTTTTCAACTCATTTGGGTAAATACCTAGGAGCTTCAATGCTAGGTCCTATGGTAAGGCTATGTTTAGTTTTGTAAAAAACTGCCAGTATTACAAAGTGGCTTTACCATTTTACATTCCCACCAGCAGTGACTGAGAACTTCTGTTGCTCCCCATCCTCACAGCATTTGGTGTTGTCAGTGTTTCAAATTTTAGCCATTCTGGATACAAAAACAAGACCCATATATATGCTGTCTACAAGAGAACCACTTCAGACCTAGAGACACATACAGACTGAAAGTGAGGGGATGGAAAAAGATATTCCATGCAAATGGAAATCAAAAGAAAGCTAGAGTAGCAACACTCATATCAGATAAAATAGACATTAAAATAAAGAATGTTACAAGAGACAAGGAAGGACACTACATAATGATCAAGGGATCAATCCAAGAAGAAAATATAACAATTATAAATATATATGCACCCAACATAGGAGCACCTCAATACATAAGGCAAATACTAACAGCCATAAAAGGGGAAATCGACAGTAACACATTCATAGTAGGGGACTTTAACACCCCACTTTCACCAATGGACAGATCATCCAAAATGAAAATAAATAAGGAAACACAAGCTTTAAATGATACATTAAACAAGATGGACTTAATTGATATTTATAGGACACTCCTTCCAAAAACAACAGAATACACATTTTTCTCAAGTGCTCATGGAACATTCTCCAGGATATATCATATCTTGGGTCACAAATCAAGCCTTGGTAAATTTAAGAAAATTGAAATTGTATCAACTATCTTTTCCAACCACAACGCTATAAGACTAGATATCAATTACAGGAAAAGATCTGTAAAAAATACAAACACATGGAGGTTAAACAATACACTACTTAATAACGAAGTGATCACTGAAGAAATCAAAGAGGAATCAAAAAATACCTAGAAACAAATGACAATGGAGACACAATGACCCAAAACCTATGGGATGCAGCAAAAGCAGTTCTAAGAGGGAAGTTTATAGCAATAAAATCCTACCTTAAGAAACAGGAAACATCTCGAATAAACAACCTAACCTTGCACCTAAAGCAATTAGAGAAAGAAGAACAAAAAAACCCCAAAGTTAGCAGAAGGAAAGAAATCATAAAGATCAGATCAGAAATAAATGAAAAAGAAATGAAAGAAACAAGAGCAAAGATCCATAAAACTAAAAGCTGGTTCTTTGAGAAGATAAACAAAATAGATAAACCATTAGCCAGATGCATCAAGAAAAAGAGGGAGAAGACTCAAATCAATAGAATTAGAAATGAAAAAGGAGAAGTAACAACTGACACTGCAGAAATACAAAAGATCATGGGAGATTACTACAAGCAACTCTATGCCAATAAAACGGAACACCTGGAAGAAATGGACAAATTCTTGGAAATGAACAACGTGCCAAGACTGAATCAGGAAAAAACAGAAAATATGAGCAGACCAATCACAAGCAGTGAAATTGAAACTGTGATTAAAAATCTTCCAAAAAACAAAAGCCCAGGACCAGGTGGCTTCACAGGCGAATTCTATCAAACATTTAGAGAAGAGCTAACACCTATCCTTCTCAAAATCTTCCAAAATATAGCAGAGGGAGGAACACTCCCAAACTCATCTACGAGGCCACCATCATCCTGATACCAAAACCAGACAAGGATGTTACAAAGAAAGAAAACTACAGGCTAATATCACTGATGAACATAGAGGGAAAAATCCTCAACAAAATACTAACAAACAGAATCCAACAGCACATTAAAAGGATCATACACCATGATTAAGTGGGGTTTATTCCAGGAATGCAAGGATTCTTCAATATATGCAAATCAATCAACGTGATACACCATATGTACAAATTGAAGGAGAAAAACCATAGGATCATCTCAATAGATGCAGAGAAAGCTTTCGACAAAATTCAACACCCATTTATGATAAAAAACCTGCAGAAAGTAAGCATAGAGGGAACTTTGCTCAACATAATAAAGGCCATATATGACAAACCCACAGCCAACATCATCCTCAATGGTGAAAATCTGAAACCATTTCCACTAAGATCAGGAACACGACAAGGTTGCCCACTCTCACAACTCTTATTCAACATGGTTTTGGAAGTTTTACGCACAGCAATCAGAAAAGAAAAGGAAATAAAAGGAATCCAAATCGGAAAAGAAGAAGTAAAGCTGTCACTGTTTGCAGATGACATGATACTATACATAGAGAATCCTAAAGATGCTACCAGAAAACTACTAGAGCTAATCAATGAATTTGGTAAAGTAGCAGGATACAAAATTAATGCACAGAAATCTCTGGCATTCCTATACACTAATGATGAAAAATCTGAAAGTGAAACCAAGAAAACACTCCCATTTACCACTGCAACAAAAAGAATAAAATATCTAGGAATAAACCTACCTAAGGAGACAAAAGACCTATATGCAGAAAATTATAAGATACTGATGAAAGAAATTAAAGATGATACAAATAGATGGAGAGATATACCATGTTCTTGGATTGGAAGAATCAATATTGTGAAAACGACTCTACTACCCAAAGCAATCTACAGATTCAATGCAATCCCTATCAAACTACCAATGGCATTTTTCACAGAATTAGAACAAAAAATTTCACAATTTGTATGGAAACACAAAAGACCTCAAAGAACCAAAGCAATCTTGAGAACGAAAAACGGAGCTGGAGGATTCAGGCTCCCTGACTTCAGACTATACTACAAAGCTACAGTAATCAAGACTGTATGGTACTGGCACAAAAACAGAAATATAGATCAATGGAACAGGAGAGAAAGCCCAGAGATAAACCCACACACATATGGTCACCTTATCTTTCATAAAAGAGGCAGGAATGTACAGTGGAGAAAGGACAGCCTCTTCAATAAGTGGTGCTGGGAAAACTGGACAGGTACATGTAAAAATATGAGATTAGATCACTCCCTAACACCATACACAAAAATAAGCTCAAAATGGGTTAAAAACCTAAATGTAAGGCCAGAAACTATCAAACTCTTAGAGGAAAACATAGGCAGAACACTCTATGACACAAATCACAGCAAGATCCTTTTTGACCCACCTCCTAGAGAAATGGAAATAAAAACAAAAACAAACAAATGGGACCTAATGAAAGTTAAAAGCTTTTGCACAGCAAAGTAAACCATATACAAGACCAAAAGACAACCCTCAGAATGGAAGAAAATATTTGCAAATGAAGCAACTGACAAAGGATTAATCTCCAAAATTTACAAGCAGCTCATGCAGCTCAATAACAAAAAAACAAACAACCCAATCCAAAAATGGGCAGAAGACCTAAATAGACATTTCTCCAAAGAAGATATACAGACTGCCAACAAATAAATGAAAGAATGCTCAACATCATTAAACACTAGAGAAATGCAAATCAAAACTACAATGAGATACCATCTCACAGCTGTCAGAATGGCCATCATCAAAAAATCTAGAAACAATAAGTGCTGGAGAGGGTGTGGAGAAAAGGGAACACTCTTGCAGTGCTGGTGGGAATGTGAATTGGTACAGCCACTATGGAGAACAGTATGGAGGTTCCTTAAAAAACTACAAATAGAACTACCATATGACCCAGCAATCCCACTACTGGGCATATACCCTGAGAAAACCATAATTCAAAAAGAGTCATGTACCAAAATGTTCATTGCAGCTCTATTTACAATAGCCAGGAGATGGAAACAACCTAAGTGTCCATCATCGGATGAATGGATAAAGAAGATGTGGCACATATATACAATGGAATATTACTCAGCCATAAAAAGAAACGAAATTGAGCTACTTCTAATGAGGTGGATGGACCTAGAGTCTGTCATACAGAGTGAAGTAAGTCAGAAGGAGAGAGACAAATACCATATGCTAACACATATATATGGAATTTAAGAAAAAAAAATGTCATGAAGAACCTAGGGGTAAGACAGGAATAAAGACACAGACCTACTAGAGAATGGACTTGAGAATATGGGGAGGGGGAAGGGTAAGCTGTGACAAAGTGAGAGAGTGGCATGGACATATATACACTACCAAACGTAAAATAGATAGCTAGTGGGAAGCAGCCGCATAGTACAGGGAGATCAGCTCAGCACTTTGTGACCACCTAGAGGGGTGCGATAGGGAGGGTGGGAGGGAGGGACACACAGGAGAGTAGAGATATGGGAACATATGTATATGTATAACTGATTCACTTTGTTATAAAGCAGAAACTAACACACCATTGTAAAGCAATTATACTCCAATAAAGATGTAAAAAAAAAAAAAGAAACATAAAAAAAAAAGTTTTAGCCATTCTAATAGATGTGTAGAGGAATCTCACTGTTGTTTTAACTTACAATTCCCTAATGAAGTATGATATGGGGCATCTTTTCATATGCTTATTTTCCATTTGTATATCTTCTTCACTGAGGTGTCTATTCAGACCTTTTTGCCACTTTTTGATTGGGCTTTTTGTTGTGTTTCAAGAGTTCTTTCTATATTATGGACACAAGTCTTTTATCAGATATGTGTTTTATAAATATTTTCCCCCAGTGTGTAGCTTTACACAGAGCGGAAGTTTTTAATTTTAATTAAGTACAACTTATTATTTCTCTCATGGACCATGCTTCTGGCATTGTTATCTAACAATTCACTGCCAAATCTAAGCTGCAAATTTATTTTTAATTCCAAAAATGTTCAAGGAAACAATGTCACAAGTTCAACCAATTTATTAGGACCTAAAAAAGTAGAGTATATAATACCCCCAGCTAGAGTTTTCAAAATAGTATTTATGAAAGAGGAAAATAAACTTATGAAATATTAACACAAATGCCTTCACTTCACTTTTACCTAAAGTATGACAGATGACATTCCCAAAATAAATTATACTGAGATACTCTGCCTTCAAACTCTTTGGTCCATAACAGAAAAACACAGATATTACCATGCTAGAATTTTCATGTATTCAGAGATGAAAGGTTTATTTAAAAATATATATATATATTTGGCCTATTTTATAAAAAGGAATTAATTAAAAGATAAATTTGACCTTTTTCATATATTTTAACATAACTGCATATTAATCTCATCACATCCATCAAAAATATTTTTGTTTGGTCATTTTGCCAGTTCAATATTTAACAAATTAAAAAATTATGTCACTTCTGCTTGAAAAAGTAGCAGGAGTAGGGGTGTAACTTTGAGTGCAAGTTTAGATGCTCTGTAAAAGGACTTAATTCCTGGTGGGAGGCAAAATGAACATTTTAATTTCAATTATCTTCTTTTTTTAAATAAATTTATTTATTTGTTTTTATTTTTGGCTGTATTAGGTCTTTGTTGCTGTGCACAGGTTTTCTCTAGTTGTGGTGAGCGGGGGCTACTCTTTGTTGTCGTGCGTGGGCTTCTCGTTGTCGTGGCTTCTCTTGTTGCAGAGCACGGGCTCTAGGCCTGTGGGCTTCAGTAGCTGTGGCACATGGGCTCAGTAGTTGTGGCACATGGGCTCAGAAGTTGCGGCTCACAGGCTCTAGAGTGCAGGCTCAGCAGTTGTGGCACATGGGCTTAGTTGCTCCGCAGCATGTGGGATCTTCCCGGGCCAGGGCTCAAACCCATGTCCCCTGCATTGGCAGGCAGATTCTTAACTGCTGCGCCACCAAGGAAGCCCTCAATTATCTTCTTATCACATATAATTCACTGATAAGGCTCACTTAGTAGAAAGAGATTTTAGGGCTTCTCAAAAATCAGAATTCCCATCCAGGAATAACATTTAACCCACTTAAATCCTGCAGATTTGTCAAGATACATGCAGTAGCAAAGTTAAAAGACAATGTCTAGTCATTTAATAGAGATGTACTCAGTGTGTGAAGCAACAGCTCTTGACCACTTAACCTTAGCAAAGGCATTCCATAACATTCCCTGAAACTACTTTTAAAAAGAAGATTTGGGGATTTCCCTGCTGGCACAGTGGTTAATAATCCTCCTGCCAATGCAGGGGACACAGGTTCGAGCCCTGGTCCAGGAAGATCCCACATGCCACGAAGCAACTAAGCCCATGCGCCACAACTACTGAGCCTGTGCTCTAGAGCCCACAAGCCACAACTACTGAGCCCATGCACCACACCTACTGAAGCCCACTCGCCTAGAGCCCGAGCTCCGCAACAAGAGAAGTCACCACAATGAGAAGCGTGCATACTGCAATGAAGAGTAGCTCCCACTCGCTGCAACTAGAGAAGCCTGTGTGCAACAGACCCAACGCAGCCATAAATAAATAAATAAATTTATTTTTTAAAAAAGAAGAAGATTGGGCTTCCCTGGTGGCGCAGTGGTTGAGAGTCCGCCTGCCGATGCAGGGGACACGGGTTCGCACCCCGGTCTGGGCCGCGGAGCGGCTGGGGCCGTGAGCTATGGCCGCTGAACCTGCGCGTCCTGGAGCCTGTGCTCCGCGACGGGAGAGGCCACAGCGGTGAGAGGCCCGCGTACCGCAAAAAAAAAAAAAAAAAAGAAGAAGATTTTATGAGCAGAAATTTTTTCCTATGAATCCTTTAAAAAGCCACAGCATTTAGGAAACCAGCAGTGGAATTCAGTAAGCTTGGCTAATGTGAAACTGAGCTTTAGTTTTCATTATTGGCAGTATATACTCAATATTTATATAACTTTTCTTTCCTTTAGGTTCATCCAATATACTAAAATTTATCAAAATATTTTCAAGCGTTCTGTAAAGTGGATGTACGACAAATACTTAATATACCAAATCTATACATTACCTCTTCCAACGGTAGTATAAAAAGCAGTTTTAAACAAAGAAAATGTTTGTGATTATAACAAATTACTTAAGGATGCATCTGGTACTACTTCATTTTGTGACAATTATATTAAAAAAGGGTGCTGGAATAAATACTCATATGAACTGACTGAAGCAGTACTTTCCACAACAATGTAGACAAAAAATACAGCTCCACATCGGAATAAGTAAACAAGGAAATAAAACTTTTTTCCAACCTAAGAAATTAAGCTCCATAATACCATATTTCTTTCATTCCAGTAGACACTCCCCCATATTTTAAGATATCTCTAATCAGGATATCTATTCAGTATGATAGTGTTCCATTTTTTTCCTGAAAAGCTATTTTAATGAGGTATCTGATATTAAGAGATGGCTTGGAAATCCAATATATTTCCAAAGAGTTAAGCTGAATTTTCATGGTAGTAATTATTATTAAACATAAGTGACAATCTTATTCCATTTCACATTTAATATTTTTTCATTAAATTTTTCTATCTATATTTATTAAACTCCTGTTACATACCAAGCAATGTGCTTGACACTAAGGATACAAGTGGAGCAAAACAGACTATTCTTACCCTAGCAAAGCTTATTGCCTTGCCCAATTGGGGGGAAACTGGGAAAAGGCAGCACGGCACTTATGTCAACATGGAAACAAAGGAGTTAAAGTATTCAAGTGTGGGCAATAGGGCATTTTGATACCAGCTTTCTGGACCAGTACAGGAAAGGGTGGCACGAGAGACTTGTCATGCCATAAAACCCAACAAACACCAATGTCCTCCTACAGTGCAGGACTCTTATGGCCACTTTTGCCATATATAACACTTTACTTATATATTACTTTACAGCTTATAAAAATAAACATATTACTAACCCATCCATTTCTTTTTCTTCATAGCAATTTTTTATTACCATTTAAGTAGCTACTCAAAAATTTAAAAAAAAACTGGGCCTCATTTACCTCCTTTGGGACAGTCACCTAAAGAAATATGATTTTTCAAACTATATGCCAAAAACAAAGAACTTGAGAAAATCCATATATCCACAGTAAACGATCTCCCGCATCTTCCCAAATATTGCCGAATCTCAAACTTTAGAGATGCAGTATTATATAATAATTCAATCCCCAAAACTTATCCTGTATTGTCTTTTTCCTCAAACATTAACAAAGGAAGTAAAAGTGATTTTAAAAAAGTAATCTGAAAGCAATTAGAATACCAAAAATAGGGGAAAATATTTCTTCCAAGTTGTATTTTATCCTTTAAAACTGTGAATATTATCTACTTAATATAGCACACTAATAATACTTGTAGCAATAATCTACATAATAATCAATGCTAGAAAAATACTTGTGCTGAAATACAAAATCCTGGGGTTTTTTTTGTTGCATTCACACACACCACAGCAGTTGAAAAGGATAATCCAAAGTCCATTACTCTAAATTTTGGTTTAAAAGGCTATTGACATTTCTGTGTTTTTTACAATAATCACCAAGAATGATGTCGCTAAAATCCCCAATCAAAAATGGGAGAGGCTTCCCTGGTGGCACAGTGGTTGAGAGTCCGCCTGCCGTTGAAGGGAACACGGGTTCGTGCCCTGGTCCGGGAAGATCCCACATGCCACGGAGCAGCTGGGCCCGTGAGCCATGGCTGCTGAGCCTGCGCGTCTGGAGCCTGTGCTCCGCAACGGGAGAGTCCAGAACAGTGAGAGGCCCACGTACCGCAAAAAAAAAAAAAAAAAAAAGGGAGTAATCCACATCCTAGAGTAAGAGAATTTTAATAGGCAAACACTTCATACAATGGAGACATAACAGGATTTCAAATAACACATTTTTTAATGAACTTAAAGGTTTTTTTGCACATTAAGGTATGTTTACATAAATGTTCTTCCATCTATCTATATGCTTTCCTGCACATTGTTTCATAAGGCTGGTGGCTAAAATAGAGGTTACCAGTTACCATGGAATTTACGTCTTAGGAAAAATGTAAATATTTCCTTAAACTAACCCCAAATTTTCCTTCCGTTTTACTCCTATAAAAGTGGCTTTAATCAAATTAGGATGCATAGACTGCATGTGGAAATATTTAATATATCTTGAAACATAACTAAATCCAAGTCCCCTTCACCTTCAGAATACTGTGCTAAATACATCACCAAAAAATAAAATAATAATTTGCTAGCCAAAAAAGGCAAATATGAACTGAACTCAGATATGAACTGAAAAACCAAAGAACAAGGCTATTATTCTTAGCCAATTTGGGGGCAAAATAGGGAAAGAAGCCAGTCTGTCCTACTGTGGAAATAAGGCTTCAGTTTGCTAAAACAATTTAAAAAATGTAAGTCAACTATCTGGGGAAGGCAACTGACGAGAGACAAGTTGTCAAAAGAGAAGTATAGCATGATCTCCTGGACTGCCAAGACACTCAAGGAGGTAAATCTTTATTCTGCTTCTTCTCATCCATTTCCAACTCACACAGAGAGACACAGGGCAAGGTGCAGGAATCCGAACCAAGGATAGAGAAAGTAAGCACAATATCTCAAGTGCCAACCTTAAGCTAGTTTGTGAAATTTAACCTAGAAGCAAACTGTCCAATTATTTAAAGTAATGAAACCCAATATTAACCTACAAACTGATGAATAGTACCACTTAAAAAACAGTGATATAGGGCTTTCCTGGTGGCGCAGTGGTTGAGAGTCCGCCTGCCGATGCAGGGGACGCGGGTTTGTGCCCCGGTCCGGGAAGATCCCACGTGCCGCGGAGCGGCTGGCCCGTGAGCCATGGCCGCTGAGCCTGCATGTCCGGAGCCTGTGCTCCGCAACGGGAGAGGCCGCAACAGTGAGATGCCCGCGTACCGTAAGAAAAAAAAAATAGTGATATAGTTTTGATATATTCTGAGGATCTTCTTTTGCATATGTATTTACATTCTTTCTGATGAACTGTATTCTCAAATTTAACAAATAAATCTATCTCCGTTTTTGTGGCCTCAATTTCCACTTAACATGATAAAATAAGCATAATCTTAGTTTCAGCTCTGCCATAAAATAGCTTACTGGGCTTGAGCAAGTATCTGGGCCTAAGTTTCTTCACTTGTCTACTGAAAAGTGTTGATCCAAAATTACTTAAATGAACTCTTCATTCTAAAATAATCATTCTATAATTCTTTATGATGACATCAAGTTATTTGGGGCAATATCTCCCTTTAACTGGAGAAACACTGCCCTGGACTGAAGCAGTGGCTATATTCTTTAAGCAATCATTCACCACACCAACTCTGGTGACGACAGTACTATGGATTTACCCCCACCCCAATTCGATCACTTCATAAAACCTCCAGCACAACAAACCCATCACTACCTACTTATTCATTTACTTACACAGGAAATGGGTAAACCAAGCCCCACTGTGTTGAGGACAGTGGTTGTGATGGTACTGTCATGGTACGGATACTGGATGCTGTTGTCTTTACAGAAAAAGCCTCTCTGAAATGGATATATTTGGCCCAAATTTAGAACAGCCATAGGCATGGAAGCTGTTAGGGAAGGGAAAAAAAGACACACATGGTTAAATTCAATTCACTTCATTAGGAAGTAAAGTCTACTAAATGGGATGCAAATCTCAACCGTATTTTGCCCTTTCTGAAAAAGGATCACTATTCCATTACATCCAAGAGTAAAGACTGAGGAAACCATGCATTTAGCTTGTCCACATCAGCCCCACCTTTATCAAGTTTAAATTCTCTTACTTGCCTTGACCTCTGATTTTAGGGACAATCAATAAAGGAAACCCCAAGGGAAGACAGCAACATTGGCCCATGAAAAAATAAAGTTGAGAAAACAGGAAGGTTTTGTATTTTACATGTTGTTCGTAGTTCATTTTTAACTGAATTGCTCAATACATTAAATATGTTTAAGAAAAAAAGGCAAAACTCAGTAAATACATTTAATAATCAATAATACATCATAACAGCCAAATGCAGTCAAAGAGGGAAAAGATACAAAATTTTGTTTCATATTAAAATTTAAATTAATAGGGTTAAAAAAAATAGAAACTGTAAGTATATTTGATAATAAGAACAGAAATAAGTCCTTTGTTTTCCAAAGACAAATTAAAAATGGTTTTTATTAGCCCTGGTAAGGCTCCAAAATCACTTTAACAAGTTATACAGAAATAATGTTCATTTGAAATTTTTCACCCAAATAAAATGAAAGACCAAAGAGAAGTTAAATAACTTAAATTAGTAATTTCTTAGTATGTTTAAATTTACCACACTTTTAGGCTTTGTTTTATACAATTCAAACAGTCAAGCATCTACTTACTATATCCTTGATACTAGAGTATGCCAAACATAGAGGAGACAATTAGTGTAAAACGGGCACTCGGTTCAAGGGCCTAAATTGTACATGTAGCAACAGAAGGCATACTCAGGAAGCAGTTTCAAAAGTAATAATACTAAGACAGATTTTTGAGGGATGATGAAATTGTTCTATATCTTGATTGTGATGGTAATTCCACAACTCTAAGTATTTGTCAAAACTCACAGAACTGTACCCAAAAAAAAGTACATTTTACTATATGTAAATGTTAAAAGGAATACCATAAAAGAGAAAATATGACTAATTTCTAAAATGATATAAAAGGCCCTATAGGAATTCAGAGGTCAACGTGAACTGGAGTAGTTAGAAAAGACTATTAGGGCTTCCCTGGTGGCACAGTGGTTAAGAATCCGCCTGCCAAAGCAGGGGACACGGGTTCGAGCCCTGGTCCAGGAAGATCCCACATGCCACGGAGCAGCTAAGCCCATGCGCCACAACTACTGAGCCTGCGCTCTAGAGCCCACAAGCCACAACTACTGAGCCCGTGAGCCACAACTACTGAGCCCACATGCCACAACTACTGAAGCCCGCATGCCTAGAGCCTGTGCTCTGCAACAAGAGAAGCCACCACAATGAGAAGCCCGCGCACCACAACGAAGAGTAGCCCCTGCCCGCCACAGCTAGAGAAAGCCCACGTGCAGCAACAAAGACCCAACATAGCCAAAAACAAATAAATACATTAATTAATTTTTTAAAAAAGACTATTAAAGAACAGGCAACTGAGCTGAACTTGAAGCAGCAGGTAAATCATAGGCAATAGGGAGGGCCTCAAGGAGAGCACTTAGGTGGTAGAGGGATGCAAGAGCAGCATGAGGTCACACCAACAAGAGTACAGAGAGAATGAGCAAGAAGTTTTCAAGGTACATAACATTTTATAGCGAACATGTACTGCGTGCTCACACATGCCAAGCACTAGGCTACACAGATTAACTCAATCCTTACCTCAACCTTGTGAAGTAGGTAACATCACTTCCCCCTTTTTTCACATAAAATTATTATGAGGCTTTAAGAAATGAGGAACCCTGCTGGAACTAGTAAGTAGTGGAACCAGGATTACAACACAGGCTATCTGTTCCTAGAGTCAGTGTATATATGATGTCTCCCATGGAGGCAAGTGATTTGCTAAATTAACAGAATTGTGATAAGGAAGATGATTTGGGTGAGGGGTACCTGTCCTTTGAAAAAGCTTATTCAGTATAAAGTACATGTTATGTTCATAATAAAAACTCAACGTTAATGAAACAAAATCTTCTTTTCTGCAGATTACTCTTAATTCCACAATTGTGTGGTTTTTAATGGGAGGAAGAGAACCTGAGATTTTGGGGTTTAACAAAAAGAATTATATTTTTAAAATACTGGCCTAAGAAAGGACTTATCCTGTAGGAATAAATAAAATATCACTGTCCTCTTTTGCTCAGGGTTAGTAACACAGTAAAATAAGGGGTTTTTAAAAATTAACTTAAAAAAAATTAGAAAGGGGAGCATTTAACACAGCTTTGAAATAATCTACTAATTAAGTGTTAAGTAGTATGTTGACAGGGAAAACAGAAAAGGACACATGAAAGAGTGTTTTGAATATGGAAATGACTCAATTTGAGGACTGGTCACAATTGTTGAGGCAGACCTGAAGATGACACTTCAGGCTTTTGGAATAGGGAGAATGATGGTCCCATTGACAAAAATGTGAAGTTGGGACAGGCAGCTGGTTTATGATGAAAGAAAATTAGTTGAGTATTGAAAATATTGCCTTTGAGGTAATCTGACACCTTAAACGCTCAGCCTCATCTTTCACTCTTCCCCATGTAGCTTACGGCTCCAATCACACTGAACCATTTGCTGTTGCCTGAACATACTATGTTTTCAAAACCTTAGGTACCTACATATATGTTCAGCCTTCTGTTGGGGATACCTGTCCCCTTGTTTCCCTTTCCCTGATAAGTAAGGCACTCCCTATTTATCTGCCCCATGGCACCTTGGACACACATCCATTACATAGTATTTTAAACTGCTTTTTGCATTTTGTCAGCAACTTGAGGACAAAGACCGTAACATTCTTGTATCCTTCGGACCAGGCACACAGTTGGCTCTCAGTAAAAATTCACTAAACGGCGAAAGGAATATAATGCAGGATGAAGATAAGAAGTAGAGACAGATTTGCAGATTGTTGGCATTGGAGGTGGTAAGAAGCCAGGAGAATGAAACAGTCTTAGAGAAAGCCTAAAGTCAAGACTAACAGAGATCAATAAAAACAGTCAGGTAAGGACTAATATCCATAGTGAAATCACGAAAAGAGATTGCAGGAGAGAGAGGGAGAGGAGATGATTACATGCTCTAGAGGGCAGGGGCTGTGTCTCTCTCATTAAGCAGAACATATTGACCATTCTTTAAACACAAGAATGAACAACAGAGAAGTAAGACAATGTTGTTATACAAAAAGCCAATGAAAGTAGCTTAGAGTATCAAGTCTGTACTAGGTTAAATGTAGGACGTCAATGCTAAGACATCAAGAAGAGTGAGAACAGGGCTTCCCTGGTGGTGCAGTGGTTGAGAGTCCGCCTGCCGATGCAGGGGACACGGGCTCGTGCCCCGGTCCAGGAAGATCCCACATGCTGCGGAGCGGCTGGACCCGTGAGCCGTGGCCACTGAGCCTGCGCGTCCAGAGCCTGTGCTCCGCAACGGGAGAGGCCACAACAGTGAGAGGCCCACGTACCGCAAAAAAAAAAAAAAGAAGAGTGAGAACAGAGTAAACACAATGAGGTCTGAGGAAAAAAGGTGTCATATACACTCTGTGAGAGAATATCTTACACCACCTCCACTAACACCACATCTTTATGAAGAAACTTCAATAATGAGCTTCAATATTGGGTTGTCACTGTCTAAGCATGAATCTCTTTCTTCAAGTTAAATATATCACAATGATTTCCTCTATTACTCATGTGATTTATATATACACACGCACACTACTATGGGCTGAACTGTGTCTGTCCCCCCAAATTCTTATGTTGAAGTTCCTACCCCCAATTTTACTATAATTGGAGATAGGATTTTTAGGAGGTAATTAAGCTAAATGAGGTCATAAAGGTAGGGTCCTAATTCAATAAGATTGGTGGTCTTATGAGAAAAGGAAGAGAGAGAGAGAGATCTCTTTCCACATGCACGCATCCAAGGAAAGGCCATGTGAGGATACAACAAGAAGGTGGCCATCTGCAAGCCAGGAAGAGAGCCCTCAAAAGAACCTGACCATGCTGGCACCCTGATCTCAGAATCCCAGCCTCTAGAACTCTGAGAAAACAAGTTTCTGTTGTTAAGCCACCTAGTTTTTGGTACTTTGTTATGGCAGCCCAAGCAGACTAAGACACACACACACACAGGCATAGCCATCCCCACAGAGTAAACAGACACCTCTACTCTAAAAAGCAATGAAATATTCTCTATCTACACAGAAATTATTTTCAGTGGTAATTTTTTAGGGTAGTAATAGAGAGTTCTGTGTCAAAGTTAGTATTATAGGAAGATTCTTCTCAAAACAAACTCTTTCACAGAACACAAATATTCTTTCCTTAATATATAAAGGATATAGAAACTATTTTTGACACTAATCATAATTCTAGGGTATTTTTCTCTTAATTGAAATTCCCTTAAGAGAAGTCACTTTTAAAAGTTCAATGCTGCTAATAAACAGATTTGTTAACTACTGTATGTCTGCTCTTACCGCATCTTCTCTAAGTTATATTGAGGAAGATAGATAAATGAATACCTGGAGATAGATACATATATATATACATATATATATATTTCCTATATTCTTCTCCAATTAAGTAATAATTGAAGTATCTCCCATTTTATATATAGTACATAGTTCCTTAAAGACAGGTTGTTACAAAATATTCCAATGGAATAAATCTAAAATGCATATTAAAGAGAACCAATGTTAATTTCTAATATGTAGAAGCAAAGGTAAAGAAAAACAAGTCCTAAGTTTACGTTTTGAAAAGAATGAAATATAAATCTAGACATTATTAAAGTAAATATACTGACTTCAGTACCCACTACACCTTTCCCTATTTTCTCAATTTCAGACATCTAAATAAATATTACGCTATACCACAGGGAAATTCAAGTGTCCATCTTCTTGAAAATCTCCCCTCATTATTCACTCAGACATTTCAATTTCTATGACACGGCAGCCACAGTGCCAGGAAAGGAAAAAGAAAAAAAAAAGGGAAGGGCTAAAAACACTAAAAAAGGAAAGGAATGAAAAAGACCTCACCACAAAATTTTTAATAAGAGAGAGATAAGCGCTACTGGAAAATAACACAGCTGTAACTGCAAACAGAACTGAAGCTTAGATGACTTAGACAATGTAGCAGTCAGGATCGCAGCAGGAAACAGCACCCTCAAACTGGGGAACTTAAGAAGAGCTTAATAAGGGACTATTTACAAGTTATGGTGAGGGCAAAGTCAAGAGATAGTACAACCTTCTGAAGCTGCAACCACTCCTAGACCTAGAAGGTTCAAAGAGCTATGACCTCTGGGAGAGCCAACATGACAGAGGAGTTGGCAGGAGGACTCCAGGAGAAGAAACCCCACTCTCCTTCCAGTGCTTCCCATTCTTCAAACCCATCTAGAAGCCAAAGGGCAAAGTGAGCCTCTTAGTACTGAGGACAAGGCAGACAATGATGAGAGCAGGTCCACACAGGGAAAAAGCTATCTAGAACCGGGAGGCAGAAGGTAAGACCAGTCAGGGTCTCAGCATGAAATAGAGTCCAGTAACTAAATGTAGATAACTCAGGAGAGTTTAATAAAGGGACTTTTTACAGAATCTATATTCAGACTATATATTAAGAAGTTTGGACTCTATTCTGTGGGTAACAGGAGACACACAACCCAATCTGTGCCTTAGTGGGGGAAAAGACTCGGAAAAATTGTATAAAGGATAGAGAAGTGTGAAGTTAGAATAGAGGGAGGGCTTCCCTGGTGGCGCAGTGGTTGAGAGTCCGCCTGCCGATGCAGGGGACACAGGTTCGTGCCCCGGTCCGGGAAGATCCCACATGCCGCGGAGTGGCTGGGCCCGTGAGCCATGGCCACTGAGCTTGCGCGTCCAGAGCCTGTGTTCCGCAACGGGAGAGGGAAAGTCCAGAGGCAAGAAATACTAGTGTATATGAGAGATGTTGAGGGCTTGAAATAAAGAAATAACAGTGGGAATAAGAAGAGACAGTTCTAAAAATGTTTAGATTTTTCCCCACAGAACTACAGACCATGTCTCTGTATATGTATATATGGATGTGTGTCTATGTCTCTCTTAAATTCACACACACACACACACACACACCCCCCCCCTATCTTCAACCTTTGGTATCTCTACAAAATACATTTTCCAATTGTCCTTTACCCTGAGTAGATTACTATCTGATAGACTTCCCTCCACAATCCTGCCTATAGTAAGCACTTCAAGGAATATATGTTGAATGAATAAATGAACCAATGAATAAACAAGCATGCAAAAGCCTCTGAGGCACATAATAATAATTTTGTATAACTATAAACTTAGGTCCTGAAAAGTTTTAAGTTATTTTTCTCTCCACAAGACCCAAGTTAAAACAAATAAACCAAGAAAAGAACAAAAAACAAACAAAACTGGTTAATGATCTTAAGTCCAAGAACATGCTAGGGAAGCACTTCCAATTCTATATTCTAACAATTATTTCTCAAGCTTGTTTTCCACTGGGAACACAAAGTGCTAACAAATAAAGATAAAAAGACTGATATACCCACGTTAACTGCTAAAAGAAATTTACGATTCACAAATTCCTGGAATCTTGAAGGCAATTTTTGTACAGTCCAGCATTATCTCCAAAGCAAAGCTTAAGACATGGCTATTGCAGAAGCACTTCTCTCAGGAGCACCCCTTACTCTTTTCTCAATGAAAAAAGGAGCTGGGGCCCCAATTCAACCTTCTTTACTGATCCACCCAAAACAGAGGGTCCACAAATTCCCACAGGAAAGCAGAAGGATCAGATTTCCAGATGAAATGAGGAGTATAAAGCAATAATACTTCAAAATAGGACTTTACAAATAATTAACAATCAGCTCTAGATCCATCTTTTCCTAATCTCTTCTCTAGAACCTACAGAAACAATCAGACCTGAAATTTTATCACAAAGCACACAATAACATATCCTACTCCATAAGAGAAGTGTTGAATTCCCAATCTCAGCATCCATTCTATAAATCTTCAAAGTTAGCAAAGGACTTTGTTCCAAGATTCCCATGTAAAACGTTTTCATATATTGTACAACTTTACAGTACATACTATACTGTGTCCTCTCAGTTAAAAGGATAAATCATAATGTGGTCTCTTACTCACTAGGAAATATCTGCTCTTACCAGAAGCACCTAAAATAGTTGGGGTAGCCTAGCTTACAAGACTCTTAAATAGCAACCCTGCTAGTCTTGTAGTAATTTATAAACCTGAATCACAAAACACAAATATGATTAAGAGAAAGGTTTGCTTTATAGTGAAAAAAACAGTTAATCATCTTCCATGGCCTTTCTCATATATGTCCAAAAAGAAGAACAGAAATTAACATGTATTGAGCACATATAGGTCACTATCATGCTAAAGCAGCTGCACATACACTACTACTGTATATTATCTTCATAAAAAACATATTTATGCTTTAGATGTCCTACCATAAAATCTGGGGAAAATATTTTAAACCTAATCAATAGCATGAGTATGAATCATATATATAGAAAAATATGTACATGTATATATTGTTTAGTAGGCAAACTAATCTGTAAAAACATTATATTTAGTATAGCTTCATTTATATAAAACAAATTACTTGCATTTATGTCTAAATATACATTGGAAAGCCTAGAATATATAACCAACTTTCAAGTAGTTATTTCCAGATGGTATTAATACAAATCAGGTAGAAAACTAATTTTCCACTGTATGTACTTCCATGTTTGAATATTTCATAATAAAACAAAAGATCATGATCATTAATTTTGAATTTTAAAAAACACTTTATCACAATGAAACCTTTCTCACTGTGTTTCCTGAAATTGTTATACATGCAACTTAACTGAAAAAGTCCCATCTATGGTAAAGAGATTGTTTGAAACCAGGGCAAAGGAAAAGGCCTACTTTTCTATTCTGTTTAAAACAAAAAACAAAGTAATAGTAACAAAGTAACAGAAATTACCCTTTGGCTTTTAAGCCTGATTGATAAGCTCTCAGAGAAGTAGGCCTACAGTGAAATTATTACTTTTGGGGGTTTTCCTCTCTTGAAACTTTTGAGAACTACAATGATTTACCACATATGAAGTAGGTAGATCATAACAACTATAAGTTTAATATCTCCTAAAAAGTGTACAAAAAAAAATTCCAAGGTCTAAGGTTTTTTGACATTAGAAATTTTGTTACAAAACATGCTTATCTTATAGGCAGTAGAAATAATCTAGAGTGTCATCAGTTTAGTAGAAAGTCATCAGTTTAGCAGGGGTAATCAAATACAAGCCATAATGAATATACTTATTTTAGTCACCACTTCTTGAAAAATCTTATAAAATAATGGTACTCAGGCAGATCATTCTAAAAGGGTGGCACTGTCTGTTTAATTATGTAATAAGCAAAGGAATATTACTCTAGTGGGTAATATTAAACCTCAAAATTGATTACATATTAATATAAACCATCAGTCTGATGGAGGAGAGAGGAAAGAAAATAAATAATTTCATTTAGGGCAGTGTCTAATGAAATTTTCTGTGATAACAAAAGTAACCAATACAACATGCTGTCCAATACAGCAGCCACCAGTCACACTTGACTAATTAGCACTTGATATGTGGCTAGTGAGAATGAAGGACTAATTTTTTTATTTTACTTTAATTAATTTCATCTTAAATAGCTACATATGGCTCGAGGCTTTCATAATGGATAATGCAGATTTAGGGGGTTAAAAATAAACTAAGGTTGAGAGCCATCAAATTTCGTTAACACTTAATACACAGCAAAACTAATTTTGATTCCCTAACTTAAGAGGAAATAATTATGAAGTACTTGAGTAAACATAGATTTAACTGTGAGCCAATGCCCAGAATAAAATTCCCCTATGTGAATACTTTTGGCTTGCTTCCTTTAAAGAACCTGTCCCTGCTGCATCCCTCAAATTTAAGAACCCTGAATTGGCTTCTCTCTCCAGGCAACTAACCTTCCTATAAGGGGAAGGAAGAGGGCCAGTCAAGTTTGTCGGGGGTACTCTCCTACCTGGCTCACCAACCTCAAATCTTCCCATTCTTCTGTCCTGGGGTAAGAAGCCCTTAATCTCTAACCCAGCAGAGTGCCTCCTTGGCTCTGGCTGCCCAAAGCCCGCCTTTACAGCGCCCCAACTGCAGAGCAGCTACCAACTGCTTCTTCTTTCTCCCAGAATTATTCCTACCCTGAATGGAGGCCATGAACACTCAGCTTAGCTGTATACAGATAATACTAATCAAAGGCATTTAGGTTTTTGTAATTCATTCCAAGCAGCACAATACTTATGTTTGTAAAATACAATATAGTTTTAAGTTTCACTTCAGTAAAAGCTAAATTCTGTTCTTAGTACATTGCCTGATCATCTGCTTCTAACCTAAGGAATTATAAGGAACACTCAATCTCTCTCAAGTGGGTAGTAGTCATCACTGTTAGAACAGGAAAAAACAGAATTCTTTCCTGGTAGGCTTCTCAAGTTATCCCACATAGTGAAGTCTCTAAAGTAGCAGTTCTTAACTTCTTGGGGTTCACAGACCCCTTTAAGATTCTAATGAAACTATGGACCCTCTCCTCAAAAACACATGAACTTTTGCCATATAGTTTCACAACCTGCGTGCACACACACACACACACACACACACACACACACACACAAATGGTCATCTATGGACACTTCTACTATAAAAGTATATGAAACATAAAATTAATATCCTGAAGTCCACAGACCTAAGTGACCAGTAGAATATGACCTCAAAGAAGCTAGAATTAATTCAACCTGATATTCCTACATCTTCCCTTAATTCTCCTTCCTCCTTCCCCTCCTCCCAATTTTACCCTCTTCCCATCATCCCTCGTTGCTCTTTATACTTCATCTCCTTATTTGGCTATATTATAGAACTAAAGTCACTTTTAGTATTACTTACATACTTATTGCAATATTATGTTTCCTGTTCTAATTTCAAGAGTCACAGTTTATTTCTTTAAAGAAAAGTACAATATCAGTTGAATACCTACTGTTTGCCAGATATTTGCCTATCTCTAACAATTCTACAAAGGGCAAAGAAAGAGTATCCCCCTAAATCTGCATGTTTGAAAACTTCCAAGTCACTAAGTCATAGAAAAGTTAAGATATAAATCACAAAATAGTTTGATATGAATGAAAATATGACAAATCAAAATTTAAAGTATAAAGTTAAAATACTACACGTGAAAATGTAGTCTTAAATTTATACATTAGAAATTAATGAAACAAACATTCAACACAATAACTTATCTTTTAAAAGCTCGAGAAAGTGAAAGAATATAGGAGATTAATGAAATAGAAAAAGGAAAAATCAGATCAATTGGTCAAAAAATCAGATCAATAAAACCAAATGAGTTTTTTTAAATATAAATTTATTTATTTTATTTACTTATTTTTGGCTGCATTGGGTCTTCGCTGCTGCGCGCGGGCTTTCTCTAGCTGCGGCGAGCGGGGGCTACTCTTTGTTGTGGTGCACAGGCTTCTCATTGCAGTGTCTTCTCTTGTTGCGGAGCACGGGCTCTAGGCGCACAGGCTTCAGTAGTTGTGGCTCTCAGGCTCAGTAGTTGTGGCTCACGGGCTCTAGAGCACAGGCTCAGTAGTTGTGGTGTACGGGCTTAGTTGCTCCACGGCATGTGGGATCTTCCCGGACCAGGGTTCGAACCCGTGTCCCCTGCATCGGCAGGCAGATTCTTAACCACTGCGCCACCAGGGAAGCCCCACCAAATGAGTTTTTATAGGTTAACAAAATAATCAGTCTTGCTCAAGTTTAAGAAAACAAAACACAAATACAGCAAATTATTAAAAATTTTAAACGGCACTAACTATATCTCTGAGCTAAATTTTATCAGAAACTCACAGATGTGAAGCAACTCACCCAAGAGTACACAGCTCTTGGGTGTGTACTAAGGCAGATACCAGGATTACCCAGTTGGTAAAGAGGGAAGCCAGGATTTTAACAAAAAGTTCCTCTTCTTTTCATATCATACCACCTCTCTTTTAGGAACGGACACTAACCACCAGGGTCTCAGTTTCTTAGCTACAAATGAAAAAGAAGAATGACATCTCTCAGGTCCCTTTTCAATCCATGATTCTATGAGCTTAAGCTGGTCTGTGTAGAGACAAACAGCTGATTTCCTTCTGTTGGTTAGACTGGGGGTGAAGGTGGAGTTGCTCTGTGTGACCTAGCATATATCTTAATCTACTACACTTGGGTTGATTGAACCATCCTAATGTGTAAGTACACTTTGAGGCAAACTATGGAAGAGAAATAAGAAACCTCAGCAAAACTTACAAGAAAAATAAACAGCAAACTTACAAGAAAAATAAACAGTGAGGGAACTGCTTCTAAGAGCCGATCTTTTACCAAAAAGGTAATGGATAAAACCCATATGTAAGAAATAGTCTCCCTTCCAAAAAAAAAATCCAGCATATATATAAATTTAACCATGTTTGTTCATTTCTCTACATGTATATTTGGGTCTAACAAGTAAGTCTACAGTTACTTTCGTAAAATTTGCTTCTACAAACCCTTTCATTTTCTCCTTTTAGAAGTCCAAGGTTAAAAGTAAATAAAATTTTTTTGGCTCTTTACTACTTTGTGTTACCTGAGCAGTTTTTAGAAAATTCTATTCATTCCTAATTTAAGGAATGTTCTTTATTTGTTGTCCAATTCAGTTTGAACAAAATACATTTTGGAGAGAAAAACATGCAATATTTTTCTTGCTTTCTTTGGAAACAGGTGTTGCAAATCTTTCCAGAATCACACGAAAAATCTTCCTGCCAGTTGACAGGAGTTGTATGTTATTTCTGAACATACAGGGTTTTCTTCCCCTTCTTTATAAAGGATCATTAGATGTCCAAAAGTAAAGAAAGTCATTCAAAATTTTACCAACTTAACTAAGTGAAACTAATAAGTCTGCCAGGTAAGATAGCTTGTTTCCTCTACAGATCAAATGCAGAGACTCCTTCCTGATTCTTAGTCCTGATCATTTGACAAATGTTTCATGTCTAGCACAGCTAGACATTCATATCTGACACTCAAGAGAGAATGCAGAGTAAAGATGAATATCTGAAATTTCAATTATAAAGGGGATAGCTGAAGCCATGAGATTTTATGAAGATCAGAGAAAGTGACAACAACCATAATGTTAGAAAGAAAAAAGAAAGACAACATAGCCAACTAATAAGCAATGAACTACCAGTTAAGTAGGATAAAGAACATGAAAGAACAGTGTCAGGGAAAATGAGGGGGCACTTTTCAAAAATGTCAGTAACAGTTTTTACTTAACTCCCTGACAGTATGCTAGATGGTCTTTAATAACTTTAAAGGGGAAATGTTATTACATCATTTTGAAGATGAAGAAACCTGCCCAAGGTAACTTAGGTTGCAGAATTAGGATTCAAACCTCGGGTCAATGAGGCCGTGAGCCTTCTGGGTTCAGATCGTCTTAACAATAGCAGTTGCCACTTAAAAAGCTAAGTAGAAAAAGAACACACAAGAGGTAACTGATGAATCCTGATAGAAGGACTGCAGTACTCTCTGAGTGAAAACAGAAAAACTGAAAAGAATTAGAGAATGAGAGTAAGTGGGTAGAAACTTTTAAATGCCTTGTGATAAAAAGGAAGGAAGGGGGAGAACTTGGTCTATACCCTGGGCAAAAGAAGGTTAATGATTTTTTTTGGTCTTCTCTATGGTGCAAAAGATGTGATAGTGAGCTGATGTGGTAAAATGCAGATGGTGGGAGAGGAGGACTTGAGAATGAGGATGAATGGATGGAGCTGGATCCACAGGAGGTGAGAGGAAACGTAAGCATACACAAACGACCAAGACTATCAACTCATCAAGAGCAGGGCTGGCTAGTGTTGGGGTTTTTTTTAGTGTTTCCTGTTTGATTTGTATTGCTATGCAATGTAGTCAGGTCCTGGTTACTCTCTGGGGATGTCATATCCAGTTATTAGTATTGGCTTCACCCTTTCCCCCTCCCACACTCCCCTGGGCCCTTTGGCCCTGATGAAAACAGTGTGGCAAAAGGGAAGAAAGGGGGCTGAAACAGTGTGAGCACCTCTATGGGTCTGGCACCATACTGAACATTTAACAGTAATTTTCATTTAATCCTCAGAATACTAGAACACAAGCTCCAAGAAGGCATGAATATGTTTGTTTTGTTCTCTGATATACCCCAAGCACTTAACACTGTGCTTAGAACAAGGCAGGCCCTCAACAAATATTTGATGAACAAAGAGTCACCTTGGTATTATTATCCCCATTTTAAAGATGAGAGGATGACTCAGAGAGGATAAGTAACTTAAAGTCACACATGTAATAAGGGTGAAATTTTAAATGTTTAACAACTAGTACTGCACCAGCGCTGGCCACCACTCAGAACAGATGCCAGTTGGTGCTGGAGGAGCTGGGTTCTGCTTCAACCTTTTAGTTGTGGGATCTTGGGGAGGTCCACGGGAGGGTTGTGGGCAGGGGAAAGGAAGACTCAGATGTATACTGTCTACCAGCCTTGATAGTAAGTGATGCATCCAGGATTCAAACATGCACTTATCTGACTCTAAAGCCTTCTAAATGAAGTGGGAAACAGTACCATTTGCTAAAAAATGAGGAGAGCAGGAGATAACTGGAGGTTTAAATAGAGTAGAAAAAAATATTCAGAATACCTGCAATGGGAAACAATTAGTAATGAATTAAAGATTGATACCTGAGGTCAGTCTGTTGCCAGACAATTTAAAAAACAAAAATAGGATGATCCGACTATAACAGGGTAGAGAGAAATGAGGAATAAGAGAAATATGAATGGGCAAAGCAAAACTACAGTATAAGGATTTTCAATTCCAGGTAAATAATTTGGACATGCTTCAAAAAGAAATGAAAAATCAACATTGGATCCTGAGCAAGAAAGGACTTGATGAAAGCTGTACCTCAAGAAGATGAGTTTGTGCAAGGTAGAGGGGGAGAAGGTGAAGAGTGTGGAGCCACATGGGAGGGATCAGTGGTCAAGAGCGCTATATATTTGGGTGTGACTCACAGAGATGGCACTCAAAGTATCCAGGGGCAAGAGTTCAAAGAACAGTGCACTCTCGGCTTTTAGGAACACCTACATTCTGGTCACTGGCTTGTAGTCGCCACCTCTCTGTGGCTGACATGGTTTTACTATAAAAAGTACTTAGTTATCTTGTTGGTTTTCTGTTTAAGTTGGAACAAAAGGGATAAAGTGCAGTTTAGATATAAGTGACATTTACCAAAGAAGGTTTTTGCTTTTTGTGGTTTTCTGTCAATAATTACCTATAATATCCTCAACCTTGGAGTCTCTTAGTTCATTAAGACTCTTAAAAGAAATTTGTGTATGTACTTAAACAGCTTTAAAAAAAAATCCAGGACAATTACGTGGGCAGTTTATTTTAATATGGACCCTGAGATTTCCGCACAAAATACAAGTTAGCCTATTTATTTATACGATAACAAAAATAAAAAGCAGAAATTGGTCACCTGTTGTTACTGTCCCAGAAAGGCACACAGTGCCAACTGGCCAGGAACAACATTAATTCCTTCCACCCTCTTATGGTAACAGCTGTTCCCTTTTTTTTTCATGCTGGCAAAGGTCACACTCAGTAGCAAACTTTCCATGTAGATTTCTACATGCAAAAGGCAAGGAGATGGCTGACATAATAGGGTGTGGGGAGAGACAGCTGATTTTTTTCTATTTTACTTTCTCCTGGGCACTTATCAGGAATCTATTTTGGGCTTCTTTGATATTGGAAGCTATAACTATTAGTCATTTCTCAGCCAAAAAAAACCCCAAAAAAATGCTGTTTACATGAAGCTGGACTTGGGGATGATATAAGCACATTTTGAAATAAGCAAAAAACTACAGCAAAATTATACAGTAACGTTTACATCATTAATAACCACCTAATTAAAAATGCATTATGTTAAGTGAAGAGGCCAGGCTCAAAAGGCTACATATTATATGATTCCATTTACTATATGGCATTATATGACATTCCGTTTATATGACATTATAGGATGAAGAACAGACCCATGGTTGTCAGAGGTGGAGAATGGTGGGAGGAGTTGACTGAAAAAGAGAAGCCTGAGGGAATTTCGGTGGGCGGGGGGAACAGACTAGTTCTGTATCTTGATTGTATGGTGGTTACAAGACTCTAAGTTCTAAATTGTCTAAGTTCACAGAACTGTATCCCAAAAGAGTGAATTTTACTATATACAAATTTTTTCTTAATGTTGGCTTAAGCCTCATATCACCTCTCTCAACTCCCCTCACTTGTTTCAAACCTCTTCCCAAGCTCCAAACAATGACCCCACCCCCTCCACCTAGCTAAGGTCTACTTGCCATTCTAGTATTCTTTCTATTCAGCTCCTCCTGGAATCTTTCCTTTGGTGTGGCACGGTGGGGTCCCAGATGGAGCTGAGGCTTTGTAGTCAGATACACCTAGTTGGGTTTACTCTGGGCATTCTCCCAGTTACTACTTGAGTGAGCATGGGCAAATTATCTACCTATCTAAGCTCAGTTTCCTCATATGGTGGATGCAAATAAATATAATTCATGTACCTCCTTGTTGTAAACTAAGAGCCTAGTAATATGCCTAGCATATTACCTGGCATATTAAGAGAGCTTAATTAAATGCTTATTCCCAGATCTTTCTCCTCTGCCTACTGCCTTCACAACCAATGCTCTCCTTCTGAGTTTCCATGGACCTGATACATACATAAAATTATCACAACACTTAACTGATGTATTGGAATTATTTATCTCTGGCAAATAAAATGGGTCTATGTCTCTCTCTGATACCTGAATTCACAGAGGCCAGCATGTTCGTTGCCTGATAGTTAATAAATTGTTTGAAGAATAGCTTGTCCGCCTGATCTGGTCTTATTGTTAAAGAAGGAAGTACTGGAAGAGACAGAGAAGCAGGCAGAAAAGGCCAGAACACACTGAGATAGTCTGGGATGGGCGACCGAGAAGGTTTTCCAAAGTTTCTACTAAGATGTTGTATACAGAATTACAGCACAAAAACTGCATATAACCTAAATATTAAAAAATGGAGGTAAAGTGGATTATGCCAAATACAAACAATGAAACACACATAACCATTAAAATTAATTTTGTAGGGGCTTCCCTGGTGGTGCAGTGGTTGAGAGTCTGCCTGCCAATGCAGGGCACGTGGGTTCGCGCCCCGGTCCGGGAGGATCCCGCATGCCGCTGAGAGGCTGGGCCCGTGGGCCATGGCCGCTGGGCCTGCGCGTCCAGAGCCTGTGCTCCGCAGCGGGAGAGGCCACAGCAGTGAGAGGCCCGCGTACAGAGAAAGAAAAAAAAAAAAGTAATTTTGTAGGAGACTATGTTAAAAAGAGTACATAAAGTAATATCCCAACTTCTTGTTGTTTTTTTTTAGAGCACAGGTTTTTTGTTTGTTTGTTTTTAAATTCTTATCTTATATCAGAGCATAACTGATTAACAATGTTGTGTCACTTTCAGGTGTACAGCTAAGTGATTCAGTTATACATGTATCTATTCTTTTGCAAATTCTTTTCCCATTTCAGTTATTAACAAAATACTGAGCAGCGTTCCCTGTGCTATAATGTAGTTCCTTGTTAGTTAACTATTTTATTATTATTTTTTTTATTTAAATAGACTTTATTTTTTCCAGAGCAGTATTAGGTTCACAGCAAAATTAAGTGGAAGGTACAAAGATTGCCCACATACCTTTTTTCCCCACACATGCGCAGCCTCCCACATTATCAATAATCCCTCCAAAGTGGTACATTTGTTACACTTAATGAACCTACATTGACAAATAATTGTCATCCAGTGTCCATAGTTTACATTAGGGTTCACTCTTGGCATAGTACATTCTATGGGTTTGGACAAATGTAGAATGATATGCATCTACCATTATAGTAATACAGAGGGTAGCTTTGTTGCCCCCCAAATCCACTATGCTCAACCTATTCATCCTTCTCTCTCCTCTAACTCCTGGCAACAACTGTCCATAGTTTTGCCTTTTCTGGAATGTCACATAGTGGAAGTCATACAGTATGTAGCCCTTTCAGATTGGTTTCTTTCTCTTAGTGATATACATTTAAGGCTCCTCCATATCTTTTCGTGACTTTTTGCTTAGTCTGGATGTACCATAGTTTATTCATTCATCTCCTGAAAGATATCATTGTTGCTTCCAAATTCCAAAATTTTGGAATTCCAAAAATTCTGAATTTTGACAATTATGCGTAAAGCTGCTATAAATATCCACATGCAGGATTTTGTATGGACATAAGTTTTTTACATTTGGGTAAATACCAAGGAGCATGATTATTAGATCCTGTGTAAGCGTATGTTTAGTTTTGTAAGAAACTGCCAAACTGTCTTTCAAACTGGGTGTAGTACTTTGCAATCCCACCAGCAATAAATCAGAGTTCCTACTGCTCCTCTCCCTCACAGTCCACATACTTCTTTTAAATTTCCAGTCATTTCCTGGTTTCTTCTGATTAATTTTCACAAGTGTCATGATAATTTTTTATACTCTTGAAGCCCCTCTTGAGTTTTTGAGTCCACGTGCCACATTGTAGCTAGGTTATCTTTTAATTGACAAATGTGATGAGGCTCTTAAATCCAAGTACTGCCATTAGTAAGTGGTCTCTCTACTCCTAAATATAATTTCGCATCATATCAGATGACATGAAATGACAGCACAGAACAACATAAGACATAAAACTGTATGATTTACTCATCACTCTAACTTTATTTCACACCAATACCTGCTTAGGAATGGTCTATTCCCTTTAAGGAAAATGCTTTTTATTGTTTTCTCTCTCTTTTTTTCTTTTTCTTACCATTCTCACTAGGCCTCAACTATATTTTCAATAAACTACAAGCTACTTGAGGGCAAGAAATGAATCTTTTTTAAAACAGATGCCTAACATTGAATACAGAGTCTGATGTCTACTATACCTACAGTTTATATTTATTGAATATTAAAATAAATATAAATATGTAAATATAAATAGATTTATTGAATAAATGATATAGATATATATAAGCATATTTGGAAAAATATTTTCTTTCTTCAAAATTAATTTTTAAAAATTTTCCAGTCATGTCCAATAAAATCAACTGCTTCTAAAATTTCAGTTGATTTTTTTGGGACCTTATCAAACTTTACTGTACTATATTGTCTTTTAGATAACTAGATTCAGTTTGGTAAAATTCTATTCCTAATTTTTTCTTAATATTTTCATAAGAAAGAGAGAATGGATATATAAATGTGGATATATATATATGTGGATGTTTATATATATATAAAATGTCTTTGCCATGTTAGTATCAAAGTTATACTGGATACATACATGATTACAAATAATGACTTGTATTGGTTTGTATGTTGAATTCTGTCTGAAATTTATTTCTTCAACATTGGAAGGATATTCTCAGTTAATACAGACTTCTAGCTTGGTCTACAAGGACTTTAGGCAGATCATTTTTTTTTGGTGGGGGGTGGGGGAGGGATCTATCATTTCTTTTGAGAAGTTTCCTAACAGTCTTCTTTAGCTCATTTGAAGACAGTGTATTTCCATTTAGAACACAGGTTTTTTTTAAAAAGTGTCTGGAAAGATATACAACCAAAATGTTAAAAAAGAGGTCATTGGGCTTCCCTGGTGGCACAGTGGTTGGGAGTCCGCCTGCCGTTGCAGGGGACACGGCTTCGTGCCCCGGTCCAGGAAGATCCCACATGCCGCAGAGTGGCTGGGCCCGTGAGCCATGGCCGCTGAGCCTGCACGTCCGGAGCCTGTGCTCCGCAATGGGAGAGGCCACATCAGTGAGAGGCCCGGGTACCGCAAAATAAATAAATGACTAAAATAAAAAATAAATAAAAAAGAGGTCATCTCTGGGTGGCAGTAAGATTAGTAGTAATACTTATATTCTTTTCTGGGCTTTTTAGAGTTTACCAATTTATTACATGTTAATTTTAGAAAATTTGGAAATCACAGAATAATTATTTTAAAAGAAAAAGCTAATCTAGATTTTACTAATGATGTTATTCCATATCCAAGACTCAAATGTCGAAAAATGGGGTTAAATGCATTATGCTGAATCCATATAATGAAACACTATGTATTTCTGAAATACAAACAGCAAAATATATTACAAACTATATACCTTTGGGGAAAGAAACAAGATATAATAAGTTCCTCCAGTGAAAAAGTTATTTTAACTTGGAAAATCTATGAACATGGGACTTCCCTGGTGGCGCAGTGGTTAAGAATCCGTCTGCCAATGCAGGGGACACGGGTTCGATCCCTGGTCTGGGAAGATCCCACATGCCGCGGAGCAACTAAACCCGTGCACCACAACTACTGAGCCCACGCGCCTAGAGCCCGTGCTCCACAACAAGAGAAGCCACCTCAGTGAGAAGCCCACACACCACGATGAAGAGTAGCCCCCGCTCGTCGCAACTAGGGAAAGCATGTGCACAGCAACGAAGACCCAACGCAGCCATAAACAAATAAATTAATTTTTTTTAAAGAAAATCTATAAACAGATATACAGGAACATTTCATCAAATATTAACTACTGTATCTTTCTTCAAAGGTTTATCCAAAGCCAAAAAAATTTCAGAAGACAATATAAGATAGTGGGGCTTCCCTGGTGGCTCAGTGGTTAAGAATCCATCTGCCAATGCAGGGGACATGGGTTCGATCCCTGGTCTGGGAAGATCCCACATGCTGTGGAGCAACTAAGCCCGTGCACCACAACTACTGAGCCTGTGCTCTAGAGCCTGTGAGCCACAACTACTAAAGCCCACGCACCTAAAGCCCGTGCTCTGCAACAAAGAGAAGCCACCACAGCGAGAAGCCCGCGCACCACAATGAGGAGTAGCCCCCACTCACCGCAACTAGAGAAAGCCCGCGCTCAACAGCAAAGACCCAACCCAGCCAAAAATAAATAAAGAAAATAAAATTTTAAAATATGTATATAAGAGTGAATCAGGGGAAGGTTCCTCTTTGAAACATAGTTTCTACAGAGTTTATTTAGTCTTTAGCTTAAAGAAATTGACCTGTAGCGTTTTATCTGGGTATTATTTAAGCTTATAAGACAAAGCGTCCTGTGTTCAGGTGAGATCACCTGATTAAGTTACTTCTCTCTTTGAACCAATGAGACTTCCAGTCTCAGCAATACCATCCACAAGCTTCCCTTAACCAACGAAGTCTCCCTTATTAGCAGCTGGGCAAGAGACAACTGCTCCCATTCAGCAGGAAGGCCTATATTCCAAAGAATAAAAAGTGTACGTTTACTATCATACTCATTCTTGACTAAAGCTGGCAAACTCTAATGCCTTTACAGAATTTCTGAATAGTCACTATCTAGGAAGGTATATACATAAGTTAATTCCTCTTTAGAGACTGTTTATGGTGGTGGTTGGGGGGCAGATATTAAATCCTTTAAGGAGACTGCTTTAGCAACTGAACTTGTAGAAAAGAAACCTGACTGACTTGATTTCACCATTTTGGTACAAAATATGCATAAGAAGTAATTCAAGAATCAAAACTACAAATAAATTTTAAACAACCAAATAAAATCCAGACCTGAGACCTCAACGGCTTTTAAGAGTTCACATGCCCCCACCTATAAAAAAAAAAAATGTATTGTGTACTTTAAATCTTAAAAGTATTTATGTGGATCCATCATGTCTAGTCTGAAATTATGCCAAATGGCAAGGTTCCAGAAACTAAAATAAAGTTATACTAAGGTGTGTCTCAGAAGGAAAACATAAAAACTCTAACTTTGGCAGGAAGTTACCAAAGTGGCATATCTAAATTAGTAAGCTTTGTTTAAAACACACACACTTTTTTAAAAAGGCACACAAGCCAAAAAGCTTGGTAAAATTCTTTTTTTAATAGTTATTATTGCAGTAGCAAATCATATATCCGTTTTCCCAAAAATCTATGTTATAAAATAACTCGAGTTATTTTATACAGAAGATAAGTTGCAAGAAGGAAGAACTCCCGCAAATTATTCCTTTACGGCTAAGAGCAAACATGCAATGCTGAAACTACACAATAAACAGCAGCTGCCATGGGAAGCAAGAAAAAAAAAGACAGGCAGATATTAGTTTGTTGAATGCCTACTAAGTACCAGGTACTTTATTTACATAGGTTCTCATTTATTCCTAACAAATCTGTGAAGTAGACAGTATTCGCTCCATTATGCAAGTGAAGAAACTGAAGCTCAACAAGACTAAATAAGAATTTGTAAAAAAAAAAAAAAAAAACAAAAAGAATTTGTGTGACCTGAAGCAAGAATACAGAGCAAAGCAGAATTCTGAAACCAAGTCTACCAGGCTTCATATCCCAAACTCCACCACATTTGGTAACAGTTACTTTGGAAAACAAGGATATCAAATAATCCAGTGTTCTCAGTAAACAGGGTTCTGTAAGAGTTCAACTATTTCTATACCGTTGACCTAAAAACGGTCCCTCTATCTGGCAAGATCCTTCTTCCCCCATTGAGCATATCACAGGAAATCATGACAACCTATTATCCCAGACTATTGGCTACTACACTCTCCCTTCTAAGTGCAACTTTTTAAAAGAATTTCCAATAGCCACAGATTTCCACTTCACCAACTATTCACTTCTCAGTCCACCCCAATTTATTTTTTTTAACATTTTTTTTTTTAATAAATGTATTTATTTTATTTATTTATTTTTGGTTGCATTGGGTCTTTGTTGCTGCGCTCAGGCTTTCTCTAGTTGCCGCGAGCAGGGGCTACTCTTTGTTGCGGTGCGTGGGCTTTTCATTGCAGTGGTTTCTCTTTGTTGCGAAGCACGGGCTCTAGGGTCACGGGCTTCAGTAGTTGTGGCTCGTGGGCTCAGTAGTTGGGGCACACAGGCTTAGTTGCTTTGTGGCATGTGGGATCTTCCCGAACCAGGGCTTGAACCCGTGTCCCCTGCATTGACGGGCGGATTCTTAACCACTGCGCCACCAGGGGAGCCTCCAGCCCACCCCCAATTTAAAAATGGCTTTACATAAGGTTATCAATGACCTTTGTGTAACTAAACTCAATGACACTTTCCAAGTGTTATCTTACTTACATTTCAGGAGAATGTAGACATTGTTACCACTCTCTCCTTGAAGCATTCTCTTCACTTGGCTTTCCAGAAACATTCTCCTGGTTTTTAAAGTGTTCCCTCCCTCTCAGTCTTGGTATTTTTCATTTCCTCCAACCAATCTAAAAAGTTGGTGTTTCTCATAGCTCGGTCCTAAACCTTCTTTCCTTTTCACTTTATAACTTCTTCCTGAGATTTCATCAATTCTCATGACTTCAATTACCATGAATATGACAATGACTCCCAAAAGTCAGACAGTTCCTCTGAGCTTTCGACCCATTTATCCAAACAAGGACTTGATACTTCCTCTTGGAAATTTCAGAGGCACCTTAAACACAACAGGCTGAAAATCAAACTCACTATCTCATCTCCGCCCCCGTTCCCATCTCAAATGGGTTCTCTCCTAGTGCTCCCCAGCTCAGTTATTACAGAAACCAACGTCTATCCAATTATGCAAGCCAGAACTTTCAGAACTATCTTTGACATTTCTCTCTCTCTGACTTTCCACTTTAAATATGTCACCAAAACCTGTCCATTTTACCTCTCAGATACCTCACAAATCCCTTCAAACCTTTCTCCATTTCCACCAGCACCTCTTTACTTTCACTACCATTATCTCATTTGGACGGCTGCAACAGCCCTCCTAAATGATCTCCCTAAATCCATTCTTTTCCAGCTTCAATCTATTATTCCTCCCTGCAGCCAAAGTCACCATTTTAAAAAGCTACCCTATCCTCCTTATTCAAAACCCTTTTTATAAACTCGCATAGTACCCATACCTCTCCTTCATAGCACTTATTGGTTCAATTTTATATTTATTTGTGTGATTATATGCATCTCCACTGCCTAAGACAGAGCCTAGCACACAATATGTGAACTAATATTACTGGAATAAACAAATGCCTACTATGTAGTGGACACTGCATCACAGCCAAGGAGAACATACAGATGAACCCAGTCCTTTTCAGATAAAGAAACTGAAGTTGTCAACTTGGGTGATTTACCCTAGTGGTAGGTGATAGAACTAGAATTCAGACTCAGACCAGTATGCTTCCAGTGTCCATATTCTTTAACTTTTATGCATCGTATCAATATAAAATAATTCTGTAAAACTTTTACACATTAGTAAAAATAAATGGAAACTTTTTTTTTTTTTTTTTTTTGGCGGTACGCAGGCCTCTCACTGTTGTGGCCTCTCCCATTGCAGAGCACAGGCTCCGGACACGAAGGCTCAGCGGCCATGGCTCACGAGCCCAGCCGCTCCGCGGCATGTGAGAACTCCCCGGACCGGGGCATGAACCCGCGTCCCCTGCATCACCCGGCGGACTCTCAACCGCTGCGCCACCAGGGAAGCCCTGGAAACTTATTTAGTATCTTGATAACATACAAAATATTTTAATAAAGTTCTGTTGAAATTACAAGGTAACATCCTAACATTTAAACTGCTTTAAAATAATACAACAGTCCATTCCCCTCTTATTTTGAGTAATCATAGTTTGCACAGATATGATGCTAGCCCCCTCAAAAAGTACCCATTCACCCCCTTTATTATACACAGTACTAATATGTCTTTATCTCCTATAACATAAACACCTTCTCCTGAATTATATTCAGAAAGTACACTAAAACATGCCTATGGGTAGCCCCTATATGAGCTATAACATTTCTGCCACAATTGTTTGATGTACCTTACAGTTCAAAATGTCAAACTCTTCTGCTTTTAATTTACAAAATATTCAACCAAGTTATGCTGTCTTCCAATCTCAATATTTCATTCCTTTTTATAAAAGTTGATTGATTGATTTTGCTGCACCAGGCAGCTTGTGGATCTTAGTTCCCCAACCAAGGATCGAACCCAGGCCACGGCAGTGAAAAAGCCGAGTCCTAACCACTGGACCGCCAGGAAATTCCCCTCCAATCTCAATATTTCATTCTTAATTATGAAAAGTCTGAGGACATGAAGTAAGGGTAACTATAACAAAATTTTTCCAGCAATCTGCTCTTTTTTCCTAGTAAATTCTAAACATAGGTTGAATTATAGTTGATCAACCTAAAGGACAAATTCCTTACTTCAGGAAATTTAAATTACTATAAATGTGACCCTTAGATTTACCCAACTGAAAATCAGAACCTCCACTACAATCTCTTTACTGGGCAGCAATCTCAGGCCTTGTGAGGTACATCCTCATGATTAATCCTACTGGCCCTCCTCCTCTCAAAGAAGCTTCACCCTCTCCTGACTTCCTCTTGGAAGGTAAAAACAGACTGTAGCAATATTCACTTCTTCGTTTTTTTAAACTTTCCTTTTCCTCACTCTCCTCTTTGCCTCTCTTTTTATCAGAAGAAATTAAGTTAGCCAAAGTCAATATCAGGGCCCTTTGGGCTACAGAGGCTTATGAGTTTAAAATTTCAGTCACAACTATTCAGTGTTTTTAAGTGTAAGTTTTAAATTATTAGCAAACAAAATATGACTCTTAAATAGGACTCAATTTTGTCAAGATTTTCTTACAACTTCGGCCATGGTATTTTAATTATGATGTACATATTTCTAATTGGTGGTGGGTTTCCAGGGCTACAGGACAGACAAAATTCCTTAACTGTTCAATGATAGCTATATCCCAATGCCCTATGTAGTAATGAATCATTCTGCCAGCTACAGCTAAACAGTAACATTAAGGTCTCACCATTCCAATCATTAACTGGCTAACAAACTGCAAGACAAGTACTGAGGAAAACACAAACATAATCCTAGATAATGTTATTATTTTATTTCAAAGAACACGCCTCTCCTATTTACTATTCTTAAAGTCACTGGAATAGAATATAGCACAGGTAGATATAAAGTTAGAACAGATTCCCCTGGAATTTCAGATCTTTGCCAAAAGAATTTGACAGTCTTAGCCGAAGACAAATTGCTGTTGATACAGATGACAATCTCCTGATAATAAGCAGACTAGGTTAAAACTGTGGTTTCTTTCTTTTTTCGTTTTTTCTTTTTAATTTGATAGTAGGTGAACATTATTCTTTATCTTTTTTAAAACTGAAAATCTTCCTTCACTGAAATTTCAGTGAGTCTGACCAAATTATATTTTGCTTTGGCTTCTCAACGTAGCATGTTACCATTTCTTACAATATGGCTGACATAAGAGTAACCAACTAGTTGCAAGATTTCATGAGCCATTTGGTCACTGATAAAGTCATATACCTATGTGTGGCAAAAGAAGAGACTCAAGAAGGGGTTTACATTACTTTGTATCAGGGCCCATTTTTCTTATATCACTACTTCCTGGATACTTCAATCAGTCTTCAGCTTTTTCCTATTTTCTTCTGACAACACTCACTGCCTTCATGGCCAGGCTAGATTTATAATTGATCTCCTGCAAGTCTGCTGCAGTTGCTCAAAATGCCCCATTTACCATGTGCTCTTTGTTTTCCTACCCTGAGTCCAGTAGTATCAACTGCTCCAACATATTCTGCAGCTACTGACTCTCCTTAATAAGCAAGGTGTGCTCACCCCTATGATCCGGAGAGATAGGCAAGGCAGATATTCTTCTCACTATAATTTACATATAAGTAGACAAAGGAGCCCAAGTGATCTTGCCCATGTGATCAGAGAGAGTAACAGAAGCAAGACTAGAATTTGACTTCCAAGCCAACCTCTTTCACTACCAGACCACACTCTGAACCCTTTAAAAAAAGTTACATAAACAAAATTGTTATTCAGTGAAAAATCATCCACAATGTCAAATCCTAATGCAAAAACTTATCTTCTTAAAAGCTAATTTATTTATTAGATTTGGTTAGTAATTAAATTATATTCAATGGCAGAACTTAGAATCTCTCATATTAATGTAGATATCCAACACTAGCTATAAAGTTGAGTATTACCCATAACTTGCCTAACAAGTTTTGATAACAATCACAAATTAAGAGACCTTTTCTCCAACTGGGCCACTGGGTTAGGCACAGACAATATTTGAGAAGGAGCATATTCAAAATTCCTCTCTTGTATCAATGCCATTTAAAAAAAAAGTAAAATACAATAAACATCACTTGCTTCTGCTGCATTGCATAACTATGCTAGGTATATTTTCTAAATCAAATTGGGATGTCATTTGAAAAAGTGTGGGGTTTTTTAATAGTTTTTTTAAGAAAAATATTATAGAAGTATGACTTTAGTCATAGATTTAACAAACTGCCTCTATGAAGAAGACTGTTACCTAAAATTAGGACTATCCAAGAACACTGCAGATGGATGTGATCACTATATACATTTGTTTTTTAAACTCTATGGAAAGAAAACAAGGAAAAATTCTTATTGATCAAGAGAAGTTATAAGAACTGGTTATGTTTAGCTGTATTGAAGCTGTACTTCAACGTGTATTGCAAGTTATTAGTTTTTGACCAGTTTATATTCAAAAAATAAAATCTTCATGTTTTAAAATGTGAGTACTCAGAGAACTTATGACTATCTCAACCATGCCATTCACACACACCTTTGTTTATTCCTATTTCTAGTCTGCTCTTCTCTCTACAACCACAAACATTCGTTTGGGTACTTTGTCTATGAGCTGTGGGAATATTGCTTACCTAGAAGTAAAACGAGAAGATCTGAGTAAGGTATCTGATTCCAGAAAGAAACAGGTTAGAAGTAATCAAAACATCTCCCATAGTGATCTGGATACTAAAAACTGAAATACGAACCAGGTTCCAATTTAAATGCTATTTAAACTGAAGCTAGCTAGAACTACACTAAATAATGTTCCAAAAGAAAAGTCACCAGCACATGGTATCAAATTTAAATAACAGACTGGGTCAGTGGTACTACATTGGTTTATTAACTTAACAATGATAACAACAATAGCCCAGGCAAGGAATACGCTAAACACTTCACATACAGTTTCATACATTATCTCATCTAATTTCACAGCACTATGAGGAAGACACTATTATCATCATCTTTTTCCTCATTAGATGACAAAACTCACAGAGAGTTAAAGCAACCTGCCCAATGTCGTACAGTTAGTAATAGATGGAGTGAGAATTCCAACCCCAGAAGAGTGGCTGTCTCAAGTCTATTGCCTACTCGCTCAGGCAACAAATATCTGAATGCCTACCGTGTGCCACGCACTTTCTAAGCACCGGTATTACAGTGTTTCCACCCAGTAATAAAGATGGATTCTGAGCTATCTACAGGAATTATTTCCAGAATTTAGCACTAGCCAAAAGTGATGTTCCCAAAGGTTTATAGTACCTCTGCTGGAAAGTAAAAGCAGTGGTCTCAGGAGAAACTATTTTGAAATACAGACAGATTTCATTCAAATTCCTACTTCTCTCCCCTTACAGTGCTCTGTGTACCTCTTGGGGATGGAGACCCTATCTCACTCATTCTTAGTAACCTAAGTGCTGTGACATATCAGGCACTCAACTTACCATACAGTATTGTCATTGTTTGTTATGAGTCTGTCTTCCAGAGTAAGCAAGAAGCTATTTGAGATCCATGGGTTTTGTTTTATTTTTTCACCCATTTTGTATTACCAGTGCTAGGGCATACAATGAGGCTAATACCATAGGCTAATACCATACAGTTCTGTGATGATTCATGAGTTTATGTAAAACATTTACCAAAAGCTCATTTATTCATTCAATAAAGAACGTTTTTCTTCTCTTCTTCTCATTTACCTCAAGCACCTAAGCAGCCAACCCATCTCTCTTCCTGCTGACGTAAATGAACCAAAAGGCAAGGCAGAACCTGGCTTAACAAGCTGCCAATTAACTCAAGAGCTCATCCGCTACACATTTCCTATATGTCATTTTCCTGGGCACTCCACCCTGAAAAAAGACTCAGGAAACATTTCCAAGCAGTGACAACTGAGAACTAAACCATGAGGCTCTAACTATAGCTGCTGGAATGAGTTACGAAAGGTGACTCTAAACTCTATACACATGACTCATGTGAAATGCTATGAAGGATAAAGGTCTCCTTTACTGGGTAGAAATGCCTATGACAACAATGTATTTGAAGAAAAAGTCTGTGGGTATGTTACTGAACAGTGCAAATCAGTTACATCTTCCAGTATGATATACCCTCCTAGCAAACGCTTAGTAGTTATTACACGTTTGACTTATGAAAAATTAAAGTGCCTCCTTCAGACAGCAGACACACGCTCAAAACATGATAAGCAGAAACTGACTCTGCAGCAACATCATATAGAATAAAGATAGTCATAAAACATTTAGGCCACCTAAAATAACCACTGCTTTTACAGCCAATTAATTCCCTCAATTCTTCATTCCTCACCCTCTTCATTTCTCAAATCTGGACCAGTCAATCTGAATTCAAAAGTTATAATCCTTGGGCTTCCCTGGTGGCGCAGTGGTTGAAAGTCCGCCTGCCGATGCGGGGGACGCGGGTTCGTGCCCCGGTCTGGGAGGATCCCGCATGCCGTGGAGCGGCTGGGCCCGTGAGCCGTGGCCGCTGGGCTTGCACGTCCGGAGCCTGTGCTCCGCAACGGGAGACACCACAGCAGTGAGAGGCCCGCATACCACAAGAGAGGAAAAAAAAAAAGTTATAATCCTTAAAAATGCATTTCCCAATTCCCAACCATACCACTTCTTACCTGAGTTACACTGGGAGTTTCCCAACTACTCTAGGCCTTAGTTCCATCATCTACAGAATGAAGATGAACAAGCTATCCTCCCTGAGCACGTTTTTGAGAGACCTCACAGCCACACAGGGCCTAGTGAGCACTAAGTAAATGTCAGTTATTATTATTATCCACTCTGACATTTAGAAAAATGTTACAAAATTCACTATTAAGAATATCATGGATACATACTATATTCCAGCCACACCGGCCTCTTTTCTGTTACAAATGCCCTTTGCCCCTTTAGCCCTCAACGCCTGCTCTTCCCTATGCCTGGAATCATCTTCTTCCAGCTCCTCCTTGACCAACTTACTTTCATCCTTAAATCTGAAATCAAAAATGCCCGCGTTAGGGTTTTCCTGGTGGCGCAGTGGTTGAGAGTCCTCCTGCCGATGCAGGGGACACGGCTTTGTGCCCTGGTCCGGGAAGATCCCACATGCCGCAGAGCGGCTGGGCCCGTGAGCCATGGCCGCTGAGCCTGCACGTCCAGAGCCTGTGCTCCACAACAGGAGAGGCCACAACAGTGAGAGGCCCGCATACCACAAAAAAAAAAAAAAAAAAAATGCCCTCGTCAGAGAAGCCTTCCTTGAGATTGCCACCCTCCAACATCTCACTCTCTTCTAACCTTGTTTTCATTCTTCCATGGCATTCACAAACATCTGTAATTGTCTTACATTATTAGTATAGAGACCTTACCTATCTTTTTCACAGCGATAATTACAGGTCCTAGCATTGTACTAAGCACATAATAGCTAATGAATAAATAAATGAAGGATGTTGCAAAGTCAGATATTTTAAAAACTTAACGTTGTGTTAAACACAACATAAAAAATAGTATCAGGTTAACATATGTCAAAATAAATATCTGAGGGAATTCCGTGGAGGTCCAGTGGTTAGGCCTCCATGCTTCCACTGCAGGGGACCTCGGTTCGATCCCTGGTCAGGGAACTAGGATCCAATAAGCTGCGTGCCACGGCAAGCAAGCAAGCAAGCAATAAATAAATAAGTAAAACCTGATTGGAAAACAGGGGTAAGAGGGAGAGCGGGTATAAAGAGGTATTACACAATAGCTTTTTCTTTGCTGCCTGCTTAACTGCAGATAGGAATTCAAACAATAGAATTTACACAAATGAGGATGCACAATTAAGGTCATTCAAAAAATTTAGGAATATTAAGTCTACTTTTTTACATGGTCACTCAATCATTTCCAAGGCCTGGGCAATAAAAACAGTGAAGGTGACCAGAGTGTGGCTAACTCCATTTTCTTGATTAAGCTGAAATTCAGGACTTAACCACTGTATAAAGTAACAGTTTTTCCATTTGTTTAATTACATTCTACCACAGACTATACAGATCGATTTCTACCACAGCTGGGATTACCACTACCTGAAGATTATATATGTGGTTTTTACATGTGACTGATAAAACACTACTATTTCAAGATGTTCTGTAAGCTTCAAAGACATTCCATGAGTACTCATGGGAAACGGTTTAAAGTTTGTGTTTTTGTCCCTATTACAAAACGATATTGATGTTATTTTTACTAAAATAATGACGTTGCTATAGTAGGATTATAGATGATTAATTTTATTTGACAAACATATTGTGCACATAAGTGCAAGGCACTGCTCTAAACCCTTTATACCTCACAACAACCATACAAGGTAGGTACTTTTATCATTACACAGCTGAGGCAACAGAGGCACAAAGAGGAAATTTGCCCAAGGTCACACAGCTAGCAAATGGAGGAGCTGGAACGTGAACCTAGGCAGTCTGGATCCAGAGTCCGTCACTAGACTGTGCTGTCTATCTAATGTTTTAAAGAAAAAGTCATTCCCAATGTTAGACTAGTTTCAGTTAAGTAAAAAACAACTCAGTTAAGTAAAAAACAACTCTGAGCCATCTGGGCTTTAAACCTAGACAGCAAGAAGGTTGAAGGGAAGAAGGAAAGCAGGCTGGAGTGGAAAAAGTGAAAATGAAAAATAAGGTAAGTAGAAAAAGAAGAGGGCCAAAAAGAAAGAAGAAAGTTACTTGTAACCACTGCTCATAATATCTGAATGAACGCTTTTTCATACAGAAAATAATAAAAGAGGCAAGACAGTGTCCATATAATCCCTAACTAGCTTATTACATACACTGTATATTTCCCTCTCATATGCTGAATTAAGCCACCTAAATTAGGAGGAAACAAACAATTAACATTCCAAAATCCTTTCCATAAAACTGAAGCTACAAGTTAACTGGTTCACTTAAAATGTGGGTGTTTAGGGCTTCCCTGGTGGCACAGTGGTTAAGGGTCCACCTGCCAATGTAGGGGACACGGGTTTGAGCCCTGGTTCGGGAAGATCCCACATGCCGCAGAGCGGCTAGGCCGTGCGCCACGGCTACCTAGCCTGTGCTCTGGAGCCCTCATGCCACAACTACTGAAGCCCGCGCGCCTACAGCCCGTGCTCCGCAACGAGAGAGGTCACTGCAATGGGAAGCCCACGCACCGCAGTGAAGAGTAGCCCCTGCTCGCCACAACTAGAGAGAGCCCGCATGCAGCAGCGAAGACCCAATGCAGCCAAAAATAAAAAAAAAAAAAAAAAAAAAAAAAAATGTGGGTGTTTAATGACTTACTACCAACTTCCTTTTTAGCAGGGTAAACAGTAACAATTTAAACTTTAATTTCTTATGAAAAAGAATTAGAATAATTCCACAAGCTAAGTAACACATAGGAAACTTTGGTAGAACTCAGCCAAAAATGACTAAACAAGAAAGAAATTAATAGATTCATAGCATGTCCATGAGTTTCCAAAAGGATGTAAATCAAAAAGAATATAAAGGAAAAAATTACTTTTCATAAAAGCTATAGAGGGGAATGCTCTCTGAATATTTCCATACTCTATTCCAAGCAAGGTAAATTTAAGTTTAAAGTCAACTGTATAAAACCAACTAGAGCCAAATACTATCAATTTCCTCCAGGCCTCTGCTTTTGTTCCAAACTAGCCATTTAAAGGTAGAAAAAGGGGCTTCCCTGGTGGCGCAGTGGTTGAGAGTCCACCTGCCGATGAAGGGGACACGGGTTCGTGCCCCCATCCAGGAAGATCCCACATGCCGCGGAGCGGCTGGGCCCGTGAGCCATGGCCGCTGAGCCTGCGCGTCCCGAGCCTGTGCGCCGCAACGGGAGAGGCCACAACAGTGAGAGGCCCGCGTACCAAAAAAAAAAAAAAAAAAAAAACGGTAGAAAAAGCCTTGCAACAGGAGGCCAGTCTGACCCAAGAATATTACCAGTTTGACAAATTTTTGTTCATCTTTTGAGATTCCTTCTCTCTCTCTGTGGCTGAGAGGAAAGAGAACAGTTACATAAAACAGAGAAACAAGCACAGTAAACTTTCATCAGAAGCAAAAGAAGTTTGCTGAATAGAAGTTAACAGAAGTTGAAATGGCAAGTAGGATAGGCACTATGTCCTATTTATTTATTTACCTCTTTGGTATCTAACAGAATGCCCAGCACCTACTAGATAAGAAACAAATACATGAGTGAATTCACCCAATAATGAGTGAATGAACAAATAAATGTCAGGAGAAAAGGGAACGCTGCAGACTATTTAGCAAGTGAGACCCTTTCATTAAGTATTTGATTTTTACTTGAGAAAGGGGCCCAGATTCAGGGTCAGGAAAGGGAGCACTCATGACGGGTACTACTTAAGGGGCAGGATGATGTCAGCACAATTACTGGAGAAGAATAAGTAACAGGGATTCCACAAGCACCTATGGCTGCCAATGTTTTTTGCTGTCACATTTCCCCCTAAATTTATTGACTCTGATTTGGCATAATGGTGATACCACGTTTGCAGCATGCTGAGGTAACCATGACCCACTCCATTCCAAGAAAGCCAACGTTGGAGCTCACGAGTTGCTGTATCACCTGCTATTATGGGAAACTGTAACTGGTGTCAAGTGCAGAAAGGGAAGTTACCTCAGATCTGTTTGGACATAACGAGTATTATCAGTAGGGCCCTGGAGAAAAAACAGCACATCCAAATAAGGTTTTCAAGAGAGAATTTAATGAAGGAATAATCTTCAAAAGTATAGGCAGGGTTTAGGGAAAGCAGCAGGGGATGGTGGAATACTCCCACACCAGCAACATGAGAAAGTCATTATCATCTCTAGGCCTAAAGGGACAAGTAAAGGGTTACCAGAACCCAGAAAGATCTGTAACTGTAGCTGGCTGGCACAGAAGGCCACTTGAATAGAAGCTGTGACCTACTCACAAAACACAGAACAGCTCTGGCAACACAAATCCAGCAGGAGTAAACTGGCTCTTCCAGGCCTCCTGCTCTTGTCCCATTGGTCCAGGCCAACCAGAAACCAAAAAGCAAGAGCAGGGTGGAGAAAAGATCTGAAGGGGCAAAAGGAGAATATACAATACAGAAGGATATTCCAAATGACCGCCACCCAGCAAAACACAGGCACATAAAAAGGCTTTGCCAGTTCCACCCAAATCTTCTAGGCATCATGAGAACCTGCAAAAAAGTTATAAACACAGGTACTTATTTGGGTTCCCACTGCCCTAGATCAAGTTGAGGAAGAAAAAAAAAGATTCTAAGAGTAGTCCTAGGTAATTTTTGTCATTTCTGCATCTCTAAGAACAGATAACCCTTTTATCTATAATGGATCACATCTAGAGCAACTCTCTTCTTTGTACTCAAAGGCCATCTATTCCATACCTTCATTATTACACTTATCATGATGTGTTGTGACTCTTGTTTGCTTCTCCCTCATTAGACTCTGAACTCCTTTAGGGCACAGATTGTCTTATTCATCTTTGTATCCCTAGCATTTAACATGAACTTGGAACAGAATTAGCCTTCAATCAATGTGCACTGAATCAATTAGTGGACTCAGTGTCCATTAACTGGCAGCCTAATGCCAGGATGCATAAAATCTAGAATGACCTTCAGCAATTAAACACTAATAAGTTTTATTCAGGACATGGTTTAAAACATTGAGCAAAAACACAGCTTTCATACCAGCCCACTACCATTCTCTATAGAACAGCTTTTCTCGTGTGCTCAGATGGTATTTATGGCCTTTTCTACAATCATAGAACTCATTATCAAAAGAGCCAGAGAAAGATGGCAAGACCATGCTCCATCTCAGAAAGGAATCAAATATACATCATCTCTCAAAATTCTCACTCTTCTTCCAAGAATTGACCAGATCCACTAAAGGAACTAATAATCTGGGTATATTATATGGAGGAACTCACGTTTCCCAGCGGTGATAACACTGATTTGGGGTAGAAATGCGTATACACATGTGCGCGCATGCACAACCCACACACACACCCACAAGCATGTTTAACTATCACTTCAACAGACGTCACCTTCTGTAATATTATAAAGTAGCCATGGAACACAATCACGTAACATCAGCATATCAAATGGATACACTATATGATGTTGGGTGACCATTAGCAGAACCTGGAACATATTCACATCATAATTATGAATCACTTTTACATAACCCTGTACTTATGAAGTGTTTAATCATCTTTTTGTTGCTATAGTCAAATCTCACCTGTAGTTCTCCAAAGAAAAAGAAAAAAGTTAATGCCAAGTTGATAACCCTCTTTGAGCTACCACGATTTTAGGCCGCCAATCTCCTGCTGTCAGTAAGATGAATGAAAACCAAATTTAAAATTTGGTTTAAAGTGGACCCTTAGACTTCACTAGAAAGGTGAGTTTGCTATAAAAATATATTATCTCCAAAAGCTCAGCATGAAAATGCTTTGTATCTCTAGCATCACTATTCTCCTTCACTGCTGCTTGTAATGGAGTGTTGATACTGTTAAATCTAATGTCATCGTATATACCAAATTAAAATAACACTTCACTTTCTATTTAGGAATAGGGAATTCTGGGCTTATCTTGACAATACACTGAATTACTTTAAAACTCTAGTAACACAAGAACAGATAAAATGTGTTTCAAATAGATCGGTATAAGTATCTGATACTGATACTAAATGCATAAGTCCCCAAAACAAGCTTTTTCCAAAACCATCAAAGATACTTAAAATCATAAACACAATTTTATCTTTTTTGAGAGCTGTCATAAATTCTGCAACTGTTAGGCCCATGTAGCAATAAAATTACCCTTACCTCTATAGGACAATTATGTGATGTTTCCATCATATTGAAAATATAGACTGCAAGAACCTACAATTTATAAAGTTGTACTGCATATAGGTTCCTCCATTATATATGAATTAAAACAAAACAAAACATAGATTTACCATATGGCTTTCTGTTTAATAACACTGAGCTACCTAAGAGCAGTATTATGTTTCATCTACCCTGGTTCAGTGTTTGGCCCAAAGAGAAAACATGACGTTTGTTTCATAAATTACCAACTCCCACAAGGTAGGAAAAGGGGAAGTTTATGTATAATTCTGACAATACACAATATGTGGCAATGACAGAATAATATCCAATATATTAGAATTATCAAAGTTACTTATGACTAAACATTTTCCTCTCCCTTCACTATAATATAAATGAAGTTTAACAAACCTCCACTAACATTCAGTACAAGTTAAAATACATTTTTAAATATAACATCTTTACCAAGGTAAGCTTTTCACTGAAAATAAATTTGAATATATTTAATGTAATTATGAATATGTCCAGACATCTGAAAGGATCACTTGTACTTCTATAAAAATAGTGTTCCAAAATCGTGTTTCCCTTTCCTGAACTGAATTCCTAAAATTCACTGTGGAGCTATACAGTAAGTGTCTTCGTAAACAATAAAGATGTTTCATAAATAAAAAATAGATTTTTCCTCAAAAAACAGGTAACAGAATTTGTAAAACTTCGGCAAGACTGCGAGCACCTAAATGGTCAGGTTTGAGGCAAGAGAGTGGAATACTGGATTAAAACCGGGGAAAATTTCCTATCACTGAAAAGCCATTATGCAGACCTGCATCTAGGATGGTAAAGTCACAGCTCTCCAACCAACGCTGAGAACTTGCCAATACCATTACTTCTATACTCAACCATAAGCAGGACTACCCAAACATAGAGCAGGTTTTCTGGTTGTCGTGTTTTTTTTTTTAAATTTATTTATTCATTTATTTATTTTTGGCTGTGTTGGGTCTTCGTTTCTGTGCGAGGGCTTTCTCTAGTTGTGGCAAGCGGGGGCCACTCTTCATCGCGGTGCGCGGGCCTCTCACTGTCGCGGCCTCTCTTGCTGCAGAGCACAGGCTCCATACGCGCAGAGCTCAGTATTTGTAGCTCACGGGCCCAGCTGCTCCGTGGCACGTGGGATCTTCCCAGACCAGGGCTTGAACCCATGTCCCCTGCATTGGCAGGCAGACTCTCAACCACTGCGCCACCAGGGAAGCCCTTGTTGTCGTTTTTTCCATAACATATAAATAGTTCAAAGATACTGCCTTACACAATACATACTGAAAAGGTGAAAATCTCTCCTCCCAACGCCTATCCCTTAGCCAAATGACTTCTATTCTTTCTCGTCAAAATAAAAGAACAACTGGCAACCAGAAGACCCACAACTGAACTCTTCTGTCAGAAAGACAACGCCAAATTTGCTGCAGCCAAAGAAATGTCTAGTGCTCCTTCTGGGCTCTCACAGGAGATGGAAAGCTACACAATGGCAAGGTCTGTGCAGAGAAGGACACAGCAGGTCTAGGGCACACCATCCCCACTCCAGCCCCCAAAAAGCAAGGTTCTTCAAACCTATAGGCAGAAACCTGGCATCATCACACCCACTTACAGCCTGACAATTTACAAGCTGGTAACACCTTCTAATTAGGAGAGTTCTAATCTTTAATAGACGGAAATGTAAACGGCTTCCCACAAATAAGATAAACCTGGCACTGGCGCCAGTTACTGAGAACCCCCAATGCATCAAACCTCCCGTTTCGCTACTAAACCTGATGAGCCAGTGACCAGGCTTCCCTACAGCCGAGAGGGGAAGAGCCCACCCTCCGGGCTGGGAGCGAAAGGGGAAACAGAGGACAGGAGAGCAAGGGATGGAGCGCAGAGGCGTGAACAGCGTCCAAGCAGGGTGGGCTCAGCGCACCGCCGGGCGACAAACAGCAGCGGCCACGCGGGAGCCGGGGTGCGGGCTGCGAAGCGGGGTCCCCGGGCTGCGGAAACCGCCCCCAGCGTCTCGCCCGGCACGGCTCGCGCATCAGGCACACACACACCCCCACCCCACGCCCGTCCGCGGCTCTCGCCGAGTCCCCTCCCAGCGGACACACACCCGCAACCCACCGGTTCAACCACACCCCGGGCTCGCGCGCACACGCCCCTCCGGCCGGCGGCGCGTACGTACCCAGCAACACGCAGAGCACATCGAGGGCCACGTACGGCAGCCGCGTCTTGTCAAACATGGTCTCGGCGCGGGCGGCAGACGAGGCACCCGATTCACGAGACCGGGCCGGGGACTGGCGACAGCTCCTCCCAGCCGGGGTAGAGCAGCCGAGGGCTGACGGGGACCCTGCGGCGTTCTGATGGGCAGCAATGGCGCCTGCGACCCCTTCCCTCACAGCTCCCGCAACCACTCAGTCGGGGCCGAGAGGCCCGTGTGCCAGCCGCGGCGGGTCCGTTGCCTCAGGCCCTCCTCGGTCGGCCGTGGCTCGCCCCGGCCGCTCGCTGTCCAGAGCCAGACGCCGTCTCCAACAGGCGGGGCGTCCGGGCTCGTGCTTTAAGGATGGGGACCGGTAGGGAGGAGGAACACGGGCTCGGCCCCTCCCGCGGGGCAGCGCGGGACCCGCCTGCGCGCGGCCTCGCGGGCTGGGGGAGCGCGGCAGAGGCGGGGCGGCCAGTGAGGGGTGACGGGGCGGGGCCGGGGAAACACCAGGCCGGGACGCGCCAGCCAATCGGCGCCTCTGGCCCCGCCCCGCCCGACCTGCGCAACCCGCCCCTCAAGTGGGCCGCGCGGCGGACGGGCGGAGCGTGGGGTCACCTCCCGTGTGGTGCGAGGGGTGTTGCTCAGATCTATTTTCAGCCAGTGGTCGCCCAACCTGGCCTCCGCATCCCTGGCCGCCGGTCGTTGCTGACTCGCGGGGAGAGCTGGACTCTCGACCCTGGCTGCCTGCCAGCTCTCCTCATGGGGATTGGGTAATAAAGAGGAACGGGGTAGTCAGTGACAAAGACTCTCTCCCTATCCAAACTTTAGCCAGGCTCCTCCGAGCCCTCTACTCGCCTGGGCCTCCATTGAGGCCTTCGAATCTGGCAGGGCAGAGCCCCGTATTAGCGTGAATTCTGCTAAGTCATCCCTGTACCCTTGGTATCTGGTTACTTTTCATATGTGATCAAATTCCTTTATACGTAAGTCCTTTAATATATAAGTCCTTGGCCTGCCTTTAATCAGGAATCCCCCTACCCTTAATGTTTTCTCTTAATTTTCCATCCACTAACCCGCTCACTCTGCTTGTCTGTTGGCTGTAATAAACTCCCAGATGTCTTTGCTGTATTCGGAGTTGAGCACAATTGCTTTCTCCTGTTGCAAGTTATGACCCCCTATTGCAATAGTTTGGAATAAAGTCTTCCTCACCACTTTAACAAGTGTCAGAATGAGTTTTCTTTATTCCTCTCACTGCTGATTCCAGGAGGACCCTAGCAAAATTTAGTAATCTCAGTTTCCTAACCTGTAAAATTGGGATGTTGATAATCCCTGCGCTGTGTTCTAGTCAAGAAGTGATAAAGCCCAGAAAAAATACACACGAAAGTGTTTTCTAAAAGCTTAAACCCTCTACATATGTTAACCATTGGTATCTCTCCTCCTCATTCATAAGATGTGAGACAAATTGAAAACTGTTACCTAGTACTTCTGACTTTGCCTGCAAAACAGTCATAAAATGAGTGGAGAGATACTATCACCCTCAGGGAATCTGAAGATCTTGCCCCAGGTGATCCCCCAACAAGCAAAAAAATGTATTTGAAGAAGCATGTTTTTCTTTAAAAAGAATGTAAACATTGGATTTCACCTTTTGTTTGAATATCTTCTGAAAGCTTTAAACACTTTACACCTGAGAAGGATGTGCCATTGTTTATTCTCTGACTTCCCTTACTTCCAGAGTTACAGGGACCCCAAATTGCAAGGCCACAGTGAATTGAACTTACTTGTGGTATGTAAGTATTTGGCATGTGTTGATTAGGTGAATATCGTGATAGAAGTGTGTTGGTGTATAGGAGGCACGCAAGGGGACAGGGTGTTCATCTGGGAGCTCTGGAGACTTCACAGGAAGGTGAGAGTTACATTGTTCTTTCCTGTCTCTCCCACACCAACAGCCATTTTCTTAGGTGAGAAGCTAGTAAAGGAGACAGTTAATATATTAAGACATGTTTTCCCTTTGGAGGAGTTACAAATAATAGCTTTAAAAATAGATCAACAGAGAATTAATTCCCTGGCGGTCCAGTGGTTAGGACTCCATGCTTTTTTTTTTTTTTTTAATAATCCAATCCCATGCAATTTTATTTATTCTGGGCTCCTGCAAGAGGGTCTATTTTATTTATTTATTTTTTAAGATTTTTAGAAATTTCATGTAATGTCTGAAACATTTATATTAACATGTTTCCATACAAATAACCCAAAGAAAGTTTAGTATTAGTTGTTTTTTTTTTGTTTGTACTGCACGTTCTTATCAGTCATCAATTTTATACACTTCAGTGTATACATGTCAATCCCAATTGCCCAATTCAGCACACCACCATCCCCACCCCACTGTGGTTTTTCCCCCTTGGTGTCCATACGTCTGTTCTCTACATCTGTGTCTCAACTTCTGCCCTGCAAACCAGCTCATCTGTATTATTTTTCTAGGTTCCAAATACATGCGTTAATACATGATATTTGTTTTTCTCTTTCTGACTTACTTCACTCTGTATGACAGTCTCTAGATCCATCCACGTCTCAATAAATGACTCAATTTCGTTCCTTTTTATGGCTGAGTAATATTAGGACTCCGTGCTTTTACTGCCAAGGGTCTGGGTTTGATCCCTGGTTGAGGAACTAAGATCCCACAAGTCGATGAGCATGGCAAAAAAAAAAAAAAAGATCAACAAAGCAAAGTCCATTAAAATGCATTGTCATGCCCTGTGATTTTAAATGGGATCTGTGCTATGTGCAGATTATAAGCAGTAAGTCTTCAGTTGAGAGAATGATTAAGAAATGTCATTTTGTTTTGAGGTGGGAGGTTTTGTTAGTTTTTGGAGAGAGTGTTGTTTATTTGTTTTGGTTTATTATCATGATTGGGTTCTAGTGTGATCACTAGAATTGAGAATGAGTTAAATAACCTTGAAATGATGGTGAAAATAATAAAAAGGAAACACTGATTATATAGTGACACCATTAACACCCCCTTGGGGGTAGGTACTAGTGTGTCCCTGGATAGGACATGAAACCTTAGAGATTTTCTTAAATGCCTAGCAAAGTTGTGCTGGGGTCTGTATTTTTGTCTCTGTAATACAGCCATCAAATACAAAAGCAAAAAGAGTGGGCTTGGGAAGAATAGTCTCGAAGAATCTCTGAAGAAGAGAGAAACTAATTTCCTCTCTTCTTTTATTACTAAGCATTTTGAAAAGGAGACTGTAATCTACAACCTCCCTTATAATTTCTCCTTAAATACTTGTGTAGTCTCACTTCTGTCCCCATTCCTCTACTGGCACTGTTCTTTAACATAGTGTTATCGGTACGTCTCCATCTCTCTGTTCCAACAGCGCTTACTACTTTTTATTTTATAAAGTTTCTGCACAGTAATAAGAATAAATTCCTTTAGAGCATTTGTGTTTGTATGTGCTTATCTCCTTTCTCCCCACCTGGACTGAAGCAAAAAAGTGTTTATTATACTCAAAAAGCATTGTAAAACTAAAACAATTAAAAATGTAAGTGTCTGGTTCCCTAGTACAGGTCTCCGCCCCCCAAAAAATTTCACAATATGATATAGTCCTTTTTGTACTTATTGTCAAAGCTATTTATTACCTTACTAAAGATTTTTATTATGTAACATTTGATACATAAACATATATATAACATATAAGTAAGTTATGAAGCATAATAATAGACCACTGGGAATCCAGTACTCAACTTAATACCTAGAGCATTGTGGTATCATTGAATCTACCTGTGTGTTCAATCCCTTTCTTGTTCCCTGCCTCAGGAGAAGTAACCACTATCCTGAATTTTGTGTTTATCTTTTCCTTGCTTTGTTTTTTCAAAAACACATGACCACACATGTATGTATTTCTGAAAATATATATTGTTTAGCCTTCTTGTATTGTATCTTTTAAAAACATTATGCCATATATGTAGTCTTCTGCCCTTGATTTTTTTCACTCATTTCTTACACCCATTCATGTTGCTGCAATCATTGCAGGTGTATCATATAAATGTATCATTTTATTCATTCTTCTGACAATGACCATCTGGGTTATTTCCATTCTTGCTATTACAAATAATGCTGCTGTGGACATTCATGTACATGTCTCCTGTGTGGAATCGCTAGCTGTGGAACTGCTGCATCATGGGGTATGCAAAAGTCCAATTTCACTGGAAAACCCCAGATTGGATTGCTAAGCGGTTATACCATTTTACTCCACCCCCGCCAGTGGTAGATAAGACTCCACATTTACAGCAACACTTAATATTTTGAGATTTCTTAATTTGGGGTAATTTAATAGATATAGTCTATATTTCAACATAGTCTTAATTTGCATTTCCCTGATCACTAATGTGGTTGGGCATCTTTTCCTAAATTTATTCACCAAAAATGTTTCCTCTTCTGTCAATTGCCTACTCACATTTTTGCCTGTTTTTCTATTAGGTTGTTTATCTTATTTTTATCAAACTATAAAGTTCTTTTTATATTCTCAGTAGCAATTCTTTGTGTTGTAAATTTTCCTTCCAATATGTGGCTTGTCATTTCACTTCCTTTATAAGCAGCTATGTGACAGAGTTATTGTAAATGTAATGTAAGCAGAAGTCTACTGGCAGATTTCTGTGAAAGTTTTTACTTTCGTGACCAAAGGAAAAGGCTGGTTTCGCTTCCCTCCGCTTTCTACCTTCCTTGAACATGGACATGATATTTAGAGTTACAGCAGCCACCTTGTGATCATGAGGGAATGGTCAAGAAGAGGAACATCACTGGTCTTTTTAATCTTGAGCTACTAAAACAACCAGCAACTTGGCTACCTCCAGATTTCTTCTAATGTGAGGGAAAAAAATTGCTTACGTCTCAAATATTCACAACTGATACAAGGCTCAAGAGTACTTTGATTACTATTTCTGAGAAATCACATATCATACTACTCTAAGAAAACCTTTTACTTGAGCTAATTTAATTGAATTTCTGGTCCTTGAAACCACAAAGCCCTGAATAAAACAACTTTTGTATCTAGAATGGATGTTGAAGAATGGTTTGAGCATAGAGGCAAAACAAGTGATATATTCTGGGGTCTTTGAGTAGGAAAGGCTGTGAAACAAGAAACTCATACTGAGGACTAGTAGAAGATAAGGTTCTAGAAGGTAGGTTATAGCACTTTGTAGCTTTAAAGTGTGTCTGGAGGTAAAAATACATCACTGAAAATACATAGCGACATGCTGAAAACAGTCATTTAAAACAAATAATCTAGTACTGAGAGGAAGTCATAATCTCTGCAGTGGGCTGTAAATTCAAGATGAATAAAACCTTATTTTGTAAACCATATTGAATTTCAAGTCCTTTTCTGCGTTTATTTCCATTTTATTGTTTTCTGTGGTTCGTAAAATCTTGTTTATGGCTTCCAGCCCTCTTTCAGCTTTGTTGCAGAGTATGAAGGGGAAAGTCTTCTATTATAATTGAGCCAGTCTACAAATGTGAGGAAAGTACTTGCAAGAGTAATTCACCTCTGTAAAAGGAGGTGAATCCCTAGGGTCAGAGTTGGAGTCCTTATGGGTGGACAAACCAGTTCCACCAAGATATTCTTCCACCAAGACTCTCCTTCAGTGTCAAGCTTGGAGGGCCTTAGTTTTCTGTTTGTTTTTTTAGGAAGACAATATTTCCTTAATCAGCTTATTGTGATAATCAAATATAAAAATGTAGGTGCAATTGCCTTGCAAATGTCTGATCTAGGCAGACACACAATACATATTTTTTCAAAAACATAGATTTATGTGAATCCACATCTATTATTTCTGCTTCCCTAACACCCACTCAGACGCAAATTTACCATGGTTCCCTAGTCTACCAAAGAAATGGGGCTGGTCTTGCTGAGTTATTCTGGTGCCAGGTTATCACCACTTCCTTTCTTTAGGATGCTCACAAATTATTCCTTTAACCATCTCTTAAAAATAGTATATCACCAGAGGTAGAGAAGTTAATTGCCTATAAAATATCTATAGCCTTAAAGACATCATATATATTTTTCTTAAAAAAAATCTTGAGTCAGATTGCCATCCAGTTACTAGTCTTTAATCAGACTCCACCTTCTTCAGCTGTTTTACAAATCATACTAAAATTCTCCCTTCTCTCATCTTTTAATTTCTTTTCTGTTCACAACCCCCAGTTTGTGCTTTGTTAAACCTCATCCCTGTATTGATATAACTGGTTAACTCACCTCCTTAAAGCAAAGGGAGTAAGCCTTCTTCACCTCTGTATCCCCAGCTCCTAGAGCTGTACTTGGCCCAATGAAATCACATGCAGTTTTTCTTGTTGTTGTTGTTAAATTGCTTGAATAAACAAATGAAAAGAAAACAAAAAATAAACAACAGTCTAGAAGAGAGTCAAGCTATGCCCCCCATGCTTTCTGTTGTTATTCTAGCTTTTTCCCCCAAAATTTAAGCTTGTCTGGGGGCAGAGGTGAGGAGTAGGGTTAATTTTCCCTCCGCTATTCTTACAGGCTCATGACACCACTTTATAAGTACATTTTTGTGTCCTTGATAATGTGAGCTACAGTTGACCCTTGAACAATTTGGGGGTTAGGGGAGCTGATCCTCAGCTGAAAATCCGAGAATAACTTTACTGTTGACCCTTCGTATCCTAGGTTCAACATCCATGCATTCTACCGAATGGGGATCAGGCAGTGCTATAGTATGCCTATGTTTTATAGTATGCCTACAAAACAAAACATGATAAAACAATGCTTGAGTTCCATCCTAGAATAGAATCTCTGGGGATGGGGAAGGGAATTTGTGTATTTAACCAATGCCCGAGATGATTCTAATGTGTAAAGTTTGAGTATCATTGCCATAGATTTTACAAAGGGCAGTGTTTTAAAAATCCAAAGGTAAATTGAAATTCGTTATGTGAGAAACTCTGAAAGGGAAGGTGGCTCCGAGGGTTAGGAAGTTCCACTTTTCTGACTCTGATCTTAATGAAGAAGAAAAGCAGGACAAGTTTCCTTTGCAGTCCAATCAGGAGTATTCCATAAAACAGTCACTTAGAAGGGGACAGATCCACTTTTTTTTTAAGTTTATGATATTTATTACTGGGGTTGTTTACAGAAGATAATCTCTTTTCCACTATTAAATTATTTTTTATTCAAGTACAGTTGATTTACAATGTTGTGTTAGTTTTGGGTATACAGCAAAGTGATATCTATCTATCTATATGTCTTGTTGGTTATCTTTTTTTTTTTTTTGCGGTACGCGAGCCTCTCACTGTTGCGGCCTCTCCCGTTGCGGTGCACAGCCTCCGGACGCGCAGGCTCAGCAGCCATGGCTCACGGGCCCAGCCGCTCCGCGGCATTTGGGATCTTCCTGGACCGGGGCACGAACTCTCAACCACTACGCCACCAGGGAAGCCTACAGGAATCTTTGAATAATAACATCCAACATTTATTGAGCACCTACTATGTACCTTGGCACTATGCTAAGAGTTCTAGACGTATCATCTCATTGAATCCTCACAACAAACCTATGAAGAGGGTACTCTTATCATTCTCATCTTACAAATAAGGAACTGGTGCATAGAAAGTTTTAAGTAATTTGCTCACGTGTATTCAGTGGGCCTGATTTCTGAGCCCAGGCATTGAATTACTACGTTGTACTGCAGTCTCAGTGCCTAGCAATTACTTTGAAGAAAGTAATTTATTTCATTAAAATCTGTCTGGAGAGTGAAAATGTGGACTGACTAGACCCGAGGTTTTCAAATTCTGATGGCATCAGAATCTCCTGGGGCATTTGTTAAACCTGATAACATAGGGCTTCCCTGGTGGCGCAGTGGTTGAGAGTCCGCCTGCTGATGCAGGGGACACGGATTCGTGCCCCGGTCCGGGAAGATCCCACATGCCGCAGAGCGGCTGGGCCCGTGAGCCATGGCCAATGAGCCTGCGCGTCCGGAGCCTGTGCTCCGCAACGGGAGAGGCCTCAACAGTGAGAGGCCTGCGTACCGCAAAAAAAAAAAAAAAAAAAAACCCCCAAAAAAAAACAAAAACGGGGGGGGTTCTGTAACACTATAGTGAGCTCTAGAAACTTGCTGCTCAAATAGTGCCCTCAACTGGCAGTGTCTGCATTACCTGAGGCTTCTCAAAAAGGCACACTCAGATTCCACCGTGGACCTATGGCATCAAAATCTGCATTTCAAAAAGATCCCAAGTGACTCCTGTGCACATGAACGTTTAAGAAGCAATGCTCCAGAGATTTCCCAGGGTTCCCTGATAATGAAAATCACCTGCTATGCTTATTAAATATGCAGATTATCTAGGGTCTTGGAAATTCTGATTTATTAAATCTGGTAATTTTTTAAATTACTCTGTGTGATTGTTATATTTAGGGAGGAAACACTGCTCTCAAAAATGAAGCTATCAGCAAGTTAAGAATTTGTTAGATAACCTGTTTATAGCTGAACCAGCCTTCCTGCACCAGACTCTTCCCCTTTGCATACAAGAATGGAGGAGATCGAAGTCGATACTTCAGCTGCTTCAAATCCCAGATGCTTCCCAGTTCTTATCCATATGAATCCTTGTGATAAGTCCCTCTGTTTTCTCTAACCAGCTTGAGTCTATATACCTAACTTCAAAAAATGCCTAACACAGGGCTTCCCTGGTGGTGCAGTGGTTGCGAGTCCGCCTGCCGATGCAGGGGACATGGGTTCGTGCCGCGGTCCAGGAAGATCCCACATGCCGCGGAGCAGCTGGGCCCGTGAGCCATGGCCGCTGAGCCTGCGCGTCCGGAGCCTGTGCTCCGCAACGGGAGAGGCCACAACAGTGAGAGGCCCGTGTACCGCAAAAAAAAAAAAAAAAAAAATGCCTAACACAATGCCACTAGTTACCATGGTGGATTTTTTGAGGGGTTTGTTTGTTTGTTTGGCTTGGTTTTGGTTTTTTATTGAAGTATAGTTGACATACAATGTTAGTTTTAGGTATACAATTTTGTGATTTGGCATTTAAATACATTATGAAATGATCATCATGATAAGTCTAGTAACCATCTGTCCCCATACAAAGTTATTACAGTATTATCGACTATATTCCCTATGCTATACATTATATCCTCGTGACCTGTTTATTTCATAACGGGAAATTTTTACCTCTTACTCTCCTTCACCTATTTTGCCCACTTCCCTCCCTCCTCCCCTCTGGCAACCACCAGTTTGTTCTCTGTATCTATGAGTCTGTTTCGGGTTTGTTTTGTTTGCTTGGTTGGGTTTTTCTGGGTTTTGGGTTTTTTTTACATTCCACATGTAAGTGAAATCATATGGTATTTGTCTTTCTCTGTCTGACTTATTTCATTTAGCATACCACCCTCTAGGTCCATTACCTTAGGGTTTTTAAAAATATTTGATACATATAAAGGAATATTTGTAATGTGTGTAAATTGTAAAGCATAAGGAAATAAACACCTTAGGACTCACTACCCGACATAAGAGCTAAAACGTCTCCAATATTGTTGATGTTACCTGAGTGCTCTGTCCCAACCCCAAACCCCCAGCCTGCTCCATTTTCCACCACCACTAACCCAGAGGTTACTACGTTCTAAATTTTGTCTTTATCATGGCCTTTATTTAAAAGAAAATCATGACTTTACCTATATTTGTCCCTGGTTAATATTTTACATGTTTTGAGCTTTATAAAAACAGTATCGTATCATGTACACTAGTAAGTGAGGATTTGCTTTTTCACTCACCATTGTTTCTGCTGCTTATACATGCTTCCTGTTGCTACAGATCAGTCATTGTCACTAATGGATAAATTTCTCTTTATGTGAATATGCCACTCATTATTACTCCATTCACCTATCAACAAACATCTGGGTGGATTCCTTTGGACTTTTAAAATGCACTTCGAAAAATACACCTATGAACAGTCTTGTATATGTTTCTTGGTGCACTTTGGCAGGAGTATCTCTAGAGCATTTAATAGGAGTGGAATTGTTAGGGTATTGTGGTAGGCTGACAATGGCCCCCAAAGATCTTGTTAACTTATATGGAAAAAGAGTCTTTGCAGATGTGATTAAATTAAGGACCTTGAGATCAGGAAATTATCCTAGATCATCCAGGTGGGCTCTAAATGCAATCACAAGTGTCTTTATAAGTGGGAGGCAAAAGGAGATTTGATTCCAGACAGAAGAGAAGAAGGCAAAATTCCCTGTCAACACTTTGAATCCATCCAGTGAAACTGATTTTGGACTTCTGGTTCCACAACTGTGAGAGAATAAATTTCTGTTGTTTTAAGCCATCAAGTTTCTGGTGATTTCCTACAGCATCCATAGAAAACTAACACAGGTGTGCATATGTTCAACTTTACAAGATAAAGCCAAACAATTTTCAACCCAAATTAGCAAGTATCCAGAAACTATGATGTGTCAATGTCATGTATCAAATATTAACTCTAATGGTGATTCCAGAATTCCTAAATTCTTAAATCCAGAATTTAAGAAACTCTCTTAAAGCTGTATTTACATAACACTTTCAAAACAACTGGAAAAAAAAATCAAAGGTCCTATCGGAGAATATGGGGAGAGAGAGTAGGTTGCCACTGGCTGGCACACTCTCAAGTTATCATTTTGCTGGCTTGTTAATAACAACGGAGTTCTCTGATTGTTATATTATTCTCTTATTGTTGGCGACCTTGGAAAGATCATCTTCTTGACCCCAGGTCAGGGAGGTAAAACCAGCTCTCAGATGTGTGAATGGGTTTTTAGAATCACTGGCATGCCATGTGTTTACTTGAATGATTTCCCTATTTATGAAGTTATTTTTGTTGTTACACCAAGGGCAGGTATATGTAGGAACATTTCCCTGATCTCTGTACCTTGCAGAAACAGCACTTCTTTTCGTGACAAAGCCTCCAAGGACAGTGAAGAGGTCAAACTGTAGATAAGCCCTCTGTGCCCTTTACTCCTTGCATATCTGTTTTGATGCAATACAGTTAAGAACTCCCAGTCTTGCCAAACTTCTGACATTCTAGGATCATTATTGCTGCTGCTGGCAGTGGCAGCTCATAAGGGGTGAAAGCATGACATATTTCTTAAAAAATGCATTTCCAACAATCAGGAGAAGGAAGGTGTATTAGTTTTCTATTGCTGCTATTACAAATTGCCACAAATTAGTGGCTTAAAACAACACACATTTATTATCTTACACTTCTATAGGGCAGGATTCTAACGTGTCTCACTGGGCTAAAATCAAAGTGTTGGCAGGACTGTGCTCCTTTCTGGAGGATCTAGGGGAGAATCCATTTCTTTGCCTTCTCCAGCTTCTAAAGGCTGCCCATATTCCTTAGCTCATGGTCTCTCTCATCCCCACAGCCAGCAACATTGCACCTCTCTGAACATTCTTCAGTCGTCATATCTCCCTCTGACCACATCTGGATGAAGTTCTCCAGTTTCAAGGACACCTGTGATTTTAGTTTGGGCTCACCCAGATATCCCAGGATAATCTCCTCAAAGTTCTTAATTTAATTACACCTGAAAAGTCTCTTTTGTCTCTTTTGCGCCACCAGGGAGGTCCCTGAATGCTCATTCTTTTAGAAATGTATGGATAATGAAAAAGAAAAAAAAAAGAAAAAACACAATTCAATACCCCCAAAACAAAGACAATTTAGTGTTTATTTATTTTTTTTGTCTGTGTTGGGTCTTTGTTGCTGTGCACCGGCTTTCTCTAGTTGTGGCGAGCGGGGGCTACTCTTTGTTGCGGTGCATGGGCTTCTCATTGCAGTGACTTCTCTTGTTGCGGAGCACGGGCTCTAGGCGTGCAGGCTTCAGTAGTTGTGGCACGTGGGCTCAGTAGTTGTGGCTCGTGGGCTCCAGAGTGCAGGCTCAGTAGTTGTGGTGCACGGGCTTAGCTGCTCCATGGCATGTGGGATCTTCCTGGACCAGGGCTTGAACCCGTGTCCCCTGCATTGGCAGGTGGATTCTTAACTACTGCACCACCAGGGAAGTCCAGTATTTTTAACCTTTAAATAACTCTGTATGGGGACAGATAGTCACTAGACTCATCATGGTGATCATCTCATAATGTATGCAAATGTCAAGTTACTATATAGTAGATCTGAAACTATTATAATATTGGACATCAACACTTTAATTTTTTATTTAAAAAATTATATGTCCTAGTTATTGAGTGAGACTAGTTACATAGAAATTTTGATTTCATGGAATTTTAATAAATAAAAATATTAAATGTACCAACTTAGAGTGAAAAATTAACCCATTAATCTCAATACGTCTGCTTTCTCCCAAATCTTAATTGTTTTCCCAGTAATACTAGACTTTCAGCTTCCTAAGGATGTTAACACTTTACTACAAAACTGTGGTAGAAATCTAATGTAACAAGCAACTGATATTGCATATCTCATTAACATGCATTTTTTGCAAAAGCAAGATACTGACTAATGTTCACTGCCAGGAAGATAAAATAAATTCTTAGCTCATAGTCTTGGTTCTCTAGTTTTAAAAAACCCTGACTTAATCTCTCAAAGATATTACAGTAAGTCCCCTACACACGAACTTTCAAGTTGCGAACTTTCAAAGACACGAATGTGGTTTGCATGTCCAATCACGTAAGTTAGCTCATGTGACTGTCATACATTGTCACGTGTGTGCATCCTCTACAAGTGGTTGTGCTTTTGTGTACTTTACTGGACAGTACTGTATACAGTACAGTAGTACAGTATCTTTATTTCAAGCCCAGGATGTCTGGAAGCAAGCATAAAAGCAGCAGTGATGTAGCTGGTACTGCTAAGAAGTGCCAAGCAATAACGATGGAAACAAAAGTGAAAATAATTGAGAGAGTGGCGCAAGGCAAAAAGATGGAATTGGGGGCCCAGGAAAAGGATAAAGAGAGACAAGAGGAAGAATAAGTAACTGAAGAACCGAAGAGATTCACGACGCAGCAAGTGGCAAGTGGATTTTCTTTGTTTGAGGAGGCACTGTTAGTTTTTGAGGCAAAAGACCCGAACGTAGAATGGTACACGAAGGCTGCAGCGACAGTTCAGAATGCAACCCAGTGCTACTGTCATCTATAATGAGAAAAAAAGAGCTACTACCCAAATGTCATTGGATCGTTTTTTCAAGAGGGTAGATAGAATTGAATCCAGCAAGGAACCAGAACCTATGCCATCAGCGTCAGGCGTGAGTGAAATTGCAGCTTGCCCTTTGTCTCCTATTGCTAATGATCCTTCAGCTCTACCATCTCCTGCCTCCTCTCCCTCCTCCAGTCAGTAACCTTCTTGCCTGTTCACTCGATGCCAGCCCCTGTGTGCCAGCTGTTGTACTGTACTGCTGTACTTCTCAACGTACTGGACTGTAAGATTAAAAGTGTTTTCTTTGTTTTTTGTTTGTTTTTTATGTATTATTTGTGTGAAAAGTATTATAAACCTATTACCGTACAGTACTATATAGCTGATTGTGTTAGTTGGGTACCTAAGCTAACTCTGTTGGACTTATGAACTCACTCTTGGAACACAGCTCATTCATATGTAGGGGACTTACTCTATACAGTTCCAGAAGAAAAAATTTCTGGATGCTTAAAAATAAAAATTAATAGCTTTAGAAAAATAACCTTTCATTTCTTTTTATGCCGGAAGTATTTGTTGGATAGAGGTGAGAAGAATCTCTTTCTCATTTTTCACCCTAAATCTGATCAAATAGTTTCCCTTGCAAACTATGCACACCCAGTCAAAAAATATTAATTAAGCTGTTACTACATGATAGATACTCCAGTGGTACGGTTTCCACAAGACATTGTACTCTTGTGTCCTATTTTTAAGATAACAAGATACAGTTTGTGGGGAGGAACCAAGCTTTATCACATGTTTGGGGAGCCCTGAGGCATACACCTCAGGGCCTCACCCCATGACAGAGGCCCTGTCTGACTTATTCTTGGCAGCCTGCCCCAGGACTTATTCTGTTCTATCTGCTTCGGGAATGACTGGAGAACTGGTTCTGAACCCTAGCTTGCCCTATGGCTGGGGCCCTGTATCAGCCGTGATCCAACAAGGAAAACAGAAACATTCTGAGTATTTAAAATAAAGAGAATTTAAGAAAGAGAATTGGTTACACGGGTGATGGAGTAGTTGAGAAATTAATGTGGAATTTAAAGCATTCCAGATATTAGCAGCAGAAGAAGGAAGGCACTTCCACTTCAAACCTGGAGGTACAGAGATTGAAAATGATATGATTCGAGACTGGGGGCTGGAGTCAACTTGTGGAAACAAGAACCACAGTGGGCCTGTCTGATGGAAGCTGAACGGTGAAGAAGACACAACTGCAGCTCGAGAAGGAGGCTAAGACAGAGATGTGGAAAAAATGCCCTGGCTTCTTCCTTCTGCCCTCCAGATTTATGCCAATATCTCTCACTGGCTAATCCCACTGGGAAGTCAATCTACAGGGGCCTAGGAAACAGCCTGCAGGAAAAAGATACCCTGCTGTACTGAGCAGAGCAGAGAAAGAGTTGAAGAAAGATCTGATAACAAGTAGCCCAGAACTGGTATAGGACTGGTTTGAGGCTTCTTGGAGGCCAGATGCTTACCTGTCTTATAGTTCACTTGCAGCTGAGTTCTGCAAGCTAGCCTACCAGAATTCCCTAGTATCTCTTGTTGGAACTCCCTATTGCCAGCTTCTTGCATAAGTGTACATTGGAATCACCTGGAGACCAGATGATTCCTGGGCTTCTCCCCAGAAACTGAATAAGAACTTTTGGAAGCAAAGTAGAAAAATCTATATTTTTTACACCTCAAGATGATTCTGATGTAGGCGATCTGTGGACTCATTTCTTAAAAAGCAGCGCTTAAAGATGAGGCTACTCTAGTCCAAATTTCTGGATCCTCCAAGTTTTCTTTTGGCCTACTAGAATGAAACCATGATGCTGAGCTGGACTATAGAATGAGAGTAGCCTCCAAACAAACACACACTATTTAATATATAAATAGATTGAACTTTATATTTACATTATCACCAAAATCCAAATGATGGATTAATGTCAATATCATTCTTATTAACTGGATAATGTCTGATGACTTTTGTGAATATTCTATTTTGCTGGTCTAAGTTGAATTAAGCATGGCATTAAAGCAGAAAACTTTCTCTGCAATCTGATTTTGGTTCATTTTGAGATTGGCCATTTTAGACTTTAGCCATAATTATGTATATTTCACATAGTTTAAAAGGCGCTAAACATCAGAAGCATTCATCTGTAAAAGATAGAATTAGAGAGGTGGCCAAAATGGCAGAGTAGGAAGACCCTGAGCTCACCTCCTCCTAGGGGCACATCAATACAATTATTTATAGAGCAACTATGGATGAGAATGACCTGAAGACTAGCAGAAAAGATTTCCCACAACTAAAGATATAAAGAAGGAAGCACAATGAGATGAGTAGGAGGAGTGGAGACACAGTATAGTCAAGTACTATACCCACAGGTGAGTGACCCACAAATGGGAGGATCATCGTGATTGCAGACTCCCCCTAGAGAGCAATGGGTCTGAGCCCTTCACTGGGTTCCCCCAGCCCAAGGATCCTGCATTGGGAAAACAAGCCCCTAGAATGTCTTGCTTTGAAGGCCAGCAGGGCTTGTGTACAGGAGAGCCAGAAGGTCCTAGGAAACAGAGAGTTCACTCTTAAAGGGCACACACAAAGCTGCACATGCTCTGAGACCCAGCACAGAGGCAGTAATTGGAAAGAAACCTGGGCTAGACCCACTTGCTGATCTTGAAGAGCCTTCTGGAGAGGTAGAAGGCAAGTAGGACCGCATCTGGGGACACATATGCAGGCAGCAACCGTTTTTAGAAGCTTGTTCTACCACAAGGACACTGGTGCTGGCAAGCGGCATTTTGGAGTTCTCTCTCTAGCTTATTAGTGCCAGGGGATTACCCACCCACCACCTGGTAAGCACCAGTGCTGGGAGCCCCCATGCCAAGCAGCCAGTGCCCCAGGACCCAGCCCAACCCACCAGCAGGCTGGCACCAGCCTCAAGACCCCCAGGACCCTGCAGCCAACTGTACCAGGACCTGACCTCAGCCACCAGCAAACTGGCAGTCTCCATACGAGGCAGGGCCTGGCAGCCAACTGGGCCATGAGCCAGCCCCACCTACCAGCGTGCCCATAGTAGTTGGCCACACCACAACAGAAGGGCCCATGCAGCTCACATAGAGGGTACTGCTAGAGCATATAGCTCTGGTGTCCAGAGGGGACTGTGCAGCTGGGCCCCATAGGATGTTTCCTACATAAGACCACTTCTCCAAGATTGGGTAACATAACCCACCTACCTACCTAATACATAGAAATGAAAATAGAGAATTAGGCAAGATGAAATGGCAAAGGAATGTATTCCAAAAGAAGAAACAAGATAAAACCCCAGAAGAAGAACTAAGCAAAATGGAGATAAGCAATCTACCCAACAAAGAGTTCAAGGCAGTCATCATAAAAATGATAAGTGAACTCAGGAGAAAGAATAAGCACAGTAAGAAGTTTCACAAAGAGTTAGAAAATATTAAAAAAAACAAACAGAGCTGAAGAATACAATACTGAAATAAAAAATAGACTAGAAGGAACCAACAGTAGACTACATGATACAGAGGAATGGATCAGCAAACTGGAAGACAGAGTAGTGAAAATCACCCAAGTTGAATAGAAAAAAGAAAAAAATTTTTTTTTTTTTTTGCTGTAAGCAGGCCTCTCACCGCTGTGGCCCCTCCCGCTGCGGAGCACAGGCTCAGGACACGCAGGCTCAGTGGCCATGGCTCACGGGCCCAGCTGCTCCGCGGCATGTGGGATCTTCCCGGACCCGGGGCACGAACCCGTGTCCCCTGCATCGGCAGGCAGACTCTCAACCACTGCGCCACCAGGGAAGCCCGAAAAGAAATTTTTAATGAGCATAGTTTAAGAGACGTCCAAGATCACATCAAGCTAAAATTTGCATTATAGGGGTCCCAGAAAGAGACATGAGAGAGAAAGGGGCAGAGAACTTATCTGAAGAAATAATAGCTGAAAACTTCCTTAACCTGGGAAAGGAAACAGACATCCAGGTCCAGGAAGCATAGAGAGTCCTAAACAAGGTCAACCCAAAGAGATCTACATCAAGACACACTATAATTAAAATGGCAAAAATTAAACATAAAGAGAGAATCTTAAAACAAGCAAGGAAAAAGCAACTATTTACATACAGGGGAATTCCCATAAGACAATGAGCTTATTTTGGAGGGGGCATGCACCGTGCAGCTTGTGAGATCTTAGTTTCCCAACCAGGGATCGAACCCACACCCCCTACAGTGGAAGCATGGAGTCCCAACCACTGGACTTCCAGGCAATTCCCTAGACTATGATCTTACTTTTCAGCAGAAATTTTGCAGGCCAGAAGGGAGTGACACAATATATTTAAAGTGATGAAAGGAAAAAGAAAACCAAAACACAAGACAACAACAAAAAAACGACTTCCCTAGCGGTGCAGTGGTTAAGAATCTGCCTGCCAATGCAGGGGACGTGAGTTCAAGCCCTGGTCCCAGAAGATCCCACATGCATCGGATCAACTAAGCGCGTGTGCCACAACTGCTGAGCCTGCATTCTAGAGCCCACAAGCCACAGCTACTGAGACTGCATGCCACAACTATTGAAGCCCATGCACCTAGAGCCCATGCTCCACAACAAGAGAAGCCACCACAATGAGAGCCTGTGCACCTCAACAAAGAGTAGACCCGTTCACTGCAACTAGAGAAAGCCCATGTGCAGTGTCGAAGACCCAACACAGACAAAAATAAATAAATAAATAAAGTTATATTAAAAAAAAAAGAATTTCATGCATTTTATTTCATGCATTTTATTTTAAATGCAGAATTTCATGCATTTTATTTTATTTCATGCAGAAATAAAAAGTTTTACAGACAAACAAAAGCTCAAAGAGTTCAGCACCACCAAACTGGCTTTACAAAAAAATGTTAAAGGGACTTCTCTGAGGAGAAAAGAAAAGACCACAACTACAAATAAGAAAATTATGAAAGGAAAAAATCTCAACGGTAAAGGCAGATATATGGTAAAGATATAAAGCTAGTAGGAAGGTTAAAAGACAAAAGTAGTAAAATCATATAATCATCTCAGTAGATGCAGAAAAAGCTTTTGATAAAATTCATCATTGATTTATGATAAAAACTCTCCACAAAGCGGGTATAGGGGGAACATACCTCAACATAATAAAGGCCATATATGACAAACCCACAGCTAATATCATTCTCAATGGTGAAAAGCTGAAAGCATTCCCTCTAAGATCAGGAACAAGACAATCATGCCCACTCTCACCACTTTTATTCAACATAGTATTAGAAGTCCTAGCCACAACAATCAGAGAAGAAAAAGAAATAAAGGAACCCAAATTGGAAAGAAGTAAAACTTTCACTGTTTGCAGATGACATGATACTATACATAGAAAATCCTAAAGATGCCACCAAAAAACTATTAGAATTAATAAATGAATTCAATTCAGTTGCAGCATACAAAATTAATATGCAGAAATTTGTTGCATTTCTATACACTAACAAAGAGCTATCAGAAAGGTAAAATAAGAAAACAATCCCATTTACAATTGCATCAGAAAGAATAAAATACTTAGGACTAAACCTAACCAAGGAGGTAAAAGATCTGTACTCAGAAAACTATAAGACATTTATGAAAGAAACTGAAGATGATACAAATAAATGGAAAAATACATCATGCTCATAGATTGGAAAAATTAATGTTGTTAAAATGGTCATACTATCCAAGGCAATCTACAGATTCAATGTAATCCCTATCAAAACACCAATGACATTTTTCACAGAACTAGAACAAATAATTATAAAATTCGTATGGAAATACAAAAGACCCCAAATGGCAAAACGATCTTGAGAAAGAACAAAGCTGGAGGTATCACATGTCCCTATTTCAAGTTATATTACAAAGCTACAGTAATCAAAACAGTATGGTACTGGCACAAAAATAGACACATGGGTCAATGGAACAGAATAGAGAGCCCAGAAATAAACCCACGTTTATATGGTCAATTAATCTACAACAAAGGAGGTAAGAATATACAATGGGAAAAAGACAGCCTGTTCAGCAAATGGTGCTGGGAAAAGTGGACAGCCGCATGCAAAAGACTCAATATACACACATCATATACAAAAATAAGCTCAAAATGGATTAAAGACTTAAATGTAAGACCTGAAACCATGAAACTCCTAGAAGAAAACAGTCAGTATGCTGTTTGACACCAGTCTTGGCAATGTTTTTGGATCTGTCTCCTTAGGCAAGGGAAACAAAAGCAAAAATAAGCAAATAGCATAACATCAAATTAAAAATATTTTGGCACAGCAAAGGAAAACTATCAACAAAATGAAAAAGCAGCCTGCTGAATGGGAAAAGATATTTGCAAAGGACACATCAGATAAGGGGTTAATCTCCAAACAATACCAAGAACTAATAAAACTCAACATCAAAAAAACAAACAATCCAATTAAAAAATGGGCAGAGGACCTGAATAAACATGTTTTCAAAGAAGACATACAGAGGGCCAACAGACATGTGAAAAGATGCTCAACATCACTAATCACTAGGAGAATGCAAATCAAAACCACAATGAGATACTCGTTCACACCTGTCAGAATGGCTGTTATCAAAAAGACAACAAAGAAGTGTTGATGTGGATGTAGAGAAAAGAGGATCCTCATGCACTGTTGGTAGGATTGTAAATTGTTATAGCCACTCTGGCACAGTATGAAGGTTCCTCAAAAAATCAAAAGTAGAACTGCCACATGATCCAGCAATTTCACATCTGGGTATTTACCCAAAGGAAAAAACCCCCACTAATTCTGAAAGATATATATACCAATGTCATTGCAACATTATTTAAAGCAGCCAAGACACAGAAGCAACCTGAATGTCCATTGAGAGATGAATGGATAAAGAAAATATGGTATATATATACAATAGAATATTACTCAGCCATTAAAAATGAAATCTTTCCATTTGCCACACCATGGATGGATCTAGAGGGTATTATGCTAACTGAAATAAGTCCCTGGTCAGGGAACTAGATCTCACATGCAGCAACTAAGAGTTCACATGCCGCAACTAAGAGTTCACATGCCACAACTAAAAGATCCCACATGCTGCAACAAAGATCCCACACATGGCAACGAAGATCCAGTGTGCTGCAACTAAGACCCAGTGCAGCCAAATAAATAAATAAATAAATAAAAATTTTAAAAAAGTCAGACAAAGACAAATACCATATGTGGAATCTAAATAACAAAACAAACAAATAAATGAAACAAAATGAAAAGACTCATAGATAGAGAGCTGGTGGTTGCCAGAGGGGAGGGGTGTGTGTGGGACAAATAGGTGAAGGAGATTAAGAGGTACAAACCTCCAGTTATAAAATATATAAGCCACAGTGATGAAGTATACAGCATAAGGAGTATGACCGATAATATTGTAATAACTTTGTATGGGGACAGATGGTTCCTAGATTTATTGTGGTGATCATTTCATAATATATGCAAATGTCAAATCCCTATGTAGCACACCTGAAACTAACATAATATTGTAGACCAGCTATACTTCAATTAGAAGAAAGGAGATTCCAAAAAATAGGATAGGGAATGGTTTAGTGGGTCTAATATTAGTCAAATACCAGTTGTTAAGATAATAAATGACCTCTGATTATACTTGAATTCAAGATTTGGGGTTTTAAAAATTATGTCTACGTATGTGTTTTTATGTAAGAAGAACTTTTAGTACAATAAGGAAGACAAAATTATATAAGATTCTTCTGAACCTTAAAAGAATTAATAACTCAAGAAAGCCTAAATGGAATATTAAATCAGAATTATATTAGATTGTGTTCGTTTCAAATTTGTTAGAAACTTGAAATATGATGCTAAGTACAACTGCATATATGAAATGGCAATATCATTGGCAGTGCTAGAAAATTTAGTTAAAGTAAGCCTAATAAAGAAAGCAGAACATTTGCTGAAAACCGCATAGGAAATTGTGTACTCTTATTGAAGCTTGTCAGTTTATCCCCCTTCCAGAAAAATGTTGGACCCCTTCTTGATTATATTCAAGTTAAGGTGTGAGCCAGATACATCTATCCCTTTCACAAAGTGTTCACAGATGTTCTACTAGATTCTAAAATGCTCTATTAGATTCTACTAATATCTGTTGGCCAGAACTGGTTCATATTGCCACCTTAGCTACAAAGGGTCTGGGAAAGTAGTATTATTAACTAAATGTACCACTTCCCTGAGGGGGGAAAATGGAGCTCTATTTTTAAGAAAGAAGGGGAGAAAGAATCTGGTTAGAAAATTAGAACAATGTCACAAAATGTTTATTGTATGTTAGAGTGTCTATCAGAATATGTGTGTATGTATTAATTCAGATGTTTGTGTGAGCCTAATGTGTGCATTAAGGTCAACAGAATTGGTTATAAATTCATTCAATAGGATTTCCCTGGTGATCCAGTGGTTAAGACTCTGTGCTTCCAATGCAGGGGGCATGGGTTCCATTCCTGGTTGTGGGAAGTTCACGTGCTGCAGGATGTGGCCAAAAATTAATTTTAAAAAGTTCATTCAATGAATATTTGTTTCTTGGGAAAAAAGAGGATTCGTTTTTTGCAGATTTGGCCCTCTCCTTATCAATATCTCATCTATTATTTTGTTTCATTTCTTGCTTATTTTACACCCAACTGCGTACCTCAAGGACCACAGTCCTGGGGAAAAGAGAGAGCTGAAGAAGTGGGGCTGTGAGCCTGGATCTGGCTTGGACCTGAGCAGTTTTCTTAAATGTTTTAAATATTAGGTTTCTATATAAAATTTTATTTGAAAAAATTGTTCCATTTACTCATTTTTTAAAATCCTGGATTATGGACAGTGCTTTACAAAGAGCAGATTAATAAAAGTTTCCAGAATTGCACGGTCCGATACATTTCATGTTTCTGGGAATCAGGCTCTTGATAGAGGTGTGAGTTAATGCAGCTTGGAGACATGGGTTTGAACAGGCTCATTAGTCTGCATTTTAAGTATTGTGTTTATTAACTACCATGGTTTGAAACTATCTGACACCTGTTAGCCAGGAACAATGTATGCATAAACCAGGGGATGAGAAACCAGGGCAGCAAACATTATGATCAGGAAACACTGTGGTTTCCTAGGTTACCTGCTAAAGAACCATTTTAGCTAGAAGCATCCTCTCACTCTGACATGAGTATTTAAAAAAATATTTTATTGAAGTATTAGCAGATGTAAAGTAGTATATACAGGATGGATAAAAAAATGACTATTTTTTAGACTTTTCACTAAAATCTTAGGTGGCTTAGATGTGCTATCAAGAAATATTTTTTCATCTTTGAAACATTGGCTTATTCCCTTAGTAAAATTATGGAATGTGACTTTTTGTATCTTTTCCTATCTTTACAGATATAAAGAAAAATTTTTTAATTGCTTATGTATTTTTTTGCCTCGAATAAGACATGTTTTATAGCCACGCTGAGTCCCACACAGGATGTGGTTAAAGTCAGGCACTAGCATTAGTAGTTAAAAACAGTGAGGGGTAAGTGTCTCATGTGTACAGTATTCATATGGCTTAGAAGTATGAATTCACTTGGAGAGACATTTTGCATTGAAATGATACTTACAAAGTTAACGTGAGATCTTGAAATGATATAGTCTTTAGTGGAAGTGAAGGACATAATTATATATAATGTAATTATTATTTTACTTTAAAATATATGAACAATGTCCCTTGATCCAACAATTCCATTACCCAAATAGATGTGCAAAGATAAATATGCAAGGATGTCTGCTCCATTGTTTACAATATCAAAAAATTAGGAACAACAAATCTTTCTAAGTACAGATTAGAAACAATGCTATGGTACATCCCATGCAATGGGATACTATATAGTCATTTAAAAAATGGAGTTGATACTTATATCTGGACTTTGAAAGATGTCTAGATATACTGTTATGTGAAAAAAAGCAAATTACAGAACAGAATATATAGTATAAGCCATTTGGTAAAAATATCTAGTGATTTATATATAATAAGCAATATGTAGTAGATACATATTAAACACTATATATCAATATAGATATTGTATATATCAATTACTTTATGTTCTATATAATATATATAATCTTGATATATAGTAGAGAATATTATCATCTATTGTGGGTTGAGACTCTAAGAAATGTTAGTTTCTCCTTTATTTCTTATGTAAATTGTTTATAGAATGTGTGATAATTTATAATACAATATAATATTATACCTATGATTTATAATACAAAATACATAAAATTTCTGCATAGAAAAAAGGCTTTTAGAATAATTGTTTCTAAAACATGGAACTATGAAAGATTTTTTAAAATTATTTGTGCTCTAATAAATATTATTCCATGTGTATATGCTGTACTGGTTTTTTTGCATTTTTATTTATTTATTTTTTTAACATCTTTATTGGAGTATAATTGCTTTACATTGTTCTGTTAGTTGCTGCTGTATAACAAAGTGAATTAACTATACATATACATATATCCCCATATCCCCTCCCTCTCGCGTCTCCCTCCCACCCTCCCCACCCCACACCTCTAGGTGTTCACAAAGCACACAGATGATCTCCCTGTGCTATGTGGCTGCTTCCCACTAGCTATCTATTTGACATTTGGTAGTGTATATTTATCAATGCCACTCTCTCACTTCGTCTCAGCTTACCCTTCCCCCTCCCCGTGTCCTCAAGTCCATTCTCTACATCTACGTCTTTATTCCTGTCCTGCCTCTAGGTTCTTCAGAACCATTTTTATTATTATTTTTAGATTCCATATATATGTGTATACGGTATTTGTTTGTTTCACTCTTTCTTACTTCACTCTGTATGACAGACTCTAGGTCCATCCACCTCACTACAAATAACTCAATTTCATTTCTTTTTATGGCTAAGATTCCATTGTATATATGTGCCACATCTTCTTTAATGATTCATATGTTGATGGACACTTAGGTTGCTTCCATGCCCTGGCTATTGTAAATAGAGCTGCAATGAACAATGTGGTACATGACTATTTTCAATTATGGTTTTCTCAGGGTATATGCCAAGTAGTGGGATTGCTGGGTCGTATGGTAGTTCTATTTTTAGTTTTTTAAGGAACCTCCATACTGTTCTCCATAGTGGCTATATCAATTTACATTCCCACCAACAGTGCAAGAGGATTCCCTTTTCTCCACACCCTCTCCAGCATTTATTGTTTGAAGAATTTTTGATGATGGCCATTCTGACTGGTGTGAGGTGATACCTCATTGTAGTTTTGCATTTCTCTAGTGATTAGTGATGTTGAGCATCCTTTCATCTGTTTGTTGGCAATCTGTATATCTTCTTTGCAGAAATGTTCATTTAGGTCTTCTGCCCATTTTTGGACTGGGTTGTTTGCTTTACTGATATTAAGCTGCATGAGCTGCTTGTAAATTTTGGAGATGAATCTTTTGTCAGTTGCTTCGTTTGCAAATATTTTCTCCCATTCTGAAGGTTGTCTTTTCATATTGTTTAGCGTTTCCTTTGCTGTGCAAAAGCTTTTAAGTTTCATTAGGTCCCATTGGTTTATTTTTGTTTTTATTTCCATTTCTCTAGGAGGTGGGTCAAAAACCATCTTGCTGTGATTTATGTCATAGAGTGTTCTGCCTATGTTTTCCTCTAAGAGTTTTATAGTGTCTGGCCTTACATTTAGGTCTTTAATCCATTTTGAGTTTATTTTTGTGTATGGTGTTAGGGAGTGCTCAAATTTCATTCTTTTAAATGTAGTTGTCCAGCTTTCCCAGCACCACTTATTGAAGAGGCTGTCTTTTCTCCATTATATATTCTTGTCTCCTTGATCAAAGATAAGATGACCATATGTGTATGGGTTTATCTCTGGGCTTTCTATCCTGTTCCATTGATCCATATTTCTGTTTTTGTTCCAATACCATACTGTCTTGATTACTGTAGTTTTGTAGTATAGTCTGAAGACAGGGAACCTGATTCCTCCAACTCCATTTTTCTTTCTCAAGATTTCTTGGGCTATTAGGGGTTTTTTGTGTTTCCATACAAATTGTGAAGTTTTTTATTCTACTTCTGTGAAGAATGCCGTTGGTAATTTAATAGGGATTGCACTGCATCTGTAGATTGCTTTGGGTAGTAGAGTCATTTTCACAATGTTGATTCTTCCAATCTAAGAACATGGTATATATCTCCATCTGTTTGTATCATATTTAATTTCTTTCATCAGTGTCTTATAGTTTTCTGCATACAGGTCTTTTGTCTCCTTAGGTAGGTTTATTCCTAGGTATTTTATTCTTTTTGTTGCAATGGTAAATGAGTGTTTCCTTAATTTCTCTTTCAGATTTCTCATCATTAGTGTATAGGAATGCAAGATATTTCTGTGCATTAATTTTGTATCCTGCTATTTTACCAAATTCATTGATTAGCTCTAGTCGTTTTCTGGTGGCATCTTTAGGATTCACTATGTATAGTGTCATGTCATCTGCAAACAGTGACAGTTTTACATCTTCTTTTCTGATTTAGATTCCTTGTATTTCTTTCTCTTCTCTGATTGCTGTGGCTAAAACTTCCAAACCTTTGTTGAATAAGAGTGGTGAGAGTGGGCAACCTTTTCTTGTTCCTGATCTTAGTGGAAATGGTTTCAGTTTTTCACCACTGAGAATGATGTTGGCTCTGGGTTTCTCATATATGGCCTTATTATGTTGAGGTAAGTTTCCTCTATGCCTACTTTTTGGAGAGTTTTTATCATAACTGAGTGTTGAAATTTGTTGAAAGCTTTTTCTGCATCTATTGAGACAATCATATGGTTTTTATTCTTCAATTTGTTAATATGGTTTATCATATTGATTGATTTGCATATATTGAAGAATCCTTGCATTTCTAGGATAAACCCCACTTGATTATGGTGCATGATCCTTTTAATGTACTGTTGCATTCTGTTTGCTAGCATTTTGTTGAGGATTTTTCCATCTGTGTTCACCAGTGATATTGACCTGTAGTTTTCTTTCTTTGTGACATCTTTGTCTGGTTTTGGTATCAGGGTGATGGTGGCCTCATAGAATGCATTTGAGAGTGTTCCTCCCTCTGCTATGTTTTGGAAGAGTTTGAGAAGGATAGGTGTTAGCTCTTCTCTAAATGTTTGATAGAATTCTCTTATGAATCCATCTGGTCCTGGGCTTCCGTTTGTTGGAAGATTTTTAATCACAGTCTCAATTTCAGTGCTTGTGATTGATCTGTGTATATTTTCTATTTCTTCCTGGTTCAGTGTGGGAAGGTTGTGCTTTTCTAAGAATTTGTCCGTTTCTTTCCGGTTGGCCATTTTATTGGCATAGAGTTGCTTGTTGTAATCTCTCATGATCCTTTGTATTTCTGCAGTGTCAGTTGTTACTTCTCCTTTTTCATTTCTAATTCTATTGATTTGAGTCTTCTCCCTTTTTTTCTTGATGAGTCTGGCTAAAGGTTTACCAATTTTGTTTATCTTCTCAAAGAACCAGCTTTTAGTTTTATTGATCTTTGCTATTGCTTTCTTTGTTTCTATTTCATTTATTTCTGGTCTCATCTTTATGATTTCTTTCCTTCTACTAATTTGGGGTTTTAGTTGTTCTTCTTTTAGTTCTTTTAGGTATAAGGTTAGATTGTTTATTTGAGATTTTTCTTGTTTCTTGAGGTAGGATTGTATTACTATAAACTTCCCTCTTAGAACTGCTTTTGCTACATCCCATAGGTTTTGGGCCATCGTGTTTTCCTTGTCATTTGTTTCTAGATACTTTTTGAATTCCTCTTTGATTTCTTCAGTGATCTTTTGGTTATTTAGTTGCGTATTGTTTAGCCTCCATGTGTTTGTATATTTTACAGCTTCTTTTCCTGTAATTGATATCTAGTCCAATAGCATTGTGGTCAGAAAAGATACTTGATACGATTTCAATTTTCTTAAATTTACCAAGGCTTGATTTGTTACCCAAGATATGATCTATCCTGGAGAAGGTTCCATGAGTACTTGAGAAGAAAGTGTATTCTGTTGTTTTGGATGGAATGTACTATAAATATCAATTAAGTCCATCTTGTTTAATGTGTCATTTAAAGCTTGTGTTTCCTTATTTATTTTCATTTTGGATGATCTGTCCATTGGTGAAAGTGGGGTGTTAAAATCTCCTACTATGAATGTGTTACTGTCGATTTCCTCTTTTATGACTGTCAGCATTTGCCTTACGTATTGTGGTGCTCCTATGTTGGGTGCATAAATATTTACAATTGCTATATCTTCCTCTTGGATTGATCCGTTGATCATTATGTAGTGTCCTACTTTGTCTCTTGTAATAGTCTTTATTTTACCGTTTTTTTTGTTTGTTTGTTTGTTTTGTGGTATGCGGGCCTTTCACTCTTGTGGCCTCTCCCATTGTGGAGCACAGGCTCCAGACGCGCAGGCTCAGTGGCCATGGCTCACGGGCGCAGCCACTCTGCAGCATGTGGGATCTTCCCGGACCGGGGCACGAACCCGTGTCCACTGCATCGGCAGGCGGACTCTCAACCACTGCTCCACCAGGGAAGCCCAATAGTCTTTATTTTAAAGTCTATTTTGTCTGATATGAGAATTGCTACTCCAGCTCTTTTTGATTTCCATTTGCATGAAATATCTTTTTCCATCCCCTCTCTTTCAGTCTCTATGTGTCCCAAGTCTGAAGTGGGTCTCTTGTAGACAGCATATATATGAGTCTTGGTTTTGTATCCATTCAGCCAGTCTATGTCTTTTGGTTGCAGCATTTAATCCATTTACATTTAAGGTAGCTATCAATATGTATGTTCCTATTACCATTTTCTTAATTGTTTGGGGTTTGTTATTGTAGGTCTTTTCCTTCTCTTGTGTTTCTTGCGTAGAGAAGTTCCTTTAGCACTTGTTGTAAAGCTGGTTTGGTGGTGCTGAATTCTCTTAACTTTTGCTTGCCTGTAAGGGTTTTAATTTCTCTGTTGAATCTGAATGAGATCCTGGCTGAGTAGAGTAATCTTGATTATAGGTTTTTCCCTTTCATCACTTTCAATATGTCCTGCCACTCCCTTCTGGCTTGCAGAGTTTCTGATGAAAGATCAGCTGTTAACCTTATGGAGATTCCCTTGTATGTTATTTGTTGCTTTTCCCTTGTTGCTTTTAATATTTTCTCTTTGTATTTAATTTCTGATAGTTTGATTAATATGTGTCTTGGAGTGTTTCTCCTTGGTTTTATCTTGTATGGGACTCTCTGCGCTTCCTGGCCTTGATTGACTATTTCCTTTTCCATATTAGGGAAGTTTTCAACTATAATCTCTTCAAATATTTTCTCAGTCCCTTTCTTTTCTCTTCTTCTTCTGGGACCCCTATAATTCGAATGTTCATGCATTTAATGTTGTCTCAGAGGTCTCTGAGACTGTCCTCAGTTCTTTTCATTCTTTTTTCTTTATTCTGTTCTGCGGCAGTGAATTCCACCATTCTGTCTTCCAGGTCACTTCTCCTTTCTTCTGCCTCACTTATTCTGCTATTGATTCCTTCTAGAGAACTTTCAATTTCATTTATTGTGTTGTTCATCATTTTTTGTTTGCTCTTTAGTTCTTCTAGGTCCTTGTTAAAGATTTCTTGTATTTTCTCCATTCTGTTTCCAAGATTTTGGATCATCCTTACTATCATTACTCTGAATTCTTTCTCAAGTAGACTGCCTATTTCCTCTTCGTTTGTTTGGTCTGGTGGGTTTTTACCTTGCTCCTTCATCTGCTGCGTATTTCTCTGTCTTCTCATTTTGCTTAGCTTACTGTGCTTGGGGTCTCCTTTTCTCAGGCTGCAGGTTTGTCGTTCCTGTCGTTTCTGTTGTCTGCACCTAGTGGGTAAGGTTAGTTCAGTGGGTTGTGTAGGCTTCCTGGTAGAGGGGACTGGTGGATGAGGCTGGATCTTGTCTTTCTGGTGGGCAGGACCATGTCCGGTGGTGTGTTTTGGGGTGTCTGTGAATGTGGTATGATGTTAGGCAGCCTCTCTGCTAATGGGTGGGGTTGTGTTCCTGCCTTGCTAGTTGTTTGGCATGGGGTGTCCAGCACTGGAACTTGCTGGTCATTGAGTGGAGCTGGTTCTTAGTGTTGATATGGAGATCACTGGGAGAGCTCTTGCCGATTGATATTATGTGGGGTCAGGAGGTCTCTGGTGGTCCAATGTCCTGAACTTGGTTCTCCCCCCTCAGAGGCTCAGGCCTAACTCCCGGCCGGAGCACCAAGACCCTGTCAGCCACACAGCTTTTGGGAAGTCTGAGGTCTTCTGCCAGCATTCATTATGTGTTCTGTAGGAGTTGTTCCACATGTAGATGTATTTTTGATGTATTTGTGAGGAGGAAGGTGATCTCCATGTTTTACTCCTCTGCCATCTTGCAGGTCCTCTCTGTACTTTTTCTTTTTTCTTTTTTTCCTTTTTTTTGGTGGCTGTGCCACACAGATTGTGGAATCTTAGTTCCCTGACAAGTGAGAACCCATGCCCTCTGCAGTGGAAGCATGGAGGCCTAACCACTGTACTGCCAGGGAATTCCCTCTACTTTTTAATTATAAAAAAAAGGAAGAAGACGGTAGGGAGTCAGGGAGGGAGTTGTTAGAGATTGGATTAGGTCATTTAAATACCTAAATGTCTTCTATCTTTAATTTATTCTCTTTGGTCACTGTTAATGTTGCATTTTCAGAATGCCAAACATGCAGTTAGGTGGATTAGGCTATTTAAGAATGCCAAAGTAGGTGGGGGAAAGGCAACAGGGATAGATATATGAATTGCTTTTGCTGGGGCGTTTCCACCAAATGTGTTCTTACCACTGTATAAATCACACAAACTGCTGACACTGGAATCCCTCACAGCAGAGGACACTTGCTCCTGGAGCACAAGTCCTCCATTTGCTTGTAAGGAGGCATCAGTGCATCTGACTCCAAGCTAGAGTCAGTTTTAAACAAATAGTTGCTTTGAATTTTCTAGAGCATTAGAGTCTTGAGGCAATAAGTCCTTCAACTCTATGATGTCAGCTTATTTCTCAGAAGAGCTCCCAGCTGAGTTGTTCTGAGAAATGTTGACCGTCTGAGGCAAAGATGTAGACACCAGCTCCTCACCTCAGAGATCCCTTTTCTGGTGAACTCTCTTGTGGGCAGATTTTAAAATGCCAAGAATACGGGGCAGACTTCAGATGTCCCAGAATTTGAATTCTATAGGTCATGGTCCATAAATGGACGATGGAACCACCCACAGGAGACTGCAACCAGGACCTCTGTTTTTCCAGCACCTACAGCCCTGCTGATTTTCCACCTTTCTAAGAAAGGAGGGATGGGGGCCATGGATCAACAAAGGGCAGCCGGATCAAAATCCCATGTCACCGAGCTTCCCTGGTGGCGCAGTGGTTGAGAGTCTGCCTGCCAATGCAGGGGACACGGGTTCAAGCCCTGGTCTGGGAAGATCCCACATGCTGCGGAGCAACTAGGCCCGTGAGCCACAATTACTGACCCTGCGTGTCTGGAGCCTGTGCTCTGCAACAAGAGAGGCCGTGATAGTGAGAGGCCCGCGCACCACGATGAAGAGTGGCCCCTGCTTGCTGCAACTAAAGAAAGCCCTTGCACAGAAACAAAGACCCAACACAGCCATAAATAAATAAATAAGTAAAAAAAAAAAAAAAAAAAATCCCATGTCACCAAGACCACAGCAGGTGGGACTTGCCACAAACCCAGAAAGAACCAGATTTATGGCATTTGAGTCACTAAATAGCAGTGTCATTTTGCAAGGAGCTTGCTGATGGAAATCATTTCATTGATGAAAAATCATCACATTGCTTCACTTCTTTGCTGTTGTGTTTTTAATTGGCGTGCCCTAAGGCTTTGTGGCAGGGGTTGCAGAATACATAAATAAAGTCATTTCATGACATAAAACCTTTTCAAATGCCAAAACTCTGAAAGGAAAGAAGAGTTGATTCAAATGCCACAGAGACAAAAAATGTATTTTTCTGGGACAAAGGAAAATGAATGATTTAAGCTTGTGGCAACTTTTAGTCTCATTCATGCACACACAGAGATAATCTTTTTTAAAAATTCTATTCAGCACTTGGGTACAAGCACAGGGTGTACCCAGGAAGTTCAAATGTCAATGATCGTTATTAATACCCTTGTTTTCCTCACTTGCTCATTGCCAAGTGAAACAAGGAATTAAGCACAAGCTCCAGCAGGAAAACAGCCATGAGTATCCTAGATAGAAAAGGCCCCATCAGCTTTTCCATTTCCTATAGGGCGGGGTTCCTTCTCATGTAAGGATGGCGTCTTGGAGAAGGATGCCAGGTGTGTCATACTGGCTACTGTCTCATTTCACTGAGTAAAGGAGTTTCCTACACTTCCCTGGATACGATGTAAACAGAAAAAGCACTCCCCAAAAGGTGGTTACCTGCTCAGCAGTCAGAATAAAAAGAGATCCTGAGGGAGCTACTATCTCAGTGGCTGTGTTTTCTCTCTGGAAATGCAACCTCCATCTGGGGTCAGGTGTGTTTGTGTTGTTTTCTCTGGGGGGGTTTGCACAGACTTCTCCTAGCTCTGTAGAGAGTTCACAGTCAGTTCTGAGACTGGAGACTAAAGCAGGGATGCTTTGGTCCCAGAGGTATGCAGTTTTCAGCTAAAGTGCCCAAAGGAATGTCCCAACCAGGCGTTTCTACCAATGAGGCAAGCTAAGGGATTCTTTCTACTTTTTGGAACTTCACTGAGCTGTGGAAGGAAGAAATGAGTATGGTTTCCTTTTTTTTTTCCCCTTCTTTTTTTTTAAAAGCTGAAACAGGAGCAGGATTGTAGCTGTCACAAGCTGACTAAATATTTTTTTTACAGCACCAAAGCCTTTAAAATCCTTGGAACACTGGTGAGAACTAATGTTTATGTTGGGACCTTTACATTAGTTGAGGAGGGTATGTGTGCAAGATACATATGCACAGTGCCAGCCGCTGCCCAGGGGCTCCACATCTGAGGAGAGTGGGGAGAGTGAACCATTCTATCCATGGTCTGGAATAACTTAAAACTGCAGGGGAAAAGACTTCAGCTCAACAATCTGAAAATGGAAGAATCAGAATGAGGTTTGCAGCAAGCCCAAGAATGCCTTTGACATTCAAACCATGCACCCTAGCTTCCCTGACTGCGATGTGTAATTCTACTCTTTCTACCCTGCCTGTAGACGGTCTGTGTAGTGTCAGAATTCAGCCTGTAGGCCTCAAAACCCTGTAAGCATTCTAATTCTTGGATATAAGCCTAAGACACAGTTGCAGAGGATTGATTTCCATCCTCTCCCTTAACAGAGGCCACCAAATTTTAAAACATATAGAAAAAAGGAGACTGTGTGACTTGAAATTTTTACTTTAATCAGATTTATGCCAGGATGACTTAGCATTTATCCAGTAATTGGTTCCCAAATTGAAGCTTTTTTTTTTTTTTAACAAATCTATCGATCAGTTTACTGGAATGTTCACCAGGTGCTCTTTTGCATTCGTAAAATATTAACTTTTCATAGGGTTGTTGAGCCAGTTTACATGGGAGTTCACACCTGGGAAAGTCATTCAGAGTGTGACTGTAAAGGTCATTACCATGCCTTAGAAAAATAAAAAAGGGTGAATCAGCAGGGTCATCTTTCATGTGGGAAATATGGCTATTATTGTCAAAGTATATTATTTAGAAAGTGAAAAACATGGCCCAAATATTTAAGTGAGCACATGCCAAATGTTTATTTACCTTATTACTTGGGGAGCCATCAAGATGGTAAAACTGGTTCATAAGAGAATTCAAGAGGCTAAGTATATGTAGTTTAGGGAAGAAAGAATCCAGGAATAAGACTGCTAAATTAGATTCTTTTAAAAATGAGAATGCAGGGCTTCCCTGGTGGCGCAGTGGTTGAGAGTCCGCCTGCCGATGCAGGGGACATGGGTTCGTGCCCCGGTCCGGGAAGATCCCACATGCCGTGGAGCAGCTGGGCCCGTGAGCCATGGCCGCTGAGCCTGCGCGTCTGGAGCCTGTGCTCCGCAATGGGAGAGGCCACAGCAGTAAGAGGCCCGCGTACTGCAAAAAAAAAAAAAAAAAAAAAAGAATGCAGGGACTTCCCTGGTGGCACGGTGGTTAAGAATTCCCCTGCCAATGCAGGGGACATTGATTCGAGCCCTGGTCTGGGAAGATCCCACATGCTGCGGAGCAACTAAGCCTGTGCACCACAACTACTGAGCCTGTGCTCTAGAGCCCTCGAGCCACAACTACTGAGCCCACACACCACAACTACTGAAGCCTGCGTGCCTAGAGTCCATGCTCTGCAACAAGAGAAGCCACTGCAACGAGAAGCCTGCGCACCGCAACGAAGAGTAACCCCCGCTCACTGCAGCTAGAGAAAGACCGTGTGTAGCAACAGACCCAATGCAGCCGAAAATAAATTAATTAATTTTTAAAAATGGGAATGCAAAATGATGCAGCCACTTTGGAAGACAGTTCAGCAGTTTCTCATAAAGCTAAATATACCCTTACCATATGTCGACTGAAAAAAAAGGCACAACCTAAAAGTTGAGAGTTATGTTTTATTTGGCAGGCTTACTGAGGACTTCAGCCCAGGAGATAGCCTCTCAGATAGCTCTGAGGGACTGTTTCAAAGAGGTAAGGGAGGAGTCAGGATATACAGGAGTTTTCAGGAAAAAAAAAAAAAGGCAGTCTAACGTCAGAAGGTTACTGTTAATTAAAGAAAAAACAGCCATCTCAAGTTAATGAATTTAGCACTTTTCTATGTATGGGAAGATGTGAGAATCTGGACTTAATGAAATTACTCCTTTGATATGCGCCTTAACTGTCTAGAGCCAGTATCCTGTTTTTCTCTATCCCGAATCCTCTCAGGGTGCACTGGCAGGGGTAGCTGCAGTGGCTGAGGGCTGATGACTGCAACATCCTTTGTTTACTGATATGGCAGGTGGCATTCTTTGTCCACACATACGATCCAGAAAACACAAATGAGTTGAGAACTTATGCCTACACAAAAACCTGCACACAAATATTTATAGAAGCTTTATTTATAAGTGCTAAAAGCAGGGAAACTACCAAGATGTCCCTCAATAGGTGAATGGACAAATAAACTGTGATATATCCATACAATATGTATTATTTAGCAATAAAAAGAAATGACCTCCAAAGACAGGGAGGAACCTTAAGTTCATATTACTAAGTGAAAGAAGACAGGCTGAAAATGCTACATATTGTATGCTTCCAACTACATGACATTCTGGAAAAAGCAAAACTAGAGACAATAAATAGATCAGTGGTTGCCAGGGATTCAGGGTAGGTGGGGAGGGCTGAATAGGTGAAGCAACGGAGATCTTTAGGGCAGTGAAACTATTCTGTACGATACTGTAATGGTGGGTACATAACATTATGCAGCTGTTAAATCCCTTAGAACTGTACAACACAAAGAATAAACAGTAAGGTAAACTATGGACTTTAGTTAATAATGTATCAATATTGGTTCATCAATTGTAACAGTGTTCCACACTAATGCAAGATGTTATTAATAGGGGAAAAAAGGGAGGTGGGGTAAAGAGGAGAGACCGTATATTAAACTGTCTGTACTATCTGTTCAGTTTATCTGTGAACCTACAATTCTAAGAAATAAAGTCTATTAGTTTTTTAAAACTTCAATGCCCTTAGGGTAATAAAACTATAAACTTTGTGATTCCTTTTTCTATCCAACAGAAGTAATTTACAACTCTACTCTGCAAAAATCATTTACCACTTAATCTTCTACAAGTTTATGTCTAATTTCACAGAGTGTAGGCTCTAAGCAGTAATAAATAATAAGTTAAACAAAGGTGCATTTCTCTAGAGAATTATGTAGCTATGTGGGTAGGCCTGTTAGACAATGCCAGTGTGACACTGAAAGGACAGATATACAGTCATCTTTTTGCCTTGTTTTTAAAGTTTTGAATATTTTTTCTTAACACTATAACATGTCCTATTTGCTAGAGGAAACAATTTTGCCACACTTTTGGTCAATCTTGCAAATAAATTTCCAAATTTTGAGCTAGCTAGTTGTACCAGTCAGGGTCCAATCAGGAGTCAGAAAGCAGAACAATTATTTTAACAGAGAGAATTTAATATAAAGAATTGTTGGGCTTCCCTGGTGGCGCAGTGGTTGAGAGTCCGCCTGCCGATGCAGGGGACACGGATTCGTGCCCCGGTCTGGGAAGATCCCACATGCCGCGGAACTGCTGGGCCCGTGAGCCATGGCCGCTGAGCCAGCGCGTCCGGAGCCTGTGCTCCGCAACGGGAGAGGCCACAACAGTGAGAGGCCCGCGTACCGCAAAAAAAAAAAAAAAAAAAAAAAGAATTGTTTACCATGTGCTGGACAAAAAGAGAGCATTAAGATATCATAGAAGTAAGTAATTTCAGGAGGTGATTACCGTGTTTAGGACTGGAGGACCAAAAAGTTGAGGCCGGATTATTAAAATTTGGAACCATGGGGGTGGGGCCTGAAGATATAAGATGCCTCAGGAACTCAGAGGAGAGATCCAGAGGAGTCAGGACCCAGATCTCTAGGAGGGGGTGTGGTTGGATGGCGTGGCATCATTGAGTGTTTGAAATGAGGCTGGTGCTTGGAATGCAGACAACTTGCAAACTGGAATCCACTAGAAGGAACTGCCACTGCCAGGGTGAAGAGCTGTTTCCAGGCTGATGCTGATAGGAACGACAAACAAATGGCAAGGAGCCAGTAACTTGTCCCCTTAGAGCTTTCTATTGGCAGAACCTACCAGGGAGCCAACTGGCTAAGGAGAATTGTGGTTTGTATCACAAACCAGTGAAGAGTAGGGTGAGTTTGAGGTTGAGACAATAGCTTAACAACCAGCACAATGCTCTAACTGGAACACTTGTAATTAATATGTTTGCTATTGTGGAAAAGCATCAGTTTTGGGATCAGATGGATCTGATTTTGAATCTTGCTAAAATGTCTACTAGAGTGTTACTCTGGGTAAATTCTGTATTATACTTAATGTCTCTAAGGCTTCGTTTCCTCATATGCAAACAGGGACAAGAATACTTATCTCAGGAGGCTTTTGTGAGCATTAAATAAGATCATGTATGTACATTACTTAGCATGGTGGCAGAGTCAGGATTCAAACCCAGGCAACGGGGACTTCTGAGCCATTCTTAATCAGTATATATACTGGCTTTCCAATTTACATGGAGAACTAACTGGAAAGTCAACAAATAATACAGTTTGGGGGGTAGGAGGGAAGCCTCTGTGTTACAAAATACAACATAAGGAACCCTTGTGGTGATGGCACTGTCTGTATCTTGACTGTGTGGTGGATACACAAAACTACATAGATGATAACACTGTATAAATAAACACACACACACATACACACACACGCACACCAGTCCAAGTAGAACTGGATTGTATCAATGTCAGTATCCAGGTTGTTGTATTGTACTATAGTTTTAGAACATGTTACCACTGGGGGAAACTGGGCAAAGTGTACACAGGATCTCACTGTCTTATTTCTTACAATTGCATGTGGATCTACAATTACCTCAATTAAATTTTCAATTAAAAATAATAACACAGCTTGTCATTGATGCTAAGACTACCTTCTATGATGCCTTGCAAGATAAGGAAAATATCAACTGGGGATATATTCATGTCATACTCAACATTTTAAACCATGTTTCTAAGGACATAAGAATGAACAGTTTGAGGTTTTGATGCCAATGGATTTAACTTTATAATCATAGGTAAAAGCTATGAAAGGAAGTAAAAATGGAGTTGGTATTGCTAAGAGAGCACTCTTAAATGGAACTCTTAGGAAGTGTGACTTATGCAACATCTCAGCTTGGATGGAATCTGAACTTTTGACCTGATGAAGTTATCAAAAACACCAGCTAGAAACTCAAGATACTTATCAGACCCTTATCCTAAAATAACTCTTGACAGTCTATCTACTTATCAGACCCCTACCCTAAAACAACTAGTGATTCCTTAAGGACAAATATTTTCATGTCAAAGTTGATCATAATTCTCTCCAGGAACTTTTAACAAACTTGTGGCAACTTTTAACAAACTTGTGGCTTTTTGTCTGTATAAGCCCTGACTCTTTCTCTTCCTCGGAACACTCCTTCGGAGTTACCCAAATCCGTGTCTCCCGAAATGCAATTCTTAAGACCCCAGATAAACTCTTTTCTTATTTGCAGCCTCCTGCATCATCATCATCATCATTTTTATTATTTGGTTGGCAAACTATATTACCTTCAAATGATATCTGGGCTCGATACAACTTAATAATCAGATATTTTGAAAGATTTGGTACAATATCCCAAAACATAAATGCAAAGCTTGAAGCAACACGAATTGTTTAGTCTCTGTCAAACAATTACTGAAAGTGAAACATAACTGAAATATGCTCCAGATTACCAAAAAATGTTCTTTTTGGTCCAAATCATCCAGAAACTTTACTTAAATTCTCTCCTGTGTTTGACACAGCCAGTAAACTAAGCTTGGTCATCATTTTGAATGTGAAGGTGAAGTGACATTTCAAAGAACTCCACTGGTCCCATATTAAGAAAGTTTTAAAAAGTATATGTCAAAAAGATTTTGCCAAACAGAAGTAATAAATGAAATCTAGCTGGTTTCCTGCAGAGCTTTATCTTCTCTTTCTGTGGATTTGTTCTTATGCAAGTTGTGGGGAATTTATTTGGTTTGGGGTGTTTTCCTGCTGTGTGACTGTGGTGGAAATAATAAGCTGTTCTGAATCAGTTGCCTCTTCTCTAAGGCTATCCTATGATTAACAACATATATGAACTAATTTCTTTGCTTATGTCAGGCTTACTGGCCCAAGAAATGATTGAAAAGAGTGATAAATATACAGGGCAGGGATTTCCCTGGTAGTGCAGTGGTTAGGAATCCACCTGCCAATGCAGGGGACACAGGTTCAAGCCCTGGTGTGGGAAGATCCCACATGCCGCGGAGCAACTAAGCCCGCGCACCACAACTACTGAGCCTGTGCTCTAGAACCCGTGAGCCATAACTACTGAAGCCTGCGCACCTGGAGCCCGTGCTCAGCAAAAAGAGAATCCACCACAGTGAGAAGCCCGTACACTGCAACGAAGAGTAGCCCCAACTCATGGCAACTAGAGAAAGCCTGTGCGCAGCAATGAAGACCCAACACAGACAAGTAAATAAATTAATTAATTAATTTAAAAAAATGTGCAGTGCAGGTTTTAATGGCCAGACAAAAACAGAATTATTCTGAGGATTTATTACTTATCTCTACTGTGACAGATGCTGATGTATCTGTCTTTCTTTAGGCTTGGAGCATCTCTCTCACCACTGAAACCGTCAAAAGCCAGAAGAGAGGAAGGAATGAAGATAAATCCTTTTCTTGGTGGCTTCATATCACAGTCCCATCTGTTTCCATAGTCAACTGGAAATTTATGATGAATCATGCTCTATGATGCCATATAATTCTACCTTTGAAATATAGTTAATTGCTCAGATTAAAATGTCTATTCCAGAATGGGGGGAAAAAAAACCCATCAAATTCTTTTATTAGGTTTGTTGAATTAGCACCTTGTCTTGAACTCTAAACAATGGCATACTATTATTGTGCTCTGAACAGAGTCGTGTTCCACAAATTCTTGTTAATTATCCGAGATAAGAAGTGAGAAGAAAAAAATCCGCATATGGAACTATCCCAGATGGAATTTGATGAAGACGTGGCTTAAACAGAATCCAACCCTCTTCTTGGAAAATATATTTCTACTATTGCTATCCTTTTAATTAAAAATATTCTGTCTGTACAGTATGAGCTAAAAGTTACATCTCAGAATTTCCCAAGATACCTTACAATTGTGGTACGAGGTCAAGCCACCAAGAAAAGACAATGGAGTGAATTGATGAACAGAGGAGGAAGTTGCATGCTTGTCTGGGCTTATTCCTCTCAGGCTCCCACGAACTATACTGAGGAGAGGCTGCCAGTGCAGTACAAAGGTCTGCCCTTTGCTGCAAATAACTGTGCTATTCTGAGGCCATCAAGGCGTCCACAAGGCAATGAAGCCAGTGCATTTGTGAGCTGACCTCAGTCATAAATAATTTACGATTCCAGCAAGGAAGTTTCTAGTGGATCCTGCTATATCAGGATGAAATCAGTATTAGATTAATTCCTTTACAAAACTATATGTGCTGAGAGTGGGAAATAGTGGGAATTCTCAATGGCACTTCTAAGTCTGAATCCCACAGAGACAAACTAGTTTGGCCCTGATCCAAGCATGCAAATTTCTCTCTATTCCTAGTCAATTGTGTTACCAATGACAGTTGTTCAGATGGGTGAGAGGAGGAAGAAATCTATGCATAACCATCACCCCTAGAAAACCAAGTATAAGCCCAGCAGCTGGGTTTTTTTTAACATCTTTATTGGAGTATAATTGCTTTACAATGGTGTGTTAGTTTCTGCTTTATAACAAAGTGAATCAGCTATACATATACATATATCCCCATATCTCCTCCCTCTTCCGTCTCCCTCTCACCCTCCTTATCCCACCCCTCTAGGTGGTCACAAAGCATCTAGCCGATCTCCCTGTGCTATGTGGCTGCTGCCCACTAGCTATCTGCTTTACATTTGGTAGTGTATATATGTCCATGCCACTCTCTCACTTGGTCCCAGCTTACCCTTCCCCCTCCCCGTGTCCTCAAGTCCATTCTTTGCATCTGCATCTTTATTCCTGTCCTGCCCCTAGGTTCTTCAGAGCCATTTTTATTTTTAGATTCCACATATATGTGTTAGCATATGGTATTTGTTTTTCTCTTTCTGACTTACTTCACTCTGTATGACAGACTCCAGGTCCATCCACCTCACTGCAAACAACTCAGTTTCGTTCCTTTTTATGGCTGAGTAATATTCCATTGCATATATGTGCCACATCTTTATCCATTCACCTGTCGACCAGCAGCTGTTTTTATAGTCAAAAGACAGAATGTTAACTAATAATCAGAAAATTAACACAAAATTATCTCAAATTAATCTTTCTTCTGCTATTGCAATCATAATATTCTGGGCCATGCCAGGATATAAGTTGGTAGGGGCAATTGTTGTTATGACTATTTTTCTAGTCAGCACATCTCCTGATGTCCCTATTTTTGTTAATGGTACCATCAGTTACCTATCATCCAGCCTTGAAACCTCAAAGACTCACTTTAAACTCTTCCATCAATTGCCACATACAATTAACCAATACAGTCAATCTATTATTTTTTTCTCCCCAGCCAAATGTCATACTCAGTATTGGGCTGGTCCTTCGTTATGAAGAGCTTCTTTATCAGACTTACGCTCTTTTTAAAGTTTCATTACTTGACACTGTGGCAGAAAATTATGGAATCCAGGCTGTGGTCAGTTACTGATCCTCATCTAAGGATCTATACATTCTGGAATCTGGTGGGTTCTATATGATAAATGCTTCTGTATATGAAGCAATTTGATTTTCAGGTGAAAAGTACTGAAATGTGGAACATTTTGCCAAGAGGAATTTAGGAGACTGACTTGTGCTTTGCTGTTCAAAGTGTGGTCCACAGACTAGCGTTGTTTCATCTAGAGCTTGTTAGGAATGTAGACTCTTGAGTGCTACCCTGACCTCCTGATTAGAATCAGCATGTTAATAACAAGGTTCCCCTGAGGATATATGCACAGCAAAGTCTGGGAAGCTCTAGGACAATCCCTATCTTGAGATCCAGAATGATTGCATGACAAGATGAAAAGAAAGGGGCAGTGTGAGTTAATAGAAATAATTTTGAAGTAGGAACCAGAAGCTGTGTGTTCCATGTTTACAAGTTGGGACCCCGGAAAAATCACTTAACCATCCTGGGCCTCACTTTCTGATATTTCAAGTGGGAATAATATCTCCTTACTGTTTCATGGAGTGGCTGTGAGGTTTGCGAAAAAAATGTGAAAGTGATTTAAAAATCATGTAACGTTTACACATATTTTAGAATCATTTTTTAAAATTGCTTTTCTCAGGATCACACAGCTGCTTTGTAGCAGGGCAGGGACCGCAACACTGCTCCCTGACTTCTAGTCCAGTCCACAGCGAGTGAGGCTCCCGTCACCACAGACTTTAGAAGGCCCTTGGCGTTGCAAGAAGCAGTGTTGGAACAATCTTTTAAGAAAAGAATTTGACAATTCATCTCAAGAGTGTTTCAATGTGTTAATACCCCACGACCCTGTAGTTTCTCTACAGGGAATAACTGAAAAGATATGAAGAGTTTTAAGTAATTATGTTCACTGCAGATTTACTTATTATAGAAAAAGAAACCCTGCAAATCTTAATGTCCAACAACAGGGAACCATCAGATACGTTGTAAGACATCACAGGACAGTATATCATGGAGCTATTAAAATTTTTGTCTAAAAAGAGTTTTCAAGAACATGAGAAGATGTTTGATATAATATTAAGACAAAAAAAGAGGTAGATCATAAAGTTATGTAAGTATGATCTCAACTATGCTCAAAAAAATGTGTGTGGGGAAAGGGCTACAAGGAAGCATAGGAAAATATCAACTGTGCTTGTTTCTGGGCAGCAGCATTTTTTGTTCTGACCTTCATTTTTTTAGAATGAGACTGAATGATTTTGATCAGTGTATGTGGGCATGCCTAAAATGGATCAGGAGAAGTGACAGTTTTTCTAACGATCTGTGCAATGGAAATGAAGTTGTGTTTGTTGGTTAGTAACTGTGGCTACTTTTTAAACAATTTTTTCTGTCTTTGTCTCTGTCTCTCTCTTTCTCTCTCAGCTTGAATAAAGCATATGTGCACAAGTTAAAAAAAAAATTGAAGTGGTCCCAGCAGTATAGTTAGGGAAACTATATAGTAAATCTCCCTCCTACACCATTCTTCAGACCAATTCCCCATCCCAGAAGCAATTACTGGTATCAGCTTCTGTTTCCTTCCAGAGGTAGAGTATACATTTCTCCCAAAAGGTAGTACACTATAGACTGCTCTGCACCTCTTGTTTCTTTCTTTGTAAACTTTTTCTTTTTAAAAAATTCAAACCTTCAGAAAAGTTGCAACACTAGTAAGATAAACTCTTGTATGCCTTTCACCTAGATTCATCAATTAATATTTTGCCACAATTGCATTCTCTTTATATCTATAGATAACTTTGATTATCATTATTATTGTTACTATTATCATTGCCGAACCATTTCAGAGTGAGTCACAGACATCTTCATCCCTAAATACTTGTTTGTGTATCTCCTAAGAACAAGGACATTCTTGTACCTAACCATGATGCAATGAGCAACTTCAGGAAATTTAACTGTCCCAGTACTATCCTTGGTGACAATTTTTTTTCTCTGCGTATATTGAAGCATATTGTAAGCAGTTTGTAAAGCAACCTATTTCTTTTTTAACAGTAATATAGCATTCCACTGAACGGATGAAGCATCATTTACTTAACCAGTATCCTACTGATGAAATTTCAAGTTGCTTCCAATCTTCCCCTACTCCACACAATACGCACACTGCAAATTTCTTTGTACACCTATACAAGGAGGCGTGTATCTATCTGATAAGTTGCTTGAGATGAGATTGTTGTGTCAAAGATTACGTACATTTTGCTTTTTGATGGATGTTGCCAAAGCATAACTTCAAAGAGGATGTACCACTTGACACTTCCACCAAAAATGCGTGTGATTGCCAGTTGTCTTTCATCTAACCTAATGCTGTTTATTTATTTATTTATTTTTGCGGTACGCGGGCCTCTCACTGCTGTGGCCTCTCCCGCTGCGGAGCACAGGCTCCGGACGCACAGGCTTTGCGGCCATGGCTCAAGGGCCCAGCCGCTCCATGGCATGTGGGATCTTCCCAGACCGGGGCACGAACCCGCGTCCCCTGCATCGGCAGGCGGACTCCCAACCACTGCGCCACCAGGAAAGCCCCCTAATGCTGTTTATTATCAAATCATTTGATCTTTGATAACGCATATGTGTAAAGTGTGCTTTAATTTTATTATTTTTCTTATTGTGAGGTAGAAAATATTTCATATATTTAAAATGCAATTGCATTTCCTTTTCTATGAATTGTCCTTTGTTATTATTTTTGGCTCTGTCTCAAACTCACACATAATCCCAAGTTAGGACTCCCAGGAAGCAGTGCTTTTCTAGAAAGCAGGGTTTTTTTTGTTTGTTTGTTTTTCCACATTAAGTCTCAGGTATCTCCACAGCTTGAGACCCCAAATGTTTGGGGATCCTATTGTCCATTCTTAGCAAGCACTTGGCCTATCAATTGTTCTTTAATAAGCATTGCTTTCACTGATGAACTGGGTATATTCTAGGCCTTTCATCATCGGTTCTCTGCTTTACTAGAGTCCGGATGGTACCAGTGGATGTATTGGGAAGCCATAGATGTCATCCAAGACAGGTCTAGGTCTAAGTTGTCCATGAGGTGAGACAGCACCATCTGTGCTCTTCTGCACCTATGATATGAGGTTTCTCAGAGGACCAACTGGTCTGATTTTGTTCTCTGCCTCCAGGCCTGTCCCTAACGTTTGTGGAACCTAGGGCAAGAATACAAATGATGGACCGCATACAATGCATCTAATAATGAAAAATAATAAATCAAGCCAACATGCTGTACACAGCATATTTTAACCCGCTTCCTTTACAAATATACCTTCATAATGACCTGGAAGGCTGGCTTCAAGTTTGGCATTATCAGAGTTCTTCAGAGTTCCAACTGGAATGTGGAACACCAGCTTCTGGTCTATTCCCCATTCCCTTTGCACCCTTCGCTCAACCCAGGCCCCACTCCTGGGATTCTTGCACACACATGTGTGGACACCCCAGTCACCCATACCTCCACTGATCAACACCCGTTGGTCACCTTTTGGGCTTGGAAAGTGCACACTACCAGCTCAGTGACCCTCTGGAGGTCACATTTCGGGAAGAAGGCTGTTCAAGAAGCAGGTGCAAGGGCCTGTTCTAGTTCCCAGATGCTTGGAGCATGATCTACAAGAGGATGAGCTTGGCTCCTTGGATTTCTGGGCCTGTGGAGGAGATGGAGGCCAGAGGAGGACCACAGCTGGGCCCCCTAGATCCTGTAGCCCAGGAAAGGCCCCTTGACCAGGCCTAAGCCAGTGCCATCTACCTCCTTGTCTACCTAGTACATCATCACAGAGTGTATTACTGAAGAACTCTCTGTGACTTGGCTTTTTGTATACTTTTGGAAAAAATTTTGACAGTTTGTTGAGTTTTCCTGGTGGCAAGCTTCTACAAGGACTTTGTCATCTTCAGGTTATCGCAGCAAGATATGTAAAACTACAAAGTACTTTATGCTTACTTTCATGTGTATGTGTTTCAATAGCACATGTATTCATAGAGATATTTATTGCTGTTGTTGTTGTTCTAACTAAATATACATATTTCCTTTTTCTTACATAAAAGTAATATATGCTTAGAATAAACAATCCAGACATTGCTTGAAGGTAATAAGAAAAATGCAAAAAAACCCACCTATAATCTCACCATTTAGGAAGAACCACAATTTACATTTTGGTATAAAGACTTCTAAACATTTTTCTGTGGATACACACATACATGCTTTTTTATGCAAAGATGAGATTATTTTATTCATGCAGTTTTGTGCTGTGCTTTTCCTTTTAATAATAGTTGACAGATAGCTTTCCATTTCAGTGAATTTAAATTTGCATCATCATTTGTAATGACTATAGAATATCTACTATATTTATTTGTTTATTTATTCAATAAATAGTCATATATGTACCAGTCACTGAGCTAGGGTCTTGAGATACAATCAAGTTTTTAAAAACACAAATTTCCCATAATTCATTAAATTAACCCCCTATAGCTAGACAGTAAAGTTTTTCAATTTTGCTATTATAAAAAGAGTTATGATGAATATCCTGTACATAGATTTTTATGCCCTTGCCTGAATAATTCCTTAGAATAAATTCCTAGAAGTGTTAATTGCTTGATCAAAAGTAAATATATTTTAAATATTGATAGAAATGCAGATCGACTTTCAGAGAAGTTGTTCCAATTGAAATCTCATCAGTAGCATTTACTGCTCCATATTCTTGCCAACACCACGTGTTAGCAATTTTTTAAATCTTTGCCAATCTAGTGGGCAATAATTAAAATAAGCATTATCTCTTTTTCTCTTTCTCTTTTGTAAACTGACAGTTCATATCTTTTACCTTGGGATGTTTATCTTTTTCTTAGTGAAGGTAAAAGTAATTATGTACATTAAGGGAATTGTCACATATCTTACAAATACTTGCTAATTTTTTGTTTTGTCTTTGGACATGGTTGTGGTGTTTTAGACACATTGAAGTTATTTTTCCCCAAATAGAACTGCCCATAAATTTTTTTTAACATCTTTATTGGAATATAATTGTTTTTCAATGCTGTGTTAGTTTCTGCTGAATAACAAAGTGAATCAGCTATACATACACATACATCCCCATATTTCCTCCCTCTTGCGTCTTCCTCCCACCCCCCATATCCCACCCCTCTAGGTGGACACAAAGCACTGAGCTGATTTCCTTGTGCAATGCAGCTGCTTCCCACTAGCTATCTATTTTACATTTGGTAGTGTATATATGTCCATGCCACTCTCTCACTTCATCCCAGCGTACCCTTCCCCCTCCCTGTGTCCTCAAGTCCATTCTCTATGTCTGCGTCTTTATTCCTGTCCTGCCCCTAGGTTCTTCAGCACTTTGGGTTTTTTTAGATTCCATATATATGTGTTAGCATACAGTATTTGTTTTTCTCTTTCTGACTTACTTACTTCACTCTGTATGACAGACTCTAGGTCCATCCACCTCACTACAAATAACTCAATTTCATTTCTTTTTATAGCTGAGTAATATTCCATTGTATATATGTGCCACATCTTCTTTATCCATTCACCTGTCGATGGACACTTAGGTTGCTTCCATATCCTGGCTATTGTAAATAGAGCTGCAATGAACACTGTGGTACATGACTCTTTTTGAATTATGGTTTTCTCAGGGTATATGCCCAGTAGTGGGATTGCTGGATCATATGGCAGTTCTATTTTTAGTTTTTAAGGAACCTCCATACTGTTCTCCATAGTGGCTGTATCAATTTACATTCCCACCAACAGTGCAAGAGGGTTCCCGTTTCTCCACACCCTCTCCAGCATTCATTGTTTGTAGATTTTTTGATGATGGCCATTCATTTTTTGATGATGGATATCTCATTGTAGTTTTGATTTGCATTTCTCTAATGATTAGTGATGTTGAGCATCCTTTCATGTGTTTGTTGGCAATCTGTATATCTTCTTTGGAGACATGTCTATTTAGGTCTTCTGCCCATTTGGGTTGTTTGTTTATTTGATATTGAGCTACATGAGCTGCTTATATATTTTGGAGATTAATCCTTTATCAGTTGCTTCATTTGCAAATATTTTCTCCCATTCTGAGGATTGTCTTCGTCTTGTTTATGGTTTCCTTTGCTGTGCAAAAGCTTTTAAGTTTCATTAGGTCCCATTTGTTTATTTTTATTTCCATTTCTCTAGGAAGTGGGTCAAAAAGGATCTTGTTGTGATTTATTTCATAGAGTGTTCTGCTTATGTTTTCCTCTAAGAGTTTGATAGTGTCTGGCCTTACATTTAGGTCTTTAATCCATTTTGAGTTTATTTTTGTGTATGGTGTTAGGAAGTGTTTTTCTTTCATTCTTTTACATGTAGTTGTCCAGTTTTCCCAGCATCACTTATTGAAGAGGCTGTCTTTTCTCCATTGTATATTCTTGCCTCCTTTATCAAAGATAAGGTGACCATATGTGAGTGGGTTTATCTCTGGAGAACTGCCCATAAATTTTAATAGTGATTGATGATTAATAAGCTTATTGAGTTGAAAGAGTTTGAAGTGATCAGGATATTTGTATGTAGAGACACCAGTATGAGTGTTCAGATCTCCTGTTGAATTCTTGGCAGAGTGAATTGAAGCCCTTGGAAACATGCAAGAGGAACAGTAGAATTACCTGAAATTCTGTTCCTTTGCATGGGGCAACAGTAGTTTGTGTTGAGAGGAAAATGCAAGCTAAGTGATTTAAAGAAAGGGAGTGGTGAAGGAGGAAACAACCAGTTTGGCTGTAAGCCGTCTCAGGAGGAATATGGGGCAGAGAGAGAGAGAAAGAGATGTAGTACCTGTGGTGGAGAGTGGAAATCTGAGGAAAGAGCAAGAGGTTTACAGATAATTTTTAGGAAGTTTGTAGGTATGATAGACAGTTCTCACAAAACCTGTGGAACAGAAACCATATTACTCATCCTACTTTGAAGTTGGGCTTGGATATATTTTTGGATACAAGAGTGGGAGATGAACCCCAAGGCAGCTGCTGGTGAATGCATTGTCAGCCCAAGGCACCCAACTGTGTTTAAGGTCCCCAATGTGGCCACACTGAGGTTGACTCCCCATTCCTCCATCCATCGCCACATAATTAATCCAAGCTGCTCATGGTAACTGCTCCCTCACCAGGACTCTGTTCAGGAACTTGTGCCAATGAGATGTCAGGGAATCCTTGCTGGGGCTTTCAGAAAACAGAAGTGAGTGTCTCTCCTGTTGAAAAATAACAGGGAAACATGTTGTCCCAGGTTGTGTGGCCTCAAGGGGAACTTGCCTTAGAGAGAAGCTGAACAGGTAATTAGCAGAGAGACAGACAGAAAGAACTTGGGTCCCTAGTGACATTGTTTTTGTTGTTGTTGTTTATTTTACTTTATTTTTGGCTGCATCAGGTCTTAGCTGCAGGATCTTCATTGCAGCGCGCAGGCTCTTCCGTTGTGGTATGTGGCCTTCTCTGTAGTTGTGGTGCATGGGCTCCAGAGCACCTGGGCTCTGTAGTTTGCAGCACATGGGTTCTCTAGTTGAGGCGTGCGGGCTCAGTAGTTGTGGCATGCAGGCTCAGTTGCCCCTCAGCATGTGGGATCCTAGCTCCCTGACCAGGGATCAAACCCCCGCACTGGAAGGCAGACTCTTAACCACTGGACCCCCAGGGAAGTCCCCTAATGACATTGTTAAGCCACTGAATCCACCAACCCTGAAGTCTGCCCACCCTGTCATATGAGATAATAAATGTCCTTAATCTTTAAACCTGTGGGAGTCAGACTCTGTTACTTGCAGCTGAAAACATTCTAACGGACTGACACACAGAGTAAAGTGTGAACAAGCTGGAACCCTGGCAAAGTGCTGAATTCCTAAATGTAATAGTCGGGACTCAGTGCAGACCAAATGTTTAGATTGGACCTGAACTGCTTTCAGTTCCCAGAACATGCTGTGTTCTCTCCCACCTCAGGGTCCTTGCATACGCCATTTCCTCTTTCTCCTCAGTCTGCTCTTTGTGTCCCTGACTCTGGCTCAACTTCAGGCCTCTAGTAGGAAGCAAGGGGTCCAGAAAGATTTCCCTGGCCCGTCATGTCTGAGTGGGTGTTCCTTCCACATGCTCCCACAGAGCCGTGTGCTGTACTGAATTGCCTGTATCTCCCTGTGAAGGCAGGAATATATCTGTGTTGGTCACAGTTTGGATGAACCTTGAAGACATTAGCTAAGTAGAAGAAGGCAGACACAAAAGGCCACCTATATGATTTTATTTATATAAAATCTCCAGAACAAGCAAATCCATAGAGGCAGAAAGGAGATTTGTAGTTGCCAGGGGCTGGAGGGTAGGGAAATGGAGAGGGCCTGTTAATTGGTATGAGGTTTCTTTATGGGGTGATGAGAATGTTCTGGAATCAGATAGTGGTTATGGTTGCAGGTATCTGTGAATATACTAAAAACCATTGAATTGTATACTCTAAAAGGGTGGGGGGGGGGAGGCTATGCTATGTGAATTGCATCTCAATTTAAAAAAACAAAAAACCTCCACCGTTTTCCTGTTTTAGCTGATGAAACCAGCTAAAAGAAAATGAAAAATGTCAATATATACTCATTTATTTAGTGAAATACATAGAATTTCACAATAAAAAATGTCATCCTAATTGTAGCATATGTCAGGGCTTCATTCCTTTATGTGTCTGACTAATATTCCATTGCCTGCATATATCACATTTTATTTGTCCATTCGTCAGTTGATGGATATTCGTGTTGTTTCCACTTCGGGGCTATGATGGATAATGATGCTATGAACTAGTATACAAGTTGTTACGTGAACATATGTTTTCAATTCTCACAGGTATATACCTAGGAGTGGAATTGTTGGGTCATATGGTAACTCCATGTTCAACTTCTTTGAGAAACTGCAGGACTGATTTCCAAAGCGGCTGCATTGTTTTACATTCCCACCAGCAATGTGTGAGGGTTCCAACTGCTCCACATCCTAGTAAAGGTCCATTTGAGTACATTTATTTTTGGCAAACAGAATGCTGACCTGGAGAAATAGGAATGATACACTTCATACTTACATAATTAATGTGCATAAATCAGACGATCAGAAATGACCTTGCCAATCTGCCTTTTGACATCCAAGAGCTCATAAGGAAAAGGCAAAAGAAAAGAAAACAACTAACTTGGGAATGAATGACTGATATTATCTGTTTAAAAAAAAAAAAGGCATACATATTGGCTAAAGAGCCTACAGTAAATTTAAACTTGAAAGTTATATAGCAATGGTCTCCTTAGCTTAAGCCTAAGCCATCCCCTGCTGGGGTTCAGATGTGTCTGGGCCTGTTTGGTGAAGTCAGATGTCAGAAACCAGTTTTTAAGAGGAAGAATAAACTTGGGAGAGAGAACTAATTTAAGGGAAGACAGACTTAAACAGAAAAGTTTATTAAGGCTTTTGGTGTGAGGCATAGTTCCGAAAACACAGGATTCCCCAAACCTTGGTCTTGCCTCCATGTATCCAGGACGGAGTCCTAGAAGAGAAAGGCCTGTGTGTAAAATTTGAAAGCATGATTTCTATGGTTTGAATGTTTTTGTCCTCCTAAAATTCAGATGTTGGAATCCTAACCCCGCAATGTGATGGTACTAGAAGGTGGGGCTTTTGAGAGGTGATTATTAGGTCATGAGCTTGGAGCCCTCATGCATGGGATTAGCACCCTTATAAAAGAGACCCCGCAGATTTCCCTAGCTCCCTGTGCCATGTGAGGATACAGCAAGAAGTCAGCAGTCTGCAGCACAGAAGAGGGTCCTCCCCAGAACCCAACCACGATGGCACTCTGATCTTGGACTTCCAGCCTCCAGAAGTGTGACAAATAAATTTCTGATATTTATAAGCCCCTTAGTCTGTGGTATTTCTGGTATAGCATCCCGAATGGGCTAAGATAATTATTCTCATTAAAAACTCTAAGAGGGCTTCCCTGGTGGCGCAGTGGTTGAGAGTCCGCCTGCCGATGCAGGGGACATGGGTTCGTGCCCCGGTCTGGGAAGATCCCACATGCCGCAGAGCGGCTGGGCCCGTGAGCCATGGCCGCTGAGTCTGTGCTCCGCAATGGGAGAGGCCACAACAGTGAGAGGCCCGCATACCGCAAAAAAAAAAAAAAAAAAAAAAAAAAAAAACTCTAAGAGGGGGCTTCCCTGGTGGCAAAGTGGTTGAGAGTCCACCTGCCAATGCAGGGGACACGGGTTCGTGCCCCGGTCCAGGAAGATCCCACATTCTGCGGAGTGCCTAGGCCCGTGAGCCATGGCCACTGAGCTTGCGCGTCCGGAGCCTGTGCACCGCAACGGGAGAGGCCACAACAGTGAGAGGCCCGCGTGCCACAAAAAAAAAACCTCTAAGAGGGACTTCTCTGGTGGTGCAGTGGTTAAGAATCCGCCTGCCAATGGAGGGGACACGGGTTCGAGCCCTGGCCTGGGAAGATCCCACATGCCTCGGAGCAACTAAGCCCGTGTACCACAGCTACTGAGCCTGCGCTCTAGAGCCCACGAGCCACAACTACTGAGCCCACATGCCACAACTACTGAAGTCCTCGTGCCACAACTACTGAAGCCTGCACACCTAGAGCCCGTGCTCCGCAACGAGAAGCCATTGTAATGAGAAAACCGCGCGCCGCAACGAAGAGTATCCCCCACTCGCTGCAACTATAAAAAGCCCGCACGCAGCAACGAAGACCCAACGCAGCCAAAAATAAATAAATAAATAAACAAACAAATTTATAAAAAAACAAACCAAAAAACACTTCTAAGACACTGGATAAAAGATAGTAGTGCCTCAGTATTCCATTCATATAGATATATTACCCAAAAGGGAGAGGACTTTCTCCCATTTTGTCCCCAAACTTCATGACCTCCAGAATATTCCTCTCCACATTGGTACACTGAAGGCCCCTGTGTATTGGGGGTGGTGGCAGTGGCAATGTGCCTGGATGAGTTGTTGGCTGGGGACATTGGAGGCAGCCTTGAGGCACCATCGTACAGCTGCCTGGGGAGTGCAGGCTGGGCAGTTGACATCACTGGAGAGGGACAGGGCAGAGGAAGACAGTGGTGGCAGCCCACGATGGTCCTGTGCTTTTTGGTGAGTCCAGGTGAGACGCTCTCTGGGGACTCCCAGAAGGGGCATTGGAGGGGACTAGAGGTGAGGATAAAAACAGGAGAGACTCAGATCATCACTATTTGTATATTCAGAGTGCAAAGCATTCTGGCTGGTGTGGCCTAGAGAAATACAGTCTAACCACTATTGAAAAAAAAAGGAAAACTAAGTAGGTAGCTGAGGAATGAGCCAACTTTGAAATGAAGGGCTAAAAACACATTGTTCTTCTGGGATGACTGGTAATCTTATAAAATAATCATTTTTCCACCCCAAGAATCTTTGCTATTTGTGATAGCTGATGTAATAAAGCTGTTTAGTGGCCTTTCCCACCATAGGTTGCTGTGTTGTTCTCACATCTGGGAACTTTCCACTGCTTCAGAGATGAACTTTCTCACAGTTTTCTATCCCATGGCATCTGAGGTTATAGATGAAAATGTAACTAGTGGTCAATGGCAGGAAAATTAAGTGGCTGATAGAGTGTGTAATAATCAAAAAATGAAGCAAGTTCAATTCGATCCAAGATGTTGCGTTAACACAAAGCCAATGCAACAGAGCCAGTGAGGACAGCCGCAGCCTGGGTTCTCCCATCTCACGGGGGAGGTGAGGGAACCATCTGTAAATGCTGCCTTCTTGACCTCAAGGAAATGAAACCACGTGATCACACTTCTATTTTTCTAGGAGAATAAAATACATGAAGTTCAGGCCAATGCTCTTTTTTGAAAATATCACAAGTTATCATTAGACTCATTTTCCATCAAAGGACACTTTCCAACTTTTAAGAAAGAAATACAACAAACCTCACCCGATAAAGTTCTTGGCATGTGTTGAAGCATAAAAGCAGTTTGGGGGAGGGGTGGGGGAATGTTGTTTGGGGAGCAGCTGAGGAGTCAGGATCAGAGAAGATCCATATTCCCTCTGTGTGTGGGGAAGACAGACCAGAGCAATGGCTTTCAAACCCTGGGTTCCATGGGGCCGAACAATACCCCGAAATTACCCTGGGGTGACTGGGGGAGGGGCCACGTGGGTCCACAGCCTCCACAAAAAATCAGACAGACTGAATCTTGATCTCTTTTGTGTACTGGTTTTCATTTAAAATGTATATTTGAACATAGGGATTTGCTGCCAAAGAAAGGGAAAAGAGAGAGAGGGCCTGCGAGAGAAAGAGACTGAGATTGAAAACCACTGGGGTTTGCTTGAATCCACTTCTGCAAATGTTATGGTTTCTCAGGAGGGGCCTTCTACTGGAGGAATCCTGAATGTTAATCACAGTCACAGCAAACTCGGGTGCTGTTTTCCTTACTCACACCGGGAATTCATCTACTCCTGGCTCCCAGCACATGGTCTTGGCAATACTCGTCGTGGCTGCTTTGTTTCTGAGCCACATGGTGGAAACTGAGCAGAGCCCTTGGCTGGATCCGTCACACCAACCCCTGGCTGACCTTCTGAACTGTACATCTCCGCATACAGAGGAAGAAAACTCAGGAGCCCCAGAGAGGAGAGGGCTGACCAGCTGGTCCTGTCCAGAATTGGGGAAGCTCTGCTCAGGACAGCTGAGATTAAAAGACAGTCAGGAAAGAGAAATCAGCGATTCCTTTAGGGGCCAGAAAACTTATGGAAATGCCAAAAGATGGCAAATCCAGAGGGCTTGGAAACTTGGTCACTTAGCACTCAGCTCTCTGACCTTTGGAAATGACACATCACAGTATTGAGTCCAAAACCAGCTTTGATAGATTTTTTGTTCATCTTTGTACTCAGGCATTTTAAGACACTGTAGAGAGGTCTTCTGATGTTTTCCACACATCATAATGGCATAAAACCAGGAGAGGAGCAGCGACAGCCAGAAAGAATTACAAATAGAGAATAGAAGACAAAAAAATGTGTGTCGGGGGGGGTGGCTAGGGGTACATCTGTGGGCTTAATCAGTAACTTAATCTGGCAATGCAAACTTAACCAGTTAAGAGTAAACAGAATCCAGTTAGGCCCCTGCCTCCTAATGAGCACTTACCCCTACCTTGGGCTTTTGGGGTCCTCAGCCAACAACATGCAGACATGTCAGTTCCTGCTGGCGTCAATCCTGTCTGGCCTCTGGAACAACGGCCAAGCACTTGATCATTCTGCATTTCTCAGTCCTGAGCCTCCGAAGGCTACATGTGGCATTATTGGGAGTTCTTTGCTTATTAGTGGGCTTGGAATTTGCCTGCTGCACCCACATCTGGCCCCCAGATGGTGGGATTGAACCAGGTGTGCACTAAGCTGTAGGTTCCCCGTGTTTATGGTCAGTGTGCCCGCCTGGTCCCTGCTTTTTCCCTGGGACTGGAACGTGGTCCAGAGCTGGCTGGGGCTGCCGTGCCTCCCCTGGCTTCTGCCAGTCTGCTCAGGCCATCTTTTCCCTCTCACTGCCACTCTTCCACCCTACAGCAAAGTTGAGAAAACAGTACAATGAATAGCCATATATCCCTCACTTAGATTTACTAATCATTAACACTTTACCACATTTGTTTTTCTTTCTTTCTCTTCCTTTGCACACAGACACACACACAATTGTCTTGGTAATGTCTTTTTTTAATATAAATTTATTTTATTTATTTTATTTTTGCTGCACGCGGGCTTTCTCTAGTTACGGTGAGCAGGGGCTACTCTTCGTTTTGCTGCGAGGGCTTCTCATTGTGGTGGCTTCTCTTGTTGCAGAGCATGGGCTCTAGGCGTGCAGGCTTCAGTAGTTGTGGCTCGCAGGCTCTAGAGCGCAGGCTCAGTAGTTGTGGCGCACGGGCTTAATTGCTCCATGGCACGTGGGATCTTCCTGGACCAGGGCACGAACCTGTGTCCCCTGCATTGGCAGGCAGATTCTTAACCACTGCGCCACCAGGGAAGCCCTTGATAATGTCTTTTATGGCTGTATTGTTTTTCAGTTCAGGATCCAATCAAGGATCATGCACTGCATTTAGCTGTCATGTCTCTAGTTTTCTTTAGTCTAGAATAGCTCCCTTTTTTTTAAAAAAAAAATTTTTTATTGGAGGATAGTTGATTTACAATGTTGCGTTAGTTTCTGCTGCACAGCAAGGCAAATCAGCTATACATACACGTATATCCACTCTGTTTTAGATTCCTTTCCCATATAGGTCATTACAGAGTATTGAGAAGAGTTTCCTGTGCTGTACAGTAGGTCCTTATTAGTTGTCTATTTTTATATAGTGGGGTGTCTTGACTTGGATATTTCTGAAGAGTTCAGGACAATTGTTTTGTAGAACGTCCACGGTTTGGATGTCTGCTTATTTCCTCTCGGTTGGACTCCGTGGGACCACGAGGATTTTTTTTCCATTCCCTGCGCTGCTGCACATGCAGCGTTTTTGGCGGGAATACCTTGCAGGTACGACTGCCTCTTAGGCATAGGCTGTGCCCAACGCCCACTGGCTTTCCTCTGTACCTCACTGTAACCACCTCCTCGCTGTCCCGGCCAGAAGGCGACACAGCAAGGGTGGCCAAGGAGCTTGCGCCGGGCAGACCTGGGCTCCCAGGGACCCGGCAGGGCTGCTGCCACCAGACACCACTCTGACGATTCAGCCCAACTGGATTGGTTCAGAAGGGAAATAGCTTAAATGTTCTCCTTTGGCTCCCACTTTCATTTGTCACAGCTGAGCTCTCAGATATCCTGGGCCCTTAGAACCCTGTCATAGTCCAGTGGTGGTTAGGTTGAGGAAACAAACAGGGCAGAGATCCCACAGAGGCAACATCTTAGAGGCTCCATAGGATATAACCTTCGGTATGTGGACAAAACTGCTGAACTCAAGTGGAAACTCCAGGCAAAGGGCTGCTGTGCTGGGCTTCAGAAACAAGAAGAACCAGGAGAAGTTGGGACCAGATGTCTGGTCGAGTTCAGGGATTTGGCAAGTATCCATGTTCTGCATTAACAAGAAAACCAAGTTCCTCCTTGGAAAGGAAGCTATAAGTTCAAAAAGTCAATGTCAAAACCCAAATCCAGAGCCCTCATAGGTTGGAGGAGACCTGGAACCAGGAGCTCCTCCAGGGCAGGAAGCCTTTCCTATTATCCTGTGCATCCCCATGACTGAGCACCATGCTTGGTGGGTGGGAGACACCCAACCCTTGCTGTTGAATGAATGAATGGATGAATAAATAAATAAATACGATTTCTAAAGAAGAAGAGTCAAGTTTAGTATCCAAGAGTCCAATTTAATTAGGAGGATTTAAGAGTCAGTATCTGAGGGTATAGATGGGGAGAGACGGCAGAACGTAGAATTTCGAGATACATACATCAAGGGTAACTGAGTTGAAAAATGGGGTTAAGCCACAGTAAGCTGTTGAAATGTGTTATAATTCATCCTCAATCGACCTAACTCCAGATTTTTCTTTTATGATGAGCTCATTGGTGTCCCGGTTTTCTTCAGGCAGAGAGAGAGCTTTTGTTCAGCCACTGTGCAGCCAGGAACGTGCCTGTCCCATCAGGCACACAATCTGCCTCTGAGAAGCTGGGAATGGGGCCACAAGGATGATTTTCCCCCCTTTCCTTTCCTGCTACAGGTGGCAGAAACAGAAGGTGAGATGTGGGCACCCTCATATAATATCCAGGCTTTTCAAACCTCATACAGCGACACACAAGCTCACTCTCTAATATCATAAAAGCTGGGAGGAAAGTCCAGGAGTGGGAATGGAGAAATTCCATGGAAAGAAAGCTCAGGAAGCTCCTAATAAAACCTAGCTTAAACATAAAAATTTGGCACTTTATCAAGACAAGGAAAATAGTGAGGGTTCGGTGACTGAGCTACGGGCTGCATTTAGCATCTGGAGTGTTGGAAGCTTCCAGCAAGGCCTGCTAGACTGATAAAGGGGCTCTGGAAGATCTCTTAATGGATATAAGTGCTGTGCAGGGGGGAGAAGACTTGTCAGGTGATTCAGAATAAAAGTATTTTTAAGTTGAGAAGAGTGCAATTGTATTACCATCCCCACATTTAGAGATGAATAAAAAAGGCACAGAGAAAGGAAGTGGGCTGTTACTGGGCCTCCCATAACTACAGTCCAGCTCAGCTTCCTTATATAGGTTTCTTTTCACACACATGCTGTTAGGTTAGGTTTCTAAAACTCATGGTTTTTATTTATAGGTTAAGCACACCCCAATTTTTCTAAATACTGAAGACGATGCTGGCCAGAACTTAATTTGGGTTATCACCATGCCTAGCACTCCCTCCCTCCTGCCTTCCTGTCTGAGTCCCTTGAGGAACCTGGGTGGCCTTTTCATTTCTATAAACTTTCCCAACTTTCTTCTCCTTTTCCTCCCTCCCTCCCTTCCTCCCTTCCTTCCCTCCTTCCTTCCTTCCTTCTTTCCTTCCTTCCTTCCTTCCTTCTTTCCTTCCTTCCTTCCTTCCTCCCTCCCTTCTTCCCTATTTTTTTGCCAACGTGTCAGTACAGCTGAGCCCCCTGATCCCTGTTGGCTGCACAGACCCAGCTCCAGTTCTGTCCTTTTACTGGGGAACTGATGTCAGCATGGCTGGATTACAGCCCAGCACCCGTTCTGTTACTAATGAATTGGCAAGGAGAACAAAACACTCTCCTGGAACAGTTTTGTCATCTATAGTTGGAGCACAGAAAACCTTGGGATTTGGAAAAGAACAAATGTCATTCGTGTTTGTTTATTTGCCTTCAGATGTCAGGACCCCCGGTTCACCACGCCCTGAATGTTTGTCTGATTACAGAACTCCTGCAAATAACAAAAGGTTAAAGGAAAACTCCACCCTTGCAGCATTTCCCTACTCATTTTCCGCCCTCCAGGACTGGCTGGCAGGCTTGGGTCGGGAAAATTTTTATATTTATAGTCCCATAAATAGGGGGACCAGACTTGGCAGCTTCAAAAGGGCTGAGACAATCTTGGAAAGCTGGGATTGAAAGAGCCCTTAAGGAGCATTAAGGCCAACATTCTTCTCTAAATATGAGAAGCTGAATCCAGAGAGGTTGCCGGTGTTATGGGTTGAATTGAGTTTCCCCAAAATTCATTTATTAAAGTTCTAACACCCAAGACCTCAGAAAGTAATCTTATTTGCGGATAGGGTCTTTACAGACATATAAGTTAAAGTGAGATAAGCGGGGTTGGGTATAAACCAATGTGCATGGTGTACTTATAAGAAGGAGAAATTTGGACAGAGGCACGTATACAGAGAGAATACTATGTGAACATGAAGCCAACCGTCTGCAAGCCAAGGAGAGGGGCAGGGAACAGATCTTTCCCTCCCAGCCTTCAGAAGGAAACAGCCTTGCCAACACTTTGATTTTGGATTTCTAGCCTCCAGAACTGTGAGACAATAAATTTTTGTTGTTTAAGCTCAGTTTGTGCTACTCTGTTACAGCAGCCTTAGCAAACTCTTACATGTGGAATCTCAGTTCAAGAGTGGCCTCGCCAGTTAAATCTTCTGAATGCCTTGCCCAATGCTTCTTTTGTCACATTGCCACCTACACTGGATACATACTATGAGATTACTATTTACAGAAAACAAGAGTACTTTTCCAAAGGGACAATTTGTCTAAGAATTTGAAGAGCAATGCCTCTGATCTTCCATGCTGGAAGCTCTATGTGTAAATAGAGGCAGGAAGCTGCTCCCCACCTACCCCCATCTTATTCAGTTTAAAAAGCTGCTCCCATTTAATTCACTTCCTCAGAACCCAGGAAATAGGCATTCTCTTTTTATACGATTGACCTCATTTTTAGTACTTGTCTCAATCTCTTTAAAAAATTACCTGGCCTTAAAAGAGCACAACTAGAAATATGAAAATTATGAAAGAAAAAAATCTCATTGGTAAAGGTAAATATACAGTAAATGTTGTAGATCAACAACATATAAAGCTTGTAGGAAGGTTAAAAGACAAAAGTAGTGTAATCATCCACATTCACAATAGGTGGTTATGGAATACACAGAATAAAAACATGCAAAATATGATGTCAAAAACATTAAACGGGGGGGGGGGGAGTAAAAATTCAGAGTTCTTAAAAATTTCAGGGTTGTTAAAATGTACTGCCTTGGGCTTCCCTGGTGGTGCAGTGGTTGAGAATCTGCCTGCCAATGCAGGGGACACGGTCTGGAAAGCCTGGTCTGGGAAGATCCCACATGCCGCGGAGCAACTAGGCCCGTGAGCCACAACTACTGAGCCTGCGCGTCTGGAGCCTGTGTTGCAACAAGAGAGGCCGCGATAGTGAGAGGCCCGCGCACAGTGATGAAGAGTGGACCCCGCTTGCCACAACTAGAGAAAGCCCTCACACAGAAATGAAGACCCAACACAGCCATAAATAAATAAATAAATAAATAAACAAACAAATAAATAAATAAAAAGCCAAGCATTTGAAGCCCTTAAAAAAAAAAATGTACGGCCTTTTTCTATGTCTTATGGAATTCAGTTTGCCGATATTTTTTTGGGAGGATTTTGCCATCTATGTTCACAAGTGAGAGGGCCTATGAATTGCATTTCTCACACCAAAAAAAAATTACCTAGCCTTTCTCTTTTTGTGAGAATATTCTCAGTTTAGCTACTATCATCTATTTTGCCCAAAGTTGTGTTCGTTATTTGTTATTAACGGTACCTTTGGTTTCTATCAATTTATAATTTTGAATGGGCTTGAATTTTATTTGTGTGCAGATAAACCATGGCACTTTATTACTGGAGGAACATAATTGAGGAATGGAGTGATAAGAATAATTGCAATAAATTTTCACAATAGATTGAAATTCTGTCCTCAAGGCAGTTAAAAACAACATCATCAAGAACAAAAATAGCCTTTGCTATGATGGCAGGCTCTTTTCCAAAGTGAAGACCCCCAACAGGGGTATTAGAGGATCGGGGAATTGACTGAAAGCAAGAGAAGTCTCTCTTCTCTGCACGTCTCAGTGCTGAGAGAGGCGCAGGGGCAGTGAAGCATTTGGACTAAGCTTAGGAACATCTCAGAGAAATCCAGCCACTACACTGACTTTACTACATGGCTAGTTTGTGTAAACCCCTGTGTTAGAAAGGGTGTACCCATGTGGGCTTGTGATCAGTGGCTCCCAGAGTTTAGGATTTCATGACACTGTCCCCGCACCCCCTGCCCAGTAAAAGAGGGACACTGGCAAATGGTTGGCAGCTTTTACTTCTGGCAGATAAGAGTATTATTTAAAACATAGTATCTTCTACCAATATAATTTCATAAAAACGTGAACATTTAAACAATTATTTAAATTAAAAAAACAAAACCTAAGAACAGTTACAATCTCTCCATTGTAGCCAAAGAATGTCGCCCGCCATATCAGTAAACAAAGGATGTTTTGGCCGTCAAGCCATCAGCCATTGCAGCTGGTATGATAACTTGGTATGATATTTTCATAAGTTATAAAATAAAGGTAACTGAGATAAGAGTTTTCAGGTGAACTCTTTAGGAATAATTATGGTTTGGTATATCTATCTAAAATAGTTTCTCCAGGTTTTTGGTAACTTGCAACTTAATTGCTAAATTAACCTAAATGAAGAGAATTCATTTAATAGCCAGGTCATTATGAATAAGATAAAATACTGGAACATTAATTGCTTAACAGGTCTGCTTTTGTCTTCTTATGAGAGGAAAACTAAAGATGTTTGGGGTTTATTAGACACATTTCTTGCACAACACTGAGAAAAGAAATTATGCTATCAGAAGAAGTATGTTTCTAGAGGTTATGAAATATTCCTAAATTTGCCAACCAGGAAATGCTGGTATGACCAACAGTTCACAATTACGTGCAGCTTGTCAGTTTTCACTAGAGATTAAAGATTTTAAGGGTTAAAATTGTAATATGTACATAAAGCTACTAGAAATAATAAGGGAAACATGTCAGTACGCAAGGAAAGTAGGATGTGTGTTTTCAACAAGAGAAGGTATGAAAAATGGAAATACATTTTCTTAAGGGGCAAGGGTGATTTTGTCCTACAGCTTGTTATCTCTAAATGGAACAGGAGAATAAGAGATAAACTAATACAGACACAGAAAGTTGTGGAAGGTCTGTAGAAAGGGAACCCTGAGAGAAGAGTTTTGTACATGGTAGGCTGGGATTGGGTTAAATATAATAGGTAAATAAATTTTGTTATGCAGGATTGGAATTTGGTTCTCTCTCTCTGTTAAGAGAACGAAGTTTTCTTGGAATGTTGAGTTACTTTTAATAACAAACTGTGAATTTATTTGCCTTCTAAATGATCTGTATTTGCCTTAAAAATCTTTTATTGTCACTTTGGTTGAATAAATAAGTATTGTTTCACAGCAACCTATCCTATTTAACCAAGTGTTTTAAACCCTTTTTATATCTTTCACAAACTTCCCCTAGTCAGATTCTAAATAAAGTTCATTTGACCTCCAGCTAACTTTGGGATGCTTCAAAGGGCCCCTGAAACATCCCAAAGGGAGATATTAAATTAAGGTTTATTTATGTTCAGTTACATGAGAAACATTGTCAAATAAGTGGTGATAAAACCTTCTTAGGCTGGGATGAATGAGACAGTAGCACTGACAGATATACACTACCATGTGTAAAATAGCTAGCTAGTGGGAAGCTGCTGTATAGGACAGGGAGATCAGCTCAGTGCTTTGTGACCACCTAGAGGGGTGGGATATAGAGAGGGTGGGAGGGAGGCTCAAGAGGGAGGGGATATATATATACATATAGCTGATTCACTTTGTTGTACAGCAGAAACTAACGCAACATTGTAAAGCAATTATAATCCAACAAAGATGTAAAAAAAAAAAAAACTTCTTAGGTTAGATGACTTTAACATGTATATATTCCAAAATTTATATGGCATTCCTAAAAGTCTGATATGTCCTGGTATAAGGTTACCAGGCATAATTCTAATTATTATCTTAAAATGTTGTATGTCACAGAAATATCCAAGTTCCTTGTCAATTGCATTATAATCAAATATTTAACCATGCCATTTTAAGTCTTTTGCTGTTTATAAACAATCATTGTTTTACTCTGATGCTTTCATAAAATGAAGATCTTCAAGAAGGTTCATAAAAAGGACTTTTTAACAATTATAAGTTTCTGATAACTTTTAGATCATACCACTGAACTGGGTAAGAAATTAAAAACTCTAATGGAAAACCTGATGATTTCATCCAGATCAACAGGAATTAATTACACAGGACTGAATGAACTGATAAATATGGTTTATAATTTTATGACTTTTTAAAAATATACTGGCTTTTAATCTTTGTTTTCTAGAAAACCTTTCCTCTTACACTAATTATGACCTACAACAAACTGATAAAGTATACTTTTGTAAAGAAGATGAAATATTTATCTTTTTCTCTCAACCTGATCCTTCCAGAATTTGGCTTCTCCACCTGGCTCCCCTGTGGACCTGATGGCTTATTGTGACCAGATTACAAATAGTTTACTAATCATTGTTTTAATGTGCTCTCTCTTGTTGTTTTCAAATTATTTATGCCTTGTGGCTCTCTCTGTTGCACTATGACTTTATTAATGTTGTTAGTTGTATTACTTATATCCTGTCTGTTTTATAAGATTGTTGTCTCCTGCATTACGAATGTGTAACCTGGCCTTCAACAAAATTAATGACATCTCAGGATAGTTGATCATATATGTAGCTCTATATAGAATAATTGTCATAGTGCAATTCTAGGTATGAGAAAAAGCAACAAGGGAAAACATTTCCTGGATTATGCTAAACTCGTAAGTCAGGCGATCCAGAGAATTTTAGATTATCAGCACAGTGAGAGGCCCAGAATTTTTGCCTGGTCTAGGAAGGCTTCCTAGTGCCTTGGGACAAAATTGCTCATGAAATGCCTCCCAAATGTTGGCTGAATTTATGACCAAGACGAGGCCCTGTGGACAAAGAATGTTGCCTTGTCAGTAAACAAAGGATGTTGTAGCCATCAAGCCATCAGTCACTGCAACTGCTTCCAGCAGCGCACCCAAAAAAAGATACTGGCCCTAGATATTAAGATGCATATCAAAGGAATAATTTCATTAAGCCCAGACTCTTGCATCTTCTCATAAGTAGGAAAGCACTGAATTCATTAACTTGAGATGTCTGTTTTTTCTTTAAATGACAGTAATCTTTTGGTGTTTGACTACCTGGTTTTTTGTTTGTTTTTCAAAAACTCCTATATATCCTGGCTTCTCCCTTACTTCTTTAGAACAGTCCCTCAGAGCTATCTGAGAGCCCATCTCCTGGGCTTACATCCTCAGTATGCCTGCTGAATAAAACATAATTCTCAACTTTTAGGTTGTGCTTTTTTTCAGATAACACCATCAAACGACGTTTGGCAATGCTGAAGTGACATATTATTTTGAAATAAGGATATATTTATAATTTTTTCAAATGGAAAAATCACAACGTAATATTTTATTTATCACTGCCATCTCTGGTACAGTTACTGGTGCTTGAGCCTGGACCTCTCTGTGGTCACAGGCTCTTGTGGAGATTTTCTTAGCAAGCCCAGCACCCCCAATGTTTCAGCTAGATGGTGTCAGGTACGATAGGGGTTCCCTACCCTATCTTTTATAGTTCCCTTGGTTCTACAAAAATAGAAGAATCTTTGCATCTCTCTACCGAGTGAAGAATTACAATTCATTATTACTTATAGGTAGCTCCTTAAAATGCTTTGTTAGCTAGTATCAGTGCTCAAAAAGATATGTCATCCCCCACTATAAAGGTGATGTCCCCTCCTGTCTTAGTTTGGGTTCTCTCAGAGGCAGATCCTGAAAAAAGGATTGGAGTGCAAGTAGGTTATTTGGAAGGGGATCTCGGTAGAGGAATGGGGATGTGAGACAGGGAGGGAAAGGCAGTTCATAGAGAGGAAGCATTCACAAGCCCATTGCCACTGGGGCAGCTGGGAGACTCCTTGGAAACTGCAGAGTACCCCTTGGAGTGTTGTACCATAATTCCCACCTGTTACTGGTTGAATGCTACTCCTGAGGGCATGGATTGCCCAGCACTTGCCACTTGCCCTGTGCACAAGCCACGTGAGCTTCTGCAATCAGAGCAAAAGTCTTCAGGAAGAGTCACAGAAGCCAAGTGCTTTAATCATAGCAGGGAGTGCTACAGAACGTGGGTAGGGCACCAAAGGAATCTGCTATCCCCACTTCGGCAACCTCTGAACTCCTGATATGAAATCATATCACAGACCCTGCCCTTTGATAGATAAAGCAGGAAGAATTATGACTCACCTCAGCCCTTAAAGGAAAAAGGAAGGGCCTTCTTCCCCAAAGAGCCACATCCTATTTTTCCACGGGTGGCCAGACAACCTCCAATAACCCTTGTCTCGAATCTGTGGGTGAGACCACCGCTGCACATCATGGTGATAAAATGCGTACACTCAAGACAAAAATCTTCCACTAATACCACGGGACTTTTACTAACAATGACCTAGACTAGAGATGGCAAACTGATTCCACCTGTGGGTCAACACTGATCAATTGGTGGTGGCTGCCAGAGCACTGTGTTGAAAAGAATTCTGAAGCATGGAGAGAAAGAGTGTGTTATGGATTAGGGCAGCTGGGTACATATACATAAGGGGTACCCAAAAAATCACTGAAAAACTTCAAACTCCTTTCAGGAATGTACTATGTGTGTACATATGCTACTGGAAGGAACATTTTCATAAGATCCTTGGAGGTTGTGTGTGGATGAGGCATGCAGTGGAACCCTCAGAAGGCAGCATGCTCTAGCTACATCTCGAGTGGGGGCTGGGTGGAGGATAGACGGACAGTTCAGGTTTTACTGTTGACATGGTAGACAAAATTACATTTAAAAGTCTCTTAATGGCTTACCTGGTGGCACAGTGGTTGGGAGTCCGCCTGCCAATGCGGGGGATGCGGGTTCGTGCCCCGGTCCGGGAGGATCCCACGTGCCGCAGAGCAGCTGGGCCCGTGAACCCTGGCCGCTGAGCCTGCGCGTCCGGAGCCTGTGCTCCACAACGGGAGAGGCCACAACAGTGAGAGGCCTGAGTACCGCAAAAAAAAAAAAAAAAAAAAAAGTCTCTTAAAATGTCCTAAAGCTGCTAGTATCTGGGCCCTCAGAAGCTTAAAAGCCTGTACAGTTAAACCCCCAAATGCAAACATGATGCAACCGTTCTACATGGTCCCTAACTGGCCTTCTAAGGTATCCACAGGGGTCAGGTCTGGTAAGCTGAGGGCTTTTATTTTGTTGAGTGGATTGTGTAACCTGGTGGCTGCCTTTAGCTGCCTTCCTTTCTCTTCCCACACCTAGTGCTCTGCTCCTCCTCTCATACTCAATATTGACAAAATGAGGAAGTTAGGCCCCCATCTCACATAACACAGGAAATCACATTTCAGATAGATCAATGAGCTAATTGTAAAAGATCAAAATTATTTTAAAAACCTAAATTCGGGGAGTTCCCTGGTCGTCCGGTGGTCAGGATTCAGCGCTTTCACTGCCATGGCCCGGGTTCAATCCCTGGTCAGGGAACTGAGATCCTGCAAGCCTCGGGGCGTGACCAAAATAAGAAAAAAAAAAAAAGAAAACAACTTAAAAGTTTGATAATATCCAGTGTTGGCAAGGATGTGCAGCCATGGGTACAATTAACTAAGAGGACTATTCCTATTAAAATTTTTACTTCGTTTCTGGTTATCTATCCTGTAAAAATACTAAGTAAATACTAAGACACCTGTACAAGGTTATTCACTGCAGCATTGTTTATAATAGTGGAAAAAAATTGGAAATAACCAAAATATTCCTCAAAGAAATACGGCTAAATAAATTAAGATGCATCCTTATAGAATGTTACACAGCTTTTTAAAAAAAAAATAAGGTAAATATATACACAATGACAGGGAAATAGCTCTAAGACATGTCAAAACTTACTTGAATTCAATTTCTTCATCTGTAAGGTGGAGAGGTTGGACAAAAAAATCTCTTAGAGTCCTTCTAACTTCACTCTATGAAAACGGAAGTACATCATATGGCTCAAGAATTTTGTGCGCCTAAAAATAGAATTGTCCCCTTTTCAACTTTTTCCCTGGGAAAATCTAAAATTCACAAAACCCGTAACTCCCTCTCTACTTTTTCTCCTTTCTCAAGGTTAAATCTTTCTTTCTCAATTCAGATGATCAAAATATCTTGGAATCTAAAAGTAAATAATAAAACTCTGAGAGTAAATATGTTCAAACAGCTTTACTAAGCGAAAAACCCCTGAATACATGGGTTTCATAGACAATACACTCCAGGGCCAGCAATTAAACGGGTCACTCTACATCCTCTGGGTAATATTGGTGACATTGATCAGCAATGGCCTGCTTGGCCAGAAGAGGGCTGTATTTTTTTATTTTTATTATTTTTAAAAGGCTAGGTTTCTTTTCTTTTTAATATTTATTTACTTATTTATTTAGGCTGTGCCAGGTCTTAGTTGCAGCATGCATGCTGAGATCTAGTTCCCCAACCAGAGATCGAACCCAGGCCCCCTGCATTGGGAGCTTGGAGTCTTACCCACCGGACCACCAGGCAAGTCCTGAGGGCTATGTTTATATGAAGAAGAGAGGCCTCATAACCAATGACTGTGGTGTCCTGGAGAAAACTGGTTCCAATTAGAGGGGACTCCAAATTTACATGTGTCAACAACAATCTCCTAGGAACTGATAAAATAGAAAGGATCTAATTTTAAACAAACAGGAAAGATAACCTAAGGAAGCAGAAGTTTCATTCCATTTTGACTAGATTTCCATAACCACTTGAGAACCTAGAGTTCCTCTGATGCCCTGGTAGGGAATTTGCTTAACCTTTCTGGGCCCCAGCTTCCCCCTATGGAAAGCAGTTATGGGACTTCTGACTCATCTTTCAGGATCATTTTGAAGAAAGGTGAATATTAGAAAATCCATCTGAAAAAATAAGAGAACACATCAATCACTGAGGGAAAACCAGGACATACGGCATAACAAACAATAAATTATCTACTGCCTAAGAAGGTCCTGGAACCAATATAGACAATTATTTTGGTTCTTATTTACAGCCAGAGAGGCCTCTGAAGCTCATTAGAGTCTGGAATTACTTCATACTCTGGGCTGGAAATTTCAAAGGAAAATTTCAAGAAATTCTGAAGGAAACTTCCAAATCCACTAGCTGGTTTGCTCTTCACTAGATGTTAACTGGATTATTTACTTTTAAAAATCAGGCTGAATTTTGCACTGACTGAGCCAAATTTTGCATCTATCTCTGAGCAGCTCTTGCTGTTGTCAGTGTAGCTTCCACGTGTGGACAGGAGAAGAAAATACGGGCCATTGTCCTACCAGATGCAAATTATGGTCCCGATTCAACAAAAAACATCTGTTCTCCACACAGGAAAAATAAGAACAGACTCTGAAGCCAGACTGATCTTTTGTGACATGGAACCCTGCTCTTGTAGAAATTCACATTGTGGTTTGTGATTAGCAAGCAAAAAAAAAAAAAAAAAAAAGATTCTGAAATTCACATGATTTGTAATTTTTCTCAGTTTTGAGGCCTGTGTTAATGATAAAAACTATTAAATTTTAATTAGAATAAACTGATAGTTTTTTGAAAGAGAGAAAGAATTTTGAAAGAAGAAATTATTTGTCTGACATAGCTATACATAACAAAGTTGATGCTATATTCCATCATTCTCTCTGGACCTTTGAGAAACCAATACCCAATAAAAAAGTAGTATCAATAATATAATTGGGGGCTTCCCTGGTGGTGCAGTGGTTGGGAGTCCGCCTGCCGATGCAGGGGACACGGGTTCGTGCCCCGGTCTGGGAAGATCCCACATGCTGTGGAGCAGCTGGGCCCGTGAGCCATGGCCGCTGAGCCTGCGCGTCTGGAGCCTGTGCTCCGCAGCGGGAGGGGCCACAACAGTGAGAGGCCCGCGGACCACAAAAAAAAAAAAAAAAAAAAAAAATTTATATATATCTATAACTGATTTTATAATTTTCTGTAGTCACTGATGATTCTTTCATTGAAGGTATGAATGACTGAGATTAAGTGTTGGTGGACTACATATAGATCACACCCCTCAAATATATTTGATCCCTACCTACTTGTAATAGAATAATACTATAATATTAATCTTACAGTTCTCAATTCTTTGTACTCCTACACCTCCCCCATCATTTCAGCAGCAGTGAGGCCTTTTTTTTTTTTTAAGCCTAGAGCTTTAGACAGCTCTGGGATATTTATTTATTTAAAAAATGGTTTTTCTTGGCTGCATTGGGTCTTAGTTGAGGCACATGGGATCTTCGTTGAGGCATGCGGGATCTTCGGTTGCGGCGGGCAGACTCTTTGTTGTGGTGCGTGGGCTTCTCTCTAGTCGTGGCTCGCGGGTTTTCTCTTTTCTAGTTGTGGCGCGTGGGCTCCAGGGTGCATGGGCTCTGTAGTTTGCGGCTCACAGGCTCTCTCATTGAGGCGTGAGAGCTCAGTAGTTGTGGCGCGCGGGCTTAGTTGCTCTGAGGCATGTGGGATCTTAGTTCCCCGACCAGGGATTGAACCCTAGTCCCCTTCATTGGAAGGCGGATTCTTGACCACTGGACCACCAGGGAAGTCCCAGGGCTTTTGTTTTGTACTGCTCCTAAGGTAGTGTCTAAACAGCTAAAATGCAGAGAAAGAAACTGATTCAATGCCTGGCTCTGAGTTTTAAAATCTTGGCTTTGATGATCAAGAGCAAATATGAAGGAGTGTGCGCAACTAGAGTACCCTAGTCAGTAATGAGCACTGATTTTTTTTGTCTTTTTCTTAATAATATTTATTAGAAAATGGTTTTTATTATTTTATGACTGTTAGTCATTTGTACTTCCTCTTTTGTGAATTGTCTGTTTTTATGTTCTTCCCATTTTTGAACTGGAATCTTAGATTTCTCCCCCTTATTCACTTTCACATTGATATGCCATATATGTAGCTAATATTTTCTCAGTTTGATATTTCTTTTTAAATGTAGCTTATAATTTTTTTGATCTGTAGAGTTTAACAGGTTTTTTTTGGGTTTTTTTTTGCGGTACGTGGGCCTCTCACTGCCATGGCCTCCCCCGTTGCAGAGCACAGGCTCTGGACGCACAGGCTCAGTGGCCATGGCTCACGGCCTAGCCACTCCACGGCATGTGGGATCCTCCCGGACCGGGGCACGAACCCGTGTCCCCTGCATCGGCAGGCGGACTCTCAACCACTGCGCCACCAGGGAAGCCCCGAGTTTAACAGTTTTATGTAATCAAATCTACACCTTTTTTTCCAGATGATTTCCTCCATGGCTTGTAAACTTAAGATAGTTTTTATCCATACACAGCCAAGAGAAGCATTCACTCATACTTTCTTCTATTTTGTTTGTAGTTTGATTTGTTACAACAAATTATTCTACCAGGTATCCTGTTCATTCCATCAACAAGTATTTCCTGAGCATCCATCTGCCGTGTGACAAAGTAACAGGTGTTAAGGATAAAGCAGTAACCAAAACACTTAGAGAGTAACAACTGGCAATTTCCAAACTGTTGTGTAGTGCTGGGGAAATAGGTTTGGCTGCTTTTGGTACAGTTTTGAGCCCAGTGAAGTCGGTCGGGGTTGAGAACTACTGGAACCTCTGCAAACCTTAGCTTCCCCTCCCCCCCGCCCCGCAGAGAATCCCCTTGAGCTAACTTGATAAACTAACACAATTCCTGCAGCAGTCTAAATCTGATTAACCATAGAGCATTAATATGCTCCAGGTACTAGACAAAAGGTCATCAGAAACAAAGGAACCAAGAGAACTACTTGAGAAGGACTTAGAGAAACAACAAAATACACCTTCACCAAGATTTCGAATCAGGATTCAGAGCAGCAGGGCTGTCGGAGATGATTTAGACTTGGCCTTTGCATAATACACAATTAAAGAAAACCTTAGGACAACCTGTAAATGTGAAAAAAAGGGAACAAAGTCAACTGTAATTAAAGACAGCCTCTGAGTGTTTCACCAGCATCAGGCTAAGTTTGTCATTCAAACTTAACCTGACGCTGCCTTTTGGGCTCAGTCTGTGACCTGGGAGGTGCTGGGCCCAATGGATAGGATTAGGACTGCTTTGTGAGGGCACTGCTTGCTGCTGGGCCTTGAGCAATGGCCTGACCAGAAGATCCCTTTCTGCCTCTCACTCCTGGCCCCAGGACTGGCTTGTCCCTGCCAGCTGTCCCAGTTGGGCCTCATCTCTCAGTGTTTCAGAGCTGCTGTCTGCTGGACCTGCTATCACATGACATGCTATTTCCTAACACGGCACACCCAGCATCGCCATTGGACATTCAGCCTTAAGAAATTCCTGGAAAACTGATAAGGAAGGGAGGGGGAAACTCTTTGCAACCTGCGGCTGTGATTTAAAAGTTGGTATGATGGTTAATTTTGTGTCATATTGGCTAGGCTGTGGTATCAGATTATTTGGTCAAACATGGCTGGATGTTGCTCTGAAGTTCCTTTTAAGATGAGATAAACACTGAAATCAATAGACTCTGAGTAAAGCAGATCACTCTCCATAATGTGGGTGGGCCTCATCCAATCAGTTGAAGGCCTTAAGAGAAAGACTGACATCCCCTGAGGAAGAGGGAATTCTGCCTGCAGACTGCCTGTAACGTCAGCTCTTTCCTGGGTCTCTAGCCTGCCAGCCTGCCCTGCAGATTTTGGACTTAGCAGCCTCTACAATCACGTAAATCAATTCTTTAAGATACCTTCCTAACCATCCATCTATCTATCTATCTATCTATCTATCTATCTATCTATCTATCTATCTATCATCTATCTACCTGTCTCCTATTGGTTCTATTTTTCTGAGAACCCTGACTACTACAGTGAGTAAAGGGCTCAAGTAACCCTACTTTGGGCTTAGACAGGAAAGAGCTGAGGAGTAGGATATCTCCTTTACTTTTTATTTGTATACATATAACCTAATCATGGTTTTGCCAGAAAAGTCAGGACTAACTAGGACTAAATAGTCCTGATTTGCATGATGTAATTAAATGCACCAATATTTTGTGTTTCCATGATTTCCAGATGTTTTATCACCCACACTCACTTGAAAACCATTCACCTGACTACAAGATTTCTTTTCCCAACCCACTGCCATGCTTCTCTTGTTAAGCTGTACAGCCCCTCAGTAGGAGTCTGGCCAATTCCATGAAGTGTTTTCAGGAATGTAATGATATAATCCCCAGACTGAGCATTTGTACAGTGTATCACAGCTTAATAAGGTGTTTTTACATAGTGTTATATATTCTTCTAAATAATTACATAAATTAGGTAAAAGAGGTATAATTATTCTAACTACCTCCATTGTGCCAAAGAAGAAACTGAAGGCCAAGAAGTGTGAACGTGTCATAAAGCTAGTCTATTCAGTGATTCTATGGCAAAGCCAGGATTAGAAATCAGTTCTCCCATGCCCTTACATAGCACTTTTTCTTACCACCCAAATCTGTATCTGACCAGGTAAGCAAACTCTTTGCCAGATTAGACTGCCAACTCAGCATCCTAAGAAGGAAATTTACTGTCAGTGATTTTTGACGAGATGAGAGGAAAGGGAAGCTGGGGCAGTGGGAATCAGGCTTAGCTAGGGCTGAGGGTAGCTGGAGAGCTGGAAGTTCAGGGAGTAGCTGGTGAGTCATTTCCATTTTTCTACAAAATGAATTTCTAAAGTGTAATAAGGGACTCAAGGCTTTTATTCCTCCTTTCTGCAACTTGTCAAAATAAGTTTAATTCAAATGGACCCTATTCTGGAAAGCAATTCCTGATTACCAAGTCAAAATTAATCACTAAGTCTTCTGTGCGCTCATTCACATCTTTTATTATAGGACTAATCATATATTAGACAGGCATGTCTCCCTAACTAGACTACGAGTGCCTTAAGGGCAAGGGCTGGGTCTTTCTCTGTGCACTCATTCAACTAAGATTGCAGGCACCTCTTCTATTGTAGACAATGTGCTAGAGGCAGTGGGTACAAAGGTGAACTTCCTCCTCTGGATGGTGAAATATACACAGCCAGTAATTACAATACAATGTGATAAATGCTACATTAAAAGCATGTGTGAAGTGGACAGCACAGAAAAGGGGGCACCTAAACTATTTGGGAGGCAGTTAAGGCTGATTTCCAAGCAACCTCCTGAAAGATAAACATTTGTCAAGTGTACAAAAGGAAAAGGGCACGTCAGGCTCAGGGCACAGCATGTACAAAAAGCAGATGGAATAAGAGAGAATTAGTAGTTTTGTATGAACTGGTGTGAGGTTCGAAAGGTATAAAGATTGTAATAAAAAGCCTTGTTTACCATGCTAAAGCACTTCTATTTTATTCTCTAGGTTGGTCCTTTCCAACCTGCAGACCACAGAATTGTTTCAAAGTTTATAATGTAGACTAAATAAACAGGTCTAAAAGGTGTGTGTGTGAGTGTGTGTGCAGGGGGTGGGGGGCGCTTGTTTAAATGTTTGTAGATACTTTAAGAATATATTCAAAGCTATGTATAAGTGGTATAGGAGTTATAGTAGCTTTTGGTCATTATTTTTATAAATCAATAAATACTAAAAACAGAAGTACTATTGTGTGAGGGTGCAAAGGATTTTGTTATATCATCAAAAGCGATCCTTATAGTTAAAGTCATGAGAAGTCAGTGAAAGATATTTTCTTTTTTAAGAAAAAAAAATTTTATTGCTTTTTTTCATAAAACATGACACATTTAAAAACTTTAGAAAATACAGATAAACAAATGAGAAAAGAAACACCCAATAGTCCTAATACCCAGAGATGCCCAATATTCATATTTGTTATATAAACTTCCAACATATACATATATATACACAAATATTTTAAATTCTATACATAATTGTACTCTCTTTACTTATATTTATGAACATCTTTTTCACACTTATTACATATAGGCACCTGCATCGTCATTTTAAATAGCTAAACAGTATTCTATTGATGGGTATTCTGTAATTTATCTCCTATTGTTGGACATTTAGGTTGTTTCTAATTTTTCCATTACAAATAGTAAAGAGATAAATATCTCTTTGTGTTTATATATCTACACCTTCCAATTAGGACATACATCTGGAAGTGAGTCAAAGTATATGAGCATTTTGAGGCTTTGATGCATATTGTCAAATTATCTTCAGAAAGTTTACACCCACTTTTACACCAACCACTTGTGTATGAGTGTTCATTCCCATACGTTTGTCAGTGTATAATAATAATAATAGTTACTATTCTTTTAGTATTCGACAAGTAGAAAGCATTTTAAATTACTTTTCTACTGAGGTTGAACTTTTTAAAAAACTGCTTCAAGGGATAATTTACACTTCATAAAATTCAATGTAGTGTACAATTCAATGATTTTAGTAATTATATAGTTGTGCAACTACTACCACAATCCACTTTTAGAACATTTCTATCACCCTAGAAAATCTCCTCCACATGGCCATATACAGTGAGTCCCTGCTCCCACCCCCAGACACAGGCAACTACTATTTCGCTTTCTGTTCCTGTAAATTTGCCCTTTCTAGACATTTCATATAAATGGAACTGTTAGTCTTTTGCATGTAGCTTCCTTCACTTTCATGTTTTTGAGGTTTATTCGTTAGCACAGATCAGTATTTCGACTCTGAACTTTTTAAATCTTCATGTTAACTTGCAGTTGCTCCTCTGAGAGCTGTTACAAAGGCCCTTGCCCATTTTTCTATTGGGGCACTGAAGGATTTTACAGGAGGGATATAATCAGGTTCATGTTACATTAAGAGAATTCTAGCAGCACTGGGAAGGATAACTCTATATTTGCATTTCCAATTCTAGGACAATCATCAATACGTTTACCGCATTGAATTATGCTTTATCTACCTACAATAAAGAACTATAATATAAGCTACAAAGAACTATAAAATTATAAAAGGTATAATTATTTGAATAGTTTCCTCTCCTTAAGGAGTGTCATAAAGTTCTAATTTAGTCTCTAAAAAAGGAGACAATTATGCAGTTGATTTTATTTTACTGTAGTGAAAATAGGTCCCTTCTGGGACAGTGAAGTATGAATAAATAAATGTTACCTTATTCTAATGTTGCTCTTGGTGGCTTGTTTTCTGCATCAAGAGCCCTTAAAATGTTCCTCATCTCTAAGGTTCATTGAATAGGTATTTGACAAACAGTATCTTTGAACTCTATTATTTCTGTAAAGTTAAAAGGAAACCCCCCTGCTGCAAAACCCATTCCCAAGTAAAACCTCTCTAAAAAAGAAAAATGTCCTATTGTGATCCCATATTAACCATTACTGAATTTGTATCCCATGCTATTTTGCTAAATCCAATTAGACTCTTTGAGAAGTAAAGGCTCAGATCTAGTAAAAGTTGCAGTTCTTAAAGGTAGCAGAGGCACTCAAAGCTTGACATATTCGAGTGCTGAAACTTTTCTTCATTACACCTCCTTCAGTCTTCTAAGTCCCGTCCCCAGAGCTGTGTGGATGATTTACCTTAAAGCTAAAAATCGTTAAAGCAAGGGATCCTCACTTGTATGGGGTTCTTCCTAATTTTGTATGTTTTTCCTTAAGAGGGAAGAACAAATTATATAACTTCAGGCCCCACTAAACTTGGACCTGCCCTGTAACCAATGACCTCTATCCCCCATCCCAAAGGTTCTTTGTAAGTTGGTCCTTTACTTCATGGCTTGAGTCTAGATAAATTTCTACAAGCCTTCTTTTAATACAGACATCCTTTTAGAAAGCTTGTCACGCAGATAATAAAGTAACAACATAAATGATTCACCTAGAGTCTCATCACTTCAACAGGTAACCCACATTTATTCTTCTGTGGCCCCTTCCAGTTTTTGTCCACATGTCTACATAACTTTGTGTGATTATAATTAAAGTTGTTTTATCTTGGAAAATGACCAGCTGCCCGAGTTCAGAGGGTGGGCAAGGATGCTGTCAGGGCCACATCCACCTTGTTCACCACTGGATGCTCTGTGCTTAGCACAGAGTCTGGCATCCGGTTAGTACTTAAATATTGGCCGAATTGGCCGAGAGACTAATTCTGAATCTGAATGGCCCAATTTTTTTTTTTTTTGGGGGGTACTGAACTCCAAGTAGAAACGAAAAACTCTTAAAAAGTAGCAATTATTGTTTTCCATTAAAGTGGAATCCTGCCTCATTAATTGATTAAACAAGTGTATATTAAGTGTCTGTTAAAACCAAACACAGTTGGATTACTTGAGATATCAAGAGAGACCCAAAGGAGGAAAAATCTGCAGAGTGTGCTCTTTCTAATCCCTATCCCAGCCCTGTACTTTATGGCCTGAGATGAATAAGGAGAATGGAGGAATTTTTAATCTTTTAAAAAGACACAGCCTTATTTTATCTTTGCAGAAGAGTTGAGAAATATATTTTAAAAAATGGCATTGGGGAAAAAAAGGAATTTTACTTAAGGCAGGCAGAAGATTAGAGCTCTCTATTGCCTTAAATGGCTCTGTAAGATTATGATACTAAGCTCTTTGCCAGAAACTGGGCTACACTTATCTGAAGTGCCACATTCATTCTGAAATGCTCTTAGAGGGAGAAGTCACACAGTATTATTGTCCAAAAGGGATGATCATTTTAGGTTTTGGTTAACATACAAAGCATATACCTTTTTTTTTTTTAGGATCTAGAACATGAGGGAGGGCATGTGAGACATGCATCGGTCACTTGAGTGACCTCATGTGACACATGCAGAGTCACTTGAGAAGTCTGACCCTGCAAAAGATTGTCTCCTTCTACCCTGGGGTCAGTGCTACTAGGCAATGGCATTTCCTGGCAAAGTTCAATTAAACAAAATCCCAGAGTCGTTTTTCTTCAAAATAATTTTGATTTAATTTCTTCTTTTATATAAAAAGACAACAAATTACATTTCAGAGAACAGTGTTTGGGTTATGAGGTTCCCGTCAGAGCTGTTTTGCAATACATGTTTACATAATCTGAAGTGAAGTCGGCAGTCGACTGTGAAACTGGGGCCAGCCAGGCTGCCTTGTGTGCGTTCCATTTTGGACGACAAACTAATATAACATTCTATTGTTTAGGTGTCAGCTAGATTGGGATTTTCTTTTGGACGTTCGAATTGGGATGAGAAAACAAACCACCACCACATCACCATGACCAGACTTTAAAAAGCAACAGGTCAGTGCTTTGTAAAGAAAACAAGCAGCATCAATATTTTCTGCTCTAATCAATGAGCCCAAACATTTGACGTTTTGAATACAGATAAATAAGTCAAATTTTTGGAGAGAGAAATCTTATAGAGTCTTTCTGTTTGTACTGCCCAATGTGTTACTGATTATTTCCCCTATTGACCAATTGTACTTTGCGGTCCAAGATTCACAGAAGTGAATCTTGCAGTGTTAAAATGCAAAGAGAACAATAAACAGTATACAGAAGCAGTTAAATACTTCTTATAAAACTTATCTTAAGAGAAAATTTGCCAAAGTAAAAGCAATTACACTTTAGAAGATCCCACTTGATGGCGAATGTATCAAACACCTAAAATTTTGGACAGTTATTAGGAGAAGGCTGAAAATGTGTCCTTGCAGCTTTACCACTCAGCTTCATTTACCTGCTCTCCCTGAGGAGCCCGACTGGAAGGGATCTGTTTCTCTTTGTCTGAAAGTGCCTTGCATTATAGTTACCTGTAGGCGTAGTTTACTAGACCACAAGTTCCTTTAGGATATGAGTGATGTCTTATACATATTTGCCTTCTCCAAAGTACCGAACATGGCAGTGCTGGGGCTCAGGACAGGCTGCCCCAAGATATGTCACAGTGGCATAGTGATTATTTCGAATTAAAGTTACTTGAGAAACAGCTGGTGGAAACAAAAGATATAAAAAACACTCTGACTTCCCCCTTCCCCATGAAAGCAAGAAATAAATCTCCCAGGTGAAGGTATCCTCCCTATACCAGGAGGCTACAAAGCGTCCTTATCACCCGAGTTAGGGAACTCAAGGCTTAAAAAGCTATACTATAAACAAATGTTGTTACTTCTTCATCAGTTTGCTCCCTAGCATAACTTAAATCTTCATAAATCTTTCTTTGTCTAAAAATGATATATGGACAACTTGCTTTGGTCACTTCGGGGGTCCCATTTCTCTGAGAATTCTACACATGCAAATTAAATTGTTTTGTTTTACTTCTTTCTCCCGTTAATATGTCTTGGGTCAATTTAATTATTAGACCAGCCAAAAGAACTCAAGAGGGATGGGGGGAAATTTCCCCCTCCCTGATAGTAGTTATTCAATTATTTATGGAAATGAGTAAGTCAAAATACAGGTAAAAAAATTCTCCTAATGAACTCCAAGTAGAAACCAAAAACTCTTCTGCTTCTACATTTAGTGGCTGTATTGTATTTGCAAAATGTATTTAGCGTAAATGAAGTGAATATTTCCCTCTAATACAGTCCCTTTTTGTGGGTAAATTTATTCTTTATTCCAATACATTTTTTGGGTGTGATGATGAAACTGATTTTGGATGATCATCCATAGGTGTCAAATGTCAAAGCATATTTCTTTGTCCTTTCTGGCACGGTATTAGCATACCGCATATTCATCCAGAGCCTTTCCAAGGAAGAGCTCTCTAAACAAGCTATTTTAAATTTTATAACGTCCTCAGTTATGTGTTAAATAAGCTAAATTCAAAGAAACTAAGATTAACCACATCAGAGCAAAAAGTGAAAGAAATTTAATTAGAAAATTCCAAGAGATGACAGCAGAGAAAGTCTAAAATTAATTGTAATATGATCAGAATGAGATCTCATCTCATCATTCTAATATGGGGGCGAGGACACACGTACACAAAGAGTTTTCCGATCAAGCTAATTAATAGGCCAAAGGAGCTGGTTTTGTGAAGAAAAACCTAAAGAGGCAAAGTCATTCAGCATAAGTCTAACATAGGATTTTGGAAATTCTAAATCAGCAAGTCTCTTAAAGAAAACAAAAAGCAAATATCGGGCTTCCCCGGTGGTGCAGTGGTTGGGAGTCCACCTGCCAATGCAGGGGGCACGGGTTCGTGCCCCGGTCCAGGAGGATCCCACATGCCGCGGAGCGGCTAGGCCCGTGAGCCATGGCCGCTGAGCCTGCGCTCCGCAACGGGAGAGGCCACAACAGTGAGAGGCCCGTGTAACGCAAAAAAAAAAAAAAAAAAAAAAAAAAGCAAATATCACGTTGCTTTTCAGTTTAATCAATAATGCATTCATTTTCATATTCACTTTGATTATTAAATGCACAAAAATATATCAAATCACTTTTCTATGTGTTAAAACATTCAAGTATATCATTGAAAAAAGGCAATGCAACTTTGTCTCTGAAGTTTTTAAAGACAAGGGAGGCAACTAGAGATAAACAAGGATTAAGCTTGGAAGATCTCTCAAGGTCTGGCTTTTGATTCCTATGTCTCTAACTGAACAAAACCCTCAAGTCATAAAGGCACAGAGACACATTTTCTCCACGCCTTATATTCCTGTTCTAAGAGAGGTTAACACCGGGATCCAGACACATAACGCAGAATTTTCTAATTACCTAATTTCTACCAGCAGTTTCTGCTAACAACGACAACAAACAACTTCAGAGAGACTGTCTCCCTCAATAAACGTAACTAAGTTCAAGTGCATATTAAGGTTTGTAGAGATGAAATGACATAACTTGAAGATTGACTTTAAAATGTTTCAGTGGAAAAGAAAAAAAGGGGGATAGGTGAGCAATGTGGCAAAGTCTTATAATTACTAAATGTAGGGGATGGGTATGGGGGGATTTATCATATTATTTTTTTCTACTTTTGTGTATGCTTGAGAATTTTCATAATGAGACTTTTTGAAAAAGAGCTTTAGGCAATATAGTTCATCAGTATAGGTATGGGTCTATGGACTAGATAGAAAGCTCTGCTAAAAAGAAGAGTGGCTGGTCTTGAATCTGGGGCTCTTTACCAGGTTTAAAAAACCATTTTACCTGTCTTTCTCAAAGGAAGGAAAATCACACAAATCTACACATTATCTTGGGATGTGTATTAACACAATACACTGTTTAATGTTACCATAAAATTAGAAAAATCTAACTTTTCCAGCTGAACATGGAGGCTATATTACATGAAAGACATGGATTTAGATTTTGGTTTAGCTTTTAGTTTGAAAGAAAAAGAGGAGAGTGTTAATCAAAGAATTCAGATTCCCTAATCCTTTTCTCAGATCCAAGCAGTTTTTCTTTTGGGGATTTAACCTCTACCCTGACAGTTACAGAAGTATGTTGAGGGGGTCTCCTTCTGGAGGTCATACTTTGAACAGAAGTAATCCTTTCCTGTGTTGAAGAAATCACTTTCACCCTCAGCAGAGAATACACTTTTGAGGAGGCCTCAGTCTTTCTGGCCCCTCTCTATTCCCTTAACGCCTCATATATCCCTCTCTTCCATGCTTCCTATATTCTTCCCCACTGGTCCTGTCATCACATCCTATGCAATCCTCAGAGGTCCAAAAAGCCAAAGAGCCCCCTGGGTCTATGAGGACAATACTTGTTTCTATGCAAAATGTGGCTTGGGGAACTGGAACTGGATTAGAAACAAAAGAGGAGTCAGATAGCAACAAATTCTCTCCTAGTTCCTTTATTTTACATAAGTTTCATGACCATGGGGCCTGTTCGGACATTGCTTTTTTTTTTTTTCCTTCTTTCTTTTTTAAAACAGAGATTAAGGGCTCACATAAGAATTCACTCTACTAACACTGATGTCATGGACACTTCTTTTTTAAAATGAGGTATTTGGTTTACTGTCTAAAACAGTAAAGGTTTGGGCAAACTGCAGAAATGATATAGCAAGTAATAAAATAAAAGTGAATAACTGAAACATAAAACAGAAACGGGATCTGGCAACATAGTTGCTCTGACACTCTAAGAATCATTATTGTAGCCAGAATAAACCCACCTACCCTACATCTCTAAAAGCAAAACCCAGCATGATTTTTCCTAGGGGCATACATTTCTACTCAGAAAAGACAGTGAGAATGAAGAGATGAGTGAACATGAAAATGGTAAAGAGATTAAGACCACTCTTACTGCCCTTTTCCCCATTCTAACACGAATTACTTATTAATGGACCACTATTTCCCTTGGTTTCAAATTACCTTAGGAAAACATTAATAATTACAGCAACAACAGCATTTACAAGTGAGTTTATGTGGAACTGTTGTCAGTTCAAAACACCATGAAAGATCTGGAGAAGACAGTTGACTATTTCACATAAAAAACTGAACAATCAGGTTAGCCAGGCCCAAAATAATGATGACAACGTGAGAGATTAACTTAGGCCATGTTAGACGCTCTTCTTGGTAGAGGGAAATTATATAGATGAGAGATGGATATATGAATACAAAGGCCAGGCCACATGCTGCTCCTGAATACCTGCAAAATAAAAGCTTTTGGGTTAATATTCATCCTGTGTTTTTCTGATTTACAATTATGGTAAATATAGTACAATTTAAATCCTCCTCAGTCTGATATTACAATAAAATTGTTTTTGATTCATTTGTTGACATAAAGCATTTGAGTTTAAAACTTATTTTACTTGCTAAGTTGATATAAAATATTATTTCCTGTTCATCTTTATAGCATCTGCTTGACAAAGAGTTTTTTATTCATCTCTCAAATCTCCCTAGTTCCTCTGTATCTCAGTGATTATGGCTACTTCCTCAGAAACATCTGGAGATAGGCTTCATACCTTTGATCTTTTATAAACTAATTATAAATTCTGAGTTGTTGAAGGACTGCTAGCATCTGCTTAAGACTGAGAGTGCCTCCTTGGCATTCAGCATAATTATCAAAGATAGTAACAAAAACACCTAAACACATGACAGAGGAACCTATACTTTCTTCTCTCCTTCCCTATACTTAGTTTTCTTGAAAACAGGTTAATGGGAACTTGTAAATCCATTATATTCAATAAGCATCAGGCTAAAAGTCTCCCCTTTTGTTTCTTGCTACTTTCTTAGGTAAGGGTCTTCCAAAAAGTGACTCAGTCCTGCTTTCTACAGGTCAAGGAAATCAGATCATTCGAAATTTCAGTTTTCCGTGAGAATCTGAGGCCACAAATATATTCCCAATCTACTCAACCTATCACAATGTACTTGGAGAAAGGATATCAAGGAAAGAGCCATCTGGGATCTAAACTCTTACTTTATGACTACAATCGACAGTGAAATGTGATCTTGAGTAGAAATGGATTAAGAAAGTTAGGACATAGCCTTGACATATTAGGGACATTTGAGGTACCCCAAGAAGTTATATATTATATATTAAAAACAATTTTATTTTGGATAAAGAAAAAGGAATACAGTAGAAAATTATGAGAAAAAGAAAAAAGAGAAGGGGAAAGGTACATAAGGCTAAGGGATAATGGGGCTTCTAGAGTCAGGAATAAGCAGAAATGGAAGATAATGAGCACCTTAACTGATACCAGGGAACTACATTTGAATGTTACCAGCTTTAAATACTCACAGGAATTTTATACAATTATATCAAAACAACAACTACAACAACAACAATAACAGGAAAAGCATAAAAATAAAGACCAATATATGAAGGGGCAAAGTTCCCTTACAGGCAGTACCTTATGATTCCTCCTATGTTTGGGTAGAAACAGGCCATGAGCACGCCAGCTCCCACAATAACTAGATTAAGAATCAACACGTGGAAAATGCTAAAAGTTGAGAAGAGAGTTTGGAGGAAGAAAAAATATAAAAACAGGCAAATTATAACAATTAATATGAGAATAAAATTCATTATTATCATCCTTAAAATGAGAATGTCTTAAACTTGACAATAAAATTACAGCATAAATAGAAGGCAACAACAGTACTCAATACCGGTGATGGGACAGTGATACTGGCCCTTTTTTTGCGATTATATAAATAGGTTAAATTTTGTAGGAGCAAACTGGTAGTGTGTATCAAGGTTCACATTCTTTGACACATAATTCCATTTGGGTGGAAAATCATAAGAAAATAATTGAAAAAGCTATTAACATAAAGATATTTGTGAAAAGACAGAAGCATCCTAGATATATGGCAGGGTAACAATTTACTTGATGGAATATATTAAAAAACATTAAAAGTAAGTAATCACTGTTACCTAGATGGTAAAAATCCATCTAGGCAACTTGAGGGAAAGTTAGTTAGATTTTTTTTTTTTTTTTTTTTAGTTAGATTTTTACTACACAAGAAAATCTGAAAACACTTAAAAAAATATCAGAAGGAAATACACTGAAAAGGGTGTAGTGACTGTGTTATAATTTGGGATTTGGGGTAATCTTTGTTTCTATATTTAACAAATTTTGTATGTTTTACAATATTTCTTTGTAAAGTGTTTACTTTTATAATTAGAAAAATAAATTTTATTAAGGGGTAAGGCAAAATGGGCAGGTTTTTATTTTTCAGATTTAGTCATTTAAAGCTATTCAGTATTTACCATGAATAGAATATCTGCTAAATAACTTGAACTAGATGTTAACAATTCAAGGTTTGGGAATCAATTCTGGACACAAATAAACATAATGTAGATGGAATACGATGCTCAAGAAATAACACCATTTCCCCCAAAAATGATCCTTAAAAGCCAAATTTACACATCAAAGCAACATTTTGAGCCCAAGTTATCAGAGGTTAATTAATCCTAGGTAAAGATTACAGAAAGAATTAAAAATAAGGAAAAGTATTTACACAAATAAGTGGTTAGTCATCCATCTTGATGAATTACAAAGATATTCAGGCTTCCAGATCTTACTATTTATCCAGAAACTCCAACCTTAAAATTGCTTCAGAGCTTTGAGAGAGACATTGGTTGGGCCTTTGTTATTTCTATATTGTAAAAGGAATCAACTTTGTGTATTTTCCAAAGTAGTGGTTCTCAAAGTGTAACCACGAACCCCAGGGAAGTTCCCAATTCCCTTTCAGGAAGCCCTGAGGTAAAAATTATTTTCCAATCAGACAAAACATTACTTGCTTTGCAAAAGCATTGGTAGGTAAACTGCTGCCCCCTTAGCATGGATAGAGGCAGCTTCACTTGTCTGTATTCTATACTGTATTCTTCACTGCCAAACACTCTCAAAAAAACTAAAAAAGTTTTATTAAAAATTGTCCTTGATAAAGGAGTAAAAATTATGTTTTATTAAATCTCATACTTTGAACATACATCTTTTTAATATTCTGTATGATCAAATAGCAAGTATATAATAAAGCACATCTGCTGCATACTGAAGTAAAAAGGTTGTCTTGAGGAAAAGTACTTGTGCAACTGAGCTGGGGGACAACCCTGCCGTTTTATCCAAAGACTGCTATTTTTATTTGAAAGGCAGATAAACTATGGTTCTTCAGACTTGGGTATTTGACAGACATGATCTTATCATTTCAAGGAAAGCAACTGGTAGTTTGTGTTGCCAATGATAACATTTGAGCTTTCGAGCAAAAACTAGAATTTTGGAGAGCTTGTATTTGCCACCATGAGAGCTCGACAGTTTTCCAATAAATATCTAAAGACTTTTGATATTAATGAATGTGGGTTTTGAAATGTGCATAATGAAGTGTGTCAACATTTGGAAGATCTACAGAACTCACTGAACCAGTATTTTCCAAAGGATTAACCCTGATGTTATAAAATCATGCATGGGTAAAAGATCCAAAGTGTAAGATAGACCAATGGATTTTAAAGTAACTGAGTTTCAGATTCAACTAACTTTTAAAAAACTACCACTTGTCAAGGTTTGGCATAGTATCAAAAAAGAATATCCACAATGATCTGAAAAGGCTATTAAAAGTACTCCTTGTTCCAACTGGGAGGGTGTATTTTCTTCATATATTTAAACAAAAATTACACATTACAACAGAATGAATGCAGAAGAAGCTAGGAGAATCCAATGATCTACTAGCAAATCAGACATTAAATCAGTTTTTCTTTTTTGCGGTACGTGGGCCTCTCACCGTTGTGGCCTCTCCCGTTGTGGAGCACAGGCTCCGGATGCGCAGGCTCAGCGGCCATGGCTCACGGGCCCAGCCGCTCCGCGGCATGTGGGATCTTCCCGGACCAGGGCACGAACCCGTGTCCCCTGGATCGGCAGGAGGACTCTCAACCACTGCGCCACCAGGGAAGCCCCCATTAAATCAGTTTTAATGTCATTAATCAGTTTTGAAAGGTAAAAGGAAAGTTTTTTTTGGAAATCGTTATTTTTCAAAAATGTTATTTATGTTAACAAGTAATGATTTTATTATTGCTTTTTAAGTAAATTAATAAACATTTAAAAAATTCTGTTCTAATTTTTCATATGTTAAATATTGATGGATATAACCCACATAAGCTAAAGTTCCTGGGGGTCCTCAAATAAACCTTAAAAGTGTAAAGGGGTCCTGAAATCAAAAAGTATGCTCCAAAGTATGCAGTCTGTAGAGTACTTGTAACTGTAGGATAAATGATAATGTCTTCTTGGTGGCAGGGGAAGAAATGTAATGTGAACACAAAAGGGAATTCCAGACTTTTTACAAGAAGAAAAAACATTCTAACAGCCAACATTATGCAAAATAATGGCAGAAAACAGGAATAAGGCATTTACCTAGAATTTTTTTCATCTATTACTTCTCCGTATTTATTTTATTTTGGTGAATGTAAATCTAGCAGGGTGTATAAACACAATAGGAATCATATTTACTGAAATCCAATAGGAGAACTGTAGCTGCTGCTATTGTCAATGCTAGAAGCCTGGTAACTCTCGATTTCTGCTTTTAAAAGCTTTTTTGTTTTTAAACCTACACATTTATAACTAATTATTTATTAAATGAGGGGAAAGACTGCATTAGTTCACTTCAAATAAACTGGTTAAGACCACTTGTTTAGCTGGTTACCGTAAATGTAATTTTTTTCTAATTTTATCCAAAAGTTTTCTTCATTTAAGATCATTTATTCCCAATAAAATAGGTCAGGACTAGGTACTTTTTACTAGAATGAATCTATAATAAAACTTAATTAAGAGTAGGAGTTAACCAGGGGTCCACAAGGAAGTTTCAGGGAAACCTGAAGCAGTATATGGAAACTTCTCTTGGATGAGGGTGACTAGCTTTGAACGGATTTTCAAAAGGACTCACCACTCCTCCATTACCAATAAGAGATTAAAAATTACTGCAATAGTTACAGAAGCAAATAAGAATTTAAACTTGTTATGTATCTCACCTTCAATCCTAAACAATGATCATTTATGTAAAAATGCATGAATGTTAAATATACAAGTAAATATCAATAACCAATAATTAAAAGAGTTGCTTCTTATTAGCCATACAGGTCCCTACATACTATTAACTTCTTGGCAAAGAGTAGATTAATAGTGACTAAATCATAAGATAAATGTAACTGGTATCAGAGCTAACATAAATTCACTGGAAGGAATTAACTTTAAATCATTCTGGACAAGGGAGAGGCTTCTATTTTTAAAGCTCTTCTGGGACAAGAACACGAATGATCTATCCTTGGTGTTAGGCAAGTTTTTCATTGTTCATTAGGCAAATTTTTCTAGCAAAAGGATCAGTCACATTTTAAACTGACCTGTTTGCACAGTCATTTGTTGCTTGGCACATCTTGCTGGTCAAGAGAAGAGCCCTTACCTAGGATAAACGTCACCGAAGATATGGCCCAACAGCTGGACACGAGCCAAGTAGCCTAGGAGTGGATATACAGTCATCATCTGGAACAGCAGGAATATCCTTGCAATGAAGGACAGGATGTCACTGCTAGGGAAGTTGTCTAAAAAATTCTAATCCAAGAAAGATAATAATGTTACAAATCAAATTCAGTATATACAAATTTATAAAATGGAATTTTTTCGCTTCGGTTGAACATGGGTGTCACTCAAATTGTGGTTTGTGGATGGGCGTCCACCCACAAACTCTTTGTTAACTATGATTCTTCAATGACCTAAGTACAGAAATTGAAAGTAAGTGTTTGGAAACTTAAAGACATTTGACATTAGAATAAAAATGTGGCATTTTACGAAAGTATCAGTCTGCAAATGATTTGATATTAAAACAACAACAACAAAGAAGACCTTGTCCACCACTGACAGTCTGAGAAGTACTGCTCTATAAGGTTCAAGCATAAATTTGTTTGAATAAATTTAAACAGCTAATTCAATGCTACTTCATCCTTAATAGTTCTCTTGCTTTTCCTCCTCTGAAACACTGTTACACTTTCAAAGTAAGATTATAGAATAAGGTGAGAGTGTATCTATCACCTACTATCATTATTATGTACAGTCTATCAATAAATAGAAAAGAATTTATTTCTCCTTCCTTTCATGATTCTTTTCTCCATTTTCGTTAGGCATCTAAGAAAACAAAAGCTAATCACTCAGATTTTTTTTTCCTTGCAGATACAAATACCACAGATATTCTTATTCCCAAGGGAGTGGGCTTTATATGGGATTGTTCACATCAGGGGAATTTTCAGCAAACATTTGGCTGCCAAAGAACTTGTGGAATCAAGGAAATCAAGAGAACATTTCAAGCTATCATAACAGCAATAACCCAAACCTATTTATCTTATAAAGATGAGAACATTATTACCACTATCATGCTGAAATAACCTTTATAATTCATCTGTAATAAATCATACTATATACTCCACTACACTCTATTAGAGGAATTTCTTCTGCCTAGAAAGAAAATCACCTGTGCATGCTATTTCTTGTGAGAAATTCTTCAGTTACATAAAACTAGAGATTATACTATTCCCAGGTTTATGACAGGCCAAAGCAAAGAAAATATTATTTATGGCAACCTTTTAGTAAAAGAATGTTTCTTTTATTCTTTCTGTCTCTCCCTCTGTCTTTTTAACAGTCAAATAGTCTTTCTTTGCTTTGATACTTGACACATAGTACCAAAATGGGTGTCAGACCTATTATTACGGACTGATGAACTAAGACACCAGTTTATTCAAGACATTTCCAGATCTGGACTTTGGAAAATAAGGGAATTGAATATAGTCTCTGTGGAGGGTTTATAAATTCAAGACTACTACTAGTACAGTTCTCCACACACCCAAAGATACTATGCATATAATAGGAATCATTTATTTGAGTACTACAAGGTGCCAGCATGCAGTAGGACTTCTCAGAGAGTCCATCTAAAAATCTATGGAGTATCTATTATAATATTTAATGGAAGAGGAAACCGAAGCTCACAAGGGAGGGGTAAGGTGCTTAAATTCCCACATGCACGGTAAATAGTAGAGATTGTATTCAAACTCAGGCCTGTCTGGTATTATATTTTGCTACTGTATCACACTGCTTGCTCTGCAGATATGAAGGTGTAAACAATCACATAGAGAGGGTACACAGTGCCTTACCTGCTCTATACAATCTTTGGATAATGGTGGTGAAGGAAATGAAACAAAAACCAGGACTCCAATATAGAAATAAGTTAATGTCACCAGCATATAAGCAATGGACAAGTCCCTCACCTGTAAAGAAAGAATAAAATTTCCACAATGTTGAATAAATTTTTAGTAAGTAAGTATGCCTGAATAGGCTAAATAATAAGACTGACAAATAAATATAAGATGTATCTTTTTGCTCTGTGTGTCTGTGTATACCTCCTGGGTATCCAGTTTGCTCAGAGAAAGTAGTTAAAACAAGATTCACATACTTTACAATTAGTCTGACAACTTTTTAAAAACTATTCTGGAGTATGTAGACTAAGCTACCTGTTGGCAGACTTAGAAAGTTAACATAAATGGTGATTTAACATGATTGAAATTCTGACTTAATTTCAAAATGTAGTTCATTTACCAAAATATAAAATATTTAACTAAAATAATAAAGCTAAGGGACAACAAGAAATCAAGAATAGGCTACTTTCTGTATGACTTATGGAATTAAAAAAATTTTTTTCTTCTAGTGAATTAACTTGTTAATTCATCAAAGCATGCCTAGACCCAAAGAGACTGGTATATATTAAAATATATTTAATAAAGGAAAGCTAACGCAGACAATAAGCAGGTATTAAAGACAAGCTTGATAAACTTAAACAGTAAACAAAAGGAAATCAAAAGGCAGCTGTTCAAACAGCTGCACAATCTTATGACTGGAGCCAGTAAACAAATGGAGAACGTTAAATAAATTGGACTGCTTTCTTCCACTGCTGCTCCCACCCTCCCAACCATCCCCATGCAAAGTAAAAAGCTCCAAGATATTTAATGAAGCCAGCTGCCAGATCCAAACAGAACAGATCCCACAGCTTATAAATCTGGTCTCCATCACCACTAAAGTTATGGCCAAATAATTCAGCACAACTAAATTATGGCTATAAGCCTATTCAGTTTTCATTTTAAACACACATTACTTTGAAAGCTAAGAAAACAGGTAAGAAAAGAAATTATATATAATTTTGCTTTAGTTTGATTCCACAGTAAGAAAACTGGACATTTGGTATTAGAGAACATTTCTGATTTTTGGGAAAACGTTCCTCCTTAAATGGGCTAAAGCAATAGTACAGAGTTATAAACTTAAATGTTGATAAATTCACTTAAAAAGCAAGTAACAAAATATGAGAAATCCAAAGTTAGGTCTAAGTTGACAATCAGCTTGAAAACAAAACAGGGATTTCAAACCCTAAATTAGACAGTGGATAGGCTATGGAACTACAGGAACCTGGATTATGGAGATTACTTCCAGCCTTTTCAGAGTTTCTAATTGTGTAGGGTTGAAGAAGGAGAGGCTGACCAAACCTCCAGGGAAGTTCCAAAGTCTTTCCTCTAGTTCTTGAAGCTCTAGGGCCCATCTCAGGCTAGACTTCAGTCACCCCTTGGGTTGCCTGATGGTCTTGTGTAGTTATTAACAGAAATGAACCAGGCAACTCTTATTTTCATATCAAAGGGTAGTAGTCTCCCATTATGACATTTGAAAGTCATTCTACCCTCAACCTACTCAATGTCACTCAAGAACAAAGAAGTTTTGCAAAATGCAAAACCTTGGAAGGCCGAGAAGGCTGCGTCAGAGACAGCTATATATAAAAAAGGACAGCTACCATTTCATGGAGTCTTTAGCCAGTATGATCAACACATTATTTTGGGCAGGTTTCCTGCAAAGATGTGTATCTTAGCAAACTTTGGGGAAAATCTGATGAAGATAAAAAGGCAAAGGTGCAAGGCCTTCCTGATAAGATAGTTTCCCCCTTCTGCTTCCCTGTTCTTATAGCACTGTACACATATCTGAAATATAGCATCTGCTACCCTATATTGTAACTGTCATGAATTTTTATTATAAAAGATTCTATATATATGATATGAGGATATCAACTGGAAAGAAAATGTCCTTTGACACCCAAAAAGTGGTCAAGGTTAATAGTTCTTCTATCATGTTGGTATTTTAATTTTTCCATATCTAAGTTGGTCCATACTACTAGACTATGAGACCCCTGAGGACAAGGACTGTGTCTTCTTCATCTTTGTATCCCCAATCCCCAGGACAATACCTGGCACATAGTAGGAACTCAGTAAATGTAGGTAAAAATAATCATGCTGTCTACAATTATTAAGTGCTTCTAGGTACTAGGCTCTGTGCAAAGCACAGTACATATATTATCTCACTTAATGTAGGTACAATCCTTTTCTTCATTTTATAGATAAGTAAACTAGTGCAGCTAGGTTATTTTCTCTTTTTTTTTTTTTTTTTTTTGTGGCGTTGAGTCTTCACTGCTGCACGCGGGCTTTCTCTAGTTGAGGTGAGCAGGGGCTACTCTTCACTGCAGTGCGTGGGCTTCTCACTGCGGTGGCTTCTCTTGTTGTGGAGCACGGGCTCCAGTAGTTGTGGCGCACACGTGGGGTCCTCCCGGACCAGGGCTCAAACCCGTGTCCCCTGCATTGGCAGGCGGATTCTTAACCAGTGCACCACCAGGGAAGTCCCTACAACATTTTTCATGGTTACACAGTGAACAGTTGGTGAAGTCAATATTCAAACCAAAGACTTTCTGGCTCCAAATTGCATGCCCTTAGCTACTACAATGGAGAGCTAACCAGTTTCTAATACATTTGTGTCATAGTTAATAAACAATAGTAAAGAAAACAGTGAAAGAGAGGTAACAAGTTTTGAGTAACAAACGATACAATAAAGCACACATATAGATGCAAGAGAAATAACTATAATCAGAAAAGTTCTATTTCACAGTAGCATAAATGTACATTCAGTAGAACTAGGTCAAGAGTTACATATCTGGGGACTTCCCTGGTGGCGCAGTGGTTAAGAATCCGCCTGCCAATGCAGGGGACACGGGTTCGAGCCCTGGTCTGGGAAGGTCCCACATGCCACAGAGCAACTAAGCCCGTGCGCCACAACTATTGAGCCTGTGGTCTAGAGCCGGTGCTCCGCAACGAGAGAAGCCACCGCAATGAGAAGCCTGTGCACTGCAACGAAGAGTATCTCCTGCTCACCACAACTAGAGAAAGCCCACGCATAGCAACGAAGACCAACGCAGCCAAAAATAAACAAATAAATAAATTTATATATTAAAAAAGAGTTACATATCTGTTTTCATCTGAAAATACTCTAATGAACAGAAATGATATTTTAATATAAAAAGCAGCTGAGGTTTAGCACAATCCTGGGAAACATGCCACCTATGAAGAGCATGCACACATGTGGGCTTTGCTATTCTCTGGCTTGAACACAAGCCATCACTATTCTAGGCCTGGGGATACGGCCTCTTAAAAGCCTGTTTAATGGAAAATGGTAGAAAAAACCCATCTTTTAGAAAATGAGGCTCAAAGTAAAAAAGTATTTAAAAAACAGGCACAAGTGACCATATGAACTGGTAATGTGTCAAGAATCCTACACATTAATAAGGTAACTTATTCTGCCTCGCAAATAAGCAGTGGCTAGCAGGGCTGGCACTAGAGAACTAATGACAGGAAGAATGACAACTGGAACACAAGTGGGTCTGGGAGCACATTCTGTTTCTCAAATATGTTTTATAATCTATCTGTTCCACGTACTGTTCATAGTGAAAATACTATCCAGTGGAGCATTTACTAAGCAAATGACAGACCTACCCCAAACATTTACATAAAAACTTCTGCTGATGTATATAGTTGAGTAAACTACACAGATTCATAAGAAGCAAGAAGTGAATAATAAATTAAGATATAAGGCATCTCAAATAGTTTTTAAAGAAGTAAGTAGGGCATAAAACTAAACAAAGATAGGCAAAACAAAACAAAAAAAGCACAACATAGGTTCTGATTCAAACATGATGAGGAAATTCAAACAAGATGAGGAAATACCATATCCAGGATGGTTATAAAGAATACATATTCTGATGATAAGAAATGAGTTGGATGATCTTCAACTCTACAACGTTTTTTTGGTAAGGTATGCCTTACTAAAAATAGAAATTATATCTCATTTAGTTATACATATAAAAAATTATGTTTGGTGAAAGAAAACCCATGAAATTAAGTCAAATTTGGAAAACCTGGAAGATCTGAGCACTACACCTGTGTAAGAGCCTCACTGTTCTCCTTCACAAATGTCTTTAGATCCATGTCCAACTATAGTTTATATAGAAGAGAATGAGGCCTTTTTTATTCTTATATCTTTTCTATTTTCCAGCTTTTTTTTTTTTTTTTACTGATCTGTGAATGACTAACTCAACATCAACATTAAGAATTCAGAGTTCCTGACAAGCTTCATATTTTCTGACTTAAATCTCAAGAAAATATTGTATCATGATATTAACAAAACATCTGTGAGTCAAATTACTTACTGACACCTGATTAAAAGTACAATCATTAAATAAATCAAATGACAAAGTTTTTCTCAGAATATAGTAGCATTTAGCTTAATTTATGCAATATATAAGTACAGTCAAAAGGAGAGTATTCTATATTTACAAGTATTTAAACTGCTTAGAATTTTGCTGGCACACAGTGCTTCATAAATATTAGCTTTATCATTAGTAATTATTAATATTTTAAGAAGTTAACATGAAGCATAACTGATTTTTTGAACGCTGGGCCGCATTTCACATACTAGTTTCAATCAATTAAGACAGTAAGAAGACATCATCCATTTCAACTTTTATTTTTAAGCCTTTACAAAAATATTTTCCACAAGGGACAAAAGTTGAGTTACACTTCATTAGCTGAACCTCACATACTAGTTCTACAAAATGCTAGTCCCAAAACTCAGTAGAAACAAGAACTCATTTTATGGTATTTACATATGGAATACGGATTTCAAGGCCCATTTGAGTGTTTTTGTATAAAAGGCAGGCAGGACTCTTCCTATGCCTTTCGGGGACTATGAACAGGAACATTCATCTCTCTACCCAGTCCGGAGCTTCTCACACTGAGGAATGCACACCTTCAGGTAAACTGGTGTAAATTTCCAGCAAAGCTCTTCCTCTTAAGAATTTTCAGGAGCAAAAAAGCTAAGTACAGACAGTCCTCTCTTTTCATGGTAGTATGAGACTGTGAAAGCGCCTGGACACCTTTCCGAGGAAGATACCTTTGCAGCTGCAGCACAGTTGGGGTCGGTCTGCTCCTGCCTCACCGCTGTTTGCTCTCACCCAGGAACAGGTCAGTCAGGAAGCTGCACTGCAGCAAAGGCTTGCAGATACTGGGAAGACCCCTTTAACACCTCACCAAGGGAGAATTACTCCATCCAGCCACAACATAACATCTCTGGAGAAGGGATGTGCTGACTCGATCAGAGGCACAAAGGAAAAATATCTAAAAATGAAAGGACCAGTTCAGATGCCAACCAAGACTCTGGGAGTCACTACAAGAAAAACTCTTTGAGATGAAGGTTCTAAGACTCTAAGATTTTTCAAAGTTGGTTCCAGATGAAGAGCTGTAAGTGATTCATTGACTTGTACAGTCTTTCAGAGACTGTTAAGCAGATTACTTCCACCAGTATTGAGCAGTTGAAGTCACCAGTGCAGCTGCTTATATCAACTATTTTAATAGATTAATGGTTGTTAAAAAAAATGACCATGCAGTGCGATCATAATAATCAATGGGAAAAATTATGATTGTTCCATGATGCTTCCTCTTTCTCACGGTATAATTGTAAGAGCAAACTTCCTTTCTATGCTTTGGTGAACTGTCATATTCCTTTCTTCTAAGTTTTTATCAGCTTCCAACATTTCATTTTTTGTGCTTTCAATGTTGTAAAGTATCGCTAAGAATTCTTTCAACGTGAAGTTTTTTGACAGTGTCATTTCCTCTGCAACATCTTCATCCTTTTCATCACAACCACTTTCTTCATTCATGTTGGTAAGTTCACCTTGCCTAAGTTCCTCTGGCTGCATACCTAGAGTCTCTCGAATGGCAGCAATGTCAACATTTCCACAGTCAAATATGTTTGATTCAAATTTCATTTCCACCATTATGACTTTTTGTTTCATTTTTGCACTTTGATGTTTGTTTGCCAATTTCCTTTTGATTCTCCATTTTGTAAAATATAATGTGGGTTTACCACCTGGTGACAAGGAGGCAACTGAACTATCTGCTTTGTCATCTGGATGTAACGTGAATAATAGATGGGCAGTGACCAACCTCTGACAGATTTTGAAAGAAGTGGTGTGACTGGTAACTAATCATGTTGTGCATCTGTAATTTATGGAGTGAATTATGAACTGAAGGGGTAGTAGTTACTACTTTATGCAAGTACTCATAATTCAAATCCTGTGGCAACCTAAATTTGAACCATGTGGTTAGGGGGTACTGAAATAATTTAACTAAGCCATAGTAACTGAAATTCACGCATATGGGAGCTGTGCAAAGTGAAGTCTGCCTGTAATTTAACTCATTATTTTCAGACTGTTTTCTAGTAAGACAAACTAATTATGAGCACAATAAAAATATGCATGAGTGTTTAAGATAAAACATGAGAGTTCACTGAAATTGTGTTCTTCACCCCCAGATACCCAGCGTATACAAGGTGTTGTTCTCTGTCATTAAGGGGACTTTGGTGGTAAAGTTTGAGAAACACAGCCTTATGGATAGAATGACCCAATATACATGAGAATCCAACTTCACAAAATGTGTCTCTGTGGTACTTGGTCTAAGCTGGCATAGTTGATAAGGATAGATAGGTGACTTGGCTGACACCAAGGTATACACTGTTAATGAAATACACTATTTCCTGTAAAGATAAAATAGATTTTTCCCACATATCTCTAAACTTCCTAAACGTGTGGTAGGCAGCTTAGTTCAAGTCAGGAAATTTGTGAAGGAGAGGAATTTAAGAGTAAAGGCCATAAAGTATATCCTCAATTTTCCCTCTACACCCCAAAGTTCCAAATGATTATTTAGGATAAGTAACATTTTCTTCCTATTCCCTCAAAAGGTTTAAAACTGTTTATGATAAAAATACAATAAGACTAAACATTTCCAAAATAAAAACCCTATCTAAAGTGTGAGGGATACAGGGAAAGATAAAAACTCTAAAAATACATTTGCCTAAGAAAAGTTATAGAAACAGATAAAAGAACTTAATACTTTAAGTTTTCCAAAAGTCAAAGCAAAAATTGAAACAAGAATAGTTATATGACCCTTACTGTCAAACAATGAGTTTATTAAGAGAAACTTTTTCCTAGCCTTGAACACAGGAAATTTTCTCTCCACAGTCTTTGTACAAAGGATGTTGAGCAATTTAACAAAGACTATCCCAATGACAGTTCTTAATAAACAGTGAAGCAACATTCTGCATATGGCTTTCTTGTATTACCCTGAACCTTTGGTAAAAAGTCAGTTTTAACATTAAAATTTAGTGCAGTGATGAGAGAAGAGAAAGAAACAACTGATGTGGTTCAGTTATATATTTTTCTGAGACTCTAACTATATCATAGGAAGAAATCTTGGAGAAGACTTAATATGTTCTCATTGCAAAACAAATTTAAAGGCACTAGAAAAAATCTGCGGGATACTCTCCTGTTAACAGAAAGATCCACAGTTTGTGAACGTCAGGAAAGCAAGGGTAAGAGAGGTAGAAAAGCTAAAAACTTCTAGCCCCTACTATACACCAGGTCATGTTAAACACTTTTCCTATTTTATAATATTTGATTATGATTAAAAACTTGAGAGGTAGGTATCAAATTAGGCTATTTTTATATACAAAGAAAATGAAATTTGAAGATCACCAAGCTAGGAAGTTGGGAAAAATCAAGGTTTACTCAATTCCAACACCACTCACAGGTAATATGCCAGTCGTATGTAACCAGGTAACAATAAAGATGAAAATGGAAGAGCTTGACTTATATTCTTGCCCTAATTTGAGACCTAACTTCCTTCTACTTAGAAAGGCCCTCATAATGACTCTGCCAAACATTACTTGAAGCCTTCTCAGAATCCCCAGGCACAGTGAACTCTTCTTTCCTTTGTATTTCAGTAACAATTGTATAGACTCCTATTAGAACTTCATCATCTTTGTTTACATGGTTAGAAGCTATCAAATCGAATTCAAATTGTACAAATAAGGCCACAGGTAACTGGTTAAATTTTGCTTCCTTTGGGTTTAGTTTGCTCTTCTTTTTTCCAGTGTCTTAACATAGAAGGTTAGGTTACTGATTTGAGATGTTCTTTTCTAACGTAGGTGCTTACAGCTATAAATTTCTCTCTACACATTGTTTTAGCTGCATCCCATATATTTCATTATGTTGTGTCTTCATTTTCAGTAATCTCAAAATACTTTTCTAATTTTTCTTGTGATTTCTTTCTTGACTCATTAGTTATTTAGGAGTATGCTGTTTAATTTCCACATATTTGTCAATTTCCCAAATTTCTTTCTGTTATTGATTTCTAACTTCACTGTGGTCAAATAACATACTTGGTATGATTTCAGTCCTTTCAAGTTTATTGACTTGTTCAGTGACTCAGCATGTGGTCTATCTTGGTAAATGTTTCATGTGCATTTGAAAAGAATGTGCATTCTGTTCTTGTTTGAGAGAAGACTTTTATAAATGTCAATTAGATCAAGTAGGTTGATAGTGTTTTTCATGTTTTCTACATCCTTACTTATTTGTTCTATCAATTATTAAGGGAGGGGTGATGAAATCTCTAATTATAACTGTGGATTTGTTTACTTCTTTCAGTTTTTACAGTTGCTGTTTCATTTACTTGGAAACTCTGTCACTTGGTGCATATGTGTTTAGGATTATTATGTCTTCTTGATGAATTGATCCTTAAAGATCATAATATAATGTTCCTCGTTATCTTCGGCAGTACTCCTTGTTCTGAAGTCTACTTTGATATTAAGACAGCCTCTCTTGGGGCTTCCCTCATGGCGCAGTGGTTAAGAATCCGCCTGCCAATGAAGGGGACATGGGTTCGATCCCTGGTCAGGGAAGACCCCACATGCTGTGGAGCAATTCAGCTGGTGTGCCACAACTACTGAGCCTTTGCTCTAAAGCCCACGAGCCACAACTACTGAAGCCCGTGCGCCTAGAGCCTGTGCTCGTCAACAAGAGAAGCCGCTGCAATGAGAAGCCCAAGCACCGCAACAAAGAGTAGCCCCCGCTCGCCACAACTAGAGAAAGCCAGGGCGCAGCAATGAAGACCCAACACAGCCAAAAATAAACAAATACAAAACAAACAAACAACCCCCCCCAGCCTCTCCACCTTTCCTATGTTTAGTGTCTGCATGGTATATCTTTAAAGTAAATTTCTTGTAGACAGCACATAGTTACGTTTTGTTTTTTATCAGACTGACAATCTCTGTCTTTTAGTTGTAGTCTTTAGACCATTTTTAATGTAATTATCTATACTACTCGGTTTGAATCTTTTATCTTTCTGTTTGTTATCTATTTGTCCCATATAGTCTCGTTTCCCTTTTCCTGTCTTCTTTTAGATTACTTGGGCATTTTTAAAGATCCTATCACCACTATTTGCTATTATCCGTACATCTTTTTTTTTTTTTTTAGTGACTGCTCTACAGTAAACTATGGCCCATAGGGGAAATCTAGACCACTGTCTGTTTTTGTAAATAAAAAGTGAAAACAAGAAAACACTCCCATTTACCACTGCAACAAAAAGAATAAAATATCAAGGAATAAACCTACCTAAGGAGACGAAAGACCTGTATGCAGAAACTTATAAGACACTGATGAAAGAAATTAAAGATGATAAAAATAGATGGAGAGATATACCATGTTCTTGGATTGGAAGAATCAACATTGTGAAAATGACTCTACTACCCAAAGCAATCTACAGATTCAATAATATCCCTATCAAACTACCACTGGCATTTTTCACAGAACTAGAACAAAAATTTCACAATTTGTATGAAAACACAAAAGACCTCGAATAGCCAAAGCAATCTTGAGAATGAAAAACGGAGCTGGAGGAATCAGGCACCCTGACTTCAGACTATACTACAAAGCTACAGTAATCAAGATAGTATGGTACTGGCACAAAAACAGAAAGACAGATCAGTGGAACAGTAGAGGAAGCCCAGAGATAAACCCACACACATATGGTCACCTTATCTTTGATAAAGGTGGCAGGAATGTACAGTGGAGAAAGGACAGCCTCTTCAATAAGTGGTGCTGGCAAAACTGGACACGTACATGTAAAAGTATGAGATTAGAACACTCCCTAACACCATACAGAAAAATAAGCTCAAAATGGATTAAAGACCTAAATGTAAGGCCAGAAACAATCAAACTCTTAGAGGAAAACATAGGAAGAACACTCTATGACATAAATCACAGCAAGATCCTTTTTGACCCACCTCCTAGAGTAATGGAAATAAAAACAAAAATAAACAAATGGGACCTAATGAAACTTCAAAGCTTTTGCACAGCAAAGGAAACCATAACCAAGACCAAAAGACAACCCTCAGAATGGGAGAAAACATTTGCAAATGAAGCAACTGACAAAGGATTAATCTCCAAAATTTACAAGCAGCTCATGCAGCTCAATAACAAAAAAACAAACAACCCCAACCAAAAATGGGCAGAAGACCTAAATAGACATTTCTCCAAAGAAGATATACAGAATGCCAACAAACACATGAAAGAATGCTCAACATCATTAATCATTAGGGAAATGCAAATCAAAACTACAATGAGATATCATCTCACCCCAGTCAGAATGGCCATCATCAAAAAATCTAGAAACAATAAATGCTGGAGAGGGTGTGGAGAAAAGGGGACACTCTTGCACTGCTGGTGGGAATGTGAATTGGTTCAGCCACTATGGAGAACAGTATGGAGGTTCCTTAAAAAACTACAAATAGAATTACCATATGACCCAGCAATCCCACTACTGGGCATATACCCTGAGAAAACCAAAATTCAAAAAGAGTCATGTACCAAAATGTTCATTGCAGCTCTATTTACAATAGCCAGGACATGGAAACAACCTAAGCGCCCATCATCGGATGAATGGATAAAGAACATGTGGCACATATACACAATGGAATATTACTCAGCCTTAAAAAGAAATGAAATTGAGCTACTTGTAATGAGATGGATAGACCTAGAGTCTGTCATACAGAGTGAAGTAAGTCAGAAAGAAAAAGACAAATACCGTATGCTAACACATATATATGGAATTTAAGGGAAAAAAATGTCATGAAGAACCTAGGGGTAAGACAGGAATAAAGACGCAGACCTACTGGAGAACGGACTTGAGGATATGGGGAGGGGGAAGGGTGAGTTTTGACAGGGCGAGAGAGAGTCATGGACATATACACACTAACAAACGTAGTAAGGTAGACAGCTAGGGGGAAGCAGCCGCAAGGCACAGGGATATTAGCTCGGTGCTTTGGGACAGCCTGGAGGGGTGGGATGGGGAGAGTGGGAGTGAGGGAGACCCAAGAGGGAGACATATGGGAACATATGTATATGTATAGCTGATTCACTTTGTTATAAAGCAGAAACGAACACACCATTGTAAAGCAATTATACTCCAATAAAGATGTAAAAAAATAATAATAAAAAATTTAAAAAATAAAAATAAAGTATACAGGAGGATAAAAAAAACAAAAAAAACCCAAAAGTATATTCTTGACTAGGGCAAAACTACTGTCTACTATTATTCAGAAATTTTTTAAAAATCTGAGAGGTGTGTTCATTAATATTAAAACCAGATAACATGGTATCAACAATAAAGGAAAATCTCAATCAAAATTGTAAAAAAAAAAAAGAAAATTTTCTTGCAACACAGTCACCGCCCACTTGTTTACATATTATCGTTACTTTCATGCCACAATAGCAGAGCTGGGTCATTGTAACTACATGGCCCACAAGGCCTAAAATATTTACCACCTGAACCTTTACGGAAAAGTTTGCAGACCACTGTTTTGTGGTTTAAATTTAAAAATTAATATCTGGTAACAAAAGTCAAATCCTCAGGTAATTACTCACATTGTTTTCTTGGTTCTTGTTGTTCTTCAAGAGGGTGATAATACAATTATGAATAAAGAAAGCAAGGGTAAGCACCCCAGTCAGCTGTGGAAACTGAAATCTTATCTCTAGGAGAAAAAGGGGGGGAAAACACATTAAAACTGACAGTTGGAAAATGAATATTAGTAGCTGAAAGTTGATTACTAAAAATCAGTTGTCTCTGTTTTGTCCAGGGAATAAGAATATTAAAATGTCTTTACAAAGTTCCTCAAGGCTAACATTATACTAACAAATACTTGAAAAGGGAAAGAAAAGGAATCAAGAAATGACTACTCTGTAAAGGTACTTTATATCAGTTATTTCTGTTTGAGGTCATACAACTAGTATGTGGCAGGGCAAGATCAAATACAGGGTCTGTCTGATTAGAAAATGGGCAGAACACCATGGAGAACAGTATGGAGGTCCCTTAAAAAACTGAAAATAGAACTACCATACAATCCAGCAATCCCACTACTGGGCATATACCCTGAGAAAACCATAATTCAAAAAGAGTCATGGGGGGCGTCCCTGGTGGCGCAGTGGTTGAGAGTCCACCTGCCGATGCAGGGGACACGGGTTCGTGCCCCGGGTCCGGGAGGATCCCATATGCCACGGGGCGGCTGGGCCCGTGAGCCATGGCTGCTGGGCCTGCGCGTCCAGAGCCTGTGCTCCACAACAGGAGAGGCAACAGCAGTGAGAGGCCCGCGTACCGCAAAAAAAAAAAAAAAAGTCATGTACCACAATGCTCATTGCAGCTCTATTTACAATAGCCAGGACATGGAAGCAACCTAAGTGTCCATCGACAGATGAATGAATAAAGAAGGAGTGGCACATATATACAATGGAATATTAGCCATAAAAAGAAACGAAATTCAACTATTTGTAGTGAGGTGGATGGACCTAGAGTCTGTCATACAGAGTGAAGTAAGTAAGTCAGAAAGAGAAAAACAAATACCGTATGCTAACACATATATATGGAATCTAAAAAAAAGAAAAAAAAATGTGGTTCTGAAGAACCTAGAGGCAGGACCAGAATAAAGACGCAGATGTAGAGAATGGACTTGAGGACACGGGAGTGGGAAGGGTAAGCTGGGATGAAGTGAGAGAGTGGCATGGACATATATACACTACCAAATGTAAAACAGACAGCTAGTGGGAAGCAGCCAGATAGCACCGGGAGATCAGCTTGGTGCTTTGTGACCACCTAGAGGGGTGGGATTTGGAGGGTGGAAGGGAGACGCAAAAGGGAGGAGATATGGGGATATATGTATATGTATAGCTGACTCACTTTGTTATAAAGCAGAAACTAACAAACCATTGTAAAGCAATTATACTCTAATAAAGATGTTAAAAAAACTAAAAAAAAATGGGCAGAAGACCTGAATATACATTTTCCCAAAGATACACAGATGGCCAACAGGCACATGAAAAGATGATCCACATTGCTAATCATCAGAAAAGTTCAAATCAAAACCACAATGAGATACCACCTCACATCTCACACAAAATAGCTATCATCAAAAAATCTATAAATAACAAATGTTGGTGAGGATGTGGAGAAAAGAGAACCCTAGTACACTGTTGGTGGGAATGTAAATTTGTGCAGTCAATGGAAAACTAAAAATTAGAACTACCATATGATCCAGCAATTCCACTGCTGGGTATTTATCTGCAGAAAATGAAAACACTAATTTGAAAAGATAATGCACCCCAATGTTCATAGCAGCATTATTTACAATAGCTAAGATACAGAAACAATCTAAGTGTCCCTCAACAGATGAATGGATAAAGACGGTATGGTATATATACACGTATAATGGAACATTACTCAGCCATAAAAAAGAATGAAATTCTGCCATTTGAAGCAACGTGGATGAACCTAGAGAGTATTATGCTTAGTGAAATAAGTCAGAGAAAGACAAATAGTATATGTTATCACTTATACATGGACTCTAAAAGATAAAACGAATGAATAGAACAAAACAGAAACAGACTCACAGATATAAAAAACAAACTAGTGGTGAATCAGTGGGTAGAAGAAAGGCAGGAAGGGCTATATTGGGGTATGGGATTGAGAGATACAAAGTGCTATGTATAAAATAAATAAGCAATGAGGATACATTGTACAGCACAGGGAAATATAATCATTATTTTGTAATGGAGTACAAATATATTGAATCACTACACTGTACACCTGAAACTAATATTGTAAATCAACTCTACCTCAATAAAAAAAAAATTCAGGTGTCTGACTGAATTTGTCTGACTCTGAAGTCCTTCCTCTTCTATTACTTGAATTTGCCAGAAAAATACTTAGAAAAGTCATCAGGGAAGGGAGAATTTGTCATTTAACATTCTTCAATGGCTAATCTAAAATGCATTGCTTAAAAATACTGGAAATAATTTAAATGTCTACATAGAGGGGAATGGCTAAACTATGATGCAGTTGCTCAGTGGTACATATTATGCAAGAATTATGTTCCAGAGAAAGATTTTATGCTACAGCAAATGTTCATAAGTCAAATAGCATGTATAATACAATTTTACTTTTATTTTTAAAAGTGTGTGTATGTGAAAAAAAAAAAAAAGACTGCAGAGATAGCCACAAAGTCTAAATAGTGGTTATCTCTGGTTAATGGAATTTATTGTAAATTAATCACTTACCTATATTCTCTAAATTTTCTACAATAAACACAGTAAACATAGTTACTTTCAAATAAGAATAATAAAATAACATTTTAAAAGCACTGCCAATTTTTGTCTTTAAGGTTTGCTAATATAAAAATGAAAAAATTTCTTTTCTGTAGAAAAAGATCATGATTTACTCAAAAACAGTGCTGCATCTAGGCAAAGGAGGTGGCAAAGTGGAGGACAACTCATCACAAGTGATTCCTTAGTGTAAAAAGTAGAAATGAAAAAAAAAGCTCCCTGGCTTTTTACCATAATATTTTAGGAAAGGAAGTGAGAACAACTAAGAATCAAGCAGTAGCTCTAAAAGAAATCAGGAAGTAAGATAAAAAAAAATTACATACTTTTGTTTTATATCAAGTTTTTTGTCTGCTAGCTTTCATCTGAATTTTTATCTGTGGAAGCAATTCAAAATGTATTTTTCTTAGGAAAAGTCTCTCCTTCTTCTGTCTATAATCTTTTAAAATTTTACATGTCAGCAACAAAGTAAAATGTGGGGGCAATTTCCACTTGTTTTTTAAAAAACTCTTAAATTGGGAATAGAAGCATACTTTTTTTTTTTTTGACATTCTACACAAAGTGTAAAGGGTCTTTTTTTTATCATGTGTTACACAGGCAAAATTATTTAAATCAATAAATTTTTAAGAAATTTCACATGTTCTGATTCTTTCCACGGCCAATCACATTAGTTCCTCCAAAGTCATAATCTTCAAGATAAGATAGCCCTTTCACTTCCCTGGTGGTGCAGTGGTTGAGAGTCCGCCTGCTGATGCAGGGGACGCGGGTTCGTGCCCCAGTCCGGGAGGATCCCACATGCCGCGGAGTGGCTGGGCCCGTGAGCCATGGCCGCTGAGCCTGCGTGTCCGGAGCCTGTGCTCCGCAACGGGAGAGGCCACAACAGTGAGAGGCCTGCGTACCGAAGAGTTTGACTGTTAGGTTTTTCAATTTATTTAGCAGCTCTGTCTTGTAGTTCTTTCCCACTGATCTAATACATAGTTCTATGAGTAAAGGAAACCACATAGTTACTCTATGAAGTGCTTCCAATGATATAGGTTTATAGAAAAAACCCCATCGGGATAGACCTCAACAGAAGGATACTTTCTCAACAAGAAAAAGAATGATCACTTTAGATCAACAGTTAGCATTATATTTATATAATTATATAGAGCCCCAAATTTGGGGGAAGATGATAAAATTATTATTTATACATGACAGGCCTAACTCAAGAAATAAGAAAAATCTCAAATAAATGGTCTAATTTTACACTTAAAGAAACAAGAAAAAGAAGAACAAATGAATCCCAAAGTTAATAGAAGGAAGAGAAATAAAGATCAGAGTGGAAATAAATGAAATAGAGACTAAAAAGACAATAGAAAAGATCAATGAAACTAAGAGCTGGCTTTTTTTGAAAGATAAAACAGACAAACCTTTAGTTAGATTAACCAAGAAAAAAAGAGAGGACTAAAATAAATAAAACTATAAATGAAAGAGGAGATACCACAACTGATACAATAGAAATATTACAAAGGATCGTGAGGCTACTGTGAACAATTATATGCCAACAAATTGGACAATCTAGAAGAGCTGGATAAATTCCTAGAAACATACAACCTACCAAGACTGAATCATGAAAAAACAGAAAATCTAACAGACCAGAGATTGAATCAGTAATCAAAAACCTCCCAACAAACAAAAGTCCAGGACCAGATGGCTTCACTGTGAATTCCACCAAACATTCAAGAATTAATACCAATCCTTCTCAAACTCTTCCAAAAAGTGAAAGAGGAATGAACACTTCCAAACTCATTTTACAAAGCCAGAATTACTCTGATACCAAACCCAGACAAAGACACACAAGAAAAGAAAATTATAGGCCAATGTCCCTGATGACCACAGATACAAAAATTCTCAACAAAGTATCAGCAACCCAAATTAAACAATACATTAGGACTCTCCTGGTGGCACAGTGGTTAAGAATCCACCTGCCAAAGCAGGGGACACAGGTCCAAGCTCTGGCCTGGGAAGACCCCACATGCCGCAGAGCAACTAAGCCCATGCGCCACCACTACTGAGCCTGCGCTCTAGAGCCCGCCAGCCACAACTACTGAAGCCTGCGTGCCTAGAGCCCGTGCTCTGCAACGAGAAGCCACCTCAGTGAGAAGTCCGCACACCACAACGAAGAGTAGCTCCTGCTCACCACAACTAGAGAAAGCCTGTGCACAGCAACAAAGACCCAACGCAACCAAAAATAAATAAATAAAATAAATAAAATTTAAAAATACATTAAAAGGATTACACACCATTATCAAGTGAGATTTATTCCAGGGATGCAAGTATGGTTCAACGTGTACAAATCAATCAATGTGATACACCACATTAACAAAATGAAGAATAAAAATCATATGATCATCTCAATGATGCAGAAGCATTTTACAGTATTCAACATCAATTTATAATAAAAACTCTCAACAAACTGGGTATGGAGGGAATGTATCTCAACATAATAAAGGCCATATATGACAAACCCAGAGCTAACATCATATTCAATGGTGAAAAGCTGAAAACTTTTCCTCCAAGATCAGGAACAAGACAAGGATGCCCACTCTTGCCATTTTTATTCAACATAGTATTGTCCTAGCCAGAGCAATTAGGCAAGAAAAGAAATAAAAGCCATCCAAATTTGAAAGGAAGAAATAAAACTGCCTCTATCCATGGAGGATATAATACTATATATGGAAAACCAAAAAACTGTTAAAACTAATAGTCAAATTCAGAAAACTTGTGGGGTAAAATTTCAACATACAAAAACCTGTTGGTGTTTCTATACACTAATAACAAACTATGAGAAAGAGAAATTAAGGAAACAATCCCAAATGCCTTGGAATCAAAATTCCAAGGCATTTTTCACAGAAATAGAACAAACATTCCTAAAATGTGTATTGAAACATAAAAGACCCCAAACAGCCAAAGCAATCTTGGGAAAGAAGTACAAAGCTGGAGGCATCATACTTCCTGATTTTAAATTCTAATACAAGATATAGTAATCAAAGCAGTATGGTACTGGCAAAGAACAGACATATAGATCAATGGAACAGAGTGCCCAGAAATAAACCCACACATATACAGTCAATTAATTTATGACAAAGGAGTCAAGAATACACAATGGGGAAGGGACAGTTTCTTCAATAAATGGTGTTGGAAAAACTGGGAGACACATGCAAAAGAATGAAACTGGGCCCCTATCTTAAACCATATACAAAAATCAACTCTAAATGGATTAAAGGCTTGAATGTAAGACCTGAAACCATAAAACTCCTAGAAGGAAAAGGGGGGCGGGGGGAGGGTAAGCTCCTTGACATTGGTCTTGGCAGCGATTTTTTGATTTGACACCAAAGCAAAGGCAACAAAAGCAAAAATAAACAAATGGGACTACATCAAACTAAAAGACTTCTGCACAGTAAAGGAAACCATTAATGAAATGAACAGGCAACCTATAAAATGGGAGAAAATGTTTGCAAATCATATATTGGATAAGGAGTTAATAACCAAAATATATAAACAACTCATATAACTCAACAGCAAGAAAACAAACAATTCAATTAAAAAATGGGGGCTTCCCTGGTGGCACAGTGGTTGAGTCTGCCTGCTGATGCAGGGGACATGGGTTCGTGCCCTGGTCTGGGAAGATCCCACATGCCGTGGAGCGGCTAGGCCCACGAGCCCTGGCCGCTGAACCTGCGCGTCCAGAGCCTGTGCTCCACAATGGGAGAGGCCACAACAGTGAGAGGCCTGCGTACCGCAAAAAAAAAAAAAAAAAAAAAAAAAAAAAAGGGCAGAGGACTAAATACGGGCATACCTTGGAGATATTTTGGGTTTGGTTACAGACCACTGCAATAAAGTGAATATTACAATAAAGGAAGTCACATGAATTTTTTGGTTTCCCAGTGCATATAAGTTACATTTACAATATATTTAGTATATTAAGTGTGCAATAGCATTATGTCTAAAAAAATACATACCTTAATTAAAAATACTTTATTGCTAAAAAATGTCAAAAATCATAGATCACCATAAAAATATAATAATAATGAAAAAGTTTGAAAATTGTGAGAACTTCTCAAATGTGACACAGAGATATGAAGTGAGCAAATGCTATTGGAAAAATGGTGCTGAAAGACTTGCTAAATGCAGGGTTGCCACAAACCTTCAATTTGCAAGAAAACGCAATATCTGCGAAGTGCAGTAAAATGAGGTATGCCTATAGGCTGTTATCCAAAGAAGACATACAAATGGCCAACAGGTACGTGTAAAAGTGATCAATATCACTAATTATCAGGGGAGCACAAATCAAAAACAATGATAGTGCTTGCTTTGGCAGCACATATACTAAAATTGGAACAATACAGGGGCTTCCCCAGTGGCGCAGTGGTTAAGAATTCGCCTGCCAGTGCAGGGGACAGGTTCAATCCCTGGTCCGGGAAGATACCACATGCCGCAGAGCAACTAAGCCTGTGTGCCACAACTACTGAGCCTGCGTTCTAGAGCCCATGAGCCACAACTACTGAGCCTGCATGCTGCAACTACTAAAGCCTGCGTGCCTAGAGCCTGTGCTCCACAACGAGAAGCCACTGCAATGAGAAGCCTGCGCACTGCAACGAAGAGTAGCCCCCACTCGCTGCAACTAGAGAAAGCCCGAGTGCAGCAACAAAGACCCAACACAGCCAAAAAAAAAGAAAAAGAAAAAGAAAACTGGAACAATACAGAAAATATTAGCATGGCCCCTGCACAGGATGACACACAATTCGTGAAGCATTCCATATTTTTTCAGTATTCTGTAATAAGCCATAATGGAAAAGAATATGAAACAGAATAAATATGTGTGTGTGTGTGTGTGTGTGTAACTGAATCACTTTACTATATACCAGAAATTAACACAGCACTGTAAATCAACTATACTACAATAAAAAATTAAATACAAAAACAAAACACAATGATATATCACACCTGTTAGAATGGCTATCATCAAAAAGATAAGAGATAACAAGTGTTCTTAAGGATGTGGAGAAAAGGGAACCGTGGTATATTGTTGGTGGGAACGGAAATTGGTGCAGCCACTATGGAGAATGGGATGGTGGTTGCTCAAAAATTTTTAAATAGAACTACCATATGACCCAGAAATCGCACTTCTGGGTATATATCCAAAGGACTATCTTGAAGAGACATCTGCATTATGTTCACAGCAGCATTATTTACAATAGCCAGGATATAGAAACAACCTATAAGTCCATCAACAGATAAACGGATTAAGATGTGGTAAATATATACAATGAAATATTATTCAGTCATGAGAAAGAAGGAAATCTTGCCATTTGTGACATGGATGGACCTTGAGGGCATTATGCTAAGTGAAATAAGTCAGACAGAAAAAGACAAATAGTGTATGATATCATTTATATGTGGAATTTAAAAAAGCTAAATTCATAGAAACAGAAACCAGAATCCTGGTTATCAGAGGCTGGGGAGGTAGGGGAAATGGGGATATATTGGTCAAAGAGTACAAACTTCCAGTTATAAAATGAATAAGTTCTGGGGATCCAATGTATAGCATCATGATTATAGTTAATAATACTGCATTACTTGAAAGTTGCTAAGAAAGTAAATCTTAAATGTTCTCACCACAAAAAAGAAATGGAAATTATGTGATGGAGACGTTATCTAGTGCTATGGTGGTAATCGTTTTGCAATATATAAGTGCATCAAATAAACATGTTGTACACCTTAAACTTACACAGTGTTATATGTTAATTATATCTCAGTAAAGCTGGGGAAAAAAAGTTCAAAGTAAGGGAGCTGGAAAGAAAATTTTATATAAATAAATAAATATATATATGAAATCAACATCTTTCTTATATACCTATAATTGGTTAGAAGATATAAAGAGAAATTAAAGTCCATTCACAATAATAAAACAAGCATACATATAATACCTTTAACATATTTAACGTACTGTTAAAGGTATTCCCAGGCCACAACTAGGAATAACATTAATAACATGACAAATTTATATTAAAATATTATAAAACTTCACTGTGGCAGCCATGTAAATGTACTACTCCGATATCCAAGTGAGAACCTGATGCAAGGCATGCAGTGAGCTGATAAACTCCAGCTGCAGCCTCTTTGGGCTGCGCTGTGCTGACCTTATCAAGAAGTCATATTTTCCCTGGGCAGCTCCTAGTCAATGACTGAGCAAAGCAGAGTACTTGGGCCTGACCACTTTTGCCCAACCCTAGACTCCTCTGCAGGCAATCTTTGACAGAGCTTCACATTGGGTTGGCTAAGACTTTCTTAATCTATTCCTACCCAATCCTCCTTCTTTCCTTTTCTCCTTTTGTAGATTTGAGCTACAATATGGTCTGATGTAGCTACCTACTCCTGCTTGCCCTCCTCTTTCACAAATGCTCCCCTGCAAAATTTCTTATACTTCTAACCCCATTTTGATGGCTGCTTACTGATATTGGAAGTTGTTTAAGAAAGCAGACAGTGAGATGGGATTTGGGCATGGGATCAGTCATCACCCATCTCTGAATTACCATGTCAGCAATGCTTTAGCGATATCCCAAGGTTCTAACAGTGTTTTCACTGTCATTGCTTTTCTACAGATTCTATTGATTCAAAGAGGCTACAGCACCTCTGACCTCAACTTACCTTTTATGAGGGTGGTATCTGACTGCAGCAGCTCCATTATGAATCCTAGTTTTAGGCAGGGAGGTATAGGACTACTCTTCCTCTACTCTATTAACCTAGGGACACAGAAGCCTAACTCTTAGTTCAGCCAATCCCAAATAAGGGAGAAGGAGGGTCTCATAGCCAACCAGAGAGTTATTTCTAGCTTAAAATAGAAGACTCTTCATGATCTAGCCTTTGCCTCTTTATCCGTGTCTCCTATTACTTCACCAATAAGTATTCTTTCACTTCAGCCATCCAAATTCTTGTAATTTCCTAAATGGGTCATGGTATCTCAGGCCTTAACTGTTTCTTAAACATACTGATCCCTTGTCCTGGCATTAACCCATTCCTCCAATTCTTCATTTAAAGAACTCCTTTTGGCCTTAAAATACTCTTATTTAGAACACTTCTCTGATTCCTAATTCTCATTTACATGCAATTCCTCTATACTACTATGTCTCTTGTGTATCTTCATACTGTGATCATTAATTCACAAAGCAGTCTTACAGCTCAACTGCAAGCTCCCGAACGGCAGTGGACCACGTCTTTTTGGACAATGCATGACATAATCACAGGCATTCATTTATTTTCATAATAAAGGACTCTTGGCCACGAAAGTGGTCAACATTCTACTTTAAATGGCTCTTCAGAATGATTTTGCTTTTTGCTAAGATTTACACGTTTTCGATAAGCTCTTTTCAATTTAACTGATCTTTCCTGTCTTCTGGAGCACTCAACGTCTATTACTTCTAAGATGCCTCGTGAAGCAACTTGTTAGTTGATTCTTCTGTAATTAAGGCAGGTGATACCACTGTTGTTTCTAACTTGTCAAATTAGAGTGAGTGAATATCCAGCTTTTTCCAATTAACCAACAAAAACTCTGAGTAAATTTCTTGAAAAACCTAAGATTATCTTTAACAGCTCTACTGAGATACAATTTACATATCTTTCACCCGTTTAAAGTGTACAGTTAAAAGTTTTTAGGGCTTCCCTGGTGGCGCAGTGGTTGGGAGTCCGCCTGCCGATGCAGGGGACACGGGTTTGTGCCCCGGTCTGGGAGGATCCCACGTGCCGCGGAGCGGCTGGGCCCGTGAGCCATGGCTGCTGGGCCTGTGCATCCAGAGCCTGTGCTCTGCAATGGGAGAGGCCAGAACAGTGAGAGGCCTGTGTACCGCAAAAAAAAAAAAAAAAAAAAAAAAAAAAAGTTTTTAGAATATTCCCAGAGTTGTACAACCATCACCACAATACCTTACTCCTTTCTATTGCCAAATAATATTCCATTGTACGGATATACCACATTTATTTATCCATTCATCAGTGATAGATATTTGGATTGTTTCCACCCTTTGACAACTATGAATATTGCTGCTATGAACATTCGTGTACAAGTTTTTGTATGAAAAATATGTCTTTTAAAGAACCCAGACATTTATACCATGATCAATGTGTAGTAAATTAAAGAAGACAGATTCCTTCACAAAGTGGTTTTAAAGAAGCCCCAAACCTCCAATCATTCTCAAACTGCCTACTTTATTCCTCTGAGAAGTCATATTAAGAAAGGAAGTAAGCAGAGGGGGAGAAGATAATTGAATACATAAGACAGGTACTTAGAAAGTAAAAAGAACTCCTATAAATCAATATGAAAAAAATAGAAAATGGGCAAAAGACTTGAAAAGGCACTTGACAAAAGAGGAAATCCAAATTGGCAATGAACATATAAAAAGGTGTTAACTTCATTAGCCACCAGGGAAATGCAAATTAAAAGCACAATACCACTACACACCCACCAGCAAGGCTAGATGAAAAAGAAAACAGAAGTGTTGATTGATGAAGACATGGAACGACTAGAACACTCAAACACTGCTGGTATGGACGTAAATTGGTACAACCATTTTGGAAAGCTGACTGGCAATATCTGCAAAAGTAGAATATATGCATACCCTTTGACCTACCAATTCCACGCCTAGGTTTATACTCAAGAGAAAGCAGGCATGTATGTTCACCAAAAGATATGTAAGAGAATGAAGAGTGCTACAATAAACATAATGGTCGCAAATTGGAGACTACTCAAACGTCCCTTAATAGGAGAAAGATAAACTGTGGTATAGTTATAAAATGAAATACTAATGAGAATGAATAAAATACACACAACAATATGGCTCAATATCACAATATAATGCTGATTGGAAGAAGCCAGACACAAAAGAATACATATTGTATATTCCAATTACAGTCAGTCAAAAAACAGACAAAATTAATCTTTGGGATTAGAAGTTAGAACAGGTGGTTATCTCTGCAGGGAGACAGCAATTGGTAGGGAGAATGAGAGGGACTTCTGGGGTGCTAGTAATTTCTGGTTTTGATCTGGGTGCTGGTTATCTGGTTTGTTCAGTTTGTGAAAATTTTGTGAGACTTTACTTTCTGAAAATACCTTTATTGTACTCTAACAGTTGAATGAGAGTATGGTGGGATTTAGAATTTTAAGTTAAAATAATTTATTCTGAGACCTCTGATGATACTACTATTGTCTTCTAACTTTCAGAGTTGTTGTTAAAACGGCTGATACTACTCTGATTCCAGACCTTTTGTACAGACTTGTTTTTTGTCCCTGAAAGTCCTTCTCTTTATCCCTGGTGTAAAATTTCATAATGAGCTTTGGTGTGGGTCTTATTCACAATGCTGGGTATTTTGGGCCCTTACATCTAGAAACACATGCTCTTTAGTTCTGGGGAAATTTCTTAAATTATTTCTTTGATAATTTCCTCACCTTCATTTCCTTTCTTCTCTATGAAACTATTTTTAGCTGGATATTGGGCCACCTGAATTAATTATCTATTTTCTCATCTTTTCTGTCCTATTTTTTTCCTTCCTCTCTCCCTCCCTCCCTTCCTTCCTTCTTTCTAACCATCCATCCATCTGTCCATCCATCCACCCATCCGTAATCTCTAGTCTTTTGGGGAAGTTAGCTTTATCTTCCAAATTTTCTTTGAATTCTTAATTTCTATTACATATTTTATTTCCAAGATCAACTTCCCATTTTTCCTTCCTTGCTTGGCATCCAAATATTGTTTCATGGATATCACTGTCTTTTGTTACTTTGAGGATGTAATTTTTTGGAATTTTGCTTTTGTTCCTTCTTATTATTTTTCCCTTTAAATTCCCTTTTAATCTTTCTTTCTTTTTTTTTTAATATTTATTTATTTGGTTGTGCAGGGTCTTCGTTGCAGCAGGCAGGCTCATTAGTTGTGGCATGCGAACTCTTGGTTGCGGCATGCATGTGGGATCTAGTTTCCTGACCAGGGATAGAACCCGGAACCCCTGCATTGGGAGCATGGAGTCTTAACCACTGCACCACCAGGGAGGTCCCCTTTTTTATCTTTCTTGTTTTATTTTTATGTAAGAGGTTTTCCACAAATATCTAGTGCTCTTTGTATGTTTGTTTATATTTAAAAGTGAAGCACTAAAAAAATGCATACTTAGTGGACATCTAAATGGTCTGATACAAGCAAGGTACCTGCCATTTCTTTGGTAGAACCCAAATATCTGAGACTCTAGGTCTTTCCTCTTAGGCTTACTTTCTCCTGAGAAGAATCCTCTATTACCCTATTCTATCAGCATTTTGGGAACCAAGGAATAAAGAAAAGAGAATTGGAGGGGTAGACGGTGGGGTATGGCCTCACCATTCAGCATATATACTTTCACTTAACCTGTTTTCAGACTAGAGGCTTATTCCTACCCTTTTGCTGTATCTGGCAAACCCGAGTCCAGAGAGTATCTGATTTAGTTTCTTCCATCTCTTGCTAGGTTGAAGAGGGAAAGGGGATGGATTATAGCTAATTATTCCTGATATAAACCTTCAAAGAATTCTCCCATTTTAAGCCCTTCTCCTTACCCTTGCTTTCAGAGTTAACCAGTTTTCTCCAAACACTCAGGCTTTCAAGAACTGTGTAGTTCAAACTGGCCTCCTCTCTACAGGTACTTACATTTCAGCTTTCTCTGCTTTGCTGTCAGTTACCAACCATGTATCAGTTTTTGAGCTTCTAAAAATCTGTTGCTCTCTCTCATTTGCTATTGTCTCTTCTATAGAGCCTCTTTGTGTTTGTTTTTTACATTTATTTTTTTAACGTAAATGTTTTAATGGGATTTAGAAAGGAGTGGATATAAACACATTTACTCTTAATAATTATTTATTGAGCACTCATTATATGCCAGAAGTATTATAGGCCTTGGGGACACAATAGTAATAGAGAAGTATAAAAAACAAAAAAAAATTTCTTTTCTCAGAGAGCTAACATTCTAGTTAAGGGAGACAGATACACAGGTAAAAAAAATAATACAGATATTTCTTACCATCCGAACTTTCACTACTCGAATTCAAGAACCAAAAAGATTCAGAAACAGTTCTAGGTAAGTCTCTTGTTATCTTAACATCTGCTACTTTTTATCTTAAACTCAGGAGCTAAGTTGATTAGAATAACAGATATGCCTCAATATTCCAACTAGTCAGAATCAAGAACTTAATAGATTTAGATGACCAGGGATACCTGCATATAAGATTTGGTAGTGATGAGGGCTCTAAAGAAAATAAGGAACAAGAAGGAGGTGTGAGAATGGGCAGGAAGTCAGGGAAGACCTCTCTAACGATACCAGCCATGTAGATACCTGAGAAAAAGACAACAACGTTTCACGTACAGGGAATCCTAAGTGCAAAAATTCTGAGCTAGGAGTGTGCTTGGCATTTTTGTGGAACAGCAAGGAAGACAGTGTGGTTGGAGTGGACTGAATGAGTGGGAAAGTAATAGGCGATGAAATAAAAGAGGAAGCCAGGAGTCAGATCATATAGGGCCTGTGGACTATGATAAAGACTTGCCTTTATTCTGAATGAGTTGGGAAACCATTAGAGGCTTTTGAAGGTTGTTTCAAAAACACCACTCCAGGGCTTCCCTGGTGGCGCAGTGGTTGAGAGTCTGCCTGCCAATGCAGGGTACACGGGTTCGTGCCCTGGTCCGGGAGGATCCCGCATGCCGTGGAACGGCTGGGCCCGTGAGCCATGGCCGCTGAGCCTGCGCGTCCAGAGCCTGTGCTCTGCAACGGGAAAGGCCACAACAGTGAGAGGCCCGCGTACCGCAAAAAAAAACCAAAAAAACAAAAAACACCATCCTAATTAGCCTGAAAAACAGCAATATTGAAAGAAAAAAACCCATAAGGGGAACAATGATGTTAATTACCAGTACTGTCCACATATATTTATATAACACTGACTATGTTCTAAATAAGTCTCTGAAATTCTAGGGGTATGTTTCCTAGAGAACGAGTTCTTGATTTTTCAATTGCATTGTGACTTTAACTCCCAAGTAGAAATGACAAAGGGTACTGGTTATCCCTAACTGCAAGAAAACCACAGTAATTTCAACTGTACTCCTGTTTTTAGCTTAACAGCATTAATAAAAGTGTTCATCATAAAATCTACCAATATTTCTTTTATAGTAACAATAGTTAACTGAAGATCACATTATTGTAATTTATTAATTCTTTACTTGGGACAAATAGCTCACCTGGGACAAAAAATTCTGTTGGCATAAACCAATGAAACTCCAAATGAAATCCCAAGTGAATAGCCTTCAAGGTGACAAGAAAAATCAAGTAGAGAACGGACACTGTGCCTGTAAGGACAAATTCAGAAACCATTTATCAACTTTGTTTTACAGACTATTTCAAAATCAAGTTTTGTTTCTATATTCTCAGCATAGTTTGGAAAATTATTACCTTTGTTGTTTATGCCCACTAAAACCCAGGTAAGATCTAAAGAACAGAAAGAAGCTATGTGAGATATCAAAAGATAAAGCAAAAAACTATGTAGTAGGCCTAAGAAGAACTTATGACCTGAGTTTAGTGGAAGATACATGCAGAGAGTCCATTATAAAATTGTAAGGTTACATAGGAGAGAAAAAACAACCTGAAACTGACTCTTATTCTTTGTATTGAAAGTATTAGAGGGGAATTCCCTGGCGGTCCAGTGGTTAGGACTTCTCGCTTTCACTGCTGAGAGCGCAGGTTCAATTGCTGGTCGGGGAACTTCAAGATCCCGCAAGCTGTATGGCGTGGCCAAAAAATAAAGAAATAAATAAAAAATTTTAAAATAAAAAGGAACGGGTGAAATTAACTTTAAAAAAAAGTATTAGAGACAGTCAATAAGCTGGAAAAGTCTGTCAAAATATTTAGTATAAGAAAGAAAAAAGAAAGAAAAGTAGTAAATGTGGATTATAAACTTATTTGAGAAAGGCAATAAGCCACATAATCCATGAACAATCTGATCTACTATCTAGATGAAGTTTTGATTGAGCAGTACTACTTGCTAGATGGAAAGATGCCAGATTCCATTCACTTGTGTAAATGCCCACTTTATGCAGGGTAAAGTGGGCATTCAGAATTTCAGGATTTTTTAGTAGTCTAGATGTTAGAGGATTTAAGGAATTAAGTCCAGTCATTATGGAGTAGAGTCAAGAAATCCAGAAAGGTTTCTAGAGGAATTAGATTCTAATTTCTCTAAAGCAGCTTTATATAGTTTTAAAAGTGAAAGTACCAAGAAAAAGGGCAAAAGAAAAATATCCTTAAGGAGGTAGAGAATAATTAACCTGGTTAGAGGCCTAGTGATTGTTTTGCCCAACTGAGCAAATTCTTCTATAAGTTTACATGCTAACTTTTAAAGATCTGTTCCATGGGAAAGTCGGCAAGCAAATCAGGAAACCACAAATGAGCTATATAAGCTCTACTGTGGGTTTGGAGGTTAGCTGATTCAGAAAGGATGAATATAAGAGGCTAAAGCTTATATAACCACAACTCTTCATTTTCTGTGTGTGTCTGTGGTAGTCAGTCTTACAGTGAATCCTGTTGTGAAGCAGAGGTATAGAGAAATATCCTTACCTCCTCCTTTGGTCTTCTGAAAACCCAAAGCCACCTCCTTGATGTGATGAGTAATCTAATTATTTCATACTCTAGGCCGCCTACCAAGAGGTCAGAACTATAGGGAGGAGGTGAAATCCTATTATCTATTTAGGTTATCAATTCTTTATGAATGATATCCTTGTCTTTAGTTAACCAGATCTGAGCTTTCATAGGGGTTCTTTTTCTAAAACAGGTCTCACAAAAAGAAGTCTGTTCCTTTAAAGAGGCAATAGTGTTTTAAAAAAGAAAAAGCACAGAGGAAGAGAGCAGAAGCAGAATAAACCTAAGGAGCTTCAGCTAGAGAACAATATCCCAGGTTGAAAGTCAAGTGATAATTTTGTGCTATACTCTTAAATAGATACTATAGGAAAAAAATATTCCATAACCTCCCTTAGTAAGTTCTAATATTTCCAACCCTTAGAATTGAGAATTCCTAAATTATCCACTTTGGATCTCTCCTGCTGAAATCTTAGTTTACTTCCTCTAGCTGTTCTCTTAGAGGAAATGAGGAATAGTTGTTCAGTAAGGATAGAATGGAAACCACAGCAACTCATCCTTTTTTCTCTTTTTTTTAATTTGGTTGAACCGGGTCTTAGCTGTGGGAGTTGGGCTCCTTAGCTGCAGCTTGAGGGCTACTTAGTTTTGGCATGCAAACTCTCAGTTGCAGCATGCATGTGGGACCTAGTTCCCTGATCAGGGATCAAACCCAGGCCCCCTGCACTGGGAGCGTGGAGTCTTATCCACACTGGGCCACCAGGTAAGTCCTTTTTTTTTTTTTTTTTTTTAATGCACCCAGCAACTCATCTTAAAAAGGGACTTGGACTTGAAATGGTCATCTATATTTTTCTTTTTTTTTAAAGATGTTTTTTGATATGGACCATTTTTAAAGTCTTTATTGAATTTGTTACAATACTGCTTCTGTTTTATGTTTTGGTTTTTTTGGCTGCGAGGCATGTGGGATCTTAGCTCCCCCACTAGGGATTGAACCTGCTCCCCCTGTACTGGAAGGTGAAGTCTTAACCACTGGACTGCCAGGGAAGAGCCCATCTATATTTTTCTCTCTTCCAAACTCCATAAAGAAAACCAAAAAGCAGGGTAACATATGCATGAACTAATTAAACATAGATGAACAGGCCTGGAAGGTAAGTATTGATATTTCCCCAGTCAGACCATATTTCCACAGAATCCAGCATGTATTCTACTACACAGAGGCTCTATAACACAGTGCCTTGGCTTACCTAGGATATTAAATTTTGAAAAAAATGAAGGAGATTTGAAATTAAGCAGTGGCAGGAGGAGCCCCATGAGGTAAAAGGGCACTGTCTTGGACTTATTCCACCACTTTTCAAACTGCTGGAGTCCCGAGTCATTGGTGTAGAAAATCATAGAGCCATTCTCAGGATGGTCACCACTCCTGGCACTTGGACAAATCACTGCAATAGGGAAGCAACAGGTTAGAGAAGGCAACAAAGAACAGAAAATTACTACCCCCAAGACTGACACTTGTTCTGCCAACCGCAATTTTTACCATGAATGCTAAGTTTCTTCTTTCTGGAAAAAAACAGAGGGTTATATTTAGATATATTAGGAACCCTTTTTATTTATTTTTATTATTTATTTTTATTGAAATATAGTTGATTTACAGTGTTGTGTTAGTTTCAGGTATACAACAATGCGATTCAGTTATTTATATATTCTTTTTCAGATTCTTTTCCATAATAGGTTATTAGAAGATATTGAGGGCTTCCCTGGTGGTGCAGTGGTTGGGAGTCCGCCTGCCGATGCGGGGGACATGGGTTCGTGCCCCGGTCCGGGAAGATCCCACATGCCGCGGAGCGGCTGGGCCCGTGAGCCATGGCCGCCGAGCCTGCGCTCCGCAACGGGAGAGGCCACAGCAGTGAGAGGCCCGTGTACCAAAAAAAAAAAAAAAAAAAAAAAGAAGAAGATATTGAATACAGTTCCCTGAGCTATACAGTAGGTCCTTGTTATCTATTTTATATATACTTATATTAGAAACCTTTTACCTATAAATAATTGAAGGTAGGAGAATGTTAGAAAATTTTGAGGTATAGCCTTAATTTCTACTTGAAATTATAAAATTATCCTACCAAATATCCTTTGGTCCCATTGCTAGAGAGAAAATACTGGGTTGGATGATATTTGATCCTATTTATATAATAATATAAGAAATATCATACAGGTAATTGTTCACTGTGCTAATAACCCACACAAAGGCCAAAGAACAGGTTTCTTCTAACAATAAGCAAAATCTCTGGGTTTGGAATAAAAAGTGGACACCATCAAAACATCTGCCATGGTATTGCCAAAATCTAATTATTGCTTATAGCTTAAGAATCTTGAATTCCAGCAATCCACAGTAACTGTCCTGGACGTTTATCACAACTTGTAGCAGCTTAAGAGCCCAGATGATATCCAGAGAACTGGGAAGCGAGTAAAACATATTTTTCCTAACACTGATCTTCTGTTAGCAGAGAGAATACAAATCATTCTCACTGTTTCTAGTTTCGTAATAGTACTTTTTCTAATAATCAGCTCTTTGTAAAGAATGTTTAATGCTAGTGAAAAATGCTGACAATTTAATTCTCTATCCATTATTTCGCATACCACAAAACCAAACAATTTTCTTTCACCTTTTTTTCTTAGCACTTTAACATGCACATTTTTCTTCTATGCTCTGGAGAGAAGTAAATTAACTTTAATTTTTGTGCTAATAACTGTGCTAATAATTACAGTGGTAAAGAGCACAGGCTATGGAAGTATATTGACTGAATAAAGAATCTCGACTCGGGCTTCCCTGGTGGCGCAGTGGTTGAGAGTCCGCCTGCTGATGCAGGGGACACGGGTTCATGCCCTGGTCCGGGAAGATCCCACATGCTGCGAAGCGGCTGGGCCCGTGAGCCATGGCCGCTGAGCCTGCGCGTCCGGAGCCTGTGCTCCGCAACGGGAGAGGCCACAACAGCGAGAGGCCCGTGAACCACAAAAAAAAAAAAAAAAAGAATCTCGACTCTGTCACTTAATAGTTATGTAACCTTGGGCAAGTCACTAACTTCTCTGTACCTTGGTTTCTGCATAGAAAATGAGAGAAAAGATCTACCTTATGGAGTTGCTGTAAAATATTTAGAACAATGCCTGCACACAGTAAGTATCCAATAAATGTGAGCTGTAATTTTAAATATTAACTGAGATGGACTGTTTCATACTCTATTTAATACACTTCAAAATAAACCAAAGAATCAAGAAGTGCTACCATCAACATATCACTATGCAAACTAAACTGACTTTGTTGATGGTGCTCTCCAAATTATCACTGTAATTGTGATATTTATGAACTCAACAATGAACTCTAGTGAAGAAATCCTATTAGATATTAATAAACTAGTTTTATCAATAGATATCAGAATAGCTATAGTAAAATGGATTTCTCTTTTAAGACAAGTTACTTGGTCTTTTGAAAATTCTGAGGTAAGGAACAGTGTGCAAGAGATACATGTTTAAATTATACTAAAATACTTTAGTATAATTATTGAAAAGTGTGTATGTGTGTGTTCACAGAAATAAAACCTGATACTTCACTCATTTTCTAGTGTTAATAAATGACAGGTTAATCAGTTTAATCAAGGGGTAAAATAAGACACTGAATAGAAAACATGGGAATGTACGCTTTATGAGAGGAGAAACTCTTGTCTGTCTATTATATCCCAGAGCCTAGAACAGTTCCTCACAGGTAACAGACTTAATAAATATGCATTGAATGAATTGTCCTCTTAGTGATCAATGTGTATCTCCATGAAAATGCTATGAATTCAGTATCTCTGAAACTTAAACACATAAAAGCTTTAGGTGATGTTAGTTACACTGTTAACCAGGTTATTTTATCTTTTCTATTCACTCTTCCTATGACTGCCATATTGGATAAACCCATAGGCTACAAACGTTTATTTTTAATAAACTAATTAAAAGAAACTTTCCTAAGAAATTAAGGGTTTTTTTTGGACAAATCTTTAATTTATTTTTCTGTATTTACTAACCTTGGTTCATTATTAGGAAATTTAGGCCACAGATTTGTATATCTTAAGTATTACTAACTAAAACAATAAATATTTAAAACTAAGTTAACAAACTGAGAACTATGGTTCTAGGCTTCCAAAACAATTAGCAGTGATACAGGTTCTTCAAAATGTGTATTGATCATAGGCAAATATGGATACTATAGATGTGAGCTATAACTGTGGATTGAATAATATGAACTAAATATTGTTTAGCTCACATTAACACAAAATTTTGTGGAGTATTTTTTTTTTAAACATAGTGACTGCCAACAACTTAACAGTGGCTTACTTAACATAATGATTTTATGCTGGTCATTTACCTAAAATAAAGTTATAGGTTCTACCTTAGAGCATTTTTGAAGCGAGGTGATGAATAAAGAAACAAGCCAAACTTTCAATTCCAAACTACTTACCAGGGTTGCTATCGTTGGTGCTCAGTATTGCATCTGTGTCATTAATGTGATGAATAAAGTCTAAAAATTAAGGGGAAAATATAGTTTAATACTGAATGAAAGATGCTAAATCAGTCACCCTCTAAAGTCTTTTACTTATAAAAATCTTTTAAGATCTACTGTGTGGTAATATTACCTAGTACACTGAACAAAGGCTACTTCACTGTTAACATAGCTTTACCTTCTTCAGCTTTCTCTACTTACAGGAACAATGTCATTGGTGTCACAGTCCCACTGTGTTTTACATGATTGAAGATTTTTTAAAAAAACTACTCACAAGGCTGAATTTAGTTAAAAGCCCTGGAATAAAGACAGTGTGCACAATTTTTTTACCTATACGGACACTAATTTATATAAGTGTAGTTACATCTTACATAATAAAGTTCTAAAGTCTGCAAAAGGGGTAAAGCCAGTACTCATAACAGCTGAGTTTATCTGGAAAAACACTCAAAGTTTTTACAAAGTATAGGATGTGCTATTATAAACTGAAAGCTATATAGTAATTATTGCTCACAAGCACCATTAAGTAATACTAAAAGAAGTAGCAAAACAAAAAGCTAATGCAGATACCTGAGCATTCATGTCATTCTACAGTGAATGAGAGAATGGGTAAAGAATATGTTTTTACTTGCCTGAGGGAATTTACTTTATTCTGTTTGATGTTAACCTTTTATAACCTTAGTAAGCATTAATAAAAGTAATGTAAAACTTAAAAATAGGATGATAAAAAATGCTGAAGTTAAATATGTGAATTATTCATTCCATTGTACATTAAATATGTGAATTATATTGTAAGTTATATAAAAGTAAGTAAAATATGTGAATTATTCATCTCATTGTAAAGTAAGTTAAATATGTGAATTATTCATCTCCATTGTACGCCTCTCAAGATAGAATGAAAGAAGTAGTCTCGTGCTCTAGGTTTTTACAGTTATCTCCAGGGCTTATTAGTGATTTAAGATAGGAAGTTATGAATCTTTAAGGAATCCCTGGTGCCAAAGACTTACATAACGCTAGTAAAACCTTGATACCAAGTATACTGGGTTGAACTGTATTCTCCCCAAATCCATGTCCATCGGGAAACTCAGAATGTGACCATATTTGGAAACAGACTCTATGTAGAGATAATCAAGTTAACATTAGGTTATACTGGATTAGGATAGGCCCTAAATTTAGTGACTGGTGTCTTTAATAAGAACAGGAAATTTTGGACACAGAGACACTGAGGGGAGATGGCCATGTGAAGGCAGAAGCCGAAACTGGAGTGATACACCTACAACTCAAGGAATACCAAAGACTGCCAGCAGTCGATCACCAGAAACTAGAAAGAGGCAAGAAAGGCTTCTTCCCTAAAGGCTTCAGAGGGAGCAGAGAGCCCTACAGATACTTTGATTTTGGACTTCTAGTTTCCAGGACTGTGGGAGAGAACAAATTTCTCTTGTTTTAAGCCAAACAGTTCATGGTAATTTGTTACAGCAGCCCTAATACATCAAGGCTCAATGAGGACAGTATGAGAAAGAAAAACTCTAGGCCACTATCTCTTATGAAGAGACACAAAAGTTCTAAATAAAATATTACTCCCACTCCTCCCAAAAGTAAACTGAATCCAGTAAGAAAATTTAAAATAAACATCATGACTTAAAAACTAATTTAAGTTTGCCCCAGAATATAAGTATGATTTAAATATTATAAAATGTATTCACTTAATTATCCATATTAACAATTTAAAGGAGAAAAGCTTTACAATCATTTCAAGAGATGTAGATTAAGTATTTAATAAAATCCAGCACACATTAATAAAAATGCTTAAGAAAACAATAGGCTAGAACATCTCTGAATTACTAAAGGGTACAACCCTTTGATCCTACAACTAATGCAATATGTAATGGTGAAACATTAGAAAGATTTCCTCAGGAACAATATAAGGATGTCTACCAGCACTGCATCCATACAACTTTACAGTTAAAAAAAGCTAAATATATCTAGATGTATATATATGTAAACATATATATGTGTGTGCATGTGCCTGTGTGTATGTATGTACATATTAAATATAAATGTATGCATACAGATATGAATCATTCAAAAAATAATAACTAGAGAGGAAGAACTTTTCACTATTCATGGATGACATAACTACCTAAATAGAAAATCGAAAGTGAATCTACAAAATTATAAGCAATAAGAGTTCAACACATTTACTAGATTCAAGATAAATATTAAAAATTTAATTAGGTTCTTTTACTATAACAGCAACAAATAACCTGAATTTTTTATACTTAAAAACTATATCATGAAAAGCAAGAAAAACTACAATTCTGCAGCCTGTGGAAGGAAAACCATTCACAGAAAGATAGACAAACGAAAAGGCAGAGGACTATGTAACAGATGAAGGAACAAGAAAAACCCTCAGAAAAACAACTAAATGAAGTGGAGATAAGCAACCTTCCAGAAAAAGAACTCAGAATAATGATAGTGAAGATGATCCAGGAGCTTGGAAAAAGAATGGAGGCAAAGATCGAGAAGATGCAAGAAATGTTTAACAAAGACCTAGAAAAAGTGAAGAACAAACACCTAGAAGAATTAAAGAACAAACAGAGATGAACAATACAATAACTGAAATGAAAAATATACTAGAAGGAATCAATAGCAGAATAACTGAGGCAGAAGAATGGTAAGTGACCTGGAAGAGAGAATGGTGGAATTCACTGCCACGGAAGAGAATAAAGAAAAAAGAATGAAAAGAAATGAAGACAGCCTAAGAAACCTCTGGGACAACATTAAACGCAACAACATTCACATTATAGGGGTCTCAGAAGAAGAAAGAGAGAAAAGACGCGAGAAAATATTTGAAGAGCTTACAGTCAAAAACTTCCCTAACATAGAAAGAAAACAGCCCCCAAGTCCAGGAAGTGCAGAGAGTCCCAGACAGGATAACCACAAGGAGAAACATGCCAAGACACATAGTAATCAAATTGACAAAAATTAAAGACAAAGAAAAATTATTAAAAGCAACTAAGGAAAAATGACAAATAACATACAAGGGAACTCCCATAACGTTAACAGCTGATTTCTCAGTAGAAACTCTACCAGCTAGAATGGAGTGGCACGTTGTATTTAAAGTGATGAAAGGGAAGAACCTACAACCAAGATTACTCTACCCAGCAAGGATCTCATTCAGATTGACAGAGAAATCAAAAGCTTTATAGACAAGCAGAAGCTGAGATAATTCGGCACCACAAAATCAACTCTCCAACAAATGCTAAAGGAACTTCTCTAACTGGGAAACACAAGACAAGACAGGGACTTACAAAAACAAACCCAAAACAATTGAGAAAATGGTAATAGGAACATACATATTTGATATTTACTTTAAATGAGAATGGATTAAATGCTCCAACCGAAAACACAGGCTTGCTGAATGGATACAAAAACAAGACCCATATATATGGTATCTACAAGAGACCCACTTCAGACCTAGGGACACATACAGACTGAAAGTGAGGGGATGCAAAAAGATATTCCATGCAAATGGAAATCAAAACAAAGCTGGAGTAGCAATACTCATACTAGATAAAACAGACTTTAAAATAAAGAATGTTGGGCTTCCCTGGTGGCGCAGTGGTTGAGAGTCCACCTGCAGGTTCGTGCCCCGGTCCGGGAATATTCCACATGCCGTGAAGCAGCTAGGCCCGTGAGCTATGGCTGCTGAGCCTGCGCGTCTGGAGCATGTGCTCCGCAATGGGAGAGGCCACAACAGTGAGAGGCCCACGTACCGCAAAAAAATAAAAATAACAAGAATGTTACAAGAGACAAGGAAGGACACTAAATAATGATCAAGGGATCAATCCAAGAAGAAGATATAACAATTATAAATATATATGCAACCAACAGAGGAGGACCTCAATACATAAGGCAAATGCTAACAGCTATAAAAGATGAAATTGACAGCAACACAATCATAGTGGGGGACTTTAACACCTCACTTACACCAATGGACAGATCATCCAGACAGAAAATTAATAAGGAAACACAAGCTTTAAATGGCAAAGTAGGCCACATAGATTTAATTGACATTTATAGTACATTCCATCAGAAAACAGCAGATTACACTTTGTTCTCAAGTGCACACGGAACACTCTCCAGGATAGATCACATCTTGGGTCACAGATCAAGCCACAGTAAATTTAAGAAAATTGAAATCACATCAAGCATCTTTTCCGACCACAACGTTGTGAGATTAGAAATAAATTACAGGGAAAAAAAACGTAAAAAACACAAACAGGATGTCCCTGGTGGTTAACAATCTGTCTGGCAATGCAGGAGACACAGGTTCGAGCCCTGGTCTGGGAAGATCCCACATGCCACGGAGCAACTAATCCATGAGCCACAACTACTGAGCCTGCGCTCTAGAGCCATGAGCCACAACTACTGAGCCTCTGTGCCACAACTACTGAGTCTGCGCTCTAGAGCATGTGCTATGTGACAAGAGAAGCCACCGCAATAGGAAGCCTGTGCACCGCAATGAAGAGTAGTCCCTGCTCTCCGCAACTAGAGAAAGCCTGCGCACAGCTATGAAAACCCAATGCTGCCAAAAATAAATAAATAAAATAAATAAATTAAAAAGAAAAAACACAAACACATGGAGGCTAAACAATACGTTACTAAAAAACCAAGAGATCACTAAAGAAACCAAAGAGAAAATCAAAAAATACCTAGAGACAAATGACAATGAAAACACGATGGCCCCAAAATCTATGGGATACAGCAAGAGCAGTTCTAAGAGGGAAGTTTATAGCACTACAATCCTACCTCAAGAAAAAACAAAAACCTCAAACAATCTAACCTTACACCTAAAAGAACCAGAGAAAGAAGAACAAACAAAATCCAAAATCAGTAGAAGAAATCATAAAGATCAGAGCAGAAATAAATGAAATAGAAACAAAGAAAACAATAGCAAAGATAAATGAAACTAAAAGCTGTTTTTTTGAGAAGATAAACAAAATTGATAAACCTTTAGCCAGACTCATCAAGAAAAAGAGGGAGAGGACTCAAATCAATAAAATTAGAAATGAAAATGGAGAAGTTACAATGTACACCACAGAAATACAAAGCATCATAAGAGACTACTACAAACAACTCTATGCCAATAAAATGGATAACCTGGAAGAAATGGACAAATTCTTAGAAAAGTATAACCTTCCAAGACTGAACCAGGAAGAAATATGAACAGACCAAGCACAAGTAATGAAATTGGAACTGTGATTAAAAATCTTGCAACAAACAAAACTGCAGGACCATATGGCTTCACAGATGAATTCTATCAAACATTTAGAAAAGAGCTAACACCCATCCTTCTCAAACTCTTCCAAAAAATTGCAGAGGAAGGAACACTCGCAAACTCATTCTACGAGGCCACCATCACTCTGATACCAAAACCAGACAGAGATACTACAAAAAAAGAAAATTACAGACCAATATCACTGATGAATATAGATGCAAAAATCCTCAACAAAATGCTAGCAAACAGAATCCAACAACATATTAAAAGGATCATACACCATGATCAAGTGGGATTTATCCCAGGGATGCAAGGATTCTTGCATTAATATGCAAATTAATCAATGGGATACATCATATTAACAAATTGAAGAATAAAAGCCATATGATCATCTCAATACATGCATAAAAAGCTTTTGACAAAATTCAACACCCATTTATGATAAAAACTCTCCAGAAAGTGGGCACAGAGGGAAACTACCTCAACATAATAAAGGCCATATATGACAAACCCATAGCAAACATCATTCTCAATGGTGAAAAACTGAAGGCATTTCCTCTAACATCAGAAACAAGACAAGGATGTCCACTCTCGCCACTATTATTCAACACAGTTTTGGATGTCCTAGCCATGATAATCAGAGAAGAAAAAGAAATAAAAGGAATACAAATTGGAAAAGAAGAAGTAAAACTATCACTGTTTGCAGATGACATGATACTATACATAGAGAATCCTAAAGATGCCACCAGAAAACTACTAGAGCTAATCAATGAATTTGGTAAAGTTGTAGGATACAAAATTAATGCACAGAAATCTCTTGCATTCCTATACACTAATGATGAGAAATCTGAAAGAGAAATTAAGGAAACACTCCCATTTACCACTGCAACAAAAAGAATAAAATACCTAGGAATAAACCTACCTAAGGAGACAAAAGACCTGTATGCAGAAAACTAAAAGACACTGATGAAAGAAATTAAAGATGATACAAACAGATGGAGAGATATACCATGTTCTTGGATTGGAAGAATCAACATTGTGAAAATGACTATACTACCCAAATCAATCTACAGATTCAATGCAATCCCTATCAAACTACCACTGGCATTTTTCACAGAACTAGAACAAAAAATTTCACAATTTGTATGGAAACACAAAAGATCCCGAATAGCCAAAGCAATCTTGAGAACGAAAGACGGAGCTGGAGGAATCAAGCTCCCTGACTTCAGACTATACTACAAAGCTACAGTAATCAAGATAGTATGGTACTGGCACAAAAACAGAAATACAGATCAATGGAACAGAACAGAAAGCCCAGAGATAAACCCACGCACATATGGTCACCTTATCTTTCATAAAGGAGGCAACAGTATACAATGGAGAAAAGACAGCCTGTTCAATAAGTGGTGCTGGGAAAACTGGACAGCTACATGTAAAAGAATGAAATTAGAACACTCCCTAACACTATACATAAAAATAAACTCAAAATGAATTAAAGACCTAAATGTAAGACCAGACACTATAACACTCTTAGAAGAAAACATAGGCACAACACTCTTTGACATATATCACAGCAAGATCCTTTTGACTCACCTCCTAGAGAAATGGAAATAAAAACAAAAATAAACAAATTGGACCTAATGAAACTTAAAAGCTTTTGCACAGCAAAGGAAACCATAAACAAGATGAAGAGACAACCCTCAGAATGGGAGAAAATATTTGCAAATGAAGCAAGTGACAAAGGATTAATCTCCAAAATTTACAAGCAGCTCATGCAGCTCAATATCAAAAAAACAAACAACCCAATCCAAAAATGGGCAGAAGACCTAAATAGACATTTCTCCAAAGAAGATATGCAGATTGTCAACAAACACATGAAAGCATGCTCAACATCACTAATCATTAGAGAACTACAAATCAAAACTATAGTGAGATATTACCTCACACCAGTCAGAATGGCCATCATCAAAAAATCTACAAACAATAAATGCTGGAGAGGGGGTGGAGAAAGGGAAACCTTCTTGCACTGTTGGTGGGAATGTAAATTGATACAGCCACTATGGAGAACAGTATGGAGGTTCCTTAAAAAACTAAAACTAGAACTACCATACAACCCAGAATCCCACTACTGGGTATATACCCTGAGAAAACCATAATTCAAAAAGAGTCATGTACCACAATGTTCACTGAAGGTCTATTTACAATGGCCAAGATATGGAAGCAACCTAAGTGTCCATCGACAGATGAATGGATAAAGAAGATGTGAAAAAAAAAAAGATGTGGCACATATATACAATGGAGTATTACTCAGCCATAAAAAGAAATGAAACTGAGTATTTTGTAGTGAGGTGGATGGATCCAGAGTCTGTTATATGAGTGAAGTAATTCAGGAAGAGAAAAACAAATACCGTATGCTAACACATATACATGGAATCTAAAAAGAAAAAGAAAGTTACGTAGAACCTAGGGGCAGGACAGGAATAAAGACGCAGGTGTAGAGAATGGACTTGAGGACATAGGGAGGGGGAAGGGTAAGCTGGGACGAAGTGAGAGACTGGCATGGACTTACATATACTACGAAATGTAAAACAGACAGTTAGTGGGAAGCAGACACATAGCTCAGGGAGATCAGCTTGGTGCTTTGTGACCACCTAGAGGGGTGGGATAGAGAGGGTGGGAGGGAGATGCAAGAGGGAGGAGATATGGGGATATATGTATATGTATAGCTGATTCACTTTGTTATACAGCAGGAACTAACACACCACTGTAAAGCAATCATACTCCAATAAAAGTGTTAAAAAAAAAAAAAAGACCCAATGCAGCCATAAATAAATAAACAAACAAACAAATAATTTTTTTTTAAGAAGGAAAGAAAACAGGTGAGGGGAACATGAAGGTTCTTTATGTTGTTCCATTTAATTTGTACATGTTTGAAATTTTCTATAATAAAAAGTATGTGTATTTGAATATTAAACTAAAACTGCTTTACTAAAGAAAAAATATTTTAGGGTCCTGAGAATAAAATAAGTCTAAAAATAAGATATGTAAGACCTTTATGAATAAAAATTTAAAAGATATTTAAAAAGACCTAAATAAATGGAGAACTATTCCATGCCATGATCATGGACAGTAAGACTCAGTATCCTAATGATATTATTCTCTCCACATTTATACATCCAATGCAATGCTAATCAAATTCTAAAGTCAGTACCCTAATGACATCAATTATGGTAGTGGTTGATACAGTAATGTACACTGATAAATTCAATACAATTTCAATCAAATTCTGATTGGAATTTTTTGTGGAATTTGACAAGTTGATTCTAAAATGTATGTGGAAGAGTTGTGGACCATAATGAAAAAGACTGAGTAATTTGAAAGTAAAAGAAAAACTTCTGAACCAGAGAGCCACCATAGACCAAGTGAAGATAAGTCACTAACTGGAAGATATTTGCATACATTAATCAATAAATATTAGTATCAAAACTTTACAAAGAGTTCCTATAAATAAATAAGAAAAAGACCAACAATCCAAAAGAAAAATGGGCAAAGGATATAACAAGCTATATAATGTCCAATTAAGAGAAGATGTCTAGGATCATTCCTTATGAGGAGAAATGCAAATTAAACCATATCCCGACTGGCAAAATTTAAGTCTGATAATATCAAGTGTGTATGAGGATGTGGAACAAGGGGAAGTTTCATAAACTGTTGGCAGGAACATAACTGGTATAAATAAAGAACAATCCCATAATTTCTAGTGAAGTTGAAAATGTGAATATTCTAAGTTCCAGCAATTTGTCTTATAGGTACATAGCTTGAAGAAACTCTCCCACATATACACAAGGAGACAAACAATGATGTTTAACAAAATCTTGTTTGTAACAGGAAAGTACATAACTGAAAACAAATTAAATAGCAAGAGAATGGATAAAGAAGTCACGGTACATTCATATTATGGAATAAAGCAGTTAAATTGAACTAGAACAATGTATTATTGAAGATGATTACAGAAAAAAGCAAGTTGCAATAGCATTTATACAGATTAAAAACATGCAAAATAATATGGTATGTTGCTTATATATTTATATAGTAAGATAACAAAAACATGTAGGTACCATTATTTTGTACCAAAATTAGGGAAGAAGGAAAATGAAATTGAGAAGGAGTACACCTGGGGTTACATTTATAGGTCTGTAAGAATAGAGAACTAATGTAAATATGGCAAAATGTTAAGACATGAAAACTCATTTAGTGGGTACAATGGTATTTCTATTACCCTCTGCATTTCCTTGGTAGTTTGAAACGTTTCATAATTTCTCATACAATAAAAATGATTATTAATAAAAAACTTAATTAAAATGCTAATTTTATGGTTTAAAATAAAAATAGAATTTATCTCCCTCACTCACCTGCCTCTCAAAAGTTCTTAGGAAAACTGGCTGTTGTAGTTATGTTAGAACTTATTTTGAAATTTGGTTTTCATGTAAATCTAGATTTTAAATATATAGGGCTTATTTAATAATATATTTCCCATATAAATTCCACTATTCTATTGTTTCCTAATTTTAGATCCTAATATTTTGAAAATACATGACTGAAATTTGTTTCTTCAAGACTCTACACATTGAATTCTTTAGCAACAAACACCAAGGAACTTCATAAGTTTTTCTGTTACACTAAAATTTTGTGGTAAAAATTGAGCAATGCTTAAAACATCTGTTAGAACTTAGAAATATTTTATGTTAATTAGAGAATTTGAAGGAATATTATTTATTCAAAAATTAATTTTTGGAAATTAACATACACATTGTATTTGAGATCATAACCATAGAAAACAAACTGAATCAAGTATATCTTCTAGAATTACAAATATTACTTTTTACTTTATTAATCCCAAGGCCAGAATTTAAGGTTGAAACGAAAATATTATAGTAGTTATTGTATCTGAAAGTAACTCTGTTAAATATGGATACTTACTAAAAATAAACTTTCCAGTATTAAAAAGAAAATTAGACATAAGCACCCAATACACTATCATTGCTCCAATAAGAGACACCAAGGAGCAAAGGAGACTTGACCACTGCCCAAAGGAGCCAAAATAATATCTGCAGACATCTGGATATTCCCAGGTAGTGGTATCCACTGATGCTAGATAAAATATAAAAGGGAAAGAATAAAATAAGATGTTAATTATATATTCCATATTCATAATTTGTGTTCTCCAAATTAAAACATTTAGCAAAAGATTATGGGTATTCCACCACCAGGTATTAGACCATATTATGAAATAATAGTAATTAAAACATTATATACAGCAGAAATTAACACAACATTGTAAATCAACTATACTTCAATTAAAACAAAACAAAAAATTATAGAACAAATACATAAAAAGAAATGTAGGTGAATGAAATAGTACAGGTAATCTGAGAAGTAGATTATAGTATCATAAAATTTTATAATTAATAAAACCAAGTGATAAACCAAGGCTAGAAAAAATCATCAATAAGGGACAGAAGACATTATCCAATATTTGGCATACTTAATAATAACATTTCTTGAGTCATACTTCACACCACATGCCAATTTAAATTTCAGATAATGAGGGAAGTGGGGAAGGGCAATAGAGTAGTAGAGGAATAAGAGGTACAAACTATATATTATATATAAAGTAAGCTATAAGGATGTATTGTGTAATATGATGAATATGGCCAATATTTTATAATAACTAAATGGAATATAAATTTTAAAAACTGTGAATCACTATACTGTACACCTGTAACATATAATATTGTACATCAACTATATTTCAATTAAAAAAAATTTGAGACAACTGAGTTAATTTAAAAATTAAATAACAGAAAATTTAGATGACAATGTAAAAATAGCACCTGAAAGGTTATCCTTTTCTATCAACTGAAGAAATAGAAATTACAGTGGAAAAGATAGGCAGATATAAACAAACTAATACGATACAAAAGCCATTCAAATATTGAATAGGAAAGAAATTGACAAAAAATAACAGGTAAAGGGCTAACTGCTACCTCATATAAAGAATTTAGCATTATCTATAAGAGCACCAAGGGACTTGTGGATAAATGGGAAAGGGATATGACTAAATAATACAATTAAGAGAAAATATACCACTGCTTAATAGAGACAGAATAAAACTGGAGCCAAAGCCTGGTCTGTTGATTCGCACTTGCTAAGATTCAATGAAATAATGCATGTCTATTTAGGTCCTAAACTAAAACAACCTAAAAAGGTATTTCCTTGATCTAAATTATAGAAATGACTGGAGGTAACGCATTGGTACAACTTTGAGAATTCATTACAAAGGACACATTGCTCACATTTTCATACTTACAATTTCTACTCTTAGGAGATTCCAACATTTAGATCTTTTGGTAGGGATAGGTCAAAACAAGTCACCATAAACGGATAAGAATCATAGAATTCTCAATTTAGTTCTAGCAAAGACCTTATTTTTAAAATACAACTTTTAAAATGATTCTTACGAGGAAATTAGCACCAAAGTAAATGCACTCTGCAAAGAACCAGTCTCTCAGAATATCAAAGGCAGCCACTAAACTCATTAACGTATCAGTTCAGTCAAATGCTATGAATTAGAGAAGTAAATCTTTAGGCAGAAAATAGTTAACACATTTGTGAAATGTACACATTAGTGATCTACCTCAGCATAAATTCTTAATACCCATATCACTCATCTGTTTTTACAGTGGCAAGTTCTTACATATGATAGTTCGTGATTTCACCACTCTGTAGCAGCAATAAAGTGTTAAAAGGCCCATTAGCATGATGACACACATTCCAGTAGTAAACCCAGCCTGTTTAAAAAAATAAAAATACAGAACAACATATATCATCATTTTAGGATAAATTCATATATAACGATATTGTTACCCTAAACAATTATGATTAAAAACCAGACAACTAATGTAAAATTAAATATAATCATCTAGGGACCTCCCTGGTGGTGCAGTGGTTAAAAATCTGCCTGCCAATGCAGGGGACACAGGTTCCATCCCTGGTCCAGGAAGATCCCACATGCTGCAGAGCAACTAAACCCACGCGCCACAGCTACTGAGACTGCGCTGTAGAGCCCATAAGCCACAACTACTGAGCTCACGTGCCACAACTACTGAAGCCCGCGTGCTGCCACTACTGAAGTCTGCACACCTAGAGCCCGTGCTCCACAAGAGAAGCCACCGCAAATGAGAAGGCCGCGCACCGCAGCGAAGAGTAGCCTCCACTCGCTGCAAGTAAAGAAAGCCTGTGTGCAGCAACGAAGACCCAACTCAGCCAAAAAATAAATAAATAAAATTAAAATAAATAAATATAATCATCTATTTTCTTTAACAAATTTTATGTAGATTTATTAAAACCTCTATTGTAAAACTTAAAATACAAAGAGAAAAAAATTCTGGTAAAAAGTGTGCTGAAAATTATATTACCTGTCTTATGCCCCAAGGAATACTTAGTATAGATGTTCCCATCATGGTATTCCAAATCATAAAACTGAAAGCAGAGTAAAAGCAGTAAAAATATGACGTTTGACTCTTCAAACATTTTAATTAAGACAAAAAATTAAAATAATCAATAACTTTTGTTTACGAAAAGTTTGTTATGCTCCAAAAAGTAGTTTTACTCACATGGTTACTAAACTGGTGTTTTTACCATATCCTTCAGTGTAACTTTGAAGTTTATAAGCAGAACCTAATGGACTATACACATAGCACTCTTCTGGAGCTGGAACTACATGATCTGGGGCAACCTGGTTAAAAAAAAAAAAGTACAGAAATGTTAGAACCAGTAAATGTGCAACAGAGGATATTTTCTATACAACAGAGTACCTGACTCTAGACACATTTCCAAATATCATGAACAATTAAATAGTGTGTATATCTGGTTAATATAAAAATTATTTTTCAAATATAGTAGAAGATCTAAAGGAGCAAGAGTTTAAATACTATAAACAATAAGCTGTTCATCTCAAATGAGAATGAATTCCTAGAGTATGCAATGTCAAAATATTCTTCTCTTCATTTTCATGAGACAGGAGGAAGAAGAGCCAGCAAAGACCTAGATTAAGTAATTCTAGATGGACGAGACTTGGGTCTGAAGTGAGGGAAATTTTAAGAATGAAGTGGTCACCAAACTCCTATGTGAAGGTGGTCTTAGCAAAGAGGCAGGTAGGGACCTCAAACTATAAAGAATTGAGGAGTCAATAGAAGGGAAAGAAAGGAATAATAAATATGGACTATTCTTCTAAATGCTTTGGTACCAGAAGAAAAAGGTGAGCTAAAGTGGCTTAAGGAAAAGGCAAAGCAAGGGTTCTTAAAGACAGAAGATGTAAGCAAAAGGGAAGGAGCCAATAGAGAGGTTGAAGACGTACACAGAAAGAACAATTGAATAGATATACATTTTTATACACATAGCTCCCACCTTACCCTGACACATTTCTTTCTAATTCTACCTCCCTATTTTGGAGGGGAAAAAAATATGGTTTCCTGATGGAATTCTGACCATCTCCCTGAGAATTGTCCTTTGAGAATATGTAGTCCTTACACATAATATTAAAGACGTAGGAGCTGACTGGTATAAATCAACAATCTTTTATATCAGTACTTACTATGTAAATCTACAACTCTGTGCTAGGTTTAGCATTCAAGTAAAAATAATATACAACCCCTAACTTCAAGAAGTTTAAATACCAGTTGGAACACATGTGAAACAATTAGAAAACGCTATAAGAATAAAAATTAAGTGTTCAACTCAAGCACAGGAATGACAATAATAATGATAACAACAATGGGGACAAGAATAGTTGGGAAACACCTCAAGAAAGTGGAGCATTAGGACTCAGCAGGTAGACAGGTTACGAACTGGTGCAAAAAGAAAAAATATCAAATCCTTCTCTCTTTATGCATATGATTGGTGGTGTCTTGCGGGCAAAGAATGTCTTGAATGCCATGCCTGGTGTGGCTTTGGAAACAACTATTTCCTATAGATACAAAAGCATATATGGAAATAGGTCTGCTGCCTTCTCTTTACCCTCAGTCCTCTTGGGTCTGAGTTCTGCTGTCTTCTACTATGGAGTAAAAAGAAAAAAGGGGCAGTACCATGTCTGTATCAGGCAGCAGATAAACCATGATATCTAGCAGAGCAAGGTCAGAAAAAGTGAAAATCAAAAGTTATCAGGGATAGGATTAGAAGCTACAGGATAAGAAATTATTAGGAGAGACAGAAAAATTGGAAGATTGGATCCCACACTCTTATCAGTGGTCTAGGACAGTGCTTTTCAAACTTGAATGTTCTTGTGATTCACACAGAGAATTTGTTAAAATACAGATTTTGATTCAGTAGATCTGGAGCAAGGACTGAGATTCTGCCCTTTTAACAAGCTCTCAGTGATGCTGATATTGCTGGCCTGTGCAGGCCACACTTTTATTAGCAAGCATCTAGGAGATGTCAGCAGCCAAATAATTTACTACCCTTCCCCAATTTAGAGTAAAAATATTAACGTAAGTGGGGAAATTTTCAGAAATAAAAAGGTGTAACTGTGTAAAGACCTGACACCTGTGGTTTCATATTACTCTTCCCTAAAAGGTCTTTTAGGAAAAATAATTTTGGGATTCTCAGAAAATGAGCATGGATGTATACACACAGTCATTAAAAATGGTCATATTATTAATTTTAGATCACTGCTTATATACTTTGATTAACTAGACTCATCTCACTGTCAGTTAACAAAAGGGATTCAACTTGGTGTACAATGCTGACTTAATTTCCAGGCAAACAACATACACTCAGACCTAGACTGGCCCAGTTGGTATCTCTGAAGTTTGCTTCCATAAGTACAGTCTCTAGGAGGTCTGAACTAGACCCAGAGATATTGGATTACTTCTACTCCCCAGAAGGCTTAGATAATTCTGACATGGAACTAAGACTTTATCACAACTATTGATGTAAAGACCTAGGGGAAGAAAAAGTGAAAAAATTGGGGAAAAATATTATCCCACCCAGAATATTTTGGAAGTCCCTACTATGATTACACAGAAGGAGATCTTAATAATTCACAAGGCTTAAAATGAGATATCTGTGTTCAAGTGACTAGCCCAGTCCCTGCCCCTCAGTAAACATTTAGAGTGTTGAATTCCCTTCTCCCTTTTTATTATTACCTATAAAAAAATCATTATATTTTTCTCAGAATGCTTCATTTTTCTTTCAACTTCCAAATTTCTGAATATTGTTAATTCTTATAAGAAATGAAATTACTTACATATTTTTGATTCTAAGATAATAACACAGATTTTGTAAGATCAAGAGTCAACAAACCATAGCCCATGGGCCAAATCTAGCCTTCAGCCTTATTTTAATAGCCCCTTTGGTAAGGGGCTGTTTAAATGATTATAAAAGAAAAGTAGAGAAGAATATGCAACAGCAGGTGGCCCACAAAGCTTAAAATGTTTAGTATCTGCTCTTTGACCCTGCTTTTTGATCTATAAAAGGACATTACCAAATAGGAAAAAAATATATGTATGTATATATTTCAGTTTCTCACTCCTGTAGAAAATTTCTAAAAACAGTTTTCCCTTGTAGCTTCAAACTTAAAAATTGAATAGACTAACCAGAACTTGTTATTATTTATGTTATTAATCAATGACCTAAACTACTTCAACAGTTTATCCTCCTCAAAGCTTTTAGGATTATGGATTAGCAGAATTTTAATCCAACGAATCTCTAGGCTGTTGTCAACATAGAGAGATTGTTTCAAATCTCTCTATGCCAGGCTAATAAGAATGAACTAGCCTGAGATGTAAGACGTATTAATTAATATCTTTGACTTTCCATGATGCTGTCCTTGGAATATGGCCAGCAAAAAGTTCAACTACTGGGAGCTGCCGTGGCTTATGTTGTTCAGTTCATTTCAACTTAAGCTTAGACAATTAGCAATGCTTTGCCCCTTACCAGTGCCTTGTCTGCAGGAGCAGTGAGCCGGCTGTAGTAATGAATCCTCTTGTTCATTGCAGAGGCATGGTCACTAACCCTCTGAATGACATCATTCACACTGACGATGTTTGTGGGCTCTATATAGAAAGGCCTAGAGAAGGGAATATACACTTGACAAAGAACGTTCAGGCAGAAATTCTGGAAGTCAGCCATTGAAGAAAATAACTTCTTGTCCTCCATTAGAAATGGGATGTACCAAGGCAAGGCATTCACTTCTCACTTTTGGTGGGAAAAGAAAATGTCACAAGAGAAGTATTATCCAATCCACAGAATAAAGCTTTTGTTTCATAATGCTATTACTTTAAACACACTTTTTTAAACTTAAGGAATTTTGCAATAGAAGAGACATAACAGAAAGACTTTCAATCAGTTATTAAAAAGAAATATAGCAGCTGGCAGTTTTCAACAATGAAACTCAGACAGACACGGCTTTGAATGTTCTCTCAAAAAGCATCTGGCACTGAATCAGAGAAATTACAGACAAAAATGTCCCTCTAGTTAAGACTCTCTACTCCTTCTTTACGGGCCAAAGTTACTTCTTATGATAAATACAATTCCTATTTGTTGGTTCATGTACTAAGGATTAGTGATCTCAACCATCTCCCTTATGAAACTTATCCAAAATACTATCAAATAGAACATCAAGATACTAGAGATATTTTGTCTCATTCTACTTTTCTTAGATTTCAGTAACATACCATTATGTTACTATTTATACGTATGCTTTCTCCTCATAACTATGTCCCAATCAACTGCAGATTATGGTTTTCAATCATCATTTTCAGTCATTAACCCATTCAGTTCCTTATTGAAACTCTGTCCATTTGCTTTCTTTCCATTAATAAACTACCCAAAATGGAAAGATCTGGCACAAGCTCATGAAATGACTGCATTCCTCAGATGCCCTGAAGTCACAAATGACACTGTCTCCCAAACTGTATATAATTTGCTATTTCAGATTATACACAGATCCAAATAAGAAAGGGGAAAAAAGCCAGGAGGTTTATCACTGGTTCCACATAAGTCTTCTACATTTACAGTTCTGAAATAAGCTTAAAAGTTATCAAAGTATGGTAACCATTTTTGGAGACATTGCTAATCTAATCTTGTGGGAAGCACTTGAAAAACCAAGTGACTAGAATTTTAGTTTATGCTATTTTTCCAAATAACTCTGTGATATTAGAGAAATTAAATTTAGCCTAGTCTCTCTAGTTAGCATACAGAATCTTTGAATCTTTCTTTTATTATTTACTCTCCATCACAGCATCTAAATTTGGTGGGTACTTTCTAGTTCAATCCAACAAATATCTAAGAGCACTTACTAGAGCAAGTATGTGGATATAGAGATCAACATGACATACTACCTACAGTAAGCATATAACTGCTAAGCGAATTCATCGGTATCAATAAATCTCAAGGGGATACAATGAAAACGAAAGGGTTGGAGGCCAAATAAACTATCCCTACTTATAAATTTGGTAGGCTGAGATAACTACCTCGCCTTCCAAAGCATTAATGTGTTCTAAATAATTTACATCTCTACTGTGACACTCAGTAGTACTAAAAAGCAAGGTAAAAATATTTATGTCTGGGAGATAGTGTGGGGTCACACTCTACAGGGCATTCTCTTCTTGTTTTATAAGTATGATATCTGACAAAATTAAAGCTACAGCTTTAATGCCAACATAAAGCAGAGATTTAAGCTAATCAAGGATTACTAGTAGAGACTAATAAGTATGATATTGATAGAAAGAGTTGTAGATGTTCTACTTGTAGCTTATTATCTGAAAATTCAATGGTATTAATATCAAGCACTAAGTTGGCTTGAAGGCCTGTTGAAAAGCAGTCCAGGAAGAGCTACATTTCTTGGCTCCTGGCCTCTTACAGAAGTGTTAACTGTACCAGTTTAGTTGGCTTGGGTACTCAGAGAGCAGAATGACTCTGAAAGTTTTTCTTTTCCAACAGTTTTCATCAAGATGCTGAGTGCCTGTTCAAACAAATATTTTGGAATCTTTTCAATGCAGATTCTTTTAAAAAATATACAACCCAGCATATTTTAACTGAATTATTAGAAACATATGCTTAACGCTTCATCTGAGAAAGCAAAAAATATAAATTATATTTCTCAATTGAACTTTAGTTGGATCTGAAAACACTTTTAAAATTAAAACTATACGGAGGACAATATTCAGAATAAAACATTTTTTGAAACTTGGGCTTTTTCTTTTGAACACAGTTTCACATGAGTGCTCCCTATCAATGTTACTTCCCATTAGAAATGTAGCTCAACTGTGCCACACTGAAAATAAATCATAATATTTTATGTAGAGGTTATATTTGTCTCACCTTAAAAATATTTATGGTCATGATACAGAAAAAAAATGCTTTTAACATTCAGCAAAATTAAAAAAATATTTTAAAATGTGACTCAAAACCCTTTATTTTCATTTAATACACTTATAAACAAAGAAACCTTATTTCTACCTAACACCTTTTCTAGGTTCCACTCCTTAAATTCCTTAAAAGTTTTTGGCTTTTAAATCTGTCTCCACCCTTCTACTGAGTTATGCTTCTCTGAAGTTCAATAACAATTCCATGACTCTTAAGAAGGTTCATACTCAATATGAAGACCCTTCATTTAAAACTATTCCTTTAGGGCTTCCCTGGTGGGGCAGTGGTTAAGAATCCGCCTGCCAATGCAGGGGACACGGGTTTGAGCCCTGGTCCAGGAAGATCCCACATGCGGCGGAGCAACTAAGCCCATGTGCCACAACTACTGAGCTGGTGCTCTAGAGCCCTCGAGCCACGACTGCTGAGCCCATGTGCCACAACTACTGAAGTCCACACACCTAGAGCCCGTGCTCCACAACAAGAGAAGCCATGTTAACGAGAGGCCTGCCCACTGCAACAAAGAGTAGCCCCCGCTTGCCACAACTAAAAGGAAAGCCTGCACACGGCAACGAAGACCCAACGTAGCCAAAAATTAATTAATTAATTAAAAAAGAAACAAACTATTGCTTTATTCACATCTCTATGGAAGTTGCAACTCTCAAACACCTGCCAGATTGGAGTAGTTTGCTAGAAAATGAAAAAGGAATCAAGTATTCAAAACATCTTATATAAATAAACATTCAAAATAATGAACCCACTGTACTTGTATCTACCTGCTTGGTAAAACACTATGTCTGCCAGGCAGCTTTTCAATAAAGAAGACCGAAAAGAAGTTAATCAAGCCATTGTACCTAGATATTTATTGCTACAAAAAAAATATTGGTAACTTCTGGCTTGCCGACATGTTTCTTGCTTCCTCTGATGCCTAAATAACACCCTTTTTCACAAAAACCCTGCTCTACACTCCAACTTCACTCACTGTCTCCAAAGGCTAAGCCTGTATAAGCTCTTCTCTTTCTATTATGGCTAATTAATTTATTGGTTCTCTAGTTTATTAAATATTGTTTAAGTGCCAACCAAGTATTCAGCACTGTGCTAAATGTTAAATGATGAATAGAACATAGAACCTCAAGGATCATAATCTACTGGAGGAGATACATAAGTAAGCAATTCCAATCCAGAAAGAAAAATAGAAAAAGAGAGAAAGTGCTTATGAGCAATAATGGGAGTAAGGAGATTGTGTGATGCTGGGTATGTGTACAGTACATAGAAGGGGAAACTAAACCACGTCTGGCAGACCACTGAGGAAGCTGTTGTTGAGGTGAATTCTAAGATATAAAGGAGTTAATCAGGGATGGGGAACAGGAGGAAAGAAATAGTGCTTCAAAGAATGGAAAAGCATGTAGAAAGAACCCAGAAAATGAGCACAATATATTTTTTAAAACTATAAGTAGTGAGAAGAGAAGTAGTAAGAGATGAGGTAAACCTGGGTTAGTACATGGAGGACTTCACATGCCAACAAAGACATAATCCTAAAGGGAAGAACTCTGTCTCCTTTGCTGATTCCTTCTCAAACCCCCAACCCTTAAATCTCAGAGTAACCCAGAGTTTAATCCAGACATTGTCTCTTCTCTGCCTACCCTCAATCTCTTGGTGGATTTATCTAGTTACATAATTTTAAATATCATGTGTACGCTGATGGCACTCAAACTATTATCTTCAGCCTGAACTCCTGATTCATGTATCAAACTGCTCTCTGCTACCTCTCCCCCACCTCACCTCTAGGACTTCATTGTTTACCACACTAACCACAGTAGTTTCCTCACCATTCCCGACACACCACAAGCATGTACCTACTTTAGGACCTTAGTTAATAATTTCAGGTATAAACAAAGGCTCTGAAGGCCTCTTCCCTAAATATTTTCATGGCTTGCTTTTTTACTTCTTTCAAGTCCTTCCTCAAGGTCCCCTTTCTCAATGAGGCATTTGGCTATCCTTGTCACCATACCTAAAATTTCAACCCCTCTTCTCTATCCTTGTCATTTCCTATGCACCATCTCTGCTTTTCTACCTTACATTTTCTCTTTAGCATTTATACTACCTAGCATAATACATACTTTTTATTTATTACTGATTACCTCCAGTAAATATAAGTTTCATGAGGGCAGGGATTTTTGTCAATTTGGCCACTACTATATTCCCAGGGGCTAGAATAGTACCTGACATATCGTAGGAGCTCAATAAAATGTGGTGAATAAATGTATTTTGAAATAATTTTAGACTCATACAGAAGTTGAAAAAATAGTACAAAGAGCTCCCATATATACTTCACGCAGGTTCCCCCCAATGATGACATCTTATATAACCATAGTATGATCATCAAAACTTGTATTGCTTTTATCATCAGAAAAAAAGTTAATAAAAAATTATAAGGATAATGCTTTTAACTTTTCTTTAGTTTAAAAAATTTTAAAATAAATATCTGGGGGAGAAATGATAGCGGCAATAATCAAAAGTATCAAATGCTATAAAAAATGAAAAGCAGCAACCTATAAGAAAATCAATTTATTGTGGTATCCTCAAGCAAATTAAAGACTTTTTCAGGGTTAGAAAATGACTGTCAAGCGCTACCGCTAAGTCAAATGAGATGCGGACTAGTCGATGAAATGACCACTGGTAACCTGCATGTGAGCAGTTTCAGTGGAATGGTTAGAACAAAAGCTCGTCTGGGGCTTCCCTGGTGGTGCAGTGGTTGAGAGTCCGCCTGCCAATGCAGGGGACACGGGTTCGTGCCCCGGTCCGGGAAGATCCCACATGCCACTGAGCCTGCGCTCTGCAACAGGAGAGGCCACAACAGTGAGAGGCCCGCGTACCACAAAAAAAAAAAAAAAAAAAAAAGTTTGTCTGAACCGGGTTCAAGAGGAAAATGTGGTATGGTGAGCACAAATAATCCTTGCAAGGAATTTTCCGTAAAAAGGAAAGAGAGCAATGAAATGGTAGCTGAAGAAGTAAGTGTAAATACTATAGGAAATATTTTAAAAGAATAAAAAATATAAAAATCACCTATAATCCCACAACCAGTAATCATTAATAACGTTTTACCAACCTCAATCTCTTGGAAAAAAATAGAATGAGATACCGCTATATGTTCATCAGAATGGTGAAAATTTAACAATCTCAGTATGAAGCACTAGTAGGAGGTAGAGCAATGGAAACTCTAGTGGGAATGTAAGTTGGTATAATCCCTATGGAAAACAGTCTGGCACTATCCAGTGAAGTTGAATATACACATACACTATCGCCAAGCAAATCCACTCCCAGGTATATATCATAGAAAAGTTCTTGCATATGTATACCAGGAGACACATATATTAATGTTTATAGAAGCATTCTTTGTAAGAGCCCCACACTGGAAACATCCCATATGTTCTAAAGTAGCATGGATAAATAAACTGCAGATACTTACAGAATAAAATGCTAGAAACCACTGGCAATGAAAGTAGAGTTATATACAACTTGGATGAAAATTATAATGCTAAACAAAAGTCACAAAAGAATACATACAGTGTGATCTCATTTACATGAGATGCAAAAACAGGTAAAGCTGAATTCAGTATTTAGGGATACACAGACAATAAATTATAAAGAAAAGTATGAAAATGATCACACAAATGTCATGAGAGTGATCACCTGTAGGGAGGAAGAGGGATGTGCTTGGTGAAGGACACATGGGGAACTTCTGAGGTGCAGCTAATTTCTAGACCTTGTTGTTGAACATATGTATCATGCACTCTTCTGTATATATGATGTATCATGTGGTAAAAAGAACTTTAAAAACAAATCTTAAAGTAACATATGCTTTCAAAATATAGTAATGAGACCAAGAGGGACTGAAAAAATCTTGTGTACCATACAGAAATTTGCTGGTTATCTTGTGGCAAAATATCTTAAAAATTTGTCAAACTTAAGTACGAATTATCTACTTTTCTTCTATAAAAAGACAACTGTTCCAAATTCGTTGACCTCTTCTATGATGACTGTGGCTATCAACAGTATGCTACATAAGTACACAGCAGGTATCAAAAGCCAAAATAGCCGCCCACGTATCTAATCCATCTCCCTTCAAGGTAAAGATATTTTAACAATGACTGAGAAAGCAGCTGCTCTTAAAAGAACTCACAATATACAGAGAATATTCTGATAATGGACGTTTAAAAATGTTTCCATTGTTACATGATTTTATTGTTGACAATAATGTCTGTCACCAATAAAAACTCAAAACTGCAGTTTTATAGACATGGAATAATTGGTCGAGAAAAACAAGGACATTGCTTAAGTATTGTATTTAGCTCCCCTCCAATGGAGCTTTCAGACCAGCTAGGCAGCTCCTGCATTCTGGCCAGAAGCCACTGGGTTGTAACCGTTTTGATTTTAATCCCAGTTAACCTGGGAAGGATGATTCTATTAATTTCTCCCCTTCCCCGAGCAAAGAGATCAGCTGCTTTCTGAAGGCTCTCTCTAAATCAATGCTTTTTTTTTTTTTTGAAGCAGAGGAGAGGTCGGAGGATAGACTGGAGAGAGAACCAAGAAAGGTGAACAAAGCTACTGGCTGTTTCCAAATTAACAGTTTTAAGCCAGTAAAAACAGGAGTATTTTGGACTTTAAAAATAACATGGGATACCAGAATACACAAACTAGCACAGCAATCACTAAATGTAAGAACTGAGTTATATCAGGGAGGATAAATTTAACCAGGCAAATTTCAACAAAAACTTCCACATAATTGTAGGATGAGCAGAAATGAATTTCAAATCAGCCTGAATTACTATTGTGGCAAGGTGTTATAAGAGTCTCAAAAATAATAAAGCATATTCTATTGTTACTGTTAATATTATAAAGTGAAAGCAAAAGTTTTAATGTACTGTTAATAGATAAAATTTTAAAGTTAATTTTATCAAGATCATTACATCTTATAATTTAAAATTTTCTATTTTTATGTTTTATAATATACATATTTTATAAGTACAGAAGTACATGTATATAATTTGCAAACGAACACACATACACACACATAAATATATACAGTCCCAAAGTTTTAGGTTGTTATTATTTGTTTAACTGATGAGGATGATATGAAAAAAGTAAATGTTAATAAACACCTGGTTGAAGGTTATGGGTTCTTTATTTTAGAATTCTAAGCTGTTACTAAGCCATGAGTAGACATCTTCATTAATGACATACGGACAAAGAACTTGACCTAAATATTAATTCTCAGGCCTAATTAAACTATATGTTTAATTAAATGCAGATTCTGCTAAGAATGAATTTAAAAATTCTTTCAATGCAATTCATGCTTTCAAATTTTGGTTTTTAAAAACACATAAATTGTTTTAATTCTACTGTCCTGAAAACAAACAATCTCTTCTTTCATGGTTACAAAATGATCAGTAACAGAAATACAAGGGTTTTTTTGTTTGTTTTGTTTTTAGTATCAGCACTGGAATGAGGCTAAAAGAATTATATAAACATCAGGAACTTTCAACAAAGTTAAGATGCTAGAAGCACCTGCAAGTAAATACAAACATAACAGTTCTTTAGCTTTTCACTAGGTTGATATAAAACAATAACAACACCAGCATCACCACATCCTACCTTCTATCTAGAAAAAGCAGTTCCAATGGAACATACTGACTGACATTCCACAAAGGAAGATTAACAATACTTAATTATAAATTATAATTAAGATATACTTAATTATATACTTAGTTATAAATAATTATATTAACTATAAACAAATAAATTACAGAGACACTGTAAGCTTCAACCTGTAACGTCATGCCAACTATTATTCTCCTTGTTACACAAATCTACCAAAAGAATTTCTGGAAAAGAAATGAAATTTCTAGTTTCAAAACCTAGTTTTTCCCCATTAAAAAGAAAAGAAAAAAAAAAGCAGGGAAGAAAATTGCCAGGCCAGCATTTTAACTAAAATTTCCTCAAAAACTTGAAACGTGGGCTTCCCTGGTGGCGCAGTGGTTGAGAGTCTGCCTGCTGATGCAGGGGACACGGGTTCGTGCCCCGGTCCGGGAAGATCCCACATGCCGTGGAGCGGCTGGGCCCGTGAGCCATGGCCACTAAGCCTGCGCGTCCAGAGCCTGTGCTCCGCAACGGGAGACGCCACAACAGTGAGAGGTCCGTGTACCACACACAAAAAAAACCCCAAAAAAACTTGAAACATAATGAAAGAAGGTAAATATTTCATTAAGTATATATATTAAGATAAATCTTATTTTTAATATATACATGTGATTCTTCGGATGAACACTAAAATTGCTTTCTTCATTCTGTTATCTAGAAATTGAAAACACAAAAACAAAAATTCATCTACTCTTTAAACAGACTACCAAAGAAAAGGAGCCTCTTTCTTATTCTTCTTCCATAACTTAAGAAAGGGATACTACTTATCACGCCTTAGAAGTCTTTATCATGGCTCCCAAGAAAGGTAAATGGGCTAAGAGAACTTCTGCTTTGCCACTGGAAAGACAGCAACAAATCGTCTACACAAACTGGCCTTTCAGGTGACCATGGCTGTATTTTCAACCCAGACAGCAAACACTGTAGTAGTCTGACCAGAATCCATTGTTGGTTGTATGACATGTTACTCCGCAAACCAATCCCAAAATAACAGAATAGACTGATAAAGGCAAGTGTCCAAAGTGAAACCTGCTGCCAACTGGCTCTTACCAACTTTTACATATAGGAAAGTTTTATAAACAAAATATAAGATGTTTTAGTAAAAAAGAAAATAAACAGTGCTAGAAAGGGGATTTTGAAACAGGAACTTTCACATATTGTTGGTAGGAGTATAACGTGGTACAACCTTTCTAGAAAACAATTTGGCTATATATATCAAGAACCTTAATTGTGCTTTACATCCTTTTATTCTAATAATTATACTTTTGACAGTCTATCAGAAGGAATCAAAATATGGTTTAAATACAATATGTAGAAAGCTGCTAATCAAAGCACCATTTAAAATAATTAAAATTGTAAGCAGCTTAATAAAACATTAAGTGGTTAAACATTGTTAAATTATGATATATTTAAATAATACATATTTATCTAAAATGATATTCAGAAAGAATATGGAAAATTGCTTACAGCTTTGTGGGACATTTCAGTGATTCTTAAGAATAATTTTTATTGTAAAACTTTTTACTATTCCTTGAAACCTGGTACTTACCCCTTATTTATCACTCCTAGCTTCAGTCACTATCTCTACAGTTTATGGCAGTTAAAATCCTTGGATGACCTTGCCAAAGAACTCTAGGCTTGCTGCAAGGGCATGAGGTTCAGGGGGAGGCTGGAGGTTGTTTTGTTGTCCAAAACACTACTTTGATTAGAACAACTTCATTAAAAGCAACTGTGAGGGTGGATTGAAATTAAGGTGAGTGGGCCTCACTTTTTTAACCTCTCTAAAAGGAAGGCAAGAGGTATCCTAGGGGTCACAGCAGTAGAAGTACCAGTCCCTATGGCTGCTTACACCTGAGTCCAGAGTCTCTCCTTGCAGACTAGAGGTTGGTAGTCAAGGACAGATAGGACAAATCTGGTCCATGGCCTGCTTTCATAAATAAAGTTTTATTGGAACACAGCAAGGCCTGTGTGATTATGTGTTATCTATGGCTGCTTTCACTCCACAATGGCAAATTTGAGTCCATATGCCCACAAAGCCTAAAATATTTACTATCTGGCTCTTTACAGAAAAAAAAGTTTGCTGACTCCTGCCCTAGACCACTGAATGTTCTTACACAGAGCGATGCCTGCACTGAAACCCCCAAAGCACCTAGCCATCAGTACCACAGATGACCTCATTCTACTCCTGGCTGGGCTTAGCCATACTCTACAGCACAGTTACTCGCTGGGATATGATCCCATGGGTTCTTTGTAATGCTGGATCAGGATGGGTTAAATCAGTATTTTTTTCCTAATAAAAATTGAGTACTGAGTTAAAAAGAAAAAAATATATATGTGTGTGCGTCTGTACATATACATAACAAGTCAAATATTTATAACCCCTAATCATAGTGATCCCTGTCCTTTTTTTTTGCTGTGTCTATCTCCTTCCCCAAAGTGTCTGGCACCAAAAAAGAGCTTAGTGAATGTTTACTGACAAAAGGAAGGAATACAAGAACAAAAGGAAGGGAGGAAGGAAGTAGAGAGGGAAGGAGAGAAGCAGAGAACAAGAGAAACAGGTAGGCAGGCAGGCTGGCAACTTGGGAATAGCTTACAGAAGTACCAACAGCACTCAACAGAAATTTAAACTGAAAAAGTAGCACATTAAATTGTATATAGTATATAAGCTCATAAAATACCATAGAAAAGGATAGAAAAAATATACTAAAATGTTTTAACAACACTTGCCTCTATGTGATGGGAATATATTTCTTTATGCTTTTTTTTCCAGAATATTCTCTATACAAGAACAAAACAAAATAACAAAACAAAACATCCCCTAAGTAGAGAAAAAAGATAATTTGTATCATCCTATAGAAGTACAGGTGATTTAAACATTGTTTCTAATAAAATGGGTTTTTCATTTTGTATATACTATTTTTATCCTAAATTATAGGAATGCTTTATTTTCTGAATAACTATTTTCTCATTATAAAAGTAGTACATTGTTTTTGTATGAGGATAATATAGAAGTTATAGAAGAAAATAAAAACCACCCATTAGAAATAATCAGTTAACATTCTAGTATATTTTCAAATGAGTGTAGACCCACATACGTGCACACAGGTGCACACACACACAAAATTAGTTTTACTTGTTTTTGAACTTTACATAAAGTGGAATCACACAATATGTATTTTTCTGTCTAGCTTCTTTTGCCATCATTATCTTTCTGAGATTCATCCATATTCTTGCATGCAGCTGTAGACTGTTATAGCTGTGTAATATTCCATTACATGAAAATACAATTTATTTAACCATTCCTGGTTGGTGGGTATCTGGGTTGTTTCCAGTTTGGCACTCCTATGAATAACTCATAATCTATATTTTTGTACATGGCTTTTGGTGAAATGTGCACACATTTCTACTGATTATAAACAGAGTATCTCAATGTTAACAGATAATTACAAACTCTTTTCCAAAGTGATTATGCTAATTTACACTTACGCTAGTACTGCATAATCATTCCCATTGTTCTACATCCTTGCCTTGATTTGTTTTCATCATTGATTGATTTCTTACCTTAGGTTACTGTTTTTTGTTTTTTAGTTTTTAGTTTCAGATTTTCCATTATTTTTTTATTCAATAAATATTTTCCACGAATTTGGTTCTTTTTTACATTTCTAGCCAGTGGCAAAATTCTCAACCTTATTTCAATTTCCCTGAACATATTAAACATAGTCTTTAAAAAGTCTGTTTCTGATAACTCCATTGTCTGGATCATCTGTCTATTGTGTATCAAGTCTCTTAATTTCTAATCATGTTGTCTCATCTTCTCTTATGCCTAGCTATTTTTGATTAAGTACCTGGCATAATACTTAATAAAATTCTAGTATACAGAAAACAGTATAAGTAAGTTGAAGCCTAGAATAATATTATTTTCTTTAGAAAGGGTTTACATTTGCTTTTGGGAGCCAATTTGAGACACTTAGCAGTCCTAGATTACCTTAATCCAGTTTTAGGGATTGAGATGAGTTAAAGTTGAGCTACAGTCCCTGAAAGAAGGCCATTCTATTTCCAGTTCACTCATATTTCTAGGCTTATAGACCTTAGGGCTTCCAACCTAAAGCTTGCATGGGGCCTACCTACTATTAGTGAACCCTGGATTCCAGTTTTTCTCCCTCTAGCCTTGTAAAGGTATTGAAAGCTCTGTCAATTTAATAGTCATTCAGCTAATAAACTGGAATTGGCAGATACCCTTGAGGAAATGCTGGACTCCCCTCTCTTCGTTTTCTCCTTCTTCTTCATCTAGAGCCCATTATTCTTCATTGTTTTATCAGTTCTCCCATGTCTTTAGGCAGATTAAAAAAATTTTTTTCCGTCAGTTTTTCCAGTTATTCTCAGCAAGATGGTTGGTCCAAATTCCTTAATCTGCCCTTGTTGTAAGCAGAAATCCCCCATGCCCTCTTTAATTAAAAAAAAAATTAAGATATTAATTCACATACCATAAGATTTACCCACTTAAAATGTACGATTCAATAGTTTTTAGAACATTTATGGAGTTGTGCCTCCATCACCATAATCAATTTTTGTTTTTCTCTTTTTTTTTTGGCTTTGCCATGAGGCATACAGGATCTTAGTTCTCTGACCAGGGATCGAACCCATGCCCCATGCAGTGGAAGCAGGGAGTCTTAACCATTGGACCGCCAGGGAAGTCCCACCATAAGCAACTTGAGAACACTTTCATCACCCCCAAAAAAATCCTGGACTCCATTAACCCCTCTCTCCAGCCCCTGGCAGCCATTAATCTGCTTTTGGTCTCTATGACTTTACCTAATTTAAATAGTTTGTATAAATTGAATCATACAATATGTGTCTTTTGTTGTGTGGCCTCTTTCACATAGCATGGTTTCAAGGTTCATACATGTTGTAGCATATATTGATATTTTAATTCTTTTTTACAGTCAAATAATATTCTGTTGTATGGATATATCACATTTGGTTTATACATATATCAACTAAAGGACATTTGGATTGTTTCCACTTTTGGCTATTATAAATGTTATGGACATTTCTTTATATTTGTGTGGACATATGTTTTCAATTCTCTTGGGTATATACCTAGGGGTGGAATTGTTAGGTCAAATGATAATTCTATATTTACATATTTAAGAATTATCAAACTGTTTTTCAAAAGTGGCTATACCAAAAAAAAAAAAAAAGTGGCTATACCAGTTGCAAAAGGAGTCACAGGTATGAAATGAATAGTATGGGGAATACAGTCAGTGTAATATCTTTGTATGGTGACAGATCGTAACCAAACTTATCGTAGTGGTCATTTTAAAATGTACAGAAATATCAAATCACTATGTTGTGTAATGGGAACTAACATAGTGTTGTATGTCAATTATACTTCAAAACCAAACAAATTGATAGAAAAAGAGACTGGATTTGTGGTTACCAGAGGCAGGGTGAGGGTGGGGAATGCATGAAGGCAGTGAAAAGCTACAAACTTTCAGTTACAAGATAAATAACTACTAGTGATGTAATGTACAACATGATAAATATAGTTAACATTTCTGTGTTACAGATGAAAGTTGTTAAGAGAGTAAATCCTAAGAGTTCTCATCATAAGGAAAAAATATTTTTCTATTTTTTTAAAGTTTGTATCTATATGAGATGGTGGATGTACACTAAACTTATTGTGATAATCATTTCATAATGTATGTCACTCAAATCATTATGGTGTATACCTTACACTTATACAATGCTGGATGTCAGTTATATCTCAAAAAACTGGAAGGAAAAGAGAGTGGCCATACCACGTTTCAATCCCACTAGCAACATTTAAGGACCATGCCCTCTTTTTAAGCAATTATTTTTAACACCCAAATTTACTAGCCTTAATAAAATAGACCAATTATTCCTCAATAAAGCTGAAATAAATAAAATAGAAAATATTCATAAAAATAGGGACTTCGCTGGTGGCTCAGCGCTTAAGAATCTGCCTGCCAATGCAGGGGACACAGGTTTGAGCCTGGTCCGGGAAGATCCCACATGCCATAAAGCATAAAGCCATAAGCCCGTGCACCACAACTACTGAGCCTGCGCTCTAGAGCCCGTGAGCCACAACTACTGAGCCTGTGTGCCGCAACTACTAAAGCCCACGCGCCTATAGCCCATGCTCTGCAACAAGAGAAGCCACCACAATGAGAAGCCTGCACCCCCGCTCCCCACAACTAGAGAAAGCCCGTGTGCTGCAACGAAGATCCAATGCAGCCAAAAATAAATAAATAAATTTATAAGAAAAATAATAAAAAATAAAAATAATTCTCTAACTATAATAAAGGAGAAACAAAATAAAATATAATAAATTAACATAAATTTTAATATGTAAGTTGTAGGGCATAACAACAAAGAATGAACACCAATGCATACATCAATTTATAATGAATAAGACAGGATTTAAGAGAAGATTCAGCTATTCTACAGAAGAGGTATAAGAAAATAAAAAATCAGAGGTATTGGTAGATATAAAAACTCGTGTTAGAATAAACAAGTCATATATGAATTTGAGGAAATGCAAATTTCAATTTGATGAAATTCAAATTCAAATACGAGATATGAATTGTTGGAATTCAAATTCAAATTTGAGAGAAATAACCTTAATTGAAGTAGTGAGAACATGCCAAGATAAATTATAAACTAACTGAAATAGAAAAAATGAGGAAGTGTGATGCTGTTGCAATGAATCAGGATTTTAAATTAAGTATAGCACCAAAGTAATTTTCTATGTTACTGTATAGAAAACATATTTCCTCACTTAAAATGTTGAGGCATTCACTTCTCTCTTAATATTTAAAAGATCTTGGAAACCATACCTTGTGACGAAGGAATACAGAACAGATTGCAAGAAGAAATCTTAAAAAAAGAAGCCAGAGAAAAAAATGTAATAGCCTTTTGGAGACAATTTCAGACTAAGACTAAAAAATAATAGGCAAGCCAAAGATACATAATCTCAGTATGTTATTTTTACATCAGTTCCTTATCTTTGGGTTACAGTCATCCATTAGGCTTTTAACAAGATCCATAAATTTCATGTGCTTCCATAATTTTAAAACACTTGATTTTAAGTCTTTGTTAAAAGGAGCTTCCATTTTCTTATTGTACATTTGCAATTGGTTTCATTGCTTTTGCAGTAATAGTATAATTACTTGTGAAAGGAAAATCCAAATGGAGTTGGTATTGCTGAGAGCTCTCTAAAATGGAGCCGGGAAGCCATTAAGGAATTGTGACTTACGCATGTCTCAGCCTGGATGGAGTGTGACCTTTTGACCTTACAAGCAAGTCATCCAGAACATATGCCAGAAACTCAAGATACTTATTGGATCCTTACCTTAAAATAACTAGTGACAGTCTATCTACCTGTAGGACCCCTATCCTAAAACAACTTGTGATTCCTTAAGGATAAATCACAATCCTTCCCAGGCAATTTTTAACAACCTCGTGGCTTTTTGTCTTTATAAGCCCCTGACTCTTTCTCTTCCTCAGCACACTCTTTCAGGATTACCCAAATCTGTGTCTCCCGAATTGTAATTTTAAGACGCCCCCCAATAAACTCTTTTCTTATTTGCAGCCCCCTGCATTATTTTTTTTTGGTTTACACACTAAAAAGCCTTTTCAACTATATACTTGGAGATGTTATAATACTGAGTAGACAGAGAAAGATGCTAGCCCAACTCTTCATACCCTTTCCTCCCAACAAAACACACTTGATTGGTGCTAATGAGCACTGGTCAAACTCATTAGGCTCCCTCTTTCTTCAGGCTTGTCCAAATAATGTCAATGAGGGAGGAAGAAAGGGAAGAAAATAAAGCATTAGTTTAGAGGCAACGAAGGAAACAGCAAAATCAGACAGACCAGAGAGAATAAGGAAAGAAATGGAAGCAACTCAGGCAAGCAGATATGGATACAAAAGGATAGTTAAGCAAACAAAAACATCTGGAAAGAGAGACAGAAGTAAAAGAACCTATGAACTTGAGAAAATAAAAAGGTTCTGATGGGACTAGAAATAAGATCCCATTCTAACAAAGTCCATAGTTAGATTTATTTATTTATTTATTTAAATTAATTAATTTATTCTTGGCTGCATAGGGTCTTTGTTGCTGTGCGCAGGCTTTCTCTAGTTGTGGCGAGAAGGGGCTACTCTTCGTTGCAATGCGCTGGCTTTTCTCACTGCAGTGGCCTCTCCTGCTGCAGAGCATCGGCTCTAGGCACATGGGCTTCAGTAGTTGTGGCACGCAGGCTCTAGAGCGCAGGCTCAGTAGTTGTGGCACACGGGCTCAGTTGCTCCACGGCATGTGGGATCTTCCCGGACCAGGGCTTGAACCTGTGTCCCCTGCATTGGCAGGAGGATTCTTAACCAGTGCACCACCAGCGAAGTCCCTTTAGTTAGATTTAAAGCATCTCTGAATCCATGGCCAGGGTTGCTCTCTTCAAGCATTTAGCAAAAAGAGTTCCACTGGAGAAAAATAATGGTGGAGAGTGGGGAGAAGAGACGTTAGAGAAGTGGACTAAAAAGGGAGAGAAAAGAGGAGAGGGAAGAGAGTAGGGAGAAAAGGAGGAAGGAGAGGGAAGGGTACAAAAGTTGTAATACAATCAGCAAGTTGGTATCAGCTCCATGGCACTGATAAATGGTTAAGGGCCCTGGTCCTGTCTATTTAACATAGATGGCAAGTTCCTCAAAATGCAATTTATGCAGCTCTGGAAACCAGTCCTCCTGGGAAAACTACTTTTCTAGATCTGTATAAATCCCCAACTATGAAACTACCAAGCCTCAATAATCACTGTTATTGGTCCAGGTCACAATAGATAAACTCTTCACTTTGTTAGGCACCCCCCGACCCAGGACCACAAATACCAAAAAGAATCTATTCAGCCTGCTATTCAGCGATAATATTACTGACAGATGAAAGTGAGAGAGGCCAGTTTACAGATGTGTAGACAAGTAGACACTCTAAAAAAAAAAAAAATAGGGGCCATAAGCATGCTTAGTATGTTTGAAGGGCACCCGGAACGGCCTATTTTCAATGTCTACCTCTACCCCACTGGCTTACCAGAGTACTTGAAATGTTATCAATTAGAAAAATCTAACCTTTAGGTTAGGCTTTTATTTATTTGTTTAATTAATTTATTTTTGTCTGTGTTGGGTCTTCGTTGCTGCGCGTGGGCTTTCTCTAGTTGTAGTGAGAGGGGGCTACTCTTCATTGTGGTGCACGGGCTTCTCATTGCAGTGGCTTCTCTTGTTGCAGAGAACAGGCTCTAGGCACGTGGGCTTCAGTACTTGTGGTGTGTGGGCTCAGTAGTTGTGGCTCACGGTCTCTAGAGCACAGGCTTAGTAGTTGTGATGCACGGGCTTAGCTGCTCTGCGGCATGTGGGATCTTCCCGGACCAGGGCTCGAACCCGTGTCCTCTTCATTGGCAGGCGGATTCTTAACCACTGCGCCACCAGGGAAGCCCTAGGTTAGGCTTTTATATTCTAGGATTCTCCTTATTAAAATGCAAACAGCCATGGAAAAGTAATAGAGTAGGTCTTTGACACATCAGATTGCCATCATAACACCTAAACAGACAAGAAAGCCCTGCAGGAATAGGACAGATAAGCACTAGTGAATAAGGGGAGGAAGAAAAAGTATAACTTACAAAGCACTGTCTAGAGGAAATTTTTGAGTGAATTCCCTGAGAAAAACTGGGCACATAGAGAGGAGCAAGAAAGCCCTAGGTCCTGGGAAAAAAGGAAGAGGAAACAGAGTTTGAGAAAATGGAAAAAGGGAAGTGCAAAGCCAAATTAACCACTTCACAATTTGGTTTCAGGCTGGCTGGAGTGGTCAACTCCCAAAGGTCATAATCCCAGAGTAGCAGCAAAGCATGAAGCAATCCCGAATACCAGGTCTAATATTTGGTTACCAGAAAGTCTGGGAAAAGCAGGAAAACAATCTCTAAGACCAGTGATTGCCAATGGAATATTATCAAATACAGTATAGCAGATTTCTAAACCTTCCTGTCCTGCCACCCACATTCCTCACTCCACCCCAAACCAGGTAAAAAAAACTAATAGGGGAGGGGAGGGGAGGAGAGGGGAGGGGAGCGGAGGCATGCAGAGGGAAAAGTGGATTTGTACAGTTTGCAAAAGGCCCCCAAATAATCCAAATAATTATGACATGTATCATTCCTCTACAGTGACAAGCTCCTTCTTCCACCTAAGTCTAATTAAACCCCAGGTCCAACAAAATGATAAGCAGGTCCAGCACATTATCTTTTAGGCCAAAGCAGTTCTTAAAATTCTTATATTTGAACCAAAACATGATTTTGACTGCCACCTAGTGGAAGAGATAAAGTCAACCACAAACTAAACTGAGGATAAGCAATCTAAAATTATCAAATGTTGTTCTTTATATTCTAACAGCCTAAGACAGTTTCCAAAAGTGTGGTTATATGTAAGATGATTTTAGGTAGCACAAGGATAAACGCTATTTTAACTACTTGGTATTTACTGCAATGCATATTAGAAAAAAGTATAAACAATACTTCATTTCACGAATACATGAAGATGAGGCTAAATTAACCCTAATTTTTCAACGTTAATAAATTTAAAAAATATTAAATTATAATATTACACAGGTGGTACTGGGATATCACCAAAGTCATAAGGTGACTCTAAAATGACTGAAGTTTTGGAAATAGGTGTCTAAGTTGGTTCTTCTAATTGAAGACACTTTTCCCTCACTGTGTCTGAGATTTATGTACATAAAGTGAAATAACAATGTTTTAAGGTACTCCTGTTTTTTTCTCATCAAATAAGTTTCTGAAATTATTTCACAAGCAAATTAGCATTCAATACTGCTAAACCCCTATAAATATTTGCCTTCCTTAAAACATGCTTACCTAGGGCTTCCCTGGTGGCGCAGTGGTTGAGAGTCTGCCTGCCAATGCAGGGGACACGGGTTCGAGCCCTGGTCTGGGAGGATCCCACATGCCGCGGAGCAACTAAGCCCCGTGAGCCATAATTACTGAGCTTGCGCGTCTTGAGCCTGTGCTCTGCAACAAGAGAGCCCGCGATAGTAAGAGGCCCACGCACCGCGATGAAGAGTGGCCCCCGCTTGCCACAACTAGAGAAAGCCCTCGCACAGAAATGAAGACCCAACACAGCCATAAATAAATAAATAAATAAATAAAATTAAAAAAAAAAAAAAAAAAAACATGCTTACCTAGATAGTTATCCTGATTGAAAATAGTTGATTCCCTCTTATTTTGACAAGTTTCATTATAGAAAATATATTTCCATTCAACCTACACGGTTAAACAAATTCTCAGAGAACTGTTTGAACTCCTGCCAACCTACTGCAGTGGAATACACTTTAATGACCTATGTTCTATTGTCACAGTGGTCAATTATTTATCATAGAATTTAGAGGTTTCAAGAAACTCCTGAGCATTTAATCAGCATTCATTAGTCCTTGTATTCACGGGTATTGGAACATATAAGTGAAAATTACAAGATTCACTTCATTATCTTCTCTGATGGCCACCTTAAATGACAAAGATAAATTTCTCATGTGATAAATTTCACACTGCTCTAGCTGCAAAAAAGACTAAAAAATTAAGTATCTGGAAAATGGAAATGGGATTATCAAGACTAGCTTAAACCAATCCTCCTTCATCTCCTGGATTGCAAACTACTTCGACCCTTAACACAGTTAGGCTTCAGCTGGCGAAGAGGTGGGGTTGATGAATAGTTGGGCATTTCCTAAATAGTAATCTGCCACACGTCCCACCTCAAGCACTCAGTTTCCTTCTGAGGAGGCAACCACTCTTACAGTTTCCCATTTATTCCCCCAGAGTCATTTATACATAATTGCATAATATATAACTTGTTAATGTTGTTTTTACCCAAATGGTAGTATACTATATACACTGCTCTGCACTTCACTTTTTTCATTTAATAAAATAAGTTGAAGACTTGTTCCATTTTGATATGTAATAAAGCCACTTCCTTCTTTTCAATGGGTGAAAAATATTCCATTGTATCAATGTGCCATAATTTATTTATCCAGTCCTATAAGAAAAGACATTTTAGTTGTTTTCAAACTTTTGCTATTATAAAAAATAGTGCATTAAACAACCTTGTGCATATATTATTTGACATTGCAAATTAATGCTTAGAAATGAAATTGTTGGGCCATGTAAACTTTGGAATTGGTTGCTGGCATGTTTTTTGGTGAAGGGCAGATCACATTAATTTTATGGATTAAAATTTAAAGAGCATGACATTTTATTTTAGAGTCTTCCCTACTGAGACCAGTATATGCCTTTTTGTTACATGTCTTATTAATTCTAATATGCACATTTAATCATTTCTAAAATATGGATGCATCTCATAATTCAGGACATCTTTTAATCACTGTCAGCCAGGTGGCAGTCATGAAAGTAATTATTTCTGGTGGCACGACAGGTAACTGTCACCTGTGATCGTTTCAGTCATCAAACCATTTAGGAACCATTTAAGGAAGAAATGTGAGCCACAGTGTTTAGAAAGCTTTCTGTGACACCTTCTGGTAAGATCAGGAAAGTGCAAGCATCAAAACTAAAAAGTGTCAATGACTAGGAAGAAAATTCTTTCAAGAAATGTTACACTATCAATGTTCTCAGTGATACTAAGGACAATTTTGTGTGGGCAGGAAATAAAACACTGATTTTGATGACTGCAAGTCAAAAAGTGATTCAGAAGAATTAGACTCTATATGCGAAGAATCAGATTTGTAATATCTTAACCGATATATTTTGTTTATATTTTTATTTTTATAATTACAAGAGTTCTTCTAGTAAACATCAAAATAAAATTCTAAGTCCAAAGAAATTGTTGCATCAGAGGTATGGGTAGCAGTTTATGTATTATGTTAAAAACAACAACAAAAACAATAGGGACTTCCCTGGCGGCGCAGTGGTTAAGACTCTGCACTCCCAATGCAGGGGGCCCGGGTTCGATCCCTGGTCAGGGAACTAGATCCCACATGCATGCCGCAACTAAGAGTCTGAATGCCACAACTAAGGAGCCCAGCTGCCACAACAAACACATGGCGAAACCAAATAAATAATAAATAAATAAATAGTTTTAAAAAAAGCAGCACAACTTATAATCAGCATCTCAGATTTGAAGAAATACTCTACATGTTATTTTAGGTCTCTCAGTAGTATTTTAAAGTTTCTCTCATATAGATTTTGCACATCCTTAAGGCTATTCCTATGTATTTTATCTTTTTCTTCATTATATTTTCTCATCAGAATGCTATTTATTTTTGCCTGTTTTGTAAACAACCACGTTACTGAATTGTCTTATTATTTATAATAATTTTTCAGTGGATTCTTTTGGGTTTTCCAGGTATGCAATGAAATAAATTTTAAACTCTACTTATCTTCAACTATCTGCTGGAATTTAAGCTCAATGAAGGTAAGGATTACGTATTACTTTTACTGTTCTATGCCCAGCACCTCTCATATTACCTTGCACAAATCAGATAATCAATATATATTTGTTAAATGAGTTATATGCATCTTACTTCATAAACCTTCCCAACCACCCCTGACAGACAAGTGGAGTTTAGTATAAAAAGTCAGATATAAGTGAGAAAAGAGTATTTATATTTATTCTCTACCACATACAAACATACAGATCCTGTAAGAAACTGGATATTTTATAATCAAAGTTATATATATTTGGTTATAATTAGTTCTTATTAATAATTAAAAACCTTAATTATAAAATAAATATTTTATTTTAAACACTTACCTTTTGGATCTTATATCTGATGAATCAAACTGGATATTCATAGGTCCAGGATTTATTTCATTATCTACCTCAGGGATGAGAAGATGGCTAGAATCACTATCCATATTTGCCATTTTTTCTTAGACTCTAAGCACTGAAGAAGTCAGTCCTATAATAAATCAGAAAAGAGAAACAATTTAAAGTTTAATTTAAAAAATATTTTATTATTAATAGGTAATATATTTGCATGCATAAGAAATTGAAAAAACACAGGAATTTGCTGAAGATATCTTAATGAGCTACATGCCTAAAATATTTATATTATCAGAAACCTGTTAAGTTGAAATGGAGTTACTGCTTATTTTTCAGCTTAGTAAAAAAGAAGCAGGGCAATCCATTTCCAGTAATAAAATAGATTAGGCTACTTGGACTCATTTTCCTGCAGAAAACAACTAAAAATACTGGATAAAATATTATTATTATTATTTTAAATCAGAGATCTCATACGTTCATTTTATTTTATTTATTTTTTTGTCTGTGAAATATATTAAAACTTTGCTGATGACAGCTGGAAATCAAAACATTAAAACTTTTAACATAATAAAATAGCTGTGTTTGTGAAGATCTTTTAAAAGTTTCCTAAACCAATAAGAGAGAAAAATTAAAAAGTAGTGAATATAATACAAATTAAACATCAATTGAAAATAGGAGTCAGTGTGTTAAAAAAAAAAATTAAGAGGTTGGTCAGGTATAAAGGAAGTCATCTTAAATTTTTAATACTGTTACAGTATGTACAGCACAGCTGAGGTAGGGTGATGGACAATATGACCTCTTGAAGCCCTTTACAATCTTTTTGTTGTTGTTATTCTTTTTTAATTTATTTTTTTATACAGCAGGTTGGATACAATATATTTTTTTTAATTTTTGAAAAGCACCTTTTAGTAAGGAAAAGCAGGCCATTTGCAGGTGAATTTAAGGAACCTAGAAAGTAAGTAGCTCAAAGACGTTGCTTCTGCTCTGAGGGTATTTGCTGTGCCAGGAGAAACTGGGCTGAGGTTTTCAAGACCTTGTGAAGTATTAAGAAAATAGAAGACAAAACCCAAGATTCACCCAAAGTAAGGAACGACTGTAGTAAGAAATCATCTCCTCTCCCTACTTCCCATACAGCTGGGACTACAAAGAACTTTACCATCAGATTAGGAGTTAACAAGAAGTAAAAGTGCCTCACTCCCTCACAAAGGAATAACAAACAAGTTTTCTTGACAATGACTACAGCCTGTATATATGTATGTATGTATGTATGTATGTATGTATGTATGTGTGTCTGTGTGTGTGTGTGTGTGCGTGCTTGAGGGAAATATTATATACCACAAACTGCACCTCATGTGGATTTGCAAGGTGATCAAAGAACACTTAAACCTGTGAATATAATTTCAGGTTACTTGCTTGGTAGAGCTTATAGGCAATTGGCCAAAGCAAATGTAAATCTTTTCTATGAGGATACAGAAAAGATTGATCCTAGGCCTCAAAAGACTTGCGAACAATCTTTCAAGAACAATGAACAGTACATAGTCAAAAATAACCTAGCATATAAAGAAACAAAGTACTATTAGTGAGAACCAGAAGAAATAGCAGAAGCAGATCCACAAAGGCTTCAACTATAGGGATATCAGAATAAGATTATAAAATAATTATGCTTCCTATGTTTAAACAAATAAAGGAAAAAGTGGACATTTTCAAAAAGTAACAGCATATTTGAAAAGGACCAGAATGAATGTTTAGGCCTAAACAAATAAAAAAAAAGAAAAAATATAGTAACACAAAATGTAATAGCCAAAATTTAAAACTCAATGGATGCATTTTAAAGTTGAAGAGAGGGCGTTGGCAACATGGTAGAATAAGAAGCTACCTTTATCTTTCCCCTTCAACCAGTAAACCAGTAAAACATCCACAACACAACAAAGGTGACTCTGCCCAACATACTAGGATGCTGGAGAATCCCACACATCTGTACATCTACAAGTGAGTGGACTGGAACACACAGAGGAGGGGAACTGAGGGAGGGAGAAACCAAGGGAAGAGCAAAGGCAGTGCCTGTAATCCTACCCCTCTGGCTACAGCAGCTGAGACCGCAGCCCCAGAGTACTGGGTAGCAGCAGGGGAGGCAGGGCACATGACTCCTGCCTCAACAGCCCCCATGGCCACAGAGGCAGAGACGTAGAACCTTACAACACTGAAAACAGCAAAGGTGCCCATGCAATCCTGGCTCTTCTTCCCTTTCGTCTCCCTCCCCCCCTGCAGTGTCAGAGTCTGTGACTCAGGAGATCCTGGATGCGAAGGACGAGTCCACCGTCCTGGCTGATGATGCCAGTGACAGTAGCAGAAGCAATGCGCCAACAACCCTGGAGGCACAAGAAGCAATAATGAGGACCCAGGGTAATGCCACTAACAGAGGTGATGGACGATGGAGAGTAAGGGCTCAAATATAACCAGAGTTGGCTCAGGTAAGAAAAACCAAAAGATTGTGCTATAGCACCACCTACTGGAAAGAAAAAGAAAGGCCTCAATTTCTAATCTGTTTAACTCATTATAATCAAGCAAAAATGTAAAAAAAAAAAAAAAAAGTGCCTGTGGAGAAACAGCTCAAATGTGCCTGCGGAGAAACAGCTCAAGTGTGCCTGCAGAGAAACAGCTCATCAGGCACCATGAACCACAGTAACAGTGCACTACAAAAAGAAAATGACAATTCTCCAGAAACCAAACATAAAGTCATGCAATATTGTGATCTAATTGATAGAGAATTCAAAATAGCTGTTATGAAGACACTCGACAAGCTACAAGTTTTCTTGTAGAAAGGCAGTTTCAATGAGCTCAGGAATAAAATTAATGAACAGAAGTAACAAAGAGATTGAAACTAAAAAAGACCTAAACGGAAATTCTAGAGCTGAAGAATTCAATAAATGAGATGAAGAATGAATTAGAAAGCAATGGAAATAGAGCAGACCAAATGGAAGAGAGAATTGGCAAGCTTGAAGACAGAAATCTAGAAATGATACAAGAGCAAAGAGAAATAAGATTTTTTTTTTTTAATGAGGAAATTCTGCAAGAGCTATCTGATTCTTTTAGGAAGGGCAACATTAGGGTAGTGGGTATCCCAGAAGAGAGAAGGGAACAGAGTTTACTTAAAGAAATAATAGCTGAGAACTTCCCAAACCTGGGGAAGGAATTGGATATACAAATCTATGAAGCTAAGAGAACACTTAATTACCTCAATGCAAAGAGACACATTATATTAAAATCATCAAAAGTCAATACAGGGCTTCCCTGGTGATGCAGTGGTTGAGAGTCCGCCGGCCGATGCAGGGGACACGGGTTCGTGCCCTGGTCCGGGAAGATCCCACATGCCGTGGAGCGGCTGGGCCCGTGAGCCATGGCCGCTGAGCCTGCGCGTCCGGAGCCTGTGCTCCGCAACGAGAGAGGCCACAACAGTGAGAGGCCCGCGTACCGCAAACAAACAAACAAAACAAAACAAAACAAAAGTCAATACAAGGAAAAAATTTTAAGGGCAGCCAGGGGAAAAAGGATGATAACCTACAAAGGAACCCCCATTTTACTGTCAGCAGATTTCTCACCAGAAACTCTACAGGCCAGGAGGGAGTGGGATTATATTCTCAAAATACCATGAAAGATAAAAACTTTCACCCAAGAATACCCTATCCAGCAAAGTTATCATTCAGATATGAAGGAGAAATAAAGACTTCCCCAGATAAACAAAAGCTGAGGGAGTTCATCAACACTAGACCTGTCTTACAAGAAATGTTGAAAGGAGCTGTTTTACCGGAAACTAAAAGGCAAAAGTACACAGCATTTTGAGTAAGGTGATAAATAGATGAAATCAGAAAATTGCAACTCTTTATTAGAATAGGTTTGTAAACACTTTATTATAGTGTAAAGGTAAAGGGGGGGGGAATAGAAAAAAATTTCAATTTGGTAACAAACTCACAATATAAAAAGGGATAGTTTGAGACAACAAAAACACAAAAGGGGAAGAGGAAAAGGACAGAATCCATATAGGTAAATGTAGCTAAGATGCTATCAGCAGGGACCTCCCTGGTGGCAGAGTGGTTAAGAATCCACCTGCCAATGCATGGGACATGGGTTCAATCCCTGGTCTGGGAAGATCCCACTTGCCTCAGAACAACTAAGCCCATGCGCCACAACTACTGAGCCTGAGCTCTAGAGCCTGTGAGCCACAACTACTGAAACCCATGTGCCTAGAGCCCATGCTCCACAACAAGAGAAGCAACCACAAGGAGAAGCCTGTGCACCACAACAAGAGTAGCCCCCGCTCACTGCAACTAGAGGAAGCCCGTGCCCAGCAACGAAGACCCAGTGCAGCCAAAAATAAATAAGTAAATAAATAAATAAATGAATTTAAAAAAAAGATGCTACCAGCAGAAAACGTACTATTTTATGCATGACAATTTTATATAAACCCAATGGAAACCACAGAACATAAATCCAGAGCAAAGACATGACACATAAAAAAAGAGGAAACTGAGAAAAACATCACAGAAAAACACCAAAACAAAATGGTAGATGGAAACACAAGAAAAAAGAAATAATGGAGATGTAGAGTAACCAGAAAACAAAAGATAAAATGGCGATACTGTCTTCATCTATCAATAATCACCTAATTGTAAATGGACTGAATCCACCAATTCAAAGACACAAAGTGGCTGGATGGGATAATTCATCAAGAAGACATTACAGCAAAGTGATTCAGTTATACATACGTGTGTGTGTGTACACACACACACATACACACAAACATATATTCTTTTTCAGATTCTGTTCCCTTATAGGTATTACAAAATACTGAGTATAGTTCCCTGTGCTATACTTCAATAAAAAATTAAATTAAATTAAAAAAAAAGACATCACAGTTACTAATATACATGCACCTAACATAGGAACACCAAAACATATAAAACAATTATTAACAGACCTAAAGGGAGAAATTGAGAGCAACACAATAACAGTAAGGGACTTCTAACACCTCACTTACATCAAAGGATAGATCATTCAGACAGGAAGTCAACTGAGAAACAGTGGTCTTAAATGAAACGTTAAACCAGGTTGATTTGATAGATTTGTACAGAACATTCCATCCAAATGCAGAATACACATTCTTCTCAAGTGCACATGAAACCTTCTCAAATGATAGACCATATGTTGGGAAACAAAATAAGTCTCAATAAATTTAACAAGACTGAAATTATATCAAGCATATTTTCCAGTCACCATGGTATGAAACTAGAAATCAACTACAAACAAAAGCTGGAAAATATATGGAGACTAAACAACATGCTACAGAACAACTATTGGGTCAAAGAAGAAGTCAAAAGAGAAATCAAAAATTACCTGAAAATAAATTAAAATGAAAATACATCAAACCAAAATCTTCAGGATGCAACAAAAGTGGTACTAAGAGGGAAGTTTATAGCAATACAGAACTACCTTAAGAAACAAGAAAAATCTGAAATACTTTATCTTTCACCTAAAAAAACTAGAAAAAAAGAGAACAAATAAAACCCAAAGTCAGTAGAAGGAGGGAAATAATATTGATCAGAGTGGAAATAAGTGAAATAGACTAAAAAGGCAATAAAAAAGATCAATGAAACCAAAAACAGGTTCTTTGAAAAGATAAACAAACCTTTAGCTAGACATAGTAAGGAAAAAATGCTGATAAATAAAACTACAAATGAAAGAGGAGAAATAACAACAGATACCATAGAAACAAAAAGGATTATAAGAGATTATGAACAGTCATACACCAACAAATTGGACAACCTAGAAGGGACCAATTCTCAGAATCATACAATCTTCCAAGACTGAATCACAAAGAAACAGAAAATCTGAATAAACCAATCACTAGTACAGAGATTGAAATAGTACTCAAAAAAAGCTTCCAAAAACAATAGTCTGGGACCAGACAGCTTCACAGGTGAATTCCATCAAACATTCAAAGAAGATTTAATAACTATCCTTCTCAAACTCTTCCAAAATACCGAAGAGGAGGAAATGCTTCCCAACTCATTTTACGAGGCTAACATCACCCTGACACCAAAATCAGAGAGAGACAACATAAAAAAAGAAAAATTATAGCCCAATATCTCCGATGATCATAGATACAAAAATCCTCAACAAAATATTAGCAAACCAAATACATCAATACAGTAAAAAGATATATGCCATGATCAGGTGGGATTTATTCCAGGCATGCAAGGATGGTTCATTATCTGCAAATCAATCAATGCGATACAACCACATTAACAAAATAAAGGATAAAAACCATATGACCTTATCAACGGATGCAGAAAAAAGTATCTGACAAGATTCAACACCCATTTATGATAAAAACTCTCAATAAAGTGGGTATAGAAAGAATGTACCTCAAACATAATAAAGGTCATATGTGACAAATCCAGCAGCTACACATACTCAATGGTGAAAAACTGAAAGCTATCCTCCTAAATCAGGAAACAAGACAAGAATGGCCCCTCTCACCACGCTTATTCAAACATAGTATTAAAAGACGGTATCCATCCATCTCCTTCTTCCTACCTCCCTGGATGCTCCCTGATCCCTGCAGGCAGCATCCTCAGTCCATCCTCACTGCCCCTGGCCACATGATGGGAACAGTGGTGGGCCTTGCCATGCATGTCCCAAAACTGGCCTGCATCGGTCGGTCGGGGGAGGCGCCTGTTCCACCTAGGCCAGGGGTCTCAGGTCGAAAGGCAACATTCTGCCAGAGGAAGCGGCGAAAGGGAAAGGGGGTGGGCGCCCTTCGTAGCACTTCCCGCCTTGGTGCACTGCGTCTCTTTCCACACCCTGCCATGGGCCCAGCACACAGGTTGGGATGGGGAAAAGGGGAGAGGCAAGTGCAGATGGCGGGGGCATTGGAGGGTAGGTCCCACTGGATCCCTTTCCTGGGGGAAACTTGGGGCTGGAGGGCAGCAGCAGCATGTGTGTGCTGCTGAACACATCTGTATCCGGGTCCTCTGCCACCCCTTGGTGTGAGGAGTGGGCCAGGGGGCCTGGTTGGTGGCGGCCCTTGTGCTTTCTCAAAGTCCTAGACAGAGCAAGTAGGCAAGAAAAAGAAATAAAAGGAATAAAAGAAATACAAGGAATCCAAATTGGAAAGGAAGAAGTAAAATTTAATAGTCTGCAGATGATATGATACTATTAATAGAAAAAACCTAAGGACACCACCAAAAAACTACTAGAACTCATCAATAAATTTGGTAAAGATGCAGATACAAAATTAATACTCAGAAGTCTGTTGTGTTCCCATACACTAACAATGAACTATCAGAAAGAGAAATTAAGAAAATAATTGGGGGCTTTCCCTGTGGCCACAGTGGTTAAGGATCCGCCTGCCAATTCAGCGGACACAGGTTTGAGCCCTGGTCTAGGAAGATCCTACATGCCGCAGAGCAACTAAGCCCGCGAGCCACAACTACTGAAGCCCAAGCACCTAGAGCCAGTGCTCCGCGACAAGAGAAGCCACCACAATGAGAAGTCCGCGCACCACAACAAACAGTAGCCCCTGCTTGCCACAACTAGAGAAAGCCCGCATGGAGCCACAAAGATCCAACTCAGCCATAAATAAATAAATAAATTTATTTAAAAAAAGAAAATAATTGCCTTTACAATCGCAACAGAAAGAATAAAATACCTAGAAATAAATTTAAAGACACAAATAACTGGAAAGATATTCTGTGCTCATAAATTCAAAGAATTAACATTATTAAAATGTTCATAGGGCTTCCCTGGTGGCGCAGTGGTTGAGAGTCCACCTGCCAATGCAGGGGACACGGGTTTGTGCCCCGGTCCAGGAAGATCCCACATGCCGCGGAGCAGCTAGGCCCGTGAGCCATGGCCACTGAGCCTGCGTGTCTGGAGCCTGTGCTCCACAACGGGAGAGGCCACAACAGTGAGAGGCCTGCATACCACAAAAAAAAAAAAGGGCAGAGGAGATAAACAGACATTTTCCAAAGAAGACATATGGGTGGCCAACAGGCACATGAAAAGATGTTCAAACATCATCAATTATTAGGGATTATTAGGGATCAAAACACAATAAGATATCACCTCACACCCATTTGAATGGTTAATTATCAAAAAGGCAAGAAATAACACGTGTTGGTGAGGATGTAGATATAAGGGAACACTTACACACTGTAGGTGGGAATGTAAACTGGTGCAGCCACTATGGAAAACAGTATGGAGATTCCTCAAAAATTTAAGAATGGAAGTAGCATATGATCCAGCCATCCCACTTCTTGGTGTTTATCCAAAGAAACACTAATTCAAAAAGATATATGCACTCTTATGTTCATCACGGCACTATTTGCAATAGTATTGCAAGAAATATTTCCAAAGTACAGAAACAACCTAAGTGCCCAATAATGAATGAATGAATAAAGAAGGTGTGGCATATATATACAATGAAACACTACTCAGCCATAAAAAAAAGATGAAACCTTGCCATTTATGACAACATGGATGAACCTTGAGGATATTATGTTAAGTGAAATAAGTCAGAGAAATAAATACTGTGTGATTTCACTTATATGTGGAATATAAAAAACAAAACAAATTAAATAAATAAATGAACAAACTAAACAAAAACAAATACATGGATACTGAGAATACTGAGTAGTGGTTATCAGAGGGAAAGGGGCAGAGAGAAGGGTAAAGGGGATCAACTGTATGGTGATGGATGGAAAGTAAATTTTTGGTGTGTGAGCCACACTGTAGGGTATACAGAAGTAGAAATATAATGAACAATTTTTATAAGCCAATGGTACCTTAAAAAACAAATCTATAAATAATACTAAATTAAATAAAATTAGCAACCTTTATTAAAGAAATTGAAGAGAAAATTAATGTGCTAGAAGATACATCAGAAGACGTATCTAGAAAGTGGCAAAGAGAGAAAAAAAAAGGCAGAAAATGTGGGAGAGAGGTTAAAAGACAAGAGATAGAATGAGAAGGTCTAACATGCATGTAATTGGTTGAACCGGAAAAGAGAGGAGATAGCAGAGGTAATATTGAAGAGATAATGGCTCTAGGATTTTCGAGAATTCGTAAAAGATAATGATCTGCAGAAGATCAAGAAGCTTAATGAATTCAAGCAGAATCAATAAACAATATGTTACAGAGTTGGAAAAAAAATTAAAATTCCAGACCAAAGGGGGAAAGATCAAGTGAAGTTCTTGGAATTAAAGTGTTCTAAAGCCCTTGTATTGTCCAGATCAACATTACACTTTGATGTGATGGTATGGTGTAATTTTTAAGGTAACTACTAACATAATAGAAAACAATTATATAACTTATAATCTAGGAGAGGGAGAAAGGAGAATGTTTAAAAAATAAATGACTTAAAGAAAGGTAAGAAAGGAGAAAAAAATGTAAAAGAAGTAGGACAAATAGAAATGCATAAAATAGATAAGATCACTCCCATTCTTTCTTAAACCCATGCTAATCAGGCTATCTTCCCCATCACTACACAAAACCTACTCTTTATTAGACCAATGCCCTCCATACTGGTAACTCAATTTCTCAGTCTTTAACTTGCTTGCCTTATCAGAAATATTTGCCACAAAGAATCACTCTCTTCCTTAATAAACTGATTCAACAGGGCTTCAGGTTTTTTTCTATATCTGTCTGGTCCCTCCTCCTTTTCTGTCTCCTTTGCTCACTGTTAGCTCCTTGTCTCCCTTAAAATTGTAGAGTCTCGGGCTTCCCTGGGTGGCACAGTGGTTAAGGAATCTGCCTGCCAATGCAGAGGACATGGTGTTCGATCCCTGGCCTGGGAGGATCCCACATTCCACAGAGCGGCTGAGCCCGTGCGCCACAACTGCTGGGACTGCACTCTGGAGCCTGCGAGTCACAACTGCTGAGCCCGCGTTGCCACAATTGCTGAGGCCTGCACACCTAGAGCCCATGCTCTGCAGCAGGAGAGGCCACCGCAATGAGAAGCCTGTGCACCGCAATGAGGGGTGGCCCCTGCTTGCCAACAACTAGAGAGGGCCCGCATGCAGCAGCAGAGGCCCAACACAGCACAAAAATAAATACATTTATTAAAAAAAAAAATTGTAGTCTCAAGGGTCAGTCTTTGTACTCTTCTCTATTTCACCTCAATTTTTAGGTAATGTTCTCCAATCTCATGGTTTTAATATTGTCACTTGTGTTATACAATACAGTAGCCACTAGTCACAAGTGATTACTTAAATTTATACTAATTAAAATTAAATTAAAAAAATTCAGTACCTGAGTCACTCTAGCCACATGTGGCTAGTGGCTACCATATTGCACAGTGTAGGTATAAAACATTTCCCATCATTGTAGAAAGTTCTACTGATCTAGATAATGACAAAATGTTCACATTATATTTCTAGCCAAAACTTCTCTCCTAAATTTCAGACTTGCATATCCAACTACCAACTTAACATCTTTTTAAAAATTGAGTATATAATTGACATATAACATTATACTAGTTTTATATGCACAACATAATGATTTGGTATATGTATATATCCAACTTAACATCTTTACTTGGATATAATAGAAAGTGAAACCTGTCAAAAACTGAACTTCTGACTTTTTTCCTGAAAAGCTACCCCATGCATTGTTTTCCTGATTTCAGTTAATGGTATTTCCATCCTTCTAGTTGCTCAAGCTAAAATCTTGGAATCACTCCTAACTTCTTTTTCTCAGTCTACATTCAATCCGTTAGGAAATCTTGGTTGGCTTTCTTTCAAATATATCCAGGACTCTGACTACCATCATTTGTTACCAAGATTTCTACAGTGGAGCTCTCTGTTTGTACCCTTAAAGTTTACTTGCCACACAAGCAGGTAGAGAGTTGTAGAGTGGTATAATAAGGAATTTGGCCTCACCCAGTTGGTTGTTACAACTGAGGGAAGTGCTATTAGCACCCAGTAGGTAGAGACTAGGGATGCTGCTAAAGATCCTACAATGCACAGGTTAGCTTCCTACAACAAACAATTACCTAGCCAAAAATGTCCTGAGACTGAGAAATCTGCCCTAAGGGGGAAAATAGGAGGCTGTGTTAGGGAAAGATAGGAAGGGACCTTATATGGTAATGGCAGTATTCTATTTCTTTAACTTGATTGTGGTTACATGGCCATTTGCTTCATAATTATGTCAATATACGTATGTTCGATGCACTTTTTTGTAGGATGTTGTATTTTCACAATTATTTAAAAAAAAAAAGGGAACTCCATAAGATGAAGTAAACAGATTTTAACACAAAACCAAGTGCTTTTACCTTTTATCCTCAACCTGTAAGTTACTATTATTACCTTCACTTTATAGAAAAGGATACAAAGCATGGAGAAGTAATTGACTACAAAGTTAGTAAGTGGCAGAGTTCAAATTCAAGCCTACACAGTTTAAGTCCAGAGCCTGTATTCTTTGCCACTATGCTGTGCTGTTTTTCCTGCTCTTTGGCCTTTCCTCCTTTCTTTTATCTTTCACTTTTACTTCTCTTTCTTGTTACAGCCCAGACTACTCAACAAGTATAGTTTTATTATTGCTGTATTTGTTTAATGGAGTTTAATGTCCACTGATCTTATTTTTCTAATTGTAGCATTACGGCAAAGTAGAAAGAAAATGGGGTTTCTGAGGGAGAGTCCTATATTTGCCACTCACTACCTGTGTAATTTAAGACTAACCATTTAACCTCCACGAGACTATTTTCCCATTTGCAAAATGGAAATAATAACATCCTCTTCACTGGGAGTGTTTGAGAATTAAAGTGACATGATGTATATTATACTTAGTACTTTGTAACGGGAAAATAAATGTTCAAATGTATTATTATTCCTTTCAAAAATCAAATAGGGCTTCCCTGGTGGAGCAATGGTTGAGAGTCCACCTGTCGATGCAGGGTACACGGGTTCGTGCCCCGGTCCGGGAAGATCCCACATGCCGCGGAGAGGCTACGCCCATGATCCATGGCTGCTGAGCCTGGGTGTCCAGAGCCTGTGCTCCGCAACAGGAGAGGCCACAACACTGAGAGGCCCGCGTATCGCAAAAAAAAAAAAAAAAAAAAAAAAAAAAATCAAATAAAAATACTTTTTTTAAAAACATATGCAGCCTCTTGAGTTTTTTCCTATTTTTTTAAATGAAAAATTCTTCTTAGTAACAAAGAGCTAAGCAAATATTGCCAACATGCCACTATTATGTGATAGAGATGTTGGTAACATGTTCTATTCCCCAGCATGTGTTTTCTTTTCTGTTTCTTTCCTTTCCATTTCCCTATTCTGCTCTTCTGTGTTTCTGTTCAACAATTAAGCCAAAGCTCTCATTAACTTAGTTCTACTGAAGATAAATAATGTTAAATAAAAATGTTAAAGTATTACCTTATAAGGTAATAATAGTAATTTTAACAGTAACTTTTCAAAAAAGGCAAAACCATATACAGTTGACCCTTCAACAATGAGGGAGTTAACTGTGCCTCTGCACAGTTGAAAATTGGTGTATAACTTGACAGTCAAGTATCTGCAATTCTGCATCTGTAGATTCAACCAATCATGGATGGTGTAGTACTGTAGTACATAATATTGAAAAAAATCCACATATAAGTGGATCTGAACAGTTCAAACCTGTGTTGTTCAAGGTCTACTATATTACCATTTCCAATCAAGAAGGGCCTTATTTCTGTATCTTATAAAGAGTATGAACATAAAAATGATGATCTATTCTAAGATGAGACAACTAAAATACTGAGTAATGGTAAACTCTGAACAATATATTCATCCAACAAGTTCTCAATGAGCCTCTACAAGGTACTGGGGTACTGAGAAAAACAGAAAAAAAAAAAAAAAGTCATGGTCCCTATCCTCAACAAACTTAAAAAATATAATTTATGAAGTCAAGAAGTCAGGTAATTTGTCCTAAATCACTTAAATAATAAAACCAAGCAGGATGCTAATAAATGATTATGATTTTCTGTTCTTCATTTCACTTTTAGCTCATATCTACACCACTTGCTAGTCGTGGCTCCCAAATTAGCTCTGTAATAGATCAGTGCAAGATTTATTCTTTTAAGGTAAAAAGTTTAGTTGACTATTTGAAACATAGAGCCATATAACATATATATTCAAATGTGGAGCATCAGAAATGATCTTGAATATAAAGTATACACTGCTCAATAGTAATTGTTACTAAAATATCACTAAGATAAAAGGAACTGTGAGTAAGCTAAGTAGTTTTATCAGAACAGTTAGTTGATATGCAAAAACAGAAGCCTGATTTTTCAGTTCCTTTTTTAATGTAATAAAACTGATTAATAATTCAGTTGACTTCTTTGGTCTTAAGTTTTAAAACTAAAGGCAGAATTAAGAGTACTTTGACCCACTAATTTACAAGACTAGGATTGACAGTCCTATTAAATATCCTTAGTCTAAAACTGTCAATTTCACTAAATAACTTGAAAAAAGTATCTCCTGGATGTAATGAGTAAAAACATTCTATATAAAATATCAATGAAAAATACATTTTAAATTAAGGTGGGTATCTAAGATCAGCAACAACTCAAGGATGTCCACTCTTGCCAATTTTATTCAACATAATATTGGAAGTCCTAGCCACAGCAATCAGGCAAGAAATAGAAATAAAAGGATTCCAAATTGGAAAGGAAGTAAAAAGGTAACACTACACATAGAAAATCCTACGATGCCACCAAAAAAGTAGTAGAGCTCAACAATGAATTCAGTAAAGTTGCAGGATACAAAATTAATATACAGAAATCTGTTGCACTTCTATACACTAAAAATGAATTACCAGAAGGGAAATTAAGAAAACAATCCCACTTACCATTGCATCAAAAAGAATAAAATACGTAGGAATAAACCTACCTCAGAAGGCAAAACACCTATACTTGGAAAATTATAAGACACTGATGAAAGAAATTGAAGACAACATAAACAGATGGAAAGGTATACTGTGTTCATGGATTGGAATTAATATTGTTAAAATGACCATACTACCCAAGGAAATCTACAGATTATTGCAATCCCTATAAAAATACCAAGGGCATTTTTCACAGAACCAGAACAAGTAATTTTAAAATTTGTATGGAAACACAAAAGACCCTGAATAGCCAAAATAATCTTGAGAAAGAAGAACAGAGCTGGAGGAACAATGTTTCTTGACTTCAGACTGTACTACAAAGCTACAATACTCGAAACACTACGGTACTGGCCAAAAAACAGACAAATAGATCGACGGAACAGGATGAGAAAGCCCAGAAATAAACCCATGCACTTACGGTCAATTAATCTGTGTCAAAGGAGGCAAGAATATATAATGGAGAAAAGACAGTCTCTTCAATAAGTGGTGCTGGGAAAACTGGACAGCCACATGTAAAATAATGAGATCAGAACATTTTCTCACACCATATATAGAAATAAACTAAAAATGGATTAAAGAACTAAATGTAAGACTGGAAACCATAAAACTCCTAGAGGAAAACATAGGCAGAACACCCTTTGCCATAAATCACAGCAACATGTATTTTTGACCTGTATTCTAAAGCAGAGGAAATAAAAGCAAAATAGGACCTAATCAGACTTAAAAGCTTTTGCGCAGCACAAAGGAAACCACTGACAAAACAAAGAGACAACCTACTGAATGGGAGAAAATATTTGCTAATGATATGACTGATAAGGGGTCAATACCCAGAATATATAAACAGCTCATACAACTCAACAAAAAAACAAGCAACCCAATTTAAAAATGGGCAGATCTGAATAGACATTTTATAAAGAAGACATACAGATGGCCAACAAGCACAAGAAAAGATCCTCAACGTCAGTAATCATCTGGGAACTTCAAAACCACAATAAGATATCACCTCACACTCATTAGAATGGTTATCATCAAAAAAGTAAGAAATAACAAGTCTTGGTGAGGATGTACATATAAGGGAACCCTTATACACTGTTGGGGGAATGTAAATTGGTGCAACCACTGTGGAAAACAGTATGGCAATCTCTCAAAAAACTAAAAATAGAACTACCATATGACCCAGCAATTCCACTCCTGGGTATATATCTGAAAAAAAATGAAAACACTAATTCAAAAAGATACAGGTACCCCAATGTTCATTGTAGCATTATTTACAACTGCCAAGATACGGAAGTAACCTAAGTGTCCATCAACAGATGAATGGATAAAGAAGATGTGGTATATGTATAATGCAACACTACTCAGCAATAAAAAAGAATGAAATTTTGCCATTTGCAATAACATGGATGGACGTGGAAGGTATTATGCTAAGTGAAATAAGTCAGACAAAGACAAATACTGCATGATATCACTTATATGTGGAATCTAAAAACTAATACAAACTAGTGAATATAACAAAAAGGAAACAGACTTACAGATACAGAGAACAAACTAGTGGTTACCAGTGGAGAGAGGGAAGCAGGGAGGAGCAAGATATGGGTAGGGAATTAAGAGTTATAAACTATTATGTATAAAATAAATAAGCGGGCTTCCCTGGTGGCGCAGTGGTTGAGAGTCCGCCTGCCTATGCAGGGGACATGGGTTCGTGCCCCAGTCTGGGAGGATCCCACATGCCGCGGAGCAGCTGGGCCCGTGAGCCGCGCGTCCGGAGCCTGTGCTCCGCAACGGGAGAGGCCACGACGGTGAGAGGTCCGCGTACCACAAAAACATATAAATAAATAAATAAGCAAGCTAGAAAGATATATTGTACAACACAGGGAATACAGCCAATATTTTAAAATAACTATAAATGCAGTATAACCTTTAAAAATTGTGAATCGCTATTTTGTACACCTGTAACTTATGTAATATTGTACATCAACTGCATCTCAATTAGGAAAAAAAAGGAAAAGGAAAATAAATAAAGATGGACATGGCATAGGAATTAAAAGCTTGGAAAATAAACATATAGTAGAGAAGTTATTAACTTTAGAGAGTTTAAAAAATATCATCTCAATTTAAAAAATTAAATATTTTAGAAATTGAAAAGTTGACTGTCAGGAAGCCAGTACCCTTTCATCAAAAAATAACTTAAAGAACTTGGGGGAAATTTATAAAAGAAAATCTAAAGCACATAAAATAACCTATAAATTAATGTGTAAACATTTGGAACTATTCCAAGCACTACTGAACTTTATATAGGAGTTTGCTACTATTATTTGTGAACTTAAACTAAGTTTAATGAAATGAGCTTAATGAAACTGTTATACTGTGGGAGGAAAAAGGCATAAACAGAATTGCTAAGAAATGCTAGAGAAAATTTTTAATATTGGTAAGCAGGCAGAACCTTATTGCTCTTTTTTTTTTTTTTTTTGCGGTACGCGGGCCTCTCACTGTTGCAGCCTCTCCCGTTGCGGAGCACAGGCTCCGGACGCACAGGCCCAGCAGCCATGGTTCACGGGCTCAACCGCTCCGCAGCACGTGGGATCTTCCCAGACCCGGGGCACGAACCCGTGTCCCCTGCATCGGCAGGCGGACTCTCAACCACTGCGCCACCAGGGAAGCCCTTATTGCCCTTAAATCTACAAACACTGATGAAACCACCTTCAGAAGGTATTCATTTGTTTGAATTATACACAATGGTTAAATTGGGATACAGTCTATTCTGATTCTATTAAGTAGAATGTGGTGGTTGATGGCTCACATAAGACTGCTTGGATTTAAATCCTGGATTTACTGTGTGACTTGGGGCAACTTACTTAAATTCCCTAAGGGAATTTGGTTTGAGACTTAAATGAGATAATGCACATAATAATGTGACCGGTCCACAGTGAGTGCTCAATAAACATAGCTATCATTTTTATTATGAATTTAGTTCTTTAAAAGTAACTAGCAAAATTATATTTTGGCTTAATTTAGTGGCCTGAATAAAATCAGCTGACATATGTATGTCTTTAGCATAAAGTGAGTAAACCCAGTGAGGTAAGAAAGATAAAGAAATTGAACTTCATAGAATTACTGAACTGTCACAAACAGAATAGACCTAAAGGGAAAGAATTCATTTCTGAAGAACAAAACAGTGTCACTTTGGAGAAAAACTCAGAGAAAAAGACAAGTCAATAGAAAGGTAGTGGAAGATGGAACTAACATTAATTTATTGAATGCCTACTACTGGCCTAATGTTTACATGTTGTTTAATTGCATCTAATACTTTAGGATTTGGGAAATAGGTATTACCTTCAAATTACTGATACAAAAAACATAAATAAATAAAAAACCATGAAGCTCAGAGGTAACTTGTCCTAAATCACATAACTAATAAAGCCACAATTGGGAATGAAACCAGGCCACTCTGATCCCAAATGCTATTTCCCACTATAGTGGGATGTCTGCTTTAAAGGAGGCAGGCTATTTGGAAGACAAAAGAAGCCTCTGAAAATCAGGTCCTGTTCAGATTCGGAAACAAAAAAGCAGTAATACCTAGAATGACAAATGGCCTTAAACTCTTTAAAACAAAGTTTAGGACTAGAAGAGTGAAGATATATGCCCAAGTATCTGGATTACAAATTTAAAACAACACAGTTTTCTTGAAGCAAACTACCTTAGATGAATTTGTTTCTCTTGATGCAAACTTCTTTGTCTCAAGGCTAGATATTTTCCTGGACAGCAATAATCCTTCCAGCAGCAGTGAAACACAGGAAACGTCAATAGCCAAGTCAGAGTAGGAAAAAAGATACCTGCTTAAACAATGGCAGAAAAAAACGGCTACACTTCTGACTTACTTTGTTAACCAATACTCTCCATTGTATTGGTTCCTAAACTAAACTGAGAATGTGGTTGAGTTTAGAAACAGGATTTTTTATGCCCTGGAGATGATACTTTCAATGAATACTGAATGTTAGGAAACCAGAAAAGAGGAAAATCTAGAAAGGTTCTTAGATTTCAGTCAGCCTTAACAAAAAGTGATAATCAAGGTTGGGGAAAATACGAAGGACATTCAGGAATTGACATAAAGTTTCCAGTTTAATCACATACATGTATTTGTCCTGAGCAAATCTGAAATTTTGTGGCATTGTCAAATTAGCTTTTTATTCCAAACAAGCAGAAAACTGATGATATTTCAATGATTCAAAATAAATCATGAATGAGTCCAAAGTTCCTAGTGCCTTTCAAAGATTTATTAACATTCAAGTAAATATGAAGAACTGTAAGGAAACTGATCATTTTCAGTTGCCTCAATTGAAGTCAAGTAACCTGAACTTCAAATTCCCCCAGAATGCTGTTTCAAAGGAAATTTAATACCTTTTTGAAAGTCTTGAGAACTATAAACTGAAGTTTGATGAATTAGGTTGAGAGGTGAATTGGAGTTTCATAGCTAATATTACTTAGATGGTAACACAGAATAGTGCTATCAATGATTAAGTAAAATTTTAAATGTTCCTAAGCACTAATTTGCCACAGACTAACACTAATATAGGGAGTTAAATACAAAAAAATGACTTAAACAGATATATTCACTTCGATTTCATTCAATCCTCTGATCTTCAAGACATTGAAGTCCCAGATGCAAGATTATTAATGTCAAAGATAAGTCATTTAATAATAAGACCCTTGGGCTTCCCTGATGGCGCAGTGGTTGAGAGTCCGCCTGCCGATGCAGGGGATACAGTTCGTGCCCCGGGTCTGGGAAGATCCCACATGCCACGGAGCACCTAGGCCCGTGAGCCATGGTCGCTGAGCCTGGACGTCCAGAGCCTGTGCTCTTCAACGGGAGAGGCCACAACAGTGAGAGGCCCGCGTACGGCAAAAAAAAAAAAAAGACCCTTATCATTTATTTTAAGATTGGTTTTAGTAGGGGGTCTCAATATGAAAACAGCTTATTAACTTGTTTGCTGGTGCTTATGCTGAAGCATTTATCTCCATGAAAAGAACATAGAGAACAACCAAAGGAAGCTCCTAAATGTTATTTTTAAAAGTTATTAACTGTGAGCATCAGTATATCTCAAAGAATGTCAGCCCTTTCCACACTAGGTTCAGAAACTTTCTTTGACAATTCTTTGCAAAAGCAAACCTATAGTACATATGCCAAGATGCTAGCAACAATCTGCAATAAGGAGGTACTAGCTTTTGCCCAAAGAAATGGATCATGAACCCACCATACAAGTATTTATGAGTGAAAATTACTATTAACTAATGCTTCTGCAAATGGTAGAGTTTTAGATACTATATTTACATTCAGTTCACCAGGCCAGGGGTTGATAATTTTTTTTCTGTAAAGGGCCAGATAGTAAATATTTTAGGCTTTGCCAGCCATATGGTCTCTGCAACTACTCAAACTCTGCCTGTAGCACAAAAGACAATATATAAATGAGTAAGCATGGTTGTGTTCCAGTAAAACCATATAAAAAGTAAATACATTTGGCAGTGGCCAAATTTGGTCATAGTTTACCCACCTCTGTAGTATGCCAATATAAAAGCAATTGGAACCATATCATTAAAAAGGCAGCCTGGTGAAAGCAGTTATGTATATGTATGTTCTTCTAGGTAAGTCTGTAACTTCTATAAAGTCCAGTAACAAACTTTATCTAAACCTCTTCCTTATGAATTGCTTAATGGTGAGCCAATAGGAGCCATAATATTCAAATTCTGATGTGACAGTTGGAACATGCTTCCAATCTGATCAATAAATCCTTCAAAAGGTGTTAAATTTGACAGTGCTGGAAGACAATGTGTTTTTTTTTTTTTTTTGGCGGTTCGCGGGCCTCTCACTGTTGTGGCCTCTCCCGTTGCGGAGCACAGGCTCTGGACGCGCAGGCTCAGCGGCCATGGATGTGGGATCTTCCCAGACCGGGGTACGAACCCATGTCCCCTGCATCGGCAGGCGGACTCTCAACCACTGCGCCACCAGGGAAGCCCGACAATGTGTTTTAATAAAGAAATTAGCAGTCAGAACAATGCAATGGCACCAAAGAACCTCTCCTCTCACACTGGGAACACTAAATGCTCTAGTTATGTTTAGGCAGTAGGAAAAAAAAAGAATACTGGCAAGTACTGAAATTTTAGTGTATTATAAAATGCTGGCTTGCTAGAAATTTTTATCTTAATTTTTTTTCTTTACTTTTATGCTCGTATCTCTTAAAAAATACTATAAATCATTATTTTAATTTGTAATTCAGGTATTCCCATCCTCCTATGCTGTTTACCCTTTATTGTAACTATTTAGGGTATTATAAAAATCACAATAAACAGCATTATTTTTATGTATGTAACAGATATGCAGCATTTAAGACAAAAGAAATCTAAGGCTAAATGTTTTCAGAGCTCTAGTGGGCATACAGTGGGAAAGGAAAGGTGAACTTTATTTTCTTCGAGGCAAAGAAGCTATAGGTGACATCTTAGCTTGCCACCAACCTTTATTCTTAATATGAAGTTTGTAGTTGTTTGTGAGGCAAGGAGATTTTTGTTCAAGTTAAAACAAGGGTTTCTTTGACCTACTGCAAAGTGTAAAGCCTTTCCCTTCAGGGGCTGCCTGTTACCCTGCATATGACAAGCAGTAAAAAGATAAAAGGAGGGGAAACAGGTTCTAAAGTTTGCTAATCTATTGCTAATCAGCAATAGATTACGGCATGGCTTGAGAGTCATGAAAATTAGGTTTTAGTCAAGCTGGCCATTAACCGGTTGCCTAGTGGTGAGCGAGCCAGTTTCTTCAACTCGGTGGACTCAAGTTTCCTCATCTGGAAAATGAGAGAATGCGCTTGACTGGCTGCTCTCAAAGGCCCGTTCCAGCTCTATTATTCTAAGACAGGAAGATGTCAAGCCACCTACCGTGGTCACTGTCTCTCACAGTCGAGCCGGGGAAAAAGCGTGACGAGGACTTCCCTGTCCAGCCCTCACCCCATCTGCGGTCCTAGCTCAAGGCACCAATGAAGCTTCCTCCCCACCTCCCCTCTCTAGCTCTCTCCTACTCGGGATAGAAAAGGGCGCTCCCATTCCCGCAATTCCCCCAATTCTCCTCCTCTCTCCTCCTCTCACTCGGGTGTTCACCCACGGTAACCCTGCCTTTTCCCTAAGGTCCGGCAGACACCGACTCCCACAGCCCCTCGAGTTCTTTCGCAGCCCCCGACGGAGGCCCTGACTTGCTCTCACCCGAGACCTGTAGGAACGCGCGCCGCCTCTCCAGACCGGTCTCCGCGGGCCCCGGCTTTGGCCTCACCGCTTCCGCAAGAAGCCACAGTTCCGAGGCGTTTCTCTGAAGAACTTCCCCGGGTAACAGCCGACTCCGTCGGAAGCTCAGCCTTAGCAGCCTTGTCCCCACTTTCCCTCCGCTCCCTCCCGGGAGATGAGTTTGCAACACCCGGAACGTCCTCTACCTGAGCAGGCCGAGCCCTTAATCTCAGAGAGCTCGGCAGGGAGGAGGACACCCCTCCCCCAAACTTCTCAACTTGCTGCAGCAAGGGTTCTTGTCCCCTGAACAGGAAAAGGCAACGGCCTAGGCCGCGGGGGCCAGCGGGGGATGCAGTTCTGAGAGCGCTAAGCCGGCCGCCGCAGTCAAACCTCCCGCCGCGGCGGACTACAACTCCCAGAGGGCTCTGCGACAGTCAACACGCCTTCCGCCGCAGAGCCCAGCCCTCCGGCTTCGGAAGAAAGGGCGGCGCAGGTGGGCTAATCGCGTTTTATCTGCAGCCAGGCCTTTGCGCTAGAGTCTGTTGCCTGCCTGCCTGCCTTTAAGGCATCTAAGAGGAGGGATGCGATCTCCTGCAGTCTACCACCCCGGAGGCCACCTGGGAAAGGGCTGATGTGACATTTCCATCTAGGGCTGACCTCCCATTATCTGTCATCTCAGGCAGTTCTCGCTGGTGCTCTGTACTCTCATCACGTGCTTGCACCCTGTGGACACCAAGGGAAGCCGGTTTGAAAAAAAAATTGTTAGATCTGGCACTTTCTCTCCCTTGTCTAGACGTTTAGGTTTGTTTTTTGTTTTTTACGTGTTGGCAGTTTAGTCACTAGGCTAAAAGAGGGGTTTTGGTAGGATTTTAAGCACCCTCTCCCCATCCCTAACAATTTCGCCGACAGTCACCCCAAATAAACATACAGTCTAAGGAAAATTGGTGTGCTTGTTATAAAAAGTCAGCTTAAGGTAAGTCTCTGAAAAGCATATGGCAATACCTCAGCTCTTCTTACGTAGGAAGCCCGTGGCTTTTTTTTTTTAAGCAAAACAACCAGGAAAAATCCGACAATGTTAGTGTAATGTGTTAATCCCAAATGAAAGAAACCAAATTTAACAAATAGTTAAAACTGAGTGCCAAGCATTTTACATAAAATATCTCATTAAATCTTAACCATGATTCTAGAAGTGTATATTATCCCTATTTTACAAATAAGGAAACAGCCCTAGAGAATTTTAAGAGTTACCCAAGGCCAAACAACTATCAAGTGGCAGAAGATCTGGAATTCAAACTGAGGTCTTCTTCCAAAGCCTGTGCTCTCAAACTCTGCCTCTATTATCGAGGGTTTGACAAATGCAAGGCAGGTAACGTGATGAATATTGCCTTTAAGGCAGATAAAAGTTATTTTGCTAATGGTGTCCTTATTAAAAAACTTCTGCAACTGCTTTTTAGCCTGCCTTCAACAGTACATTCTTTTGATAGCTGCAATGGTGGCAAAATTTTCTTCTTTCTCTGCTTTCCAGGCTGAGAAAATATTTTTAGGTAAGGCTGAGAAGCACGAAAGTAGATGGTATGGAATGACGTCAGCGAAAATGGCTGAATAGGGAACTTGAAAACTCTCCCTCCACAAAAGCAACGAATAACCTGGTGAAACTGTCAGAATCAGCTTTTTTTGGAACTCTGGAATCTAATAAAAACCAGGGGAACACTTAAGAAAAGACTGCTGAATTTTGGCAAGAAATCTCTGTGATTATCTCTAGCTTGCCAGTGGCCTTGAGGACAGCAGCCCACATTCCTGGTGTAGGTTGCTGGTACCAGAGAGAGTAATATGGACCTTATTCTAAAGGAGTTGTAATTTTGTGTTTTGACCTATCTGGTGGTGTCCTGAAGGTTTGGCTCAAGGGCTTACCTTTGTTTCTCCAGCCTTGGAGCCTCCGAGGGCTGAGGCAGGATTGTCAAAAGAGTTTAAAGCAAATGTATTAGCCACTGCCACCAGGGTATGGTGTAACAGTTGGGACAAACAATAAACAGGCCAAAAAGCCTAGGAAGGAAGAGGCTGGGGAAGCAGATACTTGGGGAATAAGGGGTTTTTGTTTTCTATTTTTTAAATATTTACTTATTTATTTGGTCGTGCTGTATCTTAGTTGCAGCAGGTGGGCTCCTTAGTTGAGGCATGCGTGCAGGATCTAGTTCCCTGACCAGGGATGGACCTGGGCCCCCTGCATTGGGAGCATGGAGTCTTATCCACTGTGCCACCAGGGAAGCCCTGGTATAAGGGTTTTCTTGAAAAGCTTCCTCCTCTTCTGGGGAATCCAGAAGGCCACATGCATGCCTTGGTCTGGACCCATGCTCGGAAAAGACCTGAGAAGACCCTAAGCTCTCACTTCTGGCTGACTTTCAGACTCTGTACAAGCAGGAAGTGAAGGCTAATGCAGAAATGTAAAGTATCCTGCTAAGCATTGAAGGAGTGCCCCAACACACAGCTAGCTGACAAAGACTGGGAGAGATTTTTTGCATTTTGGCTGGTTTTTTCTTTTTCTTTTTTGCTTATAAACATTTAATAAAGATATCTCTGCTAAATCACTAGCTGACCACTAAGCTAATGGAACAGAGTGGTCACACAGCAAAGAATACAGACTTTATAGAATTAGCTGACTGGTAGTTAAGTCTAGAAGCTTGATCACATTTAAACTTGATTTTTAAAATCAAGCATTTATAGTTGGTGTTATAGACTTCCCATCACATCAGGAAGCACGTTTCTGGAATTCTTTCATTTGTGATATTAAGACTATTCAGTGGGCTCAAATATTGTCTCTTACAAAGTTCGCCTTTAGCTTTTCACCAGTCATTGATGATCAGTAGCCATTGATGATCATCTTCTAGATCAGAGGTTTGTGTCATCCTTAGTGTCTGAGTAAATTTTTCTCAGTGTCCTTAGTTTCTGTTTACTAAGTGGTTAGGTCCAAACAAATTAATATGTGTTTATTTAAATATATATGGAAATTGAAAGGAAAAGATTTTATTTCATTCTTTAATAACCACAATTGCTTACTAATTGGGTGTATACACCTATTGGGCACTGCATAACTTCTCAAACCTTGAAATCAGATGGGACATCACTGTCTCCATTTCCTCTTCCACATTGGATTTTGCACAGCACTTGCTTGAGATCATAGGAATTGCTGAAAACTCAATTTTGAAAAGATACGTTAGCCAAAAGAATTAACTTGATCTAATGTTGAAACTGTGAAGTACCTCAAGCGTTCACATGGTGTCTGACAGACGTTGCTGTTTTCCTCAAAAATTTAAAATACTCTGTGAAGTCCTTGTGAGTTCCCTGTGGTAACCTCATAGCTTAGGAACTGCAGGTCACTAGCAATTATGTTCCTGGCCTAAAGCAAGAATTGACAAACATTTTACGTAAAGAGCCTAGTAGTAAGTATTTTAGGTTTTATAGCCATATGGTCTCTGTTAACAACTACCCAATTCTGCCTTTATGGCGTGAATGCAGCCAACATAGGCAATATATAAACCAATGAGGTGGCTATATTTTAATTTATTTATAGAAATAGGTATTAGACTGGATTTGTTCCCAGAACTGTAGCTTTCTGACCCTCTGACCTAGAGAACACAGAGTGGAGATTTTCCTTTATTAGCTGGATTCTTCAAAGGAGAGGACTTTCCCCTTTCCTCCAGGATCTGAGCTCACTCCCTTTTTGCATTTGAAGCTCTCCAGCTTTGTTTGGGATTTATTTAAAGGTTTCATCTTTCTTGGTAAGGCCTTGTTTTGAGTACTCATTTGGCACTTTGGTCTGATCTTGAGATCAGAATGTTTCAACTGAAGTTAGCTGAAAATGACTTTGGACCAATTTCTTTGGGAAGGGGCTGCTTCAAATGAAACTGCTGGTTTAGCCTTCAGCCCATTCCTCTGGAAGGGCTGTTTTCTGGAGAATGGCAAAAGAAGGGAGGAAGAGAGGGAGGAAGGAAGGAGGGAGGGAGGGAAGGAAGGGAGGGAAGAAAGGCCTTTGTCCTGGCTCCTCAGGGACCAAGCTGTCTTCTTAAGACTGGCTAGGATGAGCTTGCATGCTGTTTGAATTGAACCTATTGTGCTGTAAGCTGTTTAAACTGTTTGAAAATTGTTCTTTACTCTAGAGGAAAAACACCCAGAAAATGAGATCCCAGTTATCTAAGTATTTTGAGGGTACACCCTCTACAGGGACTTTAGCCAATTTTATGTTTAAAACCAAGGTCCTATGGGGAGGGGGAAGAAGGGTAAGCTGGGACAAAGTGAGAGAGTGGCATGGACATACATACACTACCAAATGTAAAATAGATAGCTAGTGGGAAGCAGCTGCATAGCACAGGGAGATCAGCTTTGTGTCCACCTAGAGGAGTGGGAAGGGGAGGGTGAGGGAGGAGTGGGGATACATGTATATGTATAGCTGATTCACTTTGCTCTAAGGCAGAAACTAACACACCATTATAAAGCAATTATACTCCAATAAAGATGTTAAAAAAATACCCAAGGTCCTTCCCCTTGTGCACTTCTAATTAAATAGACTGACCTGACCAAAGGCAATTGAGAATATCAATCGTCATTATGGGGAACTTTTGAAATCCCCAAACTTAATATTCTTAAAACAGAATTGGACTACAATAGCTCAAAAATTTACAATTGAGTGGAATGCTTATTTCTATGGGTATTTTGAGGCTTTCTGAAATTATCAGGAGTCTAAAATTGCTTCTGCAAAATAAGACTTTAAGATTAACTGAGGCAGACAAATGATTAAAGAAAGGTAAAGTGGCTCCTGAAGCCTCAGGCTCTTCTTCCTTGGCTTCTTTGTCTCAGGCTCTGCCTCTGGCCCCTTCTTGTTTCCCACAGCTCCGTCTTCCTCTTTTTTACCACCATCCCCATACTAATTCTCTCACCAAACTTCCCCCTTTCTCTGAAACTCTCCCTACTCCCTTTTTCTCTGCACTTGTCAGTACCTGTTGCTTTAAAATTTAGCATTCTGAGGATCGAGGCTAAAAGCTTAGTTTCTTGATATTCTCTGGACTAAAGCTGAACTGCGAGCCATAGCCAAAGATTTTTCCAAAGTAACTGAAGGTTTTACACAGATTCGCTGAGGAATTTAATATAGCCATTCAAGTGTATCAACCTGGTTTCTCTGATTAATATCAGCTAGTTGGTATATGCTTGTTGGTAAAGGCCAGGTCCAGCATTGGATGAAAACTGCTAATTGGGAAAGTCCTGAAAGAGCTCTAGAATTACAACTGAGAAACCAGCGCGCTAACTTATTTTATGATTAGGCTCAGGCAATTGCTAGATGACTTCATCGAGCAATCCCTAGGGCTTTTCCAAACGGGAAATTCGATTTGAACAAAATTCAGACTTGCACACAAAAATCTAATGAACCTGCTCATGAATATTACAATTGACTTCAGAATGTTTTTAAATAAAATTCTGGTCTTCCTTCAAACGTTGATTCCACCTGAGTAGTTTTTAAATTATTTTACTCCTAATTTATCCCTCATGCACCCCCTTCTGCTTTGATAGCCATAAGTTTGTTTTCAATGTCTGTGAGTCTATTTCTGTTTCATAAGTTCATTTGTATCATTTTTTTTAGGTTCCACATATAAGTGATATCATATGATATTGTCTTTCTTTTTCTGACTTGCTTCACTTAGTATGATAACCTCTAGGTCTATTCATGTTGCCGCAAATGGCATTATTTTATTCTTTTTTATGGCCAAGTAGTATTCCTTTGTATATATATATACCACATCTGTTTTATCCATTCACCTGTCGATGGACATTTCAGTCGCTTCCACATCTTGGCTATTATAAATAGTGCTGCTATGAACATTGGGGTGCATGTATCTTTTCAAATTAGAATTTTTGTCTTTTCCAGATATATGCCAAGAGTGGATTGCTGGATAATAATGGTAACTCTATTTTAGTTTTTTAAGGAACTTTCATGCTGTTTTCCATAGTGGCTGTACCAATTACATTCCCACCAACAGTGTAGGATGATCCCCTTTATTCCACACCCTCTCCAGCATTTATTATTGTAGACTTTTTAAAGATAGCCATTCTGACCCATGTGAGGTGATGCCTCATGGTAGTTTTGATTTGCATTTCTCTGATAATTAGCAATGTTGAGCATCTTTTCATGTGCCTATTGGCCATCTCCTTTGGAGAAATGTCTATTTAGGTCTTCTGCCCATTTTTTGATTGGGTTTTTTTTTTGTTTTGTTATTGAGTTGCATGAGATGTTTATATATTTTGGAAGTCAAGCTCTTATTGGTTGTATCGTTTGCAAATATTTTCTCCCACTCCATGGGTTGTCTTTTTGTTTTGTTTATACTTTCCTTTGCTATGCCAAAAGTTACAAGTTTGATTAGGTCCCATTTGTTATTTTCCCTTTATTTCTATTGCCTTGGGAGACTGACCTAGGAAAACACTGGTACAATTTACTTCAGAGAAATGTTTTTTGGTTTTTAAAAAGATTATTTATTATTATTTATCTATTTTATTTTTATTTTGGGCTGCATCGGGTCTTAGTTGCAGCACATGGGGGATCTTCGTTGAGGCATGCAGCTCTTCGTTGTGGTGTGCAGACTTCTCTCTAGTTGCAACATGTGGGTTTTCTCTCTCTAGTTGTGGTGCACAGGCTCCAGGGTACATGGCCTCCTGTAGTTGTGGTGCGCAGGTTCCAGAGCATGTAGTTTGCGGCATGCAGGCTCTAGTTGAGGTGTGCAAACTCAGCAGTTGTGGCACACAGGTTTTAGTTGCCCCACGGCATCTGGGATCTTAGTTCCCTGACCAGGGATCAAACCCGCGTCCCCTGCATTGTAAGGTGATTCTTTACCACTGGACCACCAGGGAAGTCCCCATTCAGAGAATGTTTTGCCTGTGTTCTCCTCCAGTAGTCTTATGATGTCATGTCTTATATTTAAGTCTTTAAGTCATTTTGAGTTTATTTTTGCGTATGGTGTGAGGGAGTGTTCTAACTTCAGTGATTTACCTGCGGCTGTCCAGTTTTCCCAACACCACTTGTGCAGAGACTGTCTTTTCTCAGTTGCCTCCTTTGTCAAAGATTGACTGTAGGTGTGTAGGTTTATTCTGGGCTCTTTATTCGATCCATGATCTATATGTCTGGTTTTTGTGCCAATAACATGCTGTTTTGATTATTGGTAGCTTTGTAGTATTCTCTGAGTCTGGGAGGGTTATGCCTTCAGCTTTGTTCTTTTTCCTCAGGATTGCTTTAGCAATTCTGAGTCTTTTATGGTTCCATCCATCCGTATGGTTTTTAACTCTTATGGGGTTTTTTCTTTTTTTTTCAATGGGAAACTAGCTAAATTAATTATATTGCATATACACAATAAAATACCAGCTATCTCCAGCTTTCTTTTGATTTCCATTTGCATGGAATACCTTTTTTTCCATCCCCTCACTTTCAGTCTGTATGTGTCCCTAAGTCTGAAGTGGGTCTCTTGTAGACAGTATATATATGGGTCTTGTTTTTGTATCCATTCAGCAAGCCTGTGTCTTTTGGTTGGAGCATTTAATCCATTCATGTTTAAGGTAATTATCCATATGTATGTTCCTGTGACCATTTTCTTAATTGTTTTGGGTTTGTTTTTGTAGGTCCTTTTCTTCTCTTGTGTTTCCCACTTAGAGAAGTTCCTTTTGCATTTGTTGTAGAGCTTGTTTAGTGGTGCTGAATTCTCTTAGGTTTTGCTTGTCTGTAAAGCTTTTGGTTTCTCCAACGAATCTGAATGAGACCCTTGCTGGGTTAGAGTAATCTTGTTTGTATGGTTCTTCCCTTTCATCACTTTAAGTACATCATGCCACTCCCTTCTGGCTTGTAGAGTTTCTGCTGAGAAATCAGCTGTTAACCTTATGGGAGTTCCCTTGTATGTTATTTTTCAGTTTTCCCTTGCTGCTTTCAATAATTTTTCTTTGTATTTAATTTTTGCCAATTTGATTACTATGTGTCTCGGCGTGTTTCTCCTTGGGTTTATCCTGTATGGGACTCACTCTGCTTCCTGGACTTGGGTGGCTATTTCCTTTCCCATGTTAGGGAAGTTTTCGACTATCATCTCTTCAAATATTTTCTCTGGTCCTTTCTCTCTCTCTTCTCCTTCTGGGATCCCTATAATGCGAATTTTGTTGCGTTTAATGTTGTCCCAGAGGTCTCTTAGGCTGTCTTCATTTCTTTGCATTCGTTTTTCTTTATTCTCTTCCGCAGCAGTAAATTCCACCATTCTGTCTTCCAGGTCACTTATCCGTTCTTCTGCCTCAGTTATTCTGCTCTTGATTCCTTCTAGTGTAGTTTTCATTTCAGTTATTGTATTGTTCATCTCTGTTTGTTTGTTCTTTAATTCTTCTAGATCTTTGTTAAACATTTCTTGCATCTTCTCGATCTTTGCCTCCATTCTTTTTCTGAGGTCCTGGATCATCTTCACTATCATTATTCTGAATTCTTTTTCTGGAAGGTTGCCTATCTCCACTTCATTTAGTTGTTTTTCTGGGGTTTTATCTTGTTCCTTCATCTGGTACATAGCCCTCTGCCTTTTCATCTTGTCTATCTTTCTGTGAATGCGATTTTCGTTCCACAGGCTGCAGGATTGTAGTTCTTCTTGCTTCTGCTGTCTGCCCTCTGTTGGATGAGGCTATCTAAGAGGCTTGATGGGAGGGACTGATGGTGGGTAGAGCTGACTGTTGCTCTGGTGGGCAGAGCTCAGTAAAACTTTAATCTACTTGACTGCTGATGGGTGGGGCTGGGTTCCCTCCCTGTTGGTTGTTTGGCCTGAGGCAACCCTACACTGGAGCCTACCTGGGCTCTTTGCTGGAGCCAATGGCAGACTCTGGGAGGGCTCACACCAAGGAGTACTTCTCAGAACTTCTGCTGCCAGTGTCCTTGTCCCCACAGTGAGCCACCGACACCCCCCACCTCTGCAGGAGACCCTCCAACACTAGCAGGTAGGTCTGGTTCAGTCTCCCCTGGGGTCACTGCTCCTTCCCCTGGGTCCCGATGCACACAGTACTTTGTGTGTGCCCTCCAAGAGTGGAGTCTCTGTTTCCCCAAGTCCTGTCAAAATCCTGCAATCAATTCCCACTAGGCTTCAAAGTCTGATTCTCTAGGAATTCCTCCTCCCATTGCCGGACCCCCAGGTTGGGAAGCCTGACATGGGGCTCAGAACCTTCACTCCAGTGGGTGGACTTCTGTGGTATAAGTGTTCTGCAGTTTGTGAGTCACCCACCCCAGTTATGGGATTTGATTTTACTGTGATTGTGCCCCTCCTACCATCTCTTTGTGGCTTCTCCTTTGTCTTTGGATGTGGGGTATCTTTTTTGGTGAGTTCTAGTGTCCTCCTGTCAATGATTGTTCAGCAGCTAGTTGTGATTCTGGTGTTCTCGCAAGAGGGAGTGAGAGCACGTCCTTCTACTCCGCCATCTTGGTTCCTCTCCCCCAACTCTTATGTTTATTAATGGGTGGAACTGGGACCTTTTCCTTCTAGTAAAAATGACCAGGTTGGAATGGAAAACTTTGTTCACTCCAGATTTAGTAAATCTGGCAAAACATCCCTCTCATTCTCTAGATGTTACCTTAACGGAATACAGTCAAAATTCTTAATCTCTAACTCCAGCAAATGAATGGTCCTAAATATAATCAAAACCTGCCTAGTTTCTAGATTGTTACAAAATTAAGCACTTGTCTTCCAACATCCTCCCAATTCTCAGTGACAGGGCTCCAAGGAACTATAGGTGGTTTTCCCAACCCTCCTTCTTAACTGGCTTGAAGGAACATTTCTCCAGATTGGGGGAAAATCTCTTCTAGTCCTAACTGACAAGGGAGCTACACTCATTGCTCAGTTCTGCTACTATAAAACAGCCCTGCCTCAAAGTACTAAAACAGTTCAAATAGTGCAGATCTTTAATGAGCCTCAAGAGGTTCTTGTCTCTGAACCTATTCCCTTTTGTTTAGGGCTTTTGAGAGATACTCATCCTTTTCTCCTTGGCCCCTCTGCCCCTATCCACTTATTAGGCTAAGACTTCTTAGAGAATTATCATGCCAGTATTCTTTCTCCCCGAAGGGGAAAATATAGAAATTGACAGTAGTCATCTAAGCAATCCACCAAGTGAATTAAATGACCCTTTGATATCTTTTATTCCATCTCTGACCATACTAGAGCAGATTCTGGAAACGCTGATCATTTGTCCCTATTGAATCAGCTAACACTTTCCTTATGAGCAAAATCTCCAGATGATGTTGGTAAAATTCATAGCACATTTCCCATTACAATTCAGAAAGACTCCTCAAAATCTCTTCCCAGAATTAATTGATACCCTAAGAGTAAGGAAGCCATTCAAGGTGTAAAGCCTATAATAGAAGATTACAAGGCTCAAGGCCTCATTATCCCTTGTACTAGGCAGACACTCCCATTTTACCAGTGAGAAAACCTAAGGGCCAAGGGTGGAGGTTTGTCCAGGACCTCCCAGCAACAAACAACATTGTTATCTCTGTTGTTCCTAGCCCTCATCGTTATTAGGTAGTAAATTCTTTACTGTAACTGATTTATATAACGCAGTCTTTAGTATTTCAGTTGGTGAAGCTAGCCAATACCTTTTTGCCTTCACTTCGCAAGAAAGCCAATTCACCTGGACTGTAATGCCTCAGGGTTATACGGAGCCCCTATTTCTTGGGCAAATCCTGAAGGTTGATCCCTAGAGATACTGCTTTGTTGCAACAAGTGGATGATTCACTTCTTTGCTCTCGTTCTCAAGCCTCCTTACAGGAAGACAGCATCCACTTGCTAAACTTTTAGCCTTAAAGGGACATAATATCACCAAAGAAAAATGGCAGTTTGCCCCAAACCAGGTTTGATATGTAGGGCGTCAGATATCAGAACAAGGGATACACTTAGATCCAGTAGACTTCGTGGTGTCTTAGTTTCCCAAAACCCAAAACTAAGTGCCAACTGTGAGATTTTCTTGGTCTAGTTTGTAATTGCTGAAATTGTGACAGGTTTCCTTGGGCTAGACCTTAATGGCTAAAATTGGATTCCAATTTTTCCCTCTTATGGCCAAACTTCTGTACGTTTTACTCAACAATAACAACACAACTTAATTTTATGGGAAGAATTGGATGACATAGCCTCAAGGTCTTAGAGAAGAGTTTGCTGAACCCACCCGCCCTTGATCTTCCCAATTATCAAATTCCATTTTTCCTTGTTGTATATGAAAAGGAAAGGAATGCCCTTGGGGTACTCACCCCAAAACATGGATTCACCATTGACTCATAGGTTATTATAGCCAACAGCTGGACCCTGTGGCATGAGGATAACCCCCTTGCCTTGCTGTGATCCTTCTAAACCTCACATCCACCCCTTTTGGAATTCATAAACTCTCATCCTTTGAGCTAGTCACAGTATACCCAATGAACTTGTCTCCTGCTTCTTTAAGCTACAACTGATAAAAGGAGAGATACTCCAATATTGCAAAGGCCTAATTGCTTCTATTAAAAATAACCATGTTTTGGTGGATCAGTCTTTTCACAGTGCACCCTTGGGGGGCCAAAGACCTTAAGCATCACAACTTGCAACCTGGAGATTTCATCTATCAGAATCCAGAAGAACTCTCTTCAACCTTGCTGGAAAGTACTCTATCAAGTACTCCAAACAACCCTTGTGCTTCCAGACTCCAAGGAATAGACTCTTGGATTCATGAGACACACTTAAAGAAAGCATCGAACCTTAACTGAAACTGCACATCATCTGGTGACCTGAACGTAAAGATTTTCCAGAATTGAAGCAGATGACATCTGATAAGACAGCTTTCCCAAGATATCTGGACCAGGCCTGTTGGAAGTTTGTCACCAAGCCTTTGATGATGGCATAATGCCTCAGGAGATCTCTGATGTCTATGATTTTGATAACAGGACTTTAGATAAAAAGTGCCTGAGAGTCCTCCTTCCTCCTCCTTGTTACTCAAATGTGACCTTAATAGGCTTCCAATCTGTGCACTTTCCCTCTGATGTGAGACACTATACCCAGGAATCGTCCTTCTTGACATGAGGGACAAAAAGCCATTGAAACTAAAAACGCTGACTCTGATAGCAGTGCTTTCAGAGAAAAATCCTGATCAAAAGGGGAAAATGTAAAAAATTAATAAACAGAAACCTCAATTAAATAGAGTTGGGAGACCAGAAGGGGGAGCTCTCACATGCTCTGGTGATAGAACCTAACAGGAAGAAGAAAGACTCCTTTCCTGGCAGGGACTCAGCCAATGAAAAGCCATGAGCTCTTTGTTTTATTTATGGTCTGTATGTTTTCACACTGGACTGAAGCCTTTCCTTGAAGACAGACGGCCTCTTCTGTGGCTAAAGTCTCTTTAGAAAAGGTTATCCCTACCTGGGGAACTCCTCTAGAACTGTGAGGAACCCATCTTACTGGCCAGGTGCTTTGAAAAGTCCTCTTCCTCTCTATAAAAGTGTTCTCCTTCCTTTGCCATGCCGGGACTTGCATGTGGTTTGGCATGGTTGCAGACCCCAAATTGCAATTCTCTGCTAATCCTGAATAAACCCATCTTTGCTGGAGAAATATTTGGCAGTGTTTTTGTTTCAGGTCAACATCAGTCTGTGTGCTAGCATGTGCACTGCTAATGGGTTTGTCATTGTTTCTATGCTTTTTCAGTGGGCAGAGTAAGGAAATCCTTTTTATTTTATGGAGATAATATATCATGAGTTCATAATGATATTTCCAATTCAAGTTTAAGAGTATAGGGCTATTTCTTAACCTCTGATTTCTATTTCAATCTCTTTTCTCTCACACTAAAAATCTTAATTCTTAATATTAACTTAATTATGTACCAGTTTATTACCAACAATATGATTACAGAATTGGTTTATTTTTTGCAGTTCTTTTTGCCTTATGATATATCCCACTAGGGACATATGGTCAAATTACTATATTTTAAATCACTTGAAATAACTCTTTTCTGTGTGGTTAAGCCACTAACTCTAAATACCCACTAAAAAGCCACTAAATAAATATACATTTATTTAAGTGTATTTGGTTTTTGCTTTAAATTCTAAAATAGCTCTTTAAATTTCAATTAATTTAGTTTTATAGTTTTGCATAACAATCACATGGTTTCACAATCAAATCCACTCACTCAGAGACGTCTGGCACACATTCTTATCCTTTTCAACCTGTTCTCTCATCTCATAGGTAGTCTAATATTTGGCTTATCCTTCCATTTTTTAAAAATATAAACAGATACATCTCTTTATATATAAGCTAGCATACTTGACACCCTACTCTGTACCTGGCTTTTTTCCAATAATATATCCTAGTGATTACTCCATAGCAATATACAGAGATAACCCTTTTTCCTTTGTACAGCTGCAGAATACTCTGAAGGGGAGCACCCCAAAATATGCCACTTTGGCATATTGATTGGTTTGAATTAAAGGTACTTGAGAAACAAGTACCTTTATTATATGGGATTTAGATAATTTGGAGAAACTGTATATAAGCTTTCCAGGGAATTTTGAGACACGAATCTTAAGGTTTTAAGTTCCATTAGCCATTGCCATTCTTTTCACTAGAATGTCCCTTGATAGGTTAATTTTACCTATAGCATTTAGCATAGTACCTGGCATACAGTAGGTGCTTATTTAAAGCCTATTTAAGAGCTGAATGAATCCCTGCCTTTTCCCTATGTTGTGATTTAATACCATCACTAATTTAAGATCTGTTAGATGGAACCAGAAAATGGAATATACTGGCTTCACTTTCTTGGGACACACATTAAGGAGCAAGTGTTTACTAAATTGTTTGTCCTTTTTCACTGTTTATGTTCAATTTTTGAATTTCATTATTTTCATCCATTGTTTATCCTTTCCTCAATATTGAACTTCAGTTCTCATCAGAATTCACTTTTTCTTAACCAGGGCTAGCTCTCAAAAATTATATACATTGAGTGTTTCATAAAGAACTATTTCATTGAAAGCAACAAAAATCTCTTCTCTCCAAGATTTAACAACAGAGAATGTTTGCTAAATGTTTTTAAAAATATGCTCATTTTAGAAAATATCTCCAAACTTTCCATTCCTAAAATAAAAAATCTAGTTGGTTATCATTCTATCTACACAATTTCATATTTTGCTCTTTTCACTTAATAAGTATTTTCCCGTGACATAAAAAACTTTGAAAGAATATTCAAAGTGAGTTAAAATACCTCAGAGGACCCTGTGTACAAATTCAGAGCACCAGAAAGAGTATTTGTGTCTCTCCCCCTTACGTATACAGTGATTGAAAGTGTCAGCTGCCTCAAAGGTATGATGTGAAAATTTTGTTTAAAAATAGAAATTGCAGGGGGTGTGGGTTCCATCCTTGGTCAGGGAGCTAAGATCCCACATGCCTCGTGGCTAAAAAACCAAAACATAAAACAGAAGAAACATTGTAATAAGTTCAATAAAGACTTTAAAAATGGTCCACATCAAAAAAAAGAAAAAAGATAATTCACCTTGAAAATAGTCTGACAAAGTTTGGTGCTAACTAAATAAATCCTGACATATTTTTTACGGAAGAGACAGACCAGTAATGGTGGTTCTAGAGCTGAAAAGTATGAAGCGTGCCCATAAGGTACCTCAACCTCTGTGCCTGAGTGCTGGACTGTGTTGGGACTTATATTTATGAAGTATTCGGGAATTTATTCAAAGATTCAGAGAACAGAAAGTGATGAAAATAGAACCCAAAATGAAAATGACACTTTTCAAGTAGACCGTTGTTATGCCTTTTGGAGGGATGGGAAAATACGGAGGGATTTCCCTGACTTTTTGTGGGGCAGAACTAGAATATCTGATTGGTGAGAACATAAGTACCAAAATGACCTTCAGTCACCCTTAAGTTTGGCCAGTAACTCTAGGGATATAAACAGGTGGGCCACAAATCCAAGCGCTGATGAACGACCTACACCAGCAGAATTTCCTTCTTCCATCTGGATCAGAGAGCGTCTCCTTCCCAAAGAGTTGGACCCCCAACTCTATAAGACAAGCTACTTTCTTTACAGTTTTCTGGACATCAGCGTGACAGTCTCATCCCTGCCTTCACTGGGAGGAAAAGGAATGCACCTCCACCGGCCTCAGTCATACGTTGAAGCACTCGGGAATCCCCCCGGATGTGAAGCAAGCGCCTCAGAAATAGGCCAACTGCCAGGGACTGCAATAGGCAAAAGGGGAGAGGACGCTTAAAGAGGTAGGTGAGAAGGCATTTTATTCCTCTAATTTTTTTTTTTTTTTGTGGTACGCGGGCCTCTCACTGTTCTGGCCTTCTCCCGTTGCAGAGCACAGGCTCCAGACGCGCAGGCTCAGCGGCCATGGCTCACGCGCCCAGCTGCTTCGCGGCATGTGGGATCTTCGCGGACCGGGGCACGAACCTGTGTTCCCTAGCATTGGCCGGCGGACTCTCAACCACTGCGCCACCAGGGAAGCCCTGTTTTCAACTTTGACTTGCAGCTCTCGCATACGGAAATTCTATAGCCACTCCAGTTTGAGGACCCCACCCAAGAATCTAGAGACAAGCGGCGCACGGCCAACTCTCTACCTTAGGCCTAACGGACCACTCTGGGAGGAGCCTAATGGGTCCAGCCACTGCGGCCTAGAATGCAAACAAGTAGGGTAGGAGAGGCTGGAGATGGGGGCGGGACGGCGCGTCTGCCTGACCGCTGATTGGCTGAGGGCACTCGTTGCCTGGCGCCATTTGTTGTCGGAGGGGCGCACCTGACGCAGCCTGCGTCCTGCACGTGCAGCCGTTTAAGCGGCGTCAGCGCCTGCGAGAACTCTGGGAGAGCAAGCAGCGGAGAGGTGAGTGGGCCAGCGGCTTTTTCCCTCCCCCGTACGCGCCTCGTCCCGACCCTCTGGGCTTCCCAGTAGCTAGACTTTGGGCCGACTGAAGGACGGATGCGGTGGGCGGGGGTTTGAAGCCGTCCTTTGGCGTCATTCTGCTTTCTGCCGGAGGGTCCAAAAGCACCGTGGGTGCCCGAAGTCTGAGGTTGAGGCCTGCAGAGGAGGTGAAGGAGCCTTTTTGACCAGCCCCTGCTCGTCTTTTTCTCGGAATAGGGATGGTTGTAGTAACACTGTGTATAAATCCTCCTTGGCGAAGCCAGTCCTTTGTTGGAGGTATTCGGGCCGCCTAACCACTGCTTCCTTCCCTGCCAAACTTCGAGGCCTTGATCCCCGCCCCCCCGCCCCCCAAGAAACTAAGTCAAAAACCTCAAGCTAAAAGGCTTACCTAGTTTTGAAGGGAGGCATGTGAAGGGAGAAACCTTGAGTAGTATCTGAAAAATGTCCCCTCCCCTTAATATACAATAAGACGTTTGAGGACCCTTCGATGGAGAAGATAAATTCTAACAACAGATTTTGGGAGAAAGCCTAAGCATCAGTGGGGACGTGGTGATTGCTAGAGTGATTAGGTAAGTGGTTCAACTGATTTTTAAAGAGAAAAAGGATGGACATAAATGCTGTCTCTAGGGAAGAAACAAAACTTAATTGCTTTTTTTGCAAAAACTTTTTGGGAGGATCAACACTTAGTTGAGTAGTTTGGAGGGGTATAGGTGAAATGATGAGGGTTTATGCTTTTAAAGATACAATTCTGATCTCTCTGATTCTAATTGAGGCTAAATGTGCATGTTTGTATTTTTATGAAAATAGAACTGGAAGCCACCATGGGAGATGAAGATTGGGAAGCAGAAATAATCAAACCTCGTATGTCTTCCTATGTTCCTGTATTTGAGAAGGTAATAAAATTCAAAGTTTGCAGTTATTAAATGCTGCAGATTTTATCGAAGTTGAAAATCACTGTGGTGAGAAAGTTCTAAATTACAGTTTGTTGTGCTTATCTCGGTGTGATTGTTATTAACTATCTCATGGCGAATGATGAAGAGGCACGCTAAGCCTCAAATAGAATAAAATAGTCTGAGGTAATTTGATAATTAAAAACTAAAATGTATATAATAATATTAACAATTTAATTTAAATCTCGATGATTTAGGACTTGTGGGTGAAAGCAAGCTTATGCTAATGTGGTTGAATGTCTCTGAGATACAGTCATATAGAAAACTGAAAAAATTTAATTTGATTTTGGTTGATGTTTTGAATTCTGAAAATTGGTTTCCTACAAGCAGGGTTCTCAAGATAAAAACATTAGACTGATTCAGATGGTAACATCAGTTTGATCTTCAGATGTACAAATCAGCAGATCTTTTTTCTCAGTGGTGTTTGAAGAGTTACATTGGAATTCAGAAGGGGTTATGGAGTGGGTTTTGGATTTCAGTTTTGACTTGAAAATTGACTTAATAAGGTGAACAGACTTTACTTTAGAAGATAGTGTATTTTAACAGGTTGCTTTTACATAAGTGTTACATACTTGAAAATGTCTCCAAAAGTTGATTTTTTTCCTTTCAGAATTTCCAGTTGGTGTTTATGTTAGTCAATTCTGACACTTTCTATTTCAAAGTGATGTCTTAGTGGAAATTCTTAATTTACCCCAAATCATAAGATAAGTAATTCTTTGTCTCAATTGGATTTGATCTGTATGTATATAAAGTTTATATTAAAATACCTAAGATGTTAATCTGAATTTATCATGTTTCTTGTTTTGGGACTTATTTTAGAAGTAACATCTTTTGTATGTTATCTTTTTACAGTCTTCCCATCATAAAAATATTGGAACACCATTGGGAAAAGAGGAGAAAAATCACCTAACAGTCTTGCTCACTAGCACAAATGCTCTGTTTTTAGTAAATTTTCTTCTATTTTTCTCAAACATGTTTTTATATAGATTGTAATGATAGTACATAATAATAATTTTTGATTTCAGCTTTTTCACTCTTCAGCATTAACTATTCCATATTACTAATTTCCTAAAAATAATTTCTAATGGTTATATAATATTTCATGGACTAGAGCTACCATAACATAAATAATTTTCTGTTGGTGCGAATTTAAGATGTTGTTATCTTTCCACTGTAATATTGTCATGAATATCTAGAGTTTATTCTTTTTTTTAATTTGGGAGTATTTTTTTCTAAAATGGAATGACTTGGTCAAAGAATATTTTATGGTTCTTTCTTTCCCTGGTTCTCAACAGATTTGTTCTAATACAAAGTTTAACTCACAGATACAGATGTTCTTCCACTTGGACTTGTCTTATTTTTATTTTTTCTTACTCTGAGATTTTGTCTTCACTAAGTATTATTCTTCAAACAGTATACTTACTGCACTGTAGCATGTTGTGCATGGTTATTGCAAAGGGTGTCTGAAATTGAGGATGGTCAACTGTCAGGCTTCCAGATTTACCTTTTGGAAATCTTTGTGCTATTCAGTAACATACTTTGTTTCTTGATATTGGTCATACTGAGTTGAATATTAATTTATGTTAACAGTTCTACCTTATGATTCTTAGTATCTATTTGTGTGGGGCCAGTTTGTAGTAAACTTTTTGCACTTATCTACAAACTTAACACCTGGTACTGGTTGAGCAATTAGTTATTTGGCCTACTTGACTTGAAGGAACATGGTGCAGTCAGTGGCTCTGTTTGCCTGCCTTGGTGGAATAAGAAATGTAGAAACTAAGGACAAATACATGACGTTTTTATGTAGGAAAAATCTGAGGTCTTTTCTTCAGCCTATTTTCTTTTTTTTTGCGGTACGTGGGCCTCTCACAGTTGTGGCCTCTCCTGTTGTGGAGCACAGGCTCCGGACGCGCAGGCTCCGGACGCGCAGGCTCGGTGGCCATGGCTCATGGACCCGTGTCCCCTGCGTCGGCAGGCAGGCGGACTCTCAACCACTGCGCCACCAGGGAAGCCCCCAGCCTATTTTCTTTTAAAGGCACCATTTTGATTGGTTGTTCTAATTGAATTTCGATTTCAAGAGACAGCTGGGCTTCCCTTTTGTTCAATTTATATTGGCTCTGAGACCATCTTAGATTGGTAACAATATCTGTGATCAGCCTTTTCTTTTTTTTATTAATTTTTAAAAATTGGAGTATAGTTGATTTACAGTGTTGTGTTAGTTTATGCTGTATAGCAAAGTGAGTCAGTTATACATATACACATATATCCACTCTTTTTTAGATTCTGTTCCCATATAGGTCATTACAGAGTATTGAGTAGAGTTCCCTATGCTATACACTAGGTCCTTATTATGTGATCAGCCTCTTCTGAATGCTTCTCAGGATCCTTACTTGGAGATTTAATATTGATACATGCTTATATAATTTTGAACTAACAGGCTACTATTCTGGTAGTTCTCAGAACTTCCCAATTCTAGTTTTTGAAGTGAGTGTACCACCTGAAGATAGAATAATAAAAGATGTGGGGTTGAGAGAAATTTGATAATGTTAACAGTTACAGCAGTCCAGAAAACCCAGTGGTTAGGCATTTGCACGTTGCATGCAAACTTGTTGGGATGAGTGGTGGAATGGATGAGTATGATGACTGTAACAGGATGCTGGGTTTGCTTGCTAGTTGTAATGTTTCTTGTTAGATGACCCTGGGAGTAAGTCTACACAGTGATCACTTCTGTCTGATCTTTTTGCCTTTTTTGTGGCATATTTCAAAGGCAGATACTCTTGTGATTAAAGTGGAAACAGCTTGAGATAATTAGTCCATCCACAATTATTTTATTAAGCAGTAAAAGCAAAGTTTGTAATAATTGTTTAGATAAGAAAGTAAAGTTCATGGCTTCTTTGTTCATGTTCATACTGCAGTTCTGAAGTAGCAGGGGAAAATGTGGTTGTTGGACATTGTTGGGTTGGCAGACCTAAGGAAGTTGATGTGCTGGAGCCTGAGGAAGATTTCCAGCAATTTCTGCTGCTAGTCATCAGTGAGATGTGGGAAGATACTGTGTCTCTTACTCAAGAGCACAGAAAATCATATATGTTGAATAGGAGCAAGTTGTGGGAGATATATAATATGTTCATCCAAATAAAAACCCAGGAAAGTGCTTTCACTCATCTCCCAAATCTAAATGACGGAGTCAAGGGCAGAGTGACAAAAAAGTATGAGAAGGCTGAGGAGAAGGCTAAAGAGATTGCAATGGTGGTAGAAATGTTGGTCGAGTTAGTCCAGGGGATAGAGAAAAGTGAATCCTCTTGAAGGAGGATTGGCAGTTTATGACCAAAGGATTCCGATGAACTGGTGGAGATTGGCTGATGCCCACGAGAACCTAAAACCAGAGAGTCTTTCGTTTTCTTCCTTTTTTCTCTGTATATACTCTGTCCTCACAGTAGGTTTGTGGTATAGTCTGCAGTTGATAACGTCGACGTGAGTTTTGATTGCTAAATGTTTTTGTTTGGGGAAATAACTTTTATTTGGAAAATGCTGTCACATGCAGAAATTAGGGCTTAGATTGTAAGCATTTGCAACAGACACATTTGTTCCTGGACTTTGGTTATTGTTTCTATTTTGAGGTGATTTGCTCTTTCTTATGTGACATGATAGGTCATCTGGAACCTTAGGTCTGTGTGTGATACAAGACACTCAGAGTTGGAGTTCTCTAGCTCTGGAGGTGCTGAAGGAGCTGCATTAATTCTAGAAGATGACTCCATGCAGCAATTGCTGGAGAAACTGAAGAAGGGACCAGACTTCAACTGGGAATGTGAATGGGGCTGATCTGGCTGGGACTGATGAATCAGAAGAAGGGATGGAGGATGGTATTGTCTGTATTTGGGGGCTTTAATTTCTGTTTTAGATCATAGGAGGAGAGATGTATTTTGTTCAAAATTAAAATTTTACATGGCATGCTCTCTGATGCAACCTATCTGGTCAGTTTATTTGGACAATGTAGCTTTATTTGACATGGAACCTAGAATAGGAGATGAGATCTTGGTATTCTGTACAAGTTGATTTAGTACTCTGATGCATTTCAGGGTATTCTGGGCATAAAATGGAGGATATTTGCAAAGGTCCTTAAAGGGCTGGGGAAGAAACACATGAACTGTCTGTATAGGTCACTGAATGGACAGGGAAGAGGCATCTTCAAGGTTCATAAGCTGTCCAGCTATAAGTTCGCTTGAGTAGCAGACCTGACAAGCAATTGAGATCAAAACCCTACCATGTTTTTAAAAAAACAACTTAACATGTTAATGGAAGTATTCATTTGTTTGGAAAGACAAAAGATCTAAAAAAAAAAAAGTAAGATATTCCAGAATTGAAAATAATGAGTACGTATAAGGTAAAAAGAAATGTGTTCATCAAAATGCAAATAGATTATTTGTAGCTACCTGTGAGAACCCTTATGTTTAAAACATTTTGAAATTTCTCAGTTGGTTCATTTGAATGGATAAAGAGGTTATAAATATTTTATAGCTAAGTGTTCTAAAAATAAGGTAATGTTAAGACCTGAGACTCATTCAGCACATTTTTATTATTATTTTTTGGCTGCATTGGGTCATTGTTGCTTTGCTGGCTTTCTCTAGCTGCAGTGAGCAGGGGCTACTCTTCGTTGTGGTGCGGTGGCTTCTCTTGTTGCAAAGCACGGGCCCTAGGCGCACAGGCTTCAGTAGTTGTGGAGCGCAGGCTCAGTAGTGTGGCACACAGGCTTAGTTGCTCCGTGGCATGTGGGATCTTCCCGGACCAGGGATCGAACCCGTGTCCCCTTCATTGGCAGGCAGATTCTTAACCACTGCACTGCCAGGAAAGTCCCAGCACATTTTTATTTCAGCCATACTTGGTGCTGGAGAGAGTGGTGAACGTGATAGATAAGGGGCTCACTGTCATGGATGTTCTGTTTTACTGGGGGACACAGAATAAACACATTGAAAATCAAATATAGAGTGAAAAATACTATGAAAAAAATCAGGAAACTCTGTGTGTGTGTGTGTGTGTGTGTGTGTGAGAGAGAGAGAGAGAGAGAGAGAGAGAGAAAGGGAGAGAAAGAGAGAAAGAGAAAGAGAGAGAGAGATAGATATTGGGATGGGGTAGATTTAGATTACTTGGAGAGGAAAAGCTTCCCTGAGACTATGACTCATGAGCTGGAGACCTGAAGGAGTCCCAGTAGGACATGATGTGTAAAGATCCAGAGAAGGGAACAAACTTGGGGTATCAGGGCAACAGGAGGAAGTACAATGTATTAGTTTCCTATGGCTGCTGTAACAAATTACCACAACCTAGGTGGCTTACGGTAACAGAAAAATTTCTCTTACAGTTCTGGAGGCCAGAAGTTAGAAATCATGGTGTCAGCAGTGCTGTCTTCCTTTTGTAGGCTCTAGGAGAGAATCCATGCCTCTTCCAGCTTCTAGTAGTTATGGGCAGTCCTTGGCTTGTGGCTGCCTCTCTTTCTGCTGTCTTTACAGGCCTTCTCTGTGTTTGTCTTAATACCCTTTGCCTCTCATAAGGACACTTGTGATGACATTTAGAGCCCACTGTGATAATCTGGGGTAATCTCCTCATTTCAGAATTTTTTTTTTTTTAAATTTTTGGCTGCGTTGGGTCTTCGTTGCCGTGTGTGGGCTTTCTGTAGTTGCAGCAAGTGGGGGCTACTCTTCAGTTGCAGTGTGCGGGCTTCTCGTTGCAGTGGCTTCTCTTGTTGCAGAGTACGGGCTCTAGGGCACGTGGGCTCAGTAGTTGTGGCACACGGGCTTAGTTGTTCCACGGCATGTGGGATCTTCCCGGACCAGGGCACGAACCCGTGTCCCCTGCATTGGCAGGCAGATTCTTAACCACTGCACTTCCAGGAAAGTCCCAGAATTCTTAATTATATCTGCTCGATCTCTTTTTTCCAAATAAGATAACATTTACACCTTTCAGGAATTAGGACAATATCATTGAGTGGCCATTATTCAATCTGCTATAGCAAGTATGGCTGTAGCACAGTGAGATAAGACAAGATTGGTAGAAAATGAAATCCAAGAAGGAAAGAGAAAAGGAGAGGGAAAGGACCCTGGAGATAGTGGTGGACATAGAGCTGATAGGACTGGATGGGCTGGATATGGGGAATGAAAGAGAGAGTGATGCCAGGTTTTTAAATTTAAGCAACTAGATAGATGATGGTGCTCTTTACTGAAATGGGAAATATGTGGAAGATGAACAAATTTGGGAGGGGAAAAAAATCAAGAATCCTGAATTTGCTGTGTTCATTTTGAGATACCGAAGAAAACATGTAAGTAGGAATGCCAGTCAGTAGATAATATGAATTTGTTGCTTAGGAGAGGGATCAGAGCTATAGATACAAATTTGGGAATTACCTATATATTAATGGGATTTAAAGCTGTGAGATTGGGTAAAGTTAGATAGAGTAAAATAGACTGAGGGCTGTGCCATGAACTGTGGGGCACTCCAACTTTAAAGGAACGTTAGAGGAGGAGCTGGCAAAGGAGATTGAGGAGGGAGTGGCCAGTGGGGCAAGAGGAAAACCAGGGGAGTGTGTGTTCCTTAAGCCAGAGAAGAATGTTGGAAAGAGGAAGGAGAGTCTGTTGTTTCAAATGCTGCTGAGAGTTCTGGTAGGATGAAACATAAAAGTAGTAATTTTATTACATAATATCCTTATTATAAGCTTTTTCAGAGCAGAGGTGAGGATGGAGGCTAGACTAGAGTGGCTTGAAGGAAAAATAGAATATGAGAAAGTGGAGGCAGCAACTGTAGACAAGATGTTTTGCCTACAAAGGAGCAGAGAAGTGATGCAATAGCTGGAAGGAAATATGAAGTTAATTTATTTTTAAGGTAATGAAAAAGGTTAAGGATTTTTTATGATGAAAGATGAACTCTGTTGAAAAAATTTTTTTTTAAAAATTTGCCTTGGAATGTATTTGGGACATTAAATTCCACAGTCTGAAGATTGTCTAATAATAGTAATTTTTCGATTCTTTGGTGCCAGAGTGTTTCATTACTTTTTTATCAGTTATATAATGCTGAAAGTGTTATAACACTTATAAAACCAGCCCTTTTTGGGGCTCTATTCATCCAGTAATACTTTGGCCACTAGAAAAGAGAAAGAAGTCTTCAGGGTTTCAGTTTAAACAGGGAAAACTGGATTACTTTTCTTGTTTTAATGTCTATGGTAATCATAAATTGGAACTTTTTACTGTAGCCCAAGCCATTTCCAGGATTCTATTTTCTATTTTTAATAAGTCGGAAAAATAACTGGATGACTTTCGAGCTTTATAAAGGTAGTTTTTAAAGTCATTTAGTGTCTTTTGTGAAAGAAATTTTAGATAAAAGTATTACCTGAAGAGACCTACCTTGGTACGCTCCCTCCAGCTTTGGGTTTATTTAAAGGAATTTATTTGAAAAAATATTGTGATTCTTCTAATGCAATCAGTTAATTAAAGTATCATCTGTAAATTTTAGGTCACTTTTCATTTTTAAATTATTGAATTCTGATTTTGATGTGCAAGAATTTCAGAGCTCTGTTCAAAAGTTTTGCCTTAAGTAGAGGAAGCTTGTTTGAGAGGAAATAAAGATTTAATGATGATAAGGACATCCTAGGAGTTGGAAGTGAGAAAAATGTTACTCATGTTGTCATTAACCCAGGAATACCCTGAGAAATGTTGGAAGGTTCCAAAATTAACTTGACATTTAGCTATGAATTTTCTGAGTCCAACAGTCGTTACACCATTGCAAGCATAATGCATATGTATTAATAGCGAATAAATTTTGAGACTGAAGTAGGGAAAATGGAACAGTCAGTATTTGGGAGCATTAAAGGCAATCTTGAACTATTTCTGTGACAAATTTGATTGAAATTAACCATGAATATTCTGACCTGTAGCTGGCATCCACCATTTCATTGGATTTTTAGTGCACCTGCGAGATACATCTGTAGATACACTGTTTTTAGTGCATAAGTGAGGTTTTCTTTACTTTAGAATTAATTCTTTTTTTAATAATGTGAGTACATTAGTTTCACTTCATATAAAAACAATTGAAGTTTAAAAATAAATTTCTGTAGTGCTTTACTGTAGAAATTGTTATCTACCACTCTCCTGTGCTCTACTTTATTCTGTACAGATTTGATGAGTATACTGTAAAATACTGAACTCTGTAACCTATATTGTGTATTGGCAGGTATTGATTTATTCATGTATTACTTTGGTTATTGTAGTTATATAATAATAGTATTTGATTATACTTTTCAAGTAGGGTGGCTAAAGTTTTATTTGAAGTTGGGTGTCAGCAAACTCCATAAAGGGCCAGGTAGTAAACATTTTAAACTTTGAAGGCCTTATGGTCTCTGTGGCGACTTTGCTATTGTAATGCAAAAGCAGCCATCGACATACCTAGATGAACTGAGGGTGGCTGTGTTCCAGTAAAACTTTATTTACAAAAACTGGTAGCCCACCAGATTTCTCTTGTGGCTGTAGTTTGCTGACCAGTGTTTTAAGTGATATATTAATACGCTATACGTACAATGTTAAAGTGGTGGTGTTTTAGAGTAATTAATAAAGGAACATGCAGTGACTCAGAAAATCTTACATTCTATAATTGTTTCGTTCTGAACAAAACCCAGTTGTTAAAATTTTGTAATATTTGTGAGATAGATTACACATTTTTATTATTCAAAGTAGAAAACTAGTCTTTTCTTTTTTCTTACAGGATAGGTATTCTTCTGGAGCAAATGGAGACACTTTTAACAGGACTCTGGCTTCATTGTCAGGTATGTGTTAAGGCAAAAATGTGAAACCGTTTTTAGGTTAAGGGCTTCATCCAGTGGATGAGGAGCTGACTAGTAGATGTCTTGTAGAGGATGTTTTCTAGTGAGAATTCATTCTGGCTTGAATATTTTGGGTTGGGGGCCACTTACAGCTAAAGGAAAGGAGACAGGAGAGAGTGTAGTGCTATAGAGTGTATCCTTTGATTTAGTAGGTTTGCTGTAAAACGTTTGCCCAACCTGGAAGTTGCATGTTTGGCTTTCAGGCTGCTTAGGGAACTGTCAGGATTCCTGATATAAGGCAGTAGGAGATTGGACTCTGTAAGGTGTTGAAGCAGGTTGCAGTGGTGGTGACCTGTCAGGATAACTGTTTAAACCCAACTCATATCTAGATAATACGAGTTTCTTTGGGATCTGAAAACAAATTTAGGGGAGGTCCTAGGCAAATAAGAGAAACAAATCAAGATAAGGGAGCTGTTGTTTTCTCCTACCACTTATTTCCATCTGGTTCGCCTACATATTTTATAAAGTTGATGTGGATGGGAAGATGGGTGGAAGTGGTAGGACCTGGGCTAGGAAGTTAAACTTATGGCAGTAGTGTTTCATTTTGTTGAAGTCCAAAGCAGGCTGAAATGCTAGTTCTACTATTTTTCTTCAGTTTTTCTTATTGTGGTAAAATACACGTAACACGAAATTAACTGTATTAACCATTTTTAAGTGTACAGTTCAGTGACATTAAGGACATTCATATTGCTGTGCAGCCATCACCACCATCTACCTCTGGAATTTTTTCATCTTCCCAAACTGAAACTTCATGCCCATTAAACAATAACTCGCCAGTCCTTCGTCTCCTCAGCTCTTGGCAATCACTGTTTACTTTCTATGAATTTGAGTTACTGTGAATTTACTGTGAGTCTCTATGAATTTGAGTAACTACTACTTTTAAGTCTTACTCTGATGCAAGAGAGGGCCTGGTGACACCAGGTAGTTTCATTTCTCTCATCAAAAATTAGTGGATGAGGTAAAACATTTTATAGTCTAGGAAGCTACTGGCTCACTGAAGCCTGTCCCAAAGTGAAAAAACCTGTGGAGAGGTAGTTTCTAAAATGTGAAGGGGAGTTTGAGAATCAGAGTTCATTGGGTTAAAGCAAATTTAATTCCCATGTTCACCTTAATTTCAGAGTAATTCTCTCTCTCTCTTTTTTTTAGAGTAATTCTCTTGATAGAAGGAAGCTGAGTTTAGAAGAAATGCTTTTGCTATTACCAAGATGCATTTGTCTTTTGTAAACATTTAAATGCATCGGTTTAATATAGAATATTCAGATTCTCAGAAGTTTATGAAATTTATGCCTGCTGAAACCCCAGCAGCAGGCTAACCACATGCATGTGTGTGTACTTGAAGTATTCAGAAAAGAAAATTGGGTAAAAGTAATCTATACTTCTTAACACATCTATATGCATAGATCATTGCGTAATCAGGAGAAACCTTGTTCTGTGAGGTGTCAAAGAATTTTTGTAAGGGAATGAAAGTTTGGGTCTATAGTATATTAAGGTATAACGTGACTTTGTAGTGAAATCATCAGTAAACTAGATTGAAATAGCCACCAACTAAAACCCTGGACTGTTCTTAGCATTAGATCTTGAATGTTCAGGCTAATGATATAAAATCAAATAATGAAAAATATAGATTGCCTGCTCACCTTCTGGATAACAAATACTTCGGTAGCTCTTTTTTAAGTAAAATATTTTTTTCATGAAAATAGATTTCCTTATTACAGAAATACATACTAGGCCAATGAATGCTATACTAAGTTAATACCTACATACTCTTATTGCAAAAAAAAATAGTGGAAAAACTTAAATATAGTTGTGAAAAGAAAGAAAATGAAGTGAAATCTTGGCTCTCAGGTTTAACCACGAGTGTCTGTTGACAGTCTTTCAACTCTGATTGTTTAGATTTCTGCATGAATCAACCAACTATGGATGAAAAATACTTGGAAAAAAATTCCAGAAAGTTCCCAAAAGCAAAACTTGAATTTGCCCTCCACTGGCAACTATTTATATAGCATTTACATTGTATTTGGTATTATATGTAATCTAGAGATCATTTAAAGTATGTGGAGGATGTTAGGTTATATGCAAAGATGACACCATTTTATATGAGGGACCTGTGCGCCCAGGGATTTTGGTATCCTTGGGGGTAGGGGGTGGGTGGAGGGGATTAGGTGGTGGGTCCTGGATCCAACCCTCCTCCGATACCAATATTTAGCTCCCCACCTTTCCCCTATATACTCCACTCACACTTCTTCCCTTCGCACTCTCCTAATAGTTACCACACTTTTTGCATAAAAAGCTATACTCAGTTTTTGTATCATGGCTGTGTATATATCATTCATACGTGAACCATGTAATATATTATGGTTGCATTTCCTTTATTATTCAATCTTCTGTTTTGTTTTTACTAGAGTTAATCATTACCTTGTTTACTTGATCTGTGTTTCTATTGCTAATTTACTTCAAAACCCTCTGCCAGAAGCACAGCTACTTATTCATATCTATTTACGTTCATAGTTTTTAACACATCTTTCTAAGCATGAATATGCATCAGGCTATATTCATGGTTAGTTTCTATCATGTATGCAGTGATCTATCAGTTTCATTTTTTCCTGATTCCTCTATCCTCTCCAGGATAGACTTGCCTCTCTAGCCTCTCATCCCAAGAATTACCCTTCACCTCTTTCGTGTGTCACCTTTCTTTTCCCTGAATCCCATGTTTTTTCTATCTTGATTCCCCTGCCTCCCCACTTCAGTGGAGCCCATTTTCCTGCAGCTTCTTGGGAAAGGAAGCATGGGAAAGAAATTTGAGAGATTGCAAATATCTTTACTTTCATAATTGATTCATAAAAACAGAAGATTGATTCCTACTTTGAGTAACATTTTAGGTTGGAAATAATTTTCCCCCAAAACTTTATAATTGCTTCATTGTATGTGAAATACTAGTGATGCTGCTTAGTTTGATAATCTGAGTTCTGGTCCTTTGTATATGACTTTTTCTAAACTCTTCTAAAGCTTTTAGGATCTTACTTTGTCTTCTGTATTCTGAAAATTTTATGATTGTGTAACTTGATGTGGAACTTTTTATTTATTATACACTTAGTGTATATAGACAGTGAGTGGGCCTTTTAAATCTGAAATTCATACCCTTTACTTATTTTCTTATTTTTTTCTCTGAGGATTATTATAATTTCATTTGAATGTTATTTCTGTTCCCTTTGCTGGTTCTTAGACTTCTTTTTCCCTGTGTTTGTTTTGTTTCATTTAGGTGACTTTCTTCAAAAGTCTGGTGATCCTTGCCTGCCTTTTTGTATTTAAAAGTGGAACATTAAAAACTCAACCCTGTGCCTGGACACAGCTTCTTGACTGATGGGTTCTACTCTTAAGTGATTGGGCCAGGGCTAGGCTGTTTTGTTGGGGAGAGCAGTTTTCTTAGGAATCATGTTGTGCTTTTCTAGAGGATTTAAGTTTTCTAAGCTCTCATTTCTTGTTTCATCCTTCCCTCCTCTCTCTTTCCTTGTTGTATTGAACAGATCCTGTGCTGCCTTTGCTGATTTCTTTTTTACCCATTTTTGAATGATTTGAATTCTTCCTAGACTAGCTATTAGAAGTGTCAGGGAATTCTTATTCTTCTACTTCCCTGAAGCAGCCATTCTTTTTGTGTGTGTGTTTTAAAAGATATGTTGTTACGTGTGCCTATTTTTTTGTGTGCTTGTAATTTTAACTTAGAAAAATGTTACTGTGCTGAAGATCTCATAATTTTTTCTTACCCCCCACCACTATGTTTATGACATATTCCTAATTGTTAATTGATTGCATTATTTCTAACTACTGTATGGTATTTCATATACTTTATCACCAAGTTTTATCTCCTCCCTATCCCCATGATGGACACTGTAATTACCTCTTATTCCCCTCCAGCACCACAAGGATGAACATTCTTTTACATGTCCCTTTATGGGTCTAAGTGAGAATTCTTTGGGTAATGGACTCAGGAGAGGAATTACAGGGTCATGGGGTGTATAAATACTTAGTTTGATTAAATATTTAATAATTGCTTTCCAGAATAGCTATGTCAGTCTATACTCCCACAAGTAGGACCTGAGGGTTCTTACATTCCGTTGACATTACTATTCAGTCTTGTGCTTTTAGCCAGCCTATTGGGTATATAGTAAAATCTCTGTTTTAAATTCGCTTATCTGATTATTTATTAGCTTAACTGTCTCTTCATATGCATGCATGTTATCTTTTTGGGTTTCCACTTCTGTAAGTTGCCTATCATATATTTAGTCCATTTTTCTATTGGGTTTGCTTTCTTCCTCTTGTTGATTGGCAGGCATTCTTTGTATGTTCAAGATTTTACACTTTTTTTCTGATTTAGACATTGTGAATATCTTCCATTTATTATCTATCAACTTTGTCCATGATATTCCTTACTGATCAAAAATTTTAATTCAAAGCCATTAAATTAATTTTTTTTTTGCTTTCTGATTTGCTTTTGCACTTTTAGTTAAGATGCTTTTCCCTACCTCTGTGTCAAAAAAGTAACCACCTAAGTTATCTTTAGAGTTTTACCTTTCACATTTAAATTTTATTCATCTGAATCTGTACTTTTAAAAAAAAATTCATGATGGCCATATTTATTTGGGTGCCAAATCAGGACATAGTATATGTAGTATGAGTGTACATACAGGGCTCACAAAAAAGAATCTTTGACGTTAGGGTTTTTCTCGTCAACTTGGGCCATGGGTCTTCAGTGATAGTGGAGGGCTTTTTTTTTAAAATCTTGGTAACATAAATGTAACATAAAATTTACTGTCTTAATCATTTTTTAAGGTAAAAAATGATTAAAAACTACTTTTTAGAGCAATTTTAGGGTCACAGCAAAATTAAAGGGAAGGTATAGAGTTCCCATAAACCCCCTGTCCTGACACATGCTCTGCTTCCCCAACTACCAACCTCCCCCACCAGAGTAGTACATTTGTTACAATTGATGAATCTACGTTGGCACATCATTATTACCCAAAATCCATAGTTTACATTATGGTTCACTCATTGTGTTGTATATTCTGTGGGTTTGCACAAATGTGTAATGACATGTATCCACCATTATAGTATCATACAGAATATTTTCACTGCTCTAAAAATCCTCCATGCTCCACCCATTCATGGTATGGTATGGTATGGTTAAGAGTATGTTTATTTTTGTAAGAAACAACCAGACTGTCTTCCAAATTGTGTCTGTAACATTTTGCATTCCCACCAGCAATAAATGAGAGTTCTTGTTGCTCCACATCCTCCTCAGCATTTGTTGTTGTCAGTGTTATGGATTTTGGCCATTCTAATAGGTATATTAGAATATTAATATATATAATAGGTATATTAGGTATAATAGGCCATTCTAATAGGTATATAGTGGCATCTTATTGTTTTAATTTGCATTTCTCTGATGTCCTGTCATGTGGAGCATCTTTCCATATGCTTACTTGCCCTATATGCTTCTTTGATGAGGTGACTGTTAAGGTCTTTGACCCATTTTTTAATTGGGTTTTTTTATTGTTGAATTTTAAGAGTTATTTATTTTGGATAACAGTCTTTCATCAGATATGTCTTTTGCAAATATCTTCTCCCAGTGTGTGGCTTGTCTTTTCATTTACTTGACATATCTTTCACAGAGAAGTTTTTAATTTTAGTGAAGTCCAGCTTATCAATTATTTCTTTCATGGATTATGCCTTTGGTGTTGTATCTAAAAAGCCATTGCCATTCTCAAGGTCATCTAGATTTTCTTCTGTTATATTCTAGGAGTTCTATAGTTTTGCATTTACATTTAGGTCTGTGATCCATTTTTAGTTAATTTTTGTGAAGGGTGTAAGGTCTGCTCTAGATTCTTTTTTTTCTCTTCTTTTTTTTTTTTTTTTTTTTGCGGTACGCGGGCCTCTCACTGTCGTGGCCTCTCGCGTTGCGGAGCACAGGCTCCGGACGCGCAGGCTCAGCGGCCATGGCTCACGGGCCCAGCCGCTCTGCGGCATGTGGGATCTTCCTGGACCGGGGCACGAACCTGTGTCCCCTGCATCGGCAGGCGGACTCTCAACCATTGTGCCACCAGGGAAGCCCTAGATTCTTTTTTTTTTTTTTTTTTTTAATATCACGTGGATGTCCAGTTGTTCCAGCACCATTTGTTGAAAAGATTTTCTTTGCTCCATTTTATTGCCTTTGCTCTTCTGTCAAAGATCAGTTGACTATATTAATATGGGTCTATTTCTAGGCTCTCTGTTCTGTTCCATTGATCTTTTGTTATTTTGCTAATACCACACTGGCCTGGTTACTATAGCTTTATAGTAAGTCTTGAAGTTGGGTAGTGTCAGACCTCCAACTTTGTTCTCCTTCAATATTGTGGTGGCTATTCTGGGTCTTTTGTCTTTCCATATAAACTTTAAAATCAGTTGTTGATATCCACAAAATATATAACTTGCTGCAATTTTGATTGATATTGAACTTATAGGTCAAGTTGGGAAGAACTGACATCTTGACAGTATGGAGTCTTCCTATCCATGAATGTGGAATTATCTCTCAGTCTATTTAGTTTTTCTTTGATTTCATTAACCAGAGTTTTATAGTTTCCCACATATAGATCTACATATTTTGTTAGGTTTACACCCAACAGTTTCATTTTTTGGGGTGTTAATGTAAATGGTAATGTGTTTTTTATTTCAAATTCTACTTGTTCATTGCTGGTGTGTAGGAATGCAGTTAACTTTTGTGTAATAACCTTGTATCCTCCAACCTTGCTGAAATTGCACGTTAATTCCAGGAAGTTTTTTTGTCAGTTCTTTTGGGTTGTCTACATTGATGATCGTGTCATTTGTGAAAAAAGAGTATTATGTTGTATGTCTTCCTTCCCAATATGTATACTTTTTAGATAGAACTTCCAGTATGATGTTGAAAAGGAGTGATGAGAGGGCACGTCCTTGCTTTATACCTGATATTAGTGGGAAAACTTTTGAGTTAATCATTATTAAGTATGATGTTAGCTATAGGGTTTTTTTTGCTATACTTTATCAAGTTGAATAAGTTCTCTCATCTTAACAATTTTTAAGTGTACAGTTGAATCCATCCTTTTGAATATGGTGTGAAATAGAGATCATTTTATCTGCATATGGCAACCCAGTTTTCCCAGAACCATCTGTTAAGCATTCTTTCTCTTCCCTCATGATGTCTGATGCAGATTTCATCTCATACAATTTTATTCTTTTTTTTTTTTTGTCTTGAAGCGCTTGACAAATCTACCATTCATTGAATAGTAGTAGAAGTAACAAGCATTTAGGCTTTTCCTCATTTCAGTGGGAATGCGCCACATTTTTTATAATTAAAGTGTAATGTTTGCTTTAGGCTTCTGTTAATTTTTTTTTCATTCATGCCAAGGAAGTTTCTTTCCTTTCTGCTTGACTATTAGTTTTGTTCAGGAATGGCAGTTGAAAGTTAGCCAGTGCTTTTTTTTTTTGGAATTACTGATTTCTTTTGTTTTTCTTCTTTAAATATGTTAGTGTAGGGAAATAAATGGATTTTCTATTTTATTTTTAAAATTAATTTATTTAGATTTTATTTATTTATTGGAGTATAGTTGCTTTACAATATTGTGTTAGTTTATATTGTACAGCAGAGTGAATCAGCGATATGTATACATATATCCCCTCTTCTTTGGATTTTCTTCTCATTTAGGTCACCACAGAGCATTGAGTAGAGTTCCCTGTGCTACATAGTAGGTTCTCATTCGTTATCTATTTTATACAGAGTATCAATAGTGTATATATGTCAATCCCAATCTCCCAATTCATCCCACCTCCCCCTTTCCCCCTTGGTATCTGTATGTTTGTTCTCTACATCTGTGTCTCCATTTCTGCTTTGTAAGTAAGATTGTCTATACCAATTTTTTCAGATTCCACATATATGTTAATATACAATATTTGTTTTTCTCTTTCTGACTTACTTCACTGTGTGTGACAGTCTCTAGGTCCATCCGTGTCTGTACAGATGACCCCGCTTCATTCCTTTTTATGGCTGAGTAATATTCCATTATATATATGTGTACCACATCTTCTTTATCCAGTCCTCTGTTGATGGACATTTAGGTTGCTTCCATGTCCTGGCTGTTGCTGATAGTGCTGCAGTGAACATTAGGGTGCATGTGTCTTTTTGAATTATGGTTTTCTCTGGGTATATGCCCAGTGTTGGGATTGTTGGGTCATATGGTAGTTCTATTTTTAGTTTTTTAAGGCATCTCCATACTGTTCTCCATAGTGGTTATATCAATTGGATTTTTTTTTTTAACTTGAACTAACTTCATGTTCCTAGGATAAGTTTCTAGGATAAATTCATTCCTTGGATATAGTTATTTTATTGCAGAATTGGATGAAATTAGGTGTTTTATTTAGCACTTTTTGAATTATATAAGATTGGCCTGGGGCTTCCCTGGTGGCGCAGTGGTTGAGAGTCTGCCTGCCGATGCAGGGGACGCGGGTTCGTGCCCCGGTCCAGGAAGATCCCACATGCCGTGGAGCGGCTGGGCCTGTGAGCCGTGGCCGCTGAGCCTGCGCATCCGGAGCCTGTGCTCCGCAACGGGAGAGGCCACAACAGTGAGAGGCCCGCGTACTGCAAAAAAAAAAAGAAAAAAGATTGGCCTGTAGTTTTCTTAAGTTGTTCTCATTTGATTCTGTTTTCAGGCTTTTCATTTAAAAGAAAAATAAGCTCTGGAACATGGAAATTACCTGATTTTTATAAGTTTAGTAGAATTTGTCCACAGAAGTGTCTAGGCCAGGCCAGGTTCTTCTTTAACTAAATAATTTTTTTTTTGTTGAAGCATAGTGTACACACAGATTCAGTATTTTTAATTGAGTAATATACATATCATTAGTGTACAGGTCACTGGAGTTTTACAAGCTGAACATTCCCTTGTAACCAGCACCCAGATCAAGAAACAATGCATTATAGGAGAACCCTAGAAGCCCTCCTGTGTCTCCCTTCAAGGTACAATCCCTCTGTCAGGAGTAACTACTATTCTGATTTCTAACAGAGACAGGAAATCTTGGGGAGAGTATACAGAAACTTTAGTTGATTGAAAGGTATGTTAGTCTGTTTCTTGAGCCTAAAACATTTCCTGTTGACTCTAAGGGCTTGCCATTTCTTATACACAAGTTGCTTTCTTATGTATTTGAGTACCATTGCAACATTTGCTTTATATGTTGATTCACTATAGAGAATGAGTGAGTACTTTATTCCTTTTTCCATTTATGTCTTAGTGATACAGCTTGGGAACTACCAGTCTTAGACCAGTGCTGATTAGGACTTTCTGCAAGGATGCAGATATTCTCTAGTTGTACTGCATTTGGCTGTTGAACTACAAGTTATATTTGATTGTTGAGCACTTGAAACATGACTAACATGACTCGTGCAACCGAGTAACTGAATTTTTGATTCTATTTAATTTTAATTCATTTTGAAGTTAAATAGTCACATGTGGCTAGGCACTACTGTATTATACAGCATAGCTTTAAAATTTGAGCCAGCTAAGGCATGGCTATTCTCATCTTGTATATTTGGGGAGAGCCTGGCAAACATTAGAAACTAGTGTTTGGAAAATTGTTAATTTTTCTGGCTGTGTCCTTGCCTGGAATGTTCTTGTCCTTGTAATGTCCCCTTCCCTTTTCTCTTTACCAAAAGCAAAGCTACTTCTTACTGTGATGCTGAAATTGGTACTTCCTTCATGAGGAGTCCCTTGAATGTCGGAGCAGTTAGATTTTTGAATAGATCTTCTTAAGTTGGCTTTGAGCTTTCCGTCATCTGAGAGCATCTGAGCTTTACCTATTTACTACTACCTGGAACTCAGAAGCCTTTAGGTTACTTGACGAAATGTTTAGCCTAATCAAGAGAGAAGGAAACTAGTATGAATTGTGATGCTAGAGGAGGAACGTACAGAAGAGGGATATGTGACTTAAATGTCTTTTAGCATTTTTTATTTTTGAAAGTTTTTTTTTTACCCTAATATGTGGCAAGTAGTGACAGTAAGAATTCAAAGAATAATTGTTACCTTGTGACTTTATTTTATTGATAGAACTTTTATTGAAGGACTTTTCATAAAAAAAACCTACTATATTAAAAATGTCACATTTGCAAATTATAAAGCTTCATAAATGTTTTGAACTACCACCTATTTTTAAGAACACTATTAACATTGTTATATTGTTTATGTATCATTTTCCTGTTCTGTTGTCCAGTCCCCATCCTGCGTTCTTTCCCTTCCTTTTCAAAAAAAAAAGCTTTATCACATAACGTATGTCTCCCCAAACACTATATTTAAGTTTGCTTCTTTAAGTTTTACAAAAATGGTGCTGTACCATAAATAGTTTTTGTTCCGCAATTTGGATTTTTCACTCGGTATTCTTTCTTTATTCTTTATCTGTGTTGCCAATTGTTGTAGTTCATTTATAATTATACTCTGCTGTGTGAATCTACCATATATATAATACTATATAATATAGAACACAGTGTATGTAAAACTCTGTTGTGTGACTATATACCACCTATTTTAATTCGTTTCTTGGTGCACATTTGAGTTGTTTCCTTTTTTATTGTTATGAACAAAGCTGCCATGAACATCTCTTTTTTTCCTTGTTTGCTAAGTATATGTTTTCAGTCATGAATGGTGTTGAATTGTATTATTTACTTCAATCTGTGGGGATAATTAGTTTTTTCTTTTCTAATCTGTTAAGGTTGTTAATTACCTTTTTAGATGTTCTGATGTTAAAATACCCTTGCATATCAGAATAAACCCAACTTGGTCATAGTGTTTTATCTGTTCAGTTATTGTTGGGCTTGATTCGCTAATATGTGTTTTTGAGATTTTGTATCTACTTATGAGTAAGAGGGGTTTATAATTTTCTTCTGTCTTGTCATATCAAAATTACGATGGCCTTGTGGAATGAGTTGGGGTATAATTCCTCTTTCTGTTTTCTGGTGGACTTGTATGACATTGGAATGATTTGTTCTTTGAGAGTTTGGTAGAATTCACCTGTGAAACTACATTTAGGTGTGATGCAGAGATTTAAGTACTGGTTCAGTTTCTTAGGACAATTTCGTTTGTTTTTATTGCTTCTTGAGTCTGTTTTGATGAGTTAATTTTCTTGGAACTTTTCTGTGTAAGTTTTAAATTTAGTAGTATGAAGTTGTTCATGGTAATTTTTATTTTATTGTGGTAAAAAGCATATGACATGAGAGTTACTCTCTTAAACTTTTAAGTGTACAGTATTACTGTTAACTACAAGCACAGTGTTCAGCAGAACTCTAGAAACTTTTTTATCTTACATAATTGAAACCTTATATCCATTTAACAGCACCTCCCGCTGTTTTTGAGGTTATTTCCTTTTTAAAAAAACTCCAAATACTGTTCAGTTATGTCTTTTCTTTCTTTTCCTTCCCCCTGCCTCCATCAGACTTCTAGTGATTTGTCACTCTGGCAAGTCTTTATTGGTTTCTTTAAAAAAAATTTTTTTTTAATTGAAGTATAGTTGACTTAAATGTTGTGTTAGTTTCTGGTATATAGCAAAGTGATTCAGTTATACATATATATACATACATATGTTCTTTTCAGATTCTTTTCCATTATAGTTTATTACAAGATCCTGAATATAGTTCCCTGTGTTATACACTAGGACCTTGTTGTCTATTTTATATATAGTAGTTTGTGTCTGCTAATCCCAAACTCCTAATTTATCCCTCCCTCCCCTTTTCCCTTTGATAACCATAAGTTTGTTTTTATGTCTGTGAGTCTGTTTCTGTTTTTTAAATAAGTTCATTTGTATCATTTTTTTAAGATTTCACATATAAGGATATCATATGATATTTGTCTTTCTTTTTCTGACTTCACTTAGTATGATAATCTCTGGGTCCATCCATGTTGCTGCAGATGGCATTATTTCAGTCATTTTTATGACTGATCAGTATTCCATTGTACATATATGCCACATCTTCTTTATCCATTCATCTTTGATGGACATTTAGGTTGCTTCCAAGTCTTGGCTATTGTAAATAGTGCTGCTATGAACATTGGGGTGTATGTATCATTTTGAATTAGAGTTTTCTCCAGATATATGCCCAGGAGTGAGATTGCTATATCATATAGTAACTTTATTTTTAGTTTTTTAAGGAACCTCCATACTGTTTTCCAGAATGGCTGCACCAATTTACATTCCCACCAGCAGTATAGGAGGGTTCCCTTTTCTCCACACCCTCTCCAGCATTTATTATTTGTAAACTTCTAAATGATGGCCATTCTGACCCATGTGAGGTGATGCCTCATTATAGTTTTGATTTGCATTTCTCAGATAATTAGCAATGTTGAGCATCTTTTCATGTGCCTATTGGCCATCTGTATGTCTTCTTTGGAGAAATGTCTATTTAGGTCTCCTGCTCATTTTTTGATTGGGTTGTTTGTTATTGAGTTGTTTGTATGAGCTGTTTGAAAATTAATCCCTGGTCGATCACATCATCAGCAAATATTTTCTCCCAGTCCATAGGTTGTCTTTTCATTTTGTTTATGGTTTCCTTTGCTGTGCAAAAGCTTGTAAGTTTGATTAGGTCCCATTTGCTTATTTTTGCTTTTATTTCTATTGACTTGGGAGAGTGATCTAAGAAAACATTGGTAAGATTATTTCAGAGAATGTTTTGCCTGTGTTCTCTTATAGGAGTTTTTGATGTGATTTGAAAAGGGATTTTTTTTTTAAACTTTCCCTTTCTGGTATTTCATTGTTAGTGTAAAGAAATGGAACAGATTTATGTATGTTAATCTTGTTTTGCTACTTTGCTGAATTTGTTTATCAGTTCTAGTAGTTTTTGTGTGGAGTCTTTAGGGTGTTCTATATATATTATGTCATCTGCATATAATGACAGTGTTACCTCTCCCTTTCCAATTTGGATATCTTTTATTTCTTTTTCTTGTCTGATTGCTGTGGCTAGGACTTTCAATACTATGTTGAATGAGAGTGGGCATACTTGTCCTGTTCCAGATTTTAGCGTGAAGGTGTTGTTTTTCACTGTTGAGTATTATGTTGGCTGTGGGTTTGTCATAAATTGCTTTTGTTATGCTTAGGTATGTTCCCTCCATACCCACTTTGGTAAGGGTTTTTTTTTTATCATGAATGGATGTTGAATTTTATCAAATGCTTTTTCTGAGTCTATTGAGATGATCATGTGGTTTTTGTCTTTTGTTTTGTTGATGTGGTGTGTCACATTGATTTTGTATGTGTTGAACCATTCTTGTGACCCTGGGATGAATCCAGCTTGATCATGGTGTATGATCCTTCTTATGTGTTGTTTGGATTCAGTTTGCTAATATTTTGTTGAGAATTTTTGCATCTATATTTGTCAAAGGTACTAACCTGTAATTTTCTTTTTTGGTAGTGTCTTTGTCTGGTATCAGGGTGATGGTGGCTTCATAAAATCACTTTGGGAGTATTCCCTCTTCTCAGTCTTTTGGAAGAGTTTGAGAAAGATTGGTACAAGTTCTTGTACCAATGAAGTGAAGCCATCCAGTCCTGGACTTTTGTTTGCAGGGAGTTTTTAAATTACAGTTTCTATTTCACTTATAGTGATCAGTCTGTTCAAATTATCTGTTTTGTCTTGATTCAGTTTTGGTGGGCTGTATGTTTCTAGAAACTTGTCCATTTCTTCTAGGTTGTCCAATTTGTTGGCATATAATTGTCTATAGTATCTCTTATTTTTTTTTGTATTTCTGCAGTGTTAGTTGGTATTTATCCTCTTTCATTTCTTACTTTGTTTATTTTGGGTCCTCTGTCTCTTCTTCTTGGTGAGCCTGGCCAGAGGTTTCTTGATTTTGTTTATCATTTCAAAAAAACCAGATCTTGGGCTTCCCTGGTGGCGCAGCGGTTGAGAGTCCGCCTGCCGATGCAGGGGACACGGGTTTGTGCCCCGGTCTGGGAAGATCCCACATGCCGTGGAGCGGCTGGGCCCGTGAGCCATGGCCGCTGAGCCTGCACATCCGGAGCCTGTGCCCCGCAACCGGAGGAGGCCACAACAGTGAGAGGCCTGCGTACCGCAAGAAACAAAAAACAAACAAACAAAAAAAAACCAGATCTTGGTTTTATTGATGTTTTTTCTTTTTTTTTTTTGTGGTACACGGGCCTCTCACTGTTGTGGCCTCTCCCGTTGTGTATGTATATATTTTGACCATAATGTCCTGAAAATATCAATTAAGTCTAACTGTTCTATTGTGTCATTTAGGATCTCTGTTGTCTTATTGATCTTCAGTCTGGAAGATCTGTCCATTGAAGCCAGTGGGGTGTTAAAGTCTCCTACTATTATTGTATTCCCATCCATTTCTCCCTTTATGTCTGTTAGTATTTGTTTTATGTATTTAGGTGCTCCTATATTGGCTGTATATATGTTAATGAGTGTAATATCCTCTTCTTGTATTGATCCTTTTATCATTATATAGTGTCCTTCTTTAGCTTTCTTTATGGCTTTTGTTTTAAAGTTGATTTTGTCTGATATGAGTATTGCTATCCCCACTTTCTTGTCATTTTCATTTGCATGAAATATCTTTTTTCCATCTCCTCACTTTCAGTCTATGTGTGTCCTTCATCCTAAAGTGGGTTATTGGTTTCCTAAAGAGCTAGGTTTTGGTTTTGTTGAGCCGCTATTATATGTGTGTTTCTCCTATTTCATTAATTTCTGCTCTTACCATTTTTTTCCTCCTTTACTTTTGTGTGATTTATTTTGTTCTTTTTCTAACATTCCTATTAGTTGAGATGGCTGTTTAGCTCATTAATTTTGAGTTCTTTTTTTTTTTGAGTTCCTTTTTTTTTGTATAAAAATTTAAGTTCTGATATATGTCATTTTTATCATACAATTCTAAGTATTTCTAAAGTTCCATTGTAATTTTTTTCTTTGCGCTATGTTATATAGAAGTGTTTTAGAAATACATTTCCAAATGTAAGAGGATTTTAATCAAGTTTTTTTGGTATTTAATAATTTCTAATTTTTTAAAATTGAAGTATACTTGAGTTATAATACCATATTAGTTTCAGGTATATAACAGTGATTTGATTTTTTTTGGGTTACACACCATACAAAGTTAATATAAGACATTGACTGTATTCCCTGTGCTATACATTACATCCCCGTAACTTATTTATTTTATAACTGGTAGTTCGTACCTCTTAATCCCCTTCACCTATTTCGTACCTTCCCCCACCCCTCTCCCATCTGGCAAACCACTATTTGTTTTCTGTATCTGTTACTCTTTTCTGTTTTGTGTATTTGTTTGCTTGTTTTGTTTTTTAGATTTCACATATAAGTGAAAATATATAGTATTTGTCTTTCTTTTGGTAACTTCCAAATTGATTGCATTGCAATTAGAGAATTTTGTGTATATGATATTGATTTTTGAAATTGTTGAATTTGCATTTTGGCCTTCCATGTGGCCAGTTTTTATGAACATTCTATTGTTGAATGTCAACTTCTTTAATGTTTTTAGTTCTGTGAGTGTGCACAGTGTTCTGTGAATGACTGTAATTTACCTGTTCTCCTTTGATTTTTTTTTTTTTGGCTATTATAGACAATGCTTATAAAAACATCTTTGTGTGTATCTGTTACCATCTGAGTATATCCACAGGGAAAATCATACTAGTATACTTCCAAAAAGTATTTTCTTTTAAAATCAGGATCAAGATTGATCCAGTTTATAGTTTCAATATTGTATATGATTTGTGCTTGTTTCGCTATGTCCTTGATAAGTCTCAGTATTAGCAAACTGTTTTCCAGTCAGTTGTGGTTGAGAAAATTATATCCTTTTTTTGATTTCCAATTTCTTTAATTATGAGTGAGAGACAATTTTTTTTTCTTTCTTTCTTTTGGAGAGCTACCTATTCTTATTCATAGCCCATTTTTCTACTAGGCTTTTCATCTTTCTTAGTGCTATATAAAATTCTTCCTTTACCATGTGGATGGCACTTTGAGAAGGTTTAAAGTTTGCTTACCACCAAGGTATTTTTTTTGTTATTTTGACTTGCTTCAAATGTTATTTGCTTTAGAAATGGATGATGGATCTTCTCGAAGAGATCATTTCATGAGAAGCAGATTTGCTGCTGGGAGGAGTTTGGGAAACAGGGGTAAGTATCTTTCCTTAATCTTCTGTTAAATAGTTTTGAATAGTGGAATGAATAGAGGCCTTTATGGCTGTTTAGTGCAAGGTAAAATCTTTTATAACTTAGTGTGCAGTAGACTTTGTTGGGATAATGAGTTTTTTTTTTTTTTTTTTGATGTCTGTTATTTTTTGCTGCTTTACTTTTTTTGTGTGTGGTACGTGGGCCTCTTACTGCCGCGGCCTCTCCCGCTGCAGAGCATATGCTCCGGACTTGCAGGCCCAGCGGCTATGGCTCACGGGCCCAGCTGCTCTGCGGCACGTGGGATCCTCCCGGACCGGGGCACGAACCCATGTCCCCTGCATTGGCAGGCAGACTCTCAACCACTGCGCCACCAGGGAAGCCCGCTGCTTGACTTTTTTTAAGATAGTAGGCAGTAGTTAAATTGATTAGATAGATTGGTTAAAGAGAGTTGCTTCCCAGAGCTTCTTCAGGTGTTGGTGATTATTGTTCCCAACAATTGGCATGGGAGGAATGTTTGTAAAAGCTCCAAAGATTATGGTGTGAAGGACTTCTTTCTTAAGTTTTATATTTCTCAAGAAGAGGAAGTATGGAAAGCAGTTCTGTTAGCTCATTAATATTAAGAGGTTGTTTTCCAAAAATTGGAATTTTTTGTTGTTACTTTTAGAACAACCAGTGCTAGATATGACAGATAATGACCCAGCAAAATACCTTCCTCCAGTCCATTTGATATTAAAATGCTGAAAATATTCTGCACTATGTTTTATTATAGTGCAACAAAATATTTATTATTAGAACCTCAAATTAAATGGTCATATGGATTTTTAAATAAATTTATTTCTTTTATGGGATGCCGTAAGCTAGGGTTAATTGGCAGTTTTAAATATACATGACACTTATTTTTGAATTTATTATTATTTTTTGAAAAACGTCAATCCTTCTAGATATTTTTATTCATTGGAAACTAAAGGTTGATGCGTGTATTTCATTTGCCATTTGGAAAATTTAATATTTTTAGATACAGTTAACATAAATGTAAACTTTTATGTTTTGACATGTTTCTGCTACTAATGGAAATAATTTATTTGTTAAATATGCCTATATACATTTTGGTTTTTAAGCCTGCATATTAAGTAAGAGTCGTTGATGATTTGGAGCATGTAGTTGTGCTAAGAGGTTGAAGTGTGGGTTTTGTTTGCTACTATACTACTAAGATTAGAAATACAAATACCTTGATATTATACTCAGGGAACTATTTAATATTTAGATATATTTTAAAATCCTAATTTAGAATGGGTTATAATACTTTTTGATGAAGACTTCTAAACATTGTTGAATAAAGCCTTTTTAAATGAGGAAGCCATCACTGAGAGAGACTTTACTATAAATTGTTAATTCCATATGTTGTAGGTTGAAATACATTAAATTTCTGATCAAAACTCTTTGTAAATGTTAATACTTTAAAAAGTTATCTTTGAAAAGAATCTGAAAAAGAATAAACATATGTGTATGTATAACTGAATCACTTTGCTGTACACCTGAAACTAATACATTATAAATCATCTGTACTCCAATAAAATTAAAAGAAAAAAAGAAAAAAAAGTTATCTTTAATACTACCTATAATCCTGGAAATTCATAGAAGACCCATGAGTATAACCCCTTTCCCGAATGATCCATTTAACATTTTCGCTATTTTCAATCTCTGTGATATTCTCAGAACTTGCATATCTAGTCACATGGTTTTGAAATTGACTCTTAATTGCTTAACATATATATTGATTAGCTTTTTATCTTCTGTGAAGTATGGCCCAAAAAGCCTTAACTTCCTGAATCACACATTCTTTAGAATCTGATGAAAATACTGATAGTTGCATATATGCAATTTTGCATTTGGCATTAGGAGTTTCACAGATCCCTTAACTCCTCTGCACTAGGATATTACAGATGGAGGTAAGACAGTTTATGAGGATCACAAGATAATGATAGTTATCCCAATGATAGTTTGAAGTGGCAGTTTATGCTGTTTTGGATGTCTGTTCTAAGTTTTTGTTTTAAATACTTGTGCTGCTTGCCATAGCAACTCTGCCCTCAAAATTCTTAATTTAGTGGTAGAGAAACACATGGAAAGAAATATTGCTAAAAAAGAGATACACATAGTGTGCTGTGGGAATGTGACTGAAGGATTGACTATGGCTGGAGGACTGAAGGAGGACTTCACTGAAGAGGTGGCTTTTGAGCCCGGCTTTTGAAGAGTGAAAAGAATTTTGCTAGGAAAAATAAGAAAGCAGGGAATGTCATGCTGAAGGAACAGCATGTAGGAAGGTAGAAGATATTAGAAGTTCACAATGTGGAGTATGGGAAGTTGTTTTATGAATTAAAATGTTGGGTGTTCAGAGCCTTGTAGTGGGGGATAAAGCTAATAAGGCTGATATGAGGACATACTGTGGAGGGGTGGGAGGTAAAGGGGAGTGGTATTCATAGCATTTTTTTCTTTATTATGTAGTCCCTTCCTAATTTTAATTTTAAAAAGTGGAAAGACTGAGAGCGACTGAAGTACTAGAAAAATGAATAAGTAACAGAATAATTACAGGACAGCAGTGTAAAATTTTCAGTAGCAATGACTTTCACATAGGGGTATAATGTAAATAGCTATCAGGGTGAGGTTTCAATATATAGAAAATCAGAGTTGAATTTCTTGATTAAAGGTCACTAGTAAAATAACACCTAGTAGACAGTTGTATTTCACCAATAGTATATTTGTTTTTACTTTGGTGTAATTTAATGATTTTAAAAAGTTGCAGGTGTATTTTATCTTTATAAGTTCCTGTACTACTCTCTCCCTGTCTTTGGGAGTTCCCTTAACCCACAGATTCATTTAATTCCTAGTTATTGATGGCACACTTGATTTTGTATGTTGAAGAGTTTTAACACTCTCTGAACTTTTTCAGATCCTGGCGAGTCTAATACAAGAGAGAATACATCCACAGTGGGTGGCTTTAGAGTTGGAAGGAGTTTTGGAAACAGAGGTAACCTGCTTATGATATCTTACAATCAAAACTTAAGTGACCCCAAGTTTTATAGTCTTTGAATTCTGTTTCCCTTTAATATACATAGAAAGTGTGTGCCTTTCCCAAGACTTTATGGAGATCACAAGGGAGTGCTTTCACTTTCCTAGTCATAGTTTAGAGCAGCAGTTGCTGCTTTGGATGTGTCTGCTACTCTATTTCGCTTTTTTTTTTTCTTTTTAATAGCCATGCTCCTTGCTGCAACATCTCTTCAAATTGATTTACCCCACAGGTGAACCCCAGTTCTTTTCTACTATACTCATGACTTGCTTTCCCTGCTCCCACAAGCAAGAGATCTATCTTATACTTCCAAAGGTGAATCTGAGTCGCCATCTTTACTTGAGCAAAGAACCAGTAGAAGCTTTGAAATTACATTTTTTTCCCATAAAAACTGTAAAGTAGAACTTAGGTAAGAGTTTAAGATCGAGACCAGTAGTGTGTAGGTGGAAGACTTTCTCAAGCATTTTGGAGACCCAGCACTTGACTTTTCTGGGAGAGGTGTATGGAGGGGAAGGGGCAATTGTAGAGGGCAGTAGAACGTAATCCTTTCCTGAACCAACTTCAAAGATTGCAAATGTTTAAATGAATAAAATAACTCAAAATTCAAGTTTTGTGATATATAGTCTTTTTGTAGGGATTATCTTTATTTTGAAATTACATATCTGTTCAAGGAAAAAGTGTCATCCAATCATATATTGAGGCCAAAGGGTACTTATTTTTTATATGCTAATTGGGTATTAAATTTCCAAGAGGTTTAATGCTGGAGGGTATATAGGTTTGTTGAACCTGAGATGTTAAATGACTTGATATGTAGACATTTTGCATATATATATATTTTTAAATTTATTTTTTATTTATTTACTTTTGGCTGTGTTGGGTCTTCACTGCTGTGCAGGCTTTCTCTAGTTGCAGCGAGCGGGGATTACTCTTCGTTGCGGAGCGTGGGCTCTAGGCGTGCGGACTTCAGTAGTCGTGGCACGCGGGCTCAGTAGTTGTGGCTCGCGGGCTCTAGAGCACCGGTTCAGTAGTTGTGGCACACAGGCTTAGTTGCTCCGCGGCATGTGGGATCTTCCCTGACCAGGGCTCGAACCCGTGTTCCCTGCCTTGGCAGACGGATTCTTAACTACTGTGCCACCAGGGAAGTCCCTGCATATAAATTTAACATCTGTCAAACAGTAACTAATTGGTCTCTGTAGTACCAAAGCCATAATTTAATGTATTTTATTATTTAGGTTAGATACTAATTGATAGGCATTGCATATTGACATTAGTTTTTTTTTGCGATATGTGGGCCTCTCACTGTTGTGGCCCCTCCCGCTGCGGAGCATAGGCTCCGGACGCGCAGGCTCAGCGGCCATGGCTCACGGGCCCAGCCGTTCCGCAGCATGTGGGATCTTCCTGGACCGGGGCACGAACCCGTGTCCCCTGCATCGGCAGGCGGACTCTCAACCACTGCGCCACCAGGGAAGCCCTGACATTAGTTTTAACTTACATTATTCCCTGAGTATCTCTGCAGTAAAGATCATTTTATTAAGGCTCAAATTTTTAAAATTTTATAAAATATTTTGATGGATGCTTTTAAAATGAATTTTAGAGATATATCTATATGCTCCAGAGATGCATAAATCTGGAGATACAAGTTTTTATTAAATGAGAAATTTGAAAGCAGAGCTTGATGAAAGATTGTTTCTTTAAAATTTTATAAACAAAAAGAAGTTGGCAGAATTTCCTTGTTATTGAGAAGGGGAAAATTATTGAATATTGGATTATAATTTAGTTGTATTGTCCTCCAGCAGATGAAGAGATTACAAGTTAATTTATAAAGTTTAAAAAGTTTTTATATTTTGAATAGAAAGTACATAGTGGTTATAGTGATATATATACACACACACAGCCATGTACATATAGAGGAATATATGACATTTGAGGTAATATAAGATTGGCTGGTATTTTATAAACTGACACAGGAAGAAGTTGTCATACAATGTGTATGAATTCTCATTCACTATTTATATATACAGTTTATGTGGTTTATACTGTTTTAAAGGGGCATCAAAACTAGAAGTCCCTGTAAAGAGAGTGTTTCTTTGTTTCTATGTTTCTCTTTCTCTTTTTCTTTCTTTCTTTCTTTCTTCTACAAAGGTATAGGTAATTGTTGTTTTCAGAAATGTGCAAGTTTAATTTTATATTTTTTGTAGGTTTTTCAAATAACAAGTTTGAAGAAGGTGATAGCTCTGGTTTCTGGAGAGGTAAGTTCATTGTTTTTTGTAGTGACTTTAAGAATTTAGTGTCCAGAGTACATGCTAAAGAGAAACTAAGATTAATTATCTTAGTCTGTTCCAGTTCTATTTTATTTAAACCCGTTTTGTAAAGCAGCTATAGCCAGAGCCTTAACCAAGAGTTCAGCCATCCTAATTTGGCCTGTTGTCACCTGCCTTAATTAATCTATAAAGTGCAACTTTTGAATGCTGTGCTTCCTTAAGAAAAAGAGGATAGTAGAAAGAGCAAGTCAAGAATCAGAATTTCAATAAAGATGTAAAAAAAAAAAAAGAATAGCTAAAACAATTTGTGAAGGAAGATTAAAACAGGAGGAATTAATCTACCCAATTTCAAGATTTTGCAGTAATGATGGAGGGTAGATACATAGATCAATGGAATGGAATAGAGAACCCAGAAATAGACTGACATAAATGCATTTAACTTGTTTTTGATAGCAGTGCAAAAGGTATCAAGGAAGAATAGACTTCTCAAAAAATGGTACTGAAACAGTTGGACATCCCTCAATAAAAACAAACAAACAAAAAATGAACCTTAACCTAAACCTCCACACCTTACATAAAAATTAAGTCAAAGTGGATCATAATCTTAAATGTAAAAGCAGGACATTTTTAGAAAAATAGAAAATCTTTGGCATCTAGAACTAGCTGAATAATTCTTAGACTTGACACTGCAGGTATGATCAATAAAAGCAAAAACTGATAAATTGAATCTCATCAAAATGAGTTAAAAATGCTTCATAGAAGATCCTTTTAAGTGGATGAAAACTAAAATTACACAGTGGGAAAACATATTTGAAAATCCCATATGAGACAAATGATTTGTATCTATACTATACAAAGAACTCTCCAAACAACTTAAAAAAAATCCAACTAGAAAATAGGCAGAAGACAGGAACAGATATTTCATGGAAGAGAATATACACATGGCAAAGAAGCACATGAAAAGATGCTCAACATCATTAGCCATTGGGGAAATGCAAATTAAGACCATTATGAGATATCAGAGAATAACTAAAATTAAAGTATAGTGACAACATCAAATGCTGGTGAGTACTATAAAAATTATATCACATCACTGGTGGGAAAATAAAATGGTTTTAGCCTGAAAAAAAAAATGAATCAGAATTCCAGTTTCATATATAAATGTAGTTGGAGACATGTAGGTCTTTATTCAGATTCATGAGACTGTGGATCACTGCTGAAATCAAAGACGTTTCTGTCAAAGGTACTGACACTCTGGTTTGGAGGAATACAGAGAATGATGAGAATAGAGTAATGTTACCATAAGGTAGACTACAATATTAACATTACTTTTCCAGGAGAGCCTGGTTGAGTAGATTTGGGTGAGGCCCTGGAACCTGTATTTAAAAAGCATCCCTGGTGACTCTGATGCCTCTTTTGTTTGGTAACCACTGATCTATGGAATCTTTATAACATAATACACTTTGGAGTTCCAGACTTTGTTTCATGTCCCTGCTCTGCTATCTGCTAGTTGAATAACATAGAGCAAGTTGCTTAATTTCTCAGAGCCGCAATTTCCTCTTCTGTAGAATGGAGACCATTCATTTTATAGCTTGTTAGGCACACTAAATGAGAATGTGTGTAAAAGCACAAAGCTTAGTCCCAGACACATACATGGTAACCAGTAAATGTCATCTATCTTCATTAAATATTTGAAACTTGATCTTAACTGTGATTCTCAAAATCAAAACCAAACCTAGACCTGATCACCTTAAAACCCTTTTGGAACATGGTGGGGTTTTAATATATCAGTTAAGACTGCTTCTCCAAACTACTGTCAGTCTCATTCTCCCTGCTTTTGTCTGCTTTTTCTCCTATCCTGTTTTAATGAAAACATGTGTAACAAACTAATATTTGAGAGAAGAAAAACATCACCATTTTTATCCTTTTCCATTTCTCCTTGTCCTAGTTTTCCAACTTTTAATTAGTATTCAAGATCATTTCTACTCACCAAAGACATTCCTTCCTCCCCAGTTGACTCTTTAGTGATGAGCCAGAGTGCTTTTGAGCACAAATTCCAATTTCTCACAGCACTTGAGAGAACTTCTGTCCTCCAAAATGGTCTACTTTCTTCCTTTGATCTATTTACTTCTTTTTTTTTAACATCTTTATTGGAGTATAATTGCTTTACAATGGTGTGTTAGTTTCTGCTTTATAACAAAGTGAATCAGTTATACATATACATATGTTCCCATATCTCTTCCCTCTTGTCCCTCCCCGCCACCCTTCCTTTCCTTATTTACTTCTATTCTCAGTTTTAGTTCGCCTAAACTAAAAAACTGTATATTCCTAAAAATTTCTTTCACTCTCACAGTTGTTGGCAAGCCCAGGAGCAGGTTTTGCTATCATTATAGAAGCTTTTTCTCTGCACACAGATGTATAGAGTGTTTTGTGGTTATTTTCTCTGCAATCTCATGTCCCCTAGCTGGTATAGTATAGCGATAAGGAGCTCAGACACCTTGGATTTGAGACCCAGATGCTCCTCCTGTCAGTTGTATTATCTTAAAAAATTCTGTATTTCTTTTTCTCTGTTTATAATTTGAGGATAATACCCACCTTGTAAGGTTTTTGTGAGGACTTAAAAAGTTAAAACAGACTTCATTTAGAGCAGTGCCAGATAGATACTAAGTTCTATTTGTTGTTATTACTATTATTTTTATATAATTAATAGATTATAACTGATCTTGGGATCATCGTCTCATTTTTGTTTGCGCTTGGCTTTATTTTTTAAGCTACAGAAATTATTTTTTTAATTTTGAAATCATTTGACTCAAAAGAAGTTTCGAAAATAGTACAGAGGGTTTCCTCCACCCTTCTTCTAATGTAATTGTACCCTTCACCCAACTGCTAATGTCATCAGCCTATTTTAATTCCCAGTGTGGTAAAAATAGCTTTGGGCTTGTTTCAGAACAGTTGGCCAAAGATTATATGAGACCTTTTTCTCCTTGTCAGGCCCCAGATTAATTCATAGGCTTTTTTTTTTTCTTCTGTAAGGCAATAAATATTAGCTAACATCATCATTATTCCAGAATTATTATTCCAAGAATCTTTCCAAAATTCTTTCTTTACTGTTCAGCACGCTTGTCATATTATATCTTGCTTCTAAGAAAGTTGTCTTGATGTTAGATGGCTCTTCAGGAATATTTGTCAGTTGTTGATGTCAGCTCAAATAGGAGCCTGCAACAAGAGCTCTGGGCCATTGTTTATTACAAAACAATATTAATTGAGTAGATTAGTACTTTTGCGCAGAAACTTAACTGATAGCTTCTCATCTGTTCAGCCATTTGTGTCATCACTGGGACCTAAAGTTCTCAGGCGCTAAACGTTAGTGATATGTACAAAGATCCCTTGAAACCATCTCAGTATTTCCCAAACATGGCTTTTTTGGAATCTTCTAGAAAGCTTAAAGTTATTACTAAAAGTTATAATTTTTTAATTTAGAAAAATCATTCCTTGCTGTCACTCTGCACGTTCAAAATAAACATCTCTGGGGGTGGGCTCTTTCCAACTTACTAATAATTTTTAGGCAGCCTTCAGTGTAGTGATCCTCATACCACTATTTAGAAACCCTGGTAACGTTACTTGATAATGTCACTAAAAACAGAAAACCAGGATATCCCCCAATTTCTCCATTAAGATGAATGGGAGAAAGTTTGCATATATTAAAAAAACACTGACATCTCAGATTTATTAAGAAAGGCAAGTTACAGAAATAATGACATTATAAGAAGAATAGTCATGCATTTCTGAGGTCCCCACTACTTAATGGTTAGATATTTCTCAAACTGTTTCTAGTTAAACTGATATTTACGAAATTATTTTTTGGCTGTGCTCAGAATTTGACAAATTACACGCTTAACATTTAATATTTAGATATATTAGGTGATTTGTATAGGGAATTGACTGAGTAATGTCTTTGTATTTCTGTGGTTACAATTATTTTAAAAATTAAAATGTTCATATTTTAACTTATAAAGATTTTTATTTTTTCTTACTAATTTCTCTTGTGACAGTGCTATTCCTTAGATGCTACATTAATGTAAATACTAAAGTAATTATTTAGATGCTATTCACATGTTAAATTTTTATTCAAGAGTCTAACAATGACCGTGAAGATAATCAAACACGGAACAGAGGGTTTTCCAAGAGAGGCGGTAAGGACCATGTTTTGGAACAATTTGTACTTAAGACAGAGATACGAAACTGAAAACTACATTCCTTTTTATGGCTGAATACTACTATTCCATTGTATGTGTACTTTTTTTTTTTTTTTTTTTGTGGTACGCGGACCTCTCACTGTTGTGGCCTCTCCTGTACTTTTTAAAATCCATTCATCTGTTGATGTACACTTGGGTTTCTTACTACTTTTGGCTGTTTTAAATAATGCTTCTGTGAACATTAATATACAGTTATCTGTTTGAGTCGCTGTTTTTGCATTTTTGGGGTATATGTCTAGAAGTGGAATTGTCAGGGAATGGGACTGTGGTAAGTTAAAATATGCCACAAAATCACTGCTCTTACCAAGAATCAGCCTTTTTTTTTTTTTTTGACATCTTTATTGGAGTATAATTGCTTTAAAGTGGTGTGTTAGTTTCTGCTTTATACAAAGTAAATCAGTTATACATATACATATGTTCCCATATCTCTTCCCTCTTAGATCTCCCTCCCTCCCACCCTCCCTGTCGCACCCCTCTAGGTGGTCACAAAGCACCGAGCTGATCTCCCTGTGCCATACGGCTGCTTCCCACTAACTATCTATTTTACATTTGGTAGTGTATATATGTCCATGCCACTCTCTCACTTTGTCACAGCTTCCCCTTCCCATATCCTCAAGTCCATTCTCTAGTAGGTCTGTGTCTTTCTTCCTGTCTTACCCCTAGTTTCTTCATGACCTTTTTTTTTTCTTAGATTCCATATATATGTGTTAGCATATGGTATTTGTTTTTCTCTTTCTGACTTACTTCACTCTGTATGACAGACTCTAGGTCCATCCACGTCACTACAAATATCTCAATTTTGTTTCTTTTTATGGCTGAGTAATATTCCATTGTACATGTGTGCCACATCTTATTTTTTGTTTTTTTTTGTTTTTTTTTTTTTTTTTTTGGCGGTACGCAGGCCTCTCACTGTTGTGGCCTCTCCCGTTGCGGAGCACAGGCTCCGGACCCGCAGGCTCAGCAGCCATGGCTCATGGGCCCAGCTGCTCCGCGGCATGTGGGATCTTCCCGGACCGGGGCACGAACCCGTGTCCCCTGTATCGGCAGGTGGACTCTCAACCACTGTGCCATCAGGGAAGCCCTGTGCCACATCTTCTTTATCCATTCATCCAATGATGGACACTTAGGTTGCTTCCATGTCCTGGCTATTGTAAATAGAGCTGCAATGAACATTTTGGTACATGACTCTTTTTGAATTACGGTTTTCTCAGGGTATATGCCCAGTAGTGGGATTGCTGGGTTGTATGGTAGTTCTATTTTTAGTTTTTTAAGGAGCCTCCATACTGTTCTCCATAGTGGCTGTATCAATTTACATTCCCACCAACAGTGCAAGAGGGTTCCCTTTTCTCCACACCCTCTCCAGCATTCATTGTTTGTAGATTTTTTGATGATGGCCATTCTGACCGGTGTGAGATGATATCTCATTGTAGTTTTGATTTGCATTTCTCTAATGATTAATGATGTTGAGCATTCTTTCATGTGTTTGTTAGCAATCTGTATATCTTCTTTGGAGAAATGTCTATTTAGGTCTTCTGCCCATTTTTGGATTGGGTTTGTTTTCTTGTTATTGAGCTGCATGAGCTGCTTGTAAATCTTGAAGATTAATGCCTTGTCAGTTGCTTCATTTGCAAATATTTTCTCACATTCTGAGGGTTGCCTTTTGGTCTTGTTTATGGTTTCCTTTGCTGTGCAAAAGCTTTCAAGTTTCATTAGGTCCCATTTGTTTATTTTTGTTTTTATTTCCATTTCTCTAGGAGGTGGGTCAAAAAGGATCTTGCTGTGATTTATGTCATAGAGTGTTCTGCCTATGTTTTCCTCTAAGAGTTTGATAGTGCCTGGCCTTACATTTAGGTCTTTAACCCATTTTGAGTTTGTTTTTGTGTATGGTGTTAAAGTGTTCTAATTTCATTCTTTTACATGTAGCTGTCCAGTTTTCCCAGCACCACTTGCTGAAGAGGCTGTCTTTTCTCCACTGTATTTTCTTGCCTCCTTTATCAAAGATAAGGTGACCATATGTACGTGGGTTTATCTCTGGGCTTTCTATCCTGTTCCATTGATCTATATTTCTGTTTTTGTGCCAGTATTGTACTGTCTTGATTACTGTAGCTTTGTAGTATAGTCTGAAATCAGGGAGCCTGATTCCTCCAGCTCCATTTTTCATTTTCAGGATTGCTTTGGCTCTTCGGGGTCTTTTGTGTTTCCATACAAATTGTGAAATTTTTTGTTCTAGTTCTGTGAAAAATGCCAGTGGTAGTTGGATAGGGATTGCATTGAATCTGTAGATTGCTTTGGGTAGTAGAGTCATTTTCACAATGTTGATTCTTCCCATCCAAGAACATGGTATCTCTCTCCATCTATTTGTATCATCTTTAATTCCTTTCATCTGTGTCTTAAAATTTTCTGCATACAGGTCTTTGGTCTCCTTAGGTAGGTTTTTTCCTAGATATTTTATTCTTTTTGTTGCAATGGTAAATGGGAGTGTTTTCTTAATTTCTCTTTCAGATTTTTCATCATTAGTGTATAGGAATGCCAGAGATTTCTGTGCATTAATTTTGTATCCTGCTACTTTACCAGATTCATTGATTAGCTCTTGTAGTTGTCTGGTAGCATCTTTAGGATTCTCTATGTGTAGTATCATGTCATCTGCAAACAGTGACAGCTTTACTTCTTCTTTTCTGATTTGTATTCCTTTTATTTCTTTTTCTTCTCTGATGGCTGTGACTAAAACTTCCAAAACTATGTTGAATAAGAGTTGTGAGAGTGGGCAACCTTTTCTTGTTCCTGATCTTAGTGGAAATGGTTTCAGTTTTTCACCACTGAGAATGATGTTGGCTGTGGGTTTCTCATATATGGCCTTTATTATGTTGAGGAAAGTTCCCTCCATGCCTACTTTCTTCAGGGTTTTTATCACAGATGGGTGTTGAATTTTGTCAAAAGCCTTCTCTGCATCTATTGAGAGGATCCCATGGTTTTTTTCCTTCAATTTGTTAATATGGTGTATCACGTTGATTGATTTGAGTATATTGAAGAATCCTTGCATTCCTGGAATAAACCCCACTTGATCATGGTGTATGATCCTTTTAATGTGCTGTTGGATTCTGTTTGCTAGTATTTTTTTGAGGACTTTTGCATCTATGTTCATCAGTGATATTGGCCTGTAGTTTTCTTTCTTTGTGACATCTTTGTCTGGTTTTGGTATCAGGGTGATGGTGGCCTTGTAGAATGAGTTTGGGAGTATTCCTCCCTCTGCTATATTTTGGAAAGTTTGAGAAGGATAGGTGTTAGCTCTTCTCTAAATGTTTGATAGAATTCACCTGTGAAGCCATGTGGTCTTGGGCTTTTGTTTGCTGGAAGATTTTTTTTTTTTATTTTTGCAGTACACGGGCCTTTCACTGTTGTGGCCTCTCCTGTTGCGGAGCACAGGTTCCAGACGCACAGGCCCAGCGGCCATGGCTCACAGTACCAGCCGCTCCGCGTCATGTGGGATCTTCCCAGACCAGGGCACGAACCCATGTCCCCTGCGTCGGCAGGCGGACTTTCACCCACTGCACCACCAGGGGAGCCCTGCTGGAAGATTTTTAATCACAGTTTTAATTTCAGTGCTTGTGATTGGTCTGTTCATATTTTCTATTACTTCCTGGTTCAGTCTCAGTAGATTGTGCATTTCCAAGAATTTGTCCATTTCTTCCAGGTTGTCCATTTTATTGGCATAAAGTTGCTTTTAGTAATCTCTCATGATCCTTTGTATTTCTGCAGTGTCGGTTGTTACTTCTTCTTTTTCATTTGTAATTCTATTGATTTGAGTCTTCACCCTTTTTTTCTTGATGAGTCTGGATAATGTTTTATCAATTTTGTTTATCTTCTCAAAGAACCAGCTTTTAGTTTTATTGATCTTTGCTCTCGTTTCCTTCATTTCTTATTCATTTATTTCTGATCTGATCTTTATGATTTCTTTCCTTCTGCTAACTTTGGGGGGTTTTTTTGTTCTTCTTTCTCTAATTGCTTTAGGTGCAAGGTTAGGTTATTTATTCGAGATGCTTCCTGTTTCTTAAGGTAGGATTGTATTCTATAAACTTCCCTCTTAGAACTGTTTTTGCTGCCTCCCATAGGTTTTGGGTCGTCATGTCTCCATTGTCATTTGTTTCTAGGTATTTTTTGATTTCTTCTGTGATCACTTCGTTATTAAGTAGTGTATTGTTTAGCCTCCATGTGTTTGTATTTTTTACACATCTTTTCCTGTAATTGATATCTAGTCTCATAGCCTTGTGGTCAAAATCACTGCTCTTACCAAGAATCAGCCTTTTTTTAAAAAAAAAGTGTTCCTTGGGTTGATGCAAGTCCTTGTTGAATTTTCAGTTGGGAAAATGTTAATTCTGACAGTTTTTTCAATTTTTTTTCTTCTTTGGAGTAGCAGCATTTGGAGTCCCTTACTTTGCCATTTTCATTGATATCAGTGATACATACCATTTAATAGTTTTCATTTTGTTTGCTGGTGTATAGAAATACAATTAACTTTTGTATATTGAAGGTTCAGTAACCTCACTAAACTTATGGTAAGTACTTTTTCTTTCCATGGATTGTGGAAATACCGTTAATGGTGCAGTTGTGGCAACTTTGAGTGTTTTACAACTGTCATTTTTTCCTTTTAGTCATTTTTAGTTTTTATTCCCAAAGCAAGTAGCAGGTTTTTAAAATACTGTAGTATATCTATTTATACTAATGAAGTTGAACTTTTATAGGTCACATACAGCGTTTCTTTTTAGTAACTATCTGTTAATGGCTTAAAATATTAAAGTCATTGAATTATGCAAGACTTGAATTAACTTGGCCACCATGTCCCCGGTATTTCTTTCTTGTTGTTTTGTGTTGTTTTTGTGTGTATGTTTTAATATTATAGGCTGTCAAGATGGAAATGATTCAGAAGCTTCAGGGTCATCCAGAAGAGGTGGAAGAGGTATTTTCCGAGGTTGCTGTGGAGGATTTGTTCTAGGAAGTCCAAGTTAGTGGTGGATTGCAAATAGTGTGTTCATTTATTACGAAAGAAATGATAAAAAATAATACTTATCATATAAGGTTGTTATGATGATTATATGAGAATAGTTAAGCATAGTGGTTGGTACATAATCACTTATATTGTATAAAATATTATTTTTTAGACACATGTAATTCCTTACAGGTTAAGTGGGAATATATGAATCTTTTTACCAGTATGTGTGACTCATTTCTTTAATATTACATACTGTGAAGCATTTTAGAGCTTTGATAAAGATGGCTGACCTTACAAATAGGTGGCCTTCTCTGTGGCTCTGCGTCCCATTATACTTCTTTTATACCAATGTGGCTTTCTACCTAAATTCTACCAGTCATCATTCCTTGGTGCTAAGGTATTGTTTTCGGAAGTCACTGTTGGAATGCATTTGTCACTTAACCGAGGAGGACAGAATAGTGGAAGCTAAAAACATAAATTGTAATAATGATTTAATAGATGTATAGTGGATTAGTGAATTGTCACTTTAAAAAAAGTGAAGGGATCTGGAGGGTTGCTCTTCAGGACTGATAAAGTTTGATTTGGGAACTGTGGGTGCAAGGGGTGCTTTTCTGGAGAATAAGCAGTGAGATTATGTAATGTGAAATTTCTGGGGGCAGTAACCGTGCTATTTTTCAGAGGTAATTTAACTTTTGCTTATATCATATTTTGGTGTAGTATTGACCCTAACTACTTTTATAAAATAATTTTAATAAAATAAAAATTTTAAGGAAGTAATTTGTAATTGAAGGAAATAATTTGTGGAGAAATCCTTTTGTGTGCTTCTTAGAAAAATACTGTGATTCCTGTTAAATTTAAATTATTCTGCATCTTTTTAAATTATGGCACCATAAGTTGATTTTTTTTCTTTGCTGCATGATTTAAAAGCTTCTTAAAAGTAACATAATCTAAATTTATTATCTGTAAATCTAGATAGCAAATATGAACAAGATGAGGGGACCCAGCACACTGGTGGCATTTTTGGCTCTAGAAGATTAGCATTAACTGGTGTAGGTGAGAAATAGAATTTATTACTGAATATGAATCATTCACATTTGCTTTTAGCTCTAGGATTAATAAACCTAATATATATGTTTAAGTGTACTAGATTGGCTCATGATTTTCTCTGCTTTTTAGATTTGTAGGCAAAAATACATGGACAGTTTTGCCTCCCTTACAAAGTTTGTGCTCTGTGAATTATTTCTTCTTTCTTATCTACCAGTTAATTTGAGTTATAAATTATACTTTTAATTAGAGGAAGGAAAATGAAGTTTGCTTTGATTTCAAAGAAAGGATTCTGAGCTAGGGGATTTGAGGAGAAAGTGAAAAAAAGGAACATAATTATTGACAAAAAATGTTGAAATGTGGATAAATAAACTGTGGTACTAAAAAGAAATGAGCTATTAAGGTATGAAAAGACATAGAGGAACCTTAAATATGTATTCCTGAGTGAAAGAAGCCAATCTGAAAAGGCTACATACTGTATGATTCCAGCTATATGAAATTCAGGAAAAGGCAAAACTATAAGAAGAAGGGTGAAAAAAATAGGTGGTTGCTAGAGGTTGGGGGAAGGGATGAATAGGCAGAGCACTGAGGATTTTTAGGGCAGTGAAGTTACTTTGTATGATACTGTAATGGTGGAGACATGCCATTATACATTTGTCCAAACATAAAGAATGTATAATACCAGGAGTGAACTGTAATGTAAATGATGGACTTTGGGTGATTATGATGTGTCAGTGTAGGTTCATCAATTGTAACAAATTACCTCTTTGGTGGAGGATGTTGATAATGGGGGGAGGCCATGCAGGTGTGGGGATAGGAGGTATATGGGACATCTCTGTACTTTCTGCTTAATTTTTCTGTGAACCTAAAACTGCCCTAAAAAAAATGAAGTCTTTAAACAACACGTTCAAATGAGAAAAAGGTTTAAGTATAGAATTAAGAGATGGGTGGATTAAGGGACTAGAATCCTGAGTAATTACTCAGTATTTGAAAAGAAATAGCTATATGGTTTATGTGCTTGAGGAGGAGCTGTGATTTCTCTAAATCTTCTGTAAAACAATGCCTTACAGGTAAGGGTGACACTTATCAAAGCAGAAGTGGTAGTGGAAGTGGACGAGGTGAGTTCTTATCTGGTTTACCTGTAAGTGGTTAAACTTACTGTAATCGAAGCTTAATTTTTGAAGTTAAAGGTAACTGTTGCTGCTTTTATACACTTTGTGGAGTATGCATTTGCACAGCCAGTTTTGGGGAGTTGTTTACTACTACTCTTTAATCCAACAGTTCTGTTATAGGAATTACATACTGTAGGTGTATTTGCTCAATACATGTAAAAGTGTGTTCACTGCAGCTTCATTTATAATAAGTAAAAACTGAAAATCACCTAAAAACTCATCAGTCTGTTTAATAAATGATATAACCATAAAATGGGAGATACCATGCAGATGTTAAAGATTGAGATGTAATCTATATGTATAAATTCTTATTAAAATAATGTTTTTTCTTATGAGATAGTTATTTGGCTTGGCATAGGGGATAAAGAAAGTTCAGTATAGATGATTTTATACTATGAAAAAATTTTTCAGAGTTAAAAATATTTAAATGTCACATAAAAGTTGAAATGTTTTCCAGACTAGTAAAACCATAAAGCTTGTTTGATGCCTCTGAAAAATTCTTAGTGATCATTATTAGTCCCCACTTCCTTCCTTTGGATTCTTGGATTCTCCACTATAGAAAAAGATTACTAATGGCTAAACCGTATCTTCTACAAATGCTCAGATGTTGTTTGAAAAAGGATTTCAAGACCTATGGACGTACAGGACAAGAAAATTAGCTCACATGTAAAGATGCTATATCTAGTTAGCCTTTCAAATCTAATGCAGTCCTTGTTCTTTTTTTGTGGTAGTACCTGAAAGTGGCACAATAGATGACTCCTTGTCTAAAGATCAGAAAGATAGTGTATAGAAAAGAGTCAACACGGCAGACCTGACTGCTGTTCTTTGAAAGTCCTGCTTATAAGGTTGGACCTTACCTGGCTTCTGAGAACTTGGATTTAGGGTTCTCACCACTCTTAACTGGTGTGAGTGGCTCACTGTGCCTAAACAGTTTGTACAACTGTGTGGTTTATGCCGAATACCTGCTTTTCTTCTGGGAGTCTGGAAGTTTGGTACATGCCAGGCAGAAGGTTCCTGCATTATTAGCACCTCATAAGAACCCTGGATATTGAACCTCTAATGGGCTTCTCTGGTAGACAGCATTTCCAACATGTTGTCACAACTTGTCCTGTGTGATACCAGTGGGAGAGACTCTTGAAAGCTTGGTTGCCTGGTTTTCTCTGGACTTTTCCCCGTACACCTTTTTCCTTTGCTGATTTTGCTCCCTATCCTTTCTATGTAATAAGTCACAGCCATGGTTATGACTATATTCTGAGTCCTAGCAAATCATAGAACCTATGGGTTGTAGTGGGGACATCCCAACAAAGATGGATTTTTAGTTCCTTTTAGAAAATATATTCCTTTGCTGAGGAATATAGGGATTAGGAAAGAGACATAACAGTTTAAACGAAAGAATACTAATATGTTATAACAGTGTAATCTGCATAAAATCAGCATGTTGAATGCTAAGGAAACAAAATGTTCAGGGTTCTATTTATCTTAGTTGTCTCAAGTATTATTTGTACGAAGGGACTTTATGCATTTTCAGAACTTTTTGAAGATAAGCAATGAAAAGAAAAATGTGCATAGTCTTGTATCTTGACTGTATCTTGTGGATTTCTTTAATAGGTGGTTACAAAGGTTTAAATGAAGAAATAATTACAGGCTCTGGAAAGAGTAAGTTTTACTTTAGATAAGGTATTTGATTTTTATAGTGAGCATTCTTTTACCCTTCGATTTTTAAAAACATTTATCTGTTTTTCAATTTGATTCCTTTTAAGATTCTTGGAAGTCAGAAGCTAAAGGAGGAGAAAGTGGTGACACTCAAGGTATATTAATTTTTGTGTGATCCACATGAATGTATGTTGCATTTTAATACAAATACAGAATATTTAAAAACAGAGCTAATTTTTTAAAATTTGAAGTGAAAACTTCAATGGTAAACATTGGGAATTACTACAGTATTTAAAATTTGAGTTTGTCAGTTTTTGTATGTTTTCCCTCTTATTTTTATTCTAGTCCTTGTAATGTAAATTTTCTTTTTAAATTCTAAGGACCAAAAGTGACCTACATACCACCTCCTCCACCTGAGGATGAGAACTCCATCTTTGCACATTATCAGACAGGCATAAACTTTGACAAATATGATGCTATTCTTGTAGAAGTATCTGGACATGATGTACCACCAGCAATTCTGGTCAGTGTAATAATTGTTTCTATAATGACTGTGTAGCAAACTTCGGTTTTTAAAAACTTAGTGCATTTCTTTAAGTTGGTATTAAAGAATACAAAAATTTTGTCTTATTCTCTAATGTCTTAGGTTGGAAATTTAGAACCATGACTACCATCTACATTAGAATTAATTGCTATGTTGAAAGGGAGGGTACTATATTTCCTCCCCACCTCCCCAAACCAGGATGAGAACTTTATTTAAATTCACTAAAAAGGATACTTTTCCTAGAGATCAAGATTTCTGCTTCCTAAGTGTGTGAGAAAGTGTGTCTTAGGGGAGTGGTTTTCTAAAGAGTGGGGGAGCCCAGAGTCCCTTGTTGGTAATGAACCATTTTTACTGATTAGAGTTATTTGTATCTCACAGGTTTTAAGGGGACAGAAAAGAGTTTCTAGAACCACTGTCTATACGGAATATTCCTTAATTCTATCAAGTAATAACATACAGGTTCTGGATACTACTTTTGAGTGGGGGCATATTTGTAAAGTTAACATAGTATATAAAGTGGAATTAACAACTTGAAACTAATTCAAATAGAATATGTTTATGGAATGACCTGTATATGATATATGGAATTTAATCACTGCCACCTGCTTTTTTTTAGACTTTTGAAGAAGCTAATCTTTGTCAGACACTGAATAGCAACATTGCTAAAGCTGGTTATACTAAGCTTACTCCTGTGCAAAAATACAGTATTCCTATTATACTAGGAGGAAGAGATTTGATGGCTTGTGCTCAGACAGGGTCTGGAAAGACTGTAAGTCACTTTCCTGCATGTATTCTGTCCCATATTCAAACTGCTACTTTTTGAACTTTGGTTCTTCCCAAGTAGAAGATTTCAGTGAACTGTCATAAATATTCATGTGTGTTTGCTTCTGATTTCTGGTTTTATTGAGGTTTGTGTGCTTCTGAAGAAAGAATTTTGAACTATTTCCAGAGTAGTTCATAGATTTTTAATCTCTAAGTGTGGTCAGCTTTTTCTGTGCAACATAATATCTAAAACAAAATGATTGAGGGTCAAAGCACCAAAGTTTATAAGCCACAGAGAAAGGTAAAAAATAATTTATGTAATACAGCTGATACAGTTTTGGAGTCAAGAGAATGAGAAATAGCTGTAGGTATTGTACCTGATCCTTAGTATGAAGTGACCTCCGGTTATGCTAATTCTAAAAGAACTGATGGGACCAGGTTGGTCTTAGGACTAAACTGTGGGGTTTGTCTATTAAATAGGGTTCCATGAGATGAGTATTAAAGACTGTCATTTCCAGGATGATAGACTCTTGGTTCATACTGTATTAGTCTTAAAAAGCCTCCATAGTAGAGTTGAAGGGAAAATAAGTGAGTTGTATAATACAGCAGCTGTTGTGTGACTTACATGTGGTTTTGGAGGTAGATTTTAGTGTCTTATTTTTTAGTGAGAAAACTATAGCACAAAATTTCTTGCCACATGTAACTTTAATAAGGGTGATATGTTTAGTAATCCAAATGAATGATTTCCCAAGTTTTGCTCTGCTCGTGGACCACTTATGTCATGCATTCTGATAATTTTATTTCTACCCCAAAGGGAGTCATTTAGAATGAATGCTGCATGCTGCATTAACCTCTAAAAATAAGTTTATTTAGAATCTGTGGCTGTGCTTTTTAAAAAAAGAACAAAAGATATTTTCATAGGGTAGATTAACATTATCAGACATTTTATATTGTATAATATGAGCATGAAGACCTAAATGTTAAAAACTCATGGAAATAAAAATAGTTTTCCTTTCTCATCTTAAATTTACCAAAAAGATGAAAGAAGAAGCTAAAGGATATGAAGACATGAGGAATAGGTTGCCATAGGGAGAAGGATGATGCACTACACATTTGTAAATTATGGAATTTAACTTCTAGGCAGCTTTTCTCTTGCCAATTTTGGCTCATATGATGCGTGATGGAGTAACTGCCAGTCGTTTTAAAGAGCTGCAGGAACCAGAGTGTATTATTGTCGCACCAACCCGAGAATTGATCAGTCAGATCTATTTGGAAGCCAGAAAATTTTCTTTTGGGTAAGTACATCTAGAATGCCACTCACAAGTTTTTCTTTAGAGAATTTTCTTACTTATTTTGGGAAGAACACAGTGCATGAATAAGAATGCACTCATGTAATTGATTGAAATTTACTTTTTCATAATCTTGTTTATGGAATCTCTTTATTTTAAAAAGAAACATTCTTATTAAAAATTAGATGATAATAGAAATAGATAAGACAATAGTGAACATATTGATGTGTCTTCTGGTAGTTTTTAAATGTATGTTTAAAAAATGAACTTAGGGTGTTCCTAATAATTTTCTGTTCTTTTACACGTAACTTAATAAAATGGATAACTGCTTATTTAACAACCAGACCTAATTTTTAATGACTTTAAGATTGCCCATGTGTATGTATTTTATTTCTCTATTTTGGGGGATTTAGGTTGTTTCTAATTTGGAGCTACTATAAATAAAAATAATTCTTGCTGTAATGAACAGCTTGCTATATAAATTTTTTCTACTTTTATGTTTTAAGTATTTTTATAAATTTAATGTTAAAGAATATGGACTTATTTTAAAGCTTGCCTTCTACCAACAGTATATGAGAATGCCACTTTCACTACACACTTTGCCAGTATTTGGTATTAGTTATTTGTTGCTGCTTACCTTAAAACCTAGTTGCTCAAAACAATAAATATTATCGGGTTTCCCTGGTGGCGCAGTGGTTGAGAGTCCGCCGATGCAGGGGACACGGGTTCGTGCCCTGGTCTGGGAAGATCCCACATGCCGCGGAGCGGCTGAGCCCGTGAGCCATGGCTGCTGAGCCTGCTGAGCCATGGCTGCTGAGCCTGTGCTCCGCAACGGGAGAGGCCACAACAGTGAGAGGCCTGCGTACCGTAAAAACAAACAAACAAAACAAAACAAAAAAACCAATAAATATTATCTTACAGTTTCTGAGGGTTAGGAATTGCGGAACAGTTTAGCTAGGTGTTTCTGACTTGGGATCACTTATGAGGTTGCAGACAAGATGTCAGCTAGGATTGCAGTCATCTGAAGGTTTGACTGGATCTCTGTGTAAGGATGCTTGATTGTCCTTAGGAAATGACAACTGGCTTCCCTTAGATTGAGTGGTCAATGAGAAAGAGCAAGGAGGAGGTTGCTATGACTTTTATAAAACAGTTGCAGTCACTTTGGCCATATTCTGTTAGTTACTAAGCAAGTCAGTAAGTCTAGCCCAAACTCAGGATGGGCTATGTATTTTGCTAGAACTAGTGCAAAATGAAAATGCAGGGTCCTTTGTTTAAAAATTATGAATTTTAAGCAGCAAATATAGAGCATTAAACCAAGCACAGGGCTCTTCTAAGCTTGAGACCCTGTATAACTGCACAGGTTGTACACCTATGAAGCCAGCCTTGTACACACCTATGGAGGAGCGGAGTTAGGATCTATATTTAAAGGAAGGAGTATTGAAGAATTTGTGTACATATTTTAAAACCACCATAGGTATCTTCATTTTTTTTTTCATTTATTTGGTTATTGAGAGGTTGAACGCTTTATACATTTTCTTTTCTGAATTATGTATTTGTTATCTACCAGTTTATCTATTGGGATATTAGTGTTTTTCTTTACAATTTTTTAGTTTTCTCTGTATAGAAGCTTAACTTTTTATTTTGTATAAATCAGTTTATTTAAAATGAGAGTAGAAAAAATTAAAATTATTAAAATCCCTTTAATGTCAAGCTTGACAGATCTTTTGGAAAAAGTAGGTGTACATTGCTTATACCAGTGTTTATTTCTTGCTGATCCCCATGTAGTCTGTTGCTCATCAGTCTTTTATTTTTACTTTTTTTTTAAAAGCTTTTCCAGTAAATTTTTAAAAAGTTTTACTTATTTATTTTATTTTTGGCTGTGTTGGGTCTTCATTGCTGTGCGCGGGCTTTCTCTAGTTGTGGCGAGCGGGGGCTACTCTTTGTTGTGGTGTGCGGGCTTCTTATCGTGGTGGCTTCTCTTTTTGCAGAGCACGGGCTCCAGGCGCGCAGGCTCCAGTAGTTGTGGTGTGTGGGCTCTAGAGCACAGGCTCAGTAGTTGTGCTGCATGGGCTTAGTTGCTCTGTGGCCTGTGGGATCTTCCTGGACCAGGCCTCAAACCCATGTCCTCTGCATTGGTAGGCAGGTTCTTAACCACTGTGCTACCAGGGAAGTCCCAACTTCAGGCTTTTAAATCAAGTAAAAGATAACAGTTTTCTTTTTTAAAAAGCGAAAGCATATGTATGATAAATTCAGATAATTATGCACAAAATGAATATTAGTACATGGATATTTGTTGGAACATTTTTGTGGCAAAAAACTGAAAAGTATCAATGTTTGTCTTTAATTCTCCTCTTCAGAGTTTACACACTATTAACAGTTTATGTGAATTATTGTAGAAATAGCTGGTGCACATGTATGCACTTTAATTCTCTCAACAAATGGTGGCATACTAAGCTTGTTGTCACCCTGTTTTTTAAAAGTGGTGTATGTTGGAGCTAATGCTTACTCTAGAACTGTACTCCTTTTTATGAATGCACAGTATTCCTTTGTATGGGTGGGCTATAATTTTAAGTCTTTTATTGTTAGACAATTAGATAGGTTTTAATCTTTTGATACTAAAAATAATGTTAGTAGTGAATATTATTTTACAGTCATCTTTACCCATGTGTGGGGACACATCTGAAGGGAAAATTCCTAGATGTGAATTTATTGGGAAAAAGATATGTTTTAAAATTTTAATAGAGACTAAAATTGTGAAAGGTGTTGTATCAGTTTATCCTCCTGAGTGCCAGTTTCCCTATGCCCTGGATAACGTGGTATTATCATACTTGAGGGAAAATGTCGTTAGTCTTCATTTATTTTGCTTTTAAAAGTAATGTTGAACTTAAAGTGTTTAAAAACCTTGTATTTTCTATGAACCATTTGTTCATGTTTTTGGCTTATTGTGTGAGTGTTGGTCATGTTTATCATTGTTTTTGAAGAGCCCTTTATCAGACAGGTTGCAAATATTTTTTTCTCACAGCTTTTCAGCTTCTTGGAAGAATTTAATATTTTAAAAATTATGTTGAATGTATTAGCTTTTCCTTTATGGATTTCATTTTACATCTTGTTAGAAACAAATGGCTAATTTTCAAGTAACTAGAAAGCGACATTTACTTTTATTGTTAATAGGACTTGTGTAAGAGCTGTTGCTATATATGGGGGAACCCAGTTGGGGCATTCCATTCGACAAATAGTACAAGGCTGTAATATATTATGTGCTACTCCTGGGAGACTGATGGATATCATACGTAAAGAAAAGGTAGGCTCTAGAGGGATAACAAAGTTGTGGTATTGATTAATAATTTTTTTTGTTTGGGGAAGAGAGAGATTGGTATAAAGATACATATATTTATTACAGCACCATTTATATATTAGGCCCCCATCAGATGCTTTGAATGCATTCTCATATAAATCTTAAAATAATGAAAATAGGAGGTAAATAGTATTTTCCATTTTATACTTGGGAAAACAAGCTTAGTGAGATTATGTAATTTATTTTAAACCTCTCAGTTAGCTCTAGTAAGTGATAGAGCTAGGGTTAGAATCTGGATCTGATTCCAGAATCTGTATCCTATACCCCACTACACTGGGAGAGAAATGTAATAAGTGCTTTTATCTAGTTTCATATATGTCTTGATGAAATAAATTTTTTTTCCTGAAAGAAAGCCTTTGTGGCATCAGTAATTTTGTCTTCTGTTTTAGGTGTGGGAGTGATATTATCCAGGACTATTAATTTTCTGTCTTCAGAAAGAGATTTTAGGGCTATGTATTTCTTTTTGGTATTCACATACCACAGTATTACATCTCTGTATCAATATTTTGAGTTCACTTTCATGACTCTGATCTGCTTTTTTAAGGCCCTTCTCTAAAGGGATTGTTCAAAACATGCTGTTTCTGCATAAAGGGACTTTTCTTAGGATACTTATTAAGAGTATCCAGAGAAATCCACCTTGATTAAACATCTTCCCTGGGGTACCAAAATAACTTGTTTTCTTTTTGCAAATGTGTGTCTGTTTTTAGCACTAAGTATCCATGATAGGTTAGAAAAGTTTCCCAGTTGTTCCTGAGTGATTAGAGAATGGGGGATTTATTAAGGGTTTAAAGGAGTTAGAAATGAGTTTAGCAGTTACAAGACATTTGAATATGTCATGCTGTTAAGAAATTTTATTTCTTACATTAAAGAGTCTGACTTTATCAGATAATATAGTCTAGATCTGTGCTGTCCAATACAGTAGTCACTAGCTACATGTGGCTATTTAAATGTCAAAGTGATATAAAATTAAAAATTCATTTCTTCAGGCACACTAGCTACATTTCAAGTGCTTATTAGCTGCATGTGGCTACTGGCTAACAGTGAAGATACAGAATTTTTAAGTAATTACAGAAAGGTGTATTGTGTAGTACTGATCTAGATGTTTTGGTTTCTTTCTTATAAAATGTTTTATAACATAAGGCAAAATTGAGAACTGAAATGAACACTGATAGTAGTACCTAAACATAACAGTTCTCTTCATTTTATGCATTTATTTCTAATCTTCATCCTTAAGAATATATTAATAGTTGGAGTTGTAGAGAATATTTTAGTTTAGTACATTAACTAGTATGCATTCTCTGCCCTCACCCTTGAAAATATCCTTAAAGATTGGTCTCAGACAAGTCAAATATATAGTTTTGGATGAAGCTGATCGCATGCTGGATATGGGTTTTGGACCAGAAATGAAGAAGTTAATTTCCTGCCCAGGAATGCCATCAAAGGAACAGCGTCAGACCCTTATGTTTAGCGCAACTTTTCCAGAAGAAATTCAAAGGTAAATTTTTTCTTCTTAAAAGTAGTTGCTATGTACTTGATGCTTTTATAGCAGGAGAAATACTGTGAATATCTTATTTTTGAGAGATTTACTTCATTTAATCCTAAATTTAAGATTGTAACATAGGTAGTTTAGAAGTATTTCCAGGAAGTTTACCCTATTTTTCATTGTTTCTTACCTTAATTCCTGGCTTTACATTAGCATCACATTTTATTAAAGTGTGTGTGTGTGTGTGTGTGTGTGTGTGTGTGTGTGTGTGTGAGAGGGGGAGGGAGGGAGGGAGGGAGAGGGAGAGAGAGGGAGGGAGAGGGAGAGAGAGGGAGAGAGAGAGCGAGCACATGAGTGCAACACCTAGCTAGGATTTAATAAGTGCTTACTAAATGAAATTATTTTTATTGTTGTGCCTTCTCCTCAAACCAAATAATAGAGCTTGGGGGAATTGTGCTTGTGTTGGAAAATTTATATACCAATTTCCACAGATATTTGAGTATCATACCACGTACTGTGTGGTCTGTGAGTTCTGAGATTAGGATGACACATTCCTGCTAGAGTGGTGACTCTACCTCCTGCCTGCTGATCCCTTGGCCACAGGGAACCTGAAATGCCCATGCAGCAGCTCTAGCTTACAGTTCAGTAAGACTCTTCCTGTTTTCTCTGGTGGAACCATTCTCTCTTTGGGAACCAAGACCTCCAAAACTGCAGAACCTATACTTGTAGTAGGGGTAGGAAGCACAGATTTCCCATGTGGGTCACTGGAAGTGATGGATGATATGTGGACCACCCTTGCTTGTATCCCTTGGTTCACAGACCCATGTACCACATGAAGATCTTTGATTCCTACTGAATGATATTCCATCCTCATAAAGAATCACTTCCAAGCTGTCCCTTTAGCTGTCCTTTCAGTGGACGGTTCCAGTTTGTCAGGCTGGCAACTTCTGGGTGTTGTGGTATGATATGAACCCCATGGTTGTGCACCTGCTGCAATACCACCTTTGCTGAAAGTGGATCCCCTGGTCTGATAGAATGTTATGTGGGGTCAAACACTATCAATTTGTATTACTTATTAGATGATTTTAAAAGTCTTTGTATAAAGTTAAAAAGAGCTCTTTACTGAGGAAAAAGTCTAAATCGTAATAAAGCATTTGCCCAGTTGCCAGGATTTTTTTCTTTCTTAGTGGTACATAAAAGAATAGTTTCTTTAAATGGTGTCTTAAATTTGAAATGGGGTATCTACATTCCCATCATCATCATAGGTAATTAATACTAGGTGGGTAAATACCTACCTAATTAGCAGGTAATATTCCTGCTGCCTATTTTTTTTTCCAACCAAATAATTTTATTTCCGGGACTTCCCTGGTGGCGCAGTGGTTAAGAATCCACCTGCCAATGCAGGGGACACGAGTTTGAGCCCTGGTCCGAGAAGGTCCCACATGCCGTGGGGCAGCTAAGCCCGTGCGTCACAACTACTGAGCCTGTGCTCTAGAGCCCGTGAGCCACGACTACTGAGCCCACGTGCCACAACTACTGAAGCCCGAGCACCTAGAGCCTGTGCTCCGCAATAAGAGAAGCCGCTGCAATGAAAAGCCTGTGCACCGCAACAAAGAGTAGCCCCCGCTCGCCGCAACTAGAGAAAGCCTGCACGCAGCAATGAAGACCCAACACAGCCAACAATAAATAAACAAATAAAATTTTTTAAAATTTATTTTTATTTATTTCCTAACACGTGGCAAACATATGCATCCAGTACGTACTTATCTTGGACATTTATTGACAGATGACTTCCAAACTACAACTGTCTTGATATTTAAGCAGGAAGTTATCTTAGTTGATATGAAAGATGCTTTTAGATGGATAACAGTATGGATATATTGCATTGGTCACAGCAGCATTTGATTGATTAGTTCTATAAATTTAAAGCTTGGAAAAGTTACTACTTTTGCATCTAATGCTTTCAGACGAATAGGATGCAGCAATATCAACTTGTATTCCAGAGAAATTTCCTTAATTTTTCTGGTGATGGAACCACTTATCCCCGTCTGTTGGTATTGTGCAGGCAGATTCACATGGTGGTGGTAAAGCATCCACAATGGCTTTGGCAGCATCAGTATCACACTGGAAGGGGCTCTCAAACACTGTGGTATTCATGCAACTGATTCCTTTTCCATCAGTTTTCTAAGTCACTAATGCTCTCCAGTAGTCATGAGTGCTTTTAATAATATCAATTGCAAAGTCCTTATCTTTAAATTCTGCATTGAAAGCAAACTGGTTCTCAGGTTTTCCATCAGGAACCTTGTGCCTTCTAAACCAGTCCTCAGTAGCTTCCAGGTAGCCAGGTTTCAGCCGCTTGACATCATTAATATCATTATAATTGGCTGCATCAGGATCATCCACATTAATGGCAATGACTTTCCAGTCAGTTTCCCCTTCATCGATCATAGCCAGTATGCCCAGAACTTTCACCCTGATTATTTTCCCTCTTGCACATACCTTGCTTCCAGTTTCACACACATCAATTGGATCATTGTCACCACAGCAGCCGGTGTGTTCACAATTGTGTCCTGGGTCTTCCCAAGTCTGAGGGATGGCACCATAGTTCCAGATACATCCTTTATAAGGGAACAAATTTGCAACATAACGGAGTTTTCCTTTTTTCACATCTTGTTTAATTGGGTTTAAAGGATCCTTTGTAGCAATCTCCATTTTTGCATTCGACCAGCGTGGTACTTCGACCACCATGTGGAACACATCCTTATCTGCATAAATTGGAATATCATGAAATGGAGATATATATTGTCCTTTTTCATTTTTGAGGAAGACTCAGTACTCGAGGGTGAAGGGTGTGGTGTGATCCTTGCTGCTGAAGCCGCTCATGATGCTGGAGACCAGCCGCCGCTGCTGCTGCTGCTACAAAGCCACTCTATTTTTTTTTTTAATTTTAATTTTTGTTTTTTGGCTGTGTTGGGTCTTCGTTGCTGCACGTGGGGCTTTCTCTAGTTGTGGCGAGTGGGGCTACTCTTTGTTGTGGTGTGCGGGCTTCTCATTGTGGTGACCTCTCTTGTTGTGGAGCACGGGCTCTAGGTGCGCGGGCTCAGTAGTTGAAGCATGCAGGCTCTAGAGCACAGGCTCTGTAGTTGTGGTGCACTGACTTAGTTGCTCCACAGCATGTGGGATCTTCCTGGACCAGGGGTTGAACCTGTATGCCCTGCATTGGCAGGCAGATTCTTAACCACTGCGCCACCAGGGAAGTCCCATCTATTTTTTTAATTTACCCTGAAATAGGGAAGTGTTTGGCCAGATATTGGCCAGCCCAAATGACTAATGTATACTACCGTCAGTCAGTAGTATTTGTTGAGGACTTTTTATGAGCCATATTTGATTATAAGCCCTGGGGCTATATGATAAATAGGATAGAGTTCCTGACCTTGAGTTGTTTATATTCTTGAGTTCTTGATGACTTCTCAGTTGCTTTACTGTCTGCATTTAAATGTTACAAGTTGCCTATTATTCTGTCTAAAGTCCACTTTTTTCATTCTACATATTCACTGAACCATTGAAGCATCCATTTCCTTGGCTTGCGCTTGTACCTGTTTACTCTCCCAAACTTAATACCTGTATCTTTTTTGATTGAAGTATAGTTGGTTTACAATATTATATTAGTTTTAAGTGCTCAGTGTAGTAATTTAGTATTTTTGTAGAATATATTCCATACAAAGTTATTAGAAAATATGAAGTATATTCCTTGTACTGTACATTACATTTTTGTAACTTATTTATTTTATATCTAGTAGTTTGTAACTCTTAATCCTCTTCGCCTCCTTTACTCCTCTCTCAGCCCCCTCCCTTCTGGTGACCACTGGTTTGTTCTCAGTATCTGTGAGTCTATTCCTGTTTTGTTATATTTGTTCCTTTCTTTTATTTTTAGATTCCACGTATAAGTGAAAACATACAGTGTTTGTCATTCTCTGACTTATTTCACTAAGCATAATAATCTCCAGGTCCATCCATGTTGTTGCAAATGGCAAAATTTCATTCTTTTTTATGGCTTAGTAATATTCCATTGCATATACGTATACCCCACATCTTCTTTATCCATTCATCTGTTGATGGAAACCTAGGTTTTCATGTCTTGGCTATTGTAAATGATGCTGCTGTGAACATTGGGGTGCACATATCTTTTCAAATTAGTGTTTTTATTTTCTTTGGATATATACCCAGGAATGGAATTGCTCCATACGATAGTTCTATTTTTAATTTTTTGAAAAACTTCCATACTGTTTTCTATAGTGGCTGTACCAATTTACATTCCCACCAGCAGTACACAAGGGTTCCCTTTTCTCCACATCTTGCCAACCCTTGTTATTTCTTGTCTTTTTGATAATAGCCATTCTGACAGGTGTGAGGTGGTATCTCATTGTGGTTTTGATTTGCATTTCCCTGATGATTAGTGATATTGAGCATCTTTTCATGTGCCAGGTGGCCATCTGTATGTCTTCTTTGGAAAACTGTCTATTCAGGTCCTCTGCCCAGTTTTAAAAATTGGGTTGTTTGTCTTGTACTGTGAAGGAAACCATGAAGAAACACAAAAAGACAATGTACTGGTTGGGAGAAGATAATTGCAGATGATATGTTCCATAAGGGATTAATATCCAAAATATGTAAAGATCTTCTACAACTTAATATCAAAAACAAACAACCCAATTATTACTTGTATGCTTAATCTCTCTCCTCAGCTCCAGACTTTTAGATTTAACTCTTTAGGATTGTTTTTCCTCTTAGATGAATTAACCGGTAACTCATGTTCATCAAGTTCAAAATTGAACCTATTCTTCAGCTCCCTCTTTCCTTTCCAGTTTTCCTTATTGGCATTGTGGTCTTTGGCAGCCAGAGTTCTTTGAATCATGTTGATTCCTCCCTCATAGTCCTTTAATTCTGCCCTTCAAAAGTGTTCAACTTGGCAGTTATCTCTAAAATATTACAAATTCATTAGTTTCTTTATTTCCCACCTTATTTTAGGTCCTTTTCAGTTTCCCTCTGCTCATTGGTAGTAGCTTTCTTTCTAACCTGTCTCCCTGCCTGTAGTTTCATTTTTATGCTGGTAAAAATTCCAAAACAAAGTCTGATCTTTATAGCCATTTATTTAAGATAAACCCTCCCATGTCTTTCCATCTCCACAGACTAACCAACTTTCAAATTCTTTTACACAAGACAACTTCTGCCTCATTTGCCACTTTTTTACCTGGACCGATGTATTTCTGGCTTATTTAGACTATTTCCTATCAGCCACACAAGCCAAATTCTGTTTCTCCTCATTATTTATCTTGTGTCTTCTTATGCATTGAGTGCCTTTCCCTAGTCATCATTTTTTCACATTCTTGCTTGCTGCTTCCTTAGATCAAGCTTCAAACTTGAAGACTCTTTAACAGACATCATTTCATCCATTTCCTGCCAGTCTTGTGAAAGAATCCTGTATCTTGTGAAAGAAACTATTTAAAACACTTTTCATGTTTCTTGGAATGTAGTTAGGTTCAATAGATATTAACTATTGTAACACTGGATTATTATAATAAATCATTAAATAATTAAAATACGTAAATATTAACCTATATAAATATTTTAGATTATGGTAATTATTTTTAATACAATTATATTTATGCTACCTGATATGAGCACCTCAGAGGCAGAGACCATCACATTCATCTTTATACACGCAGTGCCTTGTACCATGTATGCCTGACACGAGGCACTCAGAATATGTTTTCATGAGTGTAAAGGATGATTGACAATTAAGACTTGCAGATGATCTCAAGGTTTGAGAGGGTTCTTGTCTCTAGAGGTAGTATATCAACAGTGTTTTTCTTTTATGGTAAGAGAGCAGATGAAGAGAGAGAAGCAGCAGTGATTTATTAAGATTATGGATTTACTGAGTTTGAACTATTTTCTTGATATGCTAGGAGGTGGCTAGAAAGTAAGGGACTGCTACATAGGAGAGTATATACATGACTGCTACATGACCTTCCCTTTTTTTCCTTCCAGACTTGCTCTGTAATTGGCAATTCCTCTTCTCCCTACTCCATGTTCCTGGGTGATCTAGAGCAGGGCTTCTTAATTGTATGCTGTCAGTGAGTTGTGTGTGTGTCAAGATGCTGATACCCCCAACCTTTGGGGTGAGCCTCCACAACTTGGTGTGGCCCTGGCCCCTAGTCTCTTCACATCATCTCATTTTTTTGCCCAGTTATGCTGTACAAATATTATCATTTTCTATGTTTGTCATGTTACAAAAAGCACTGACTTAAGATCTGGTTTGCTTCTAATACTTCATTTGAATTATACTAATTTGACAACTAATATTTTCAGGAAACAACTTCTAGAAATAACATACATGAAAGCAATGAATGAAAAACAGAATTTCTGTTGTAGGGTTACATTTTAATTTTTAATAAAAAAATTCCTGCTTGTAGTCTGATACTTAGCATACTTTTTTTTATTGTTATATACACGTTTTATATAGTTTTGTATGGTGAGCACATCCACTTGAAATTACTTATCCATAATTTGACACAGACTTTTTCACTAGTAGTTGTTAAGTATTTTGCAAAATCTTAACATTTAATACTGATATTTGAAAGTAGTACTTGGATGATGTAAGTATCCACCTTCTCTTATTATAGCTGTTATAATCTGGCTTATTAATATTGAGGTAACACTTGCAGGAATTCAGTGAATATTATGAGTATTAATGGAAGAGGATAAGTTAAGTAATACTCTCTTGTCTTTCAAGGTTGGCTGGGGAGTTTTTAAAGTCGGATTATTTGTTTGTTGCTGTTGGACAAGTGGGTGGAGCATGTAGAGATGTTCAGCAGACCATTCTCCAAGTTGGCCAGTACTCAAAAAGAGAAAAACTTGTCGAAATTCTACGAAACATAGGTACCTTACATTGATATAATTATCTTTCGTTATGATTTTGATTTTTACAAAAATGACTTCTGGAAATGACTTTAAACATTATTTGGCATAAGTTAAATAAATAAGTTTTCACTGTTTCCTCTTTCTCTAAAGCTCTTTTTTTTATGATTCGATATTTTGGGTAAGTGAGGTAGCAGTATAATCCTTTCTTCTCCATAAATGTTAAAAATAGGAAGAATTTGAGACTTTGTTTGAACAGTGTTTGACAAAAAACTATTCCAGCAGAAATACATATTTTCTTGTTTTAGAAAATAGAAAGGAAGAGTAACATATCTACATCAAGCTCTGTTTACTCCACTAAAAGTGAAATCTTTGTTGTATTTCTACTTCCCAGTTTCTGCTCTCTAAGGCTTCCTGTATTCATAGTTCAAAGAATTTTGGAGATAGAAGGGACTTTAAAGATCTAGTTCTGTTCCTTCACAATGTTGCTGAGAAATCTATCTCTTTCCCCTCAAAAAATTTTTTTTTCAATAGATAGTTGTATTTCTTTGATTGAGATAGCTTTAGTTTGTGCCTTGAAATAAAATTTTCTAATATGGCCTTTTTTTTTTTTTTTTTTTACTTTGCATGGAAATGTCATGCCATATATCCTAGTATTTTACATATTTTTGTTCATATAATTACCTCTTTTTCTAATTGTTAACTTAAATCTGCTAGCTTTCCTCTTCTGCCTTTAAAGTGTGTAGGTTTCATTATTTCCTAGTAGTATATACCATCTGTCTTTTTCATAATTTTAAATGAACAGGTGTCAAAGATTTTGTTGAGCTCATTAATTACAAAGGGAGCTAGTAAGATGTTACAGCCAATTCTAAGGAGAATTCAAAGAACACATTTATGTTTATTTATTTATATTTTTTTGGCTGTGTTGGGTCTTAGTTGAGGCATGCAGGATCTTTCATCGTGGCACGTGAGCTTCTCTTTAGCGTGCGGGTCTTTTCTTCTCTAGTTGTGGCGTGCGAGCTCCAGAGCACATGGGCTCTGTAGTTTGCGGCATGTGGGCTCTCTCGTTGAGGCACATGGGCTCGGTAGTTGTGGTGCGCAGGCTTAGTTGCCCCACGGCATATGGGCTCTTAGTTCCCCGACCAGGGATCGAACCTGTGTCCCCTGCATTGGAAGGCGGATTCTTTACCACTGGACCACCAGGGAAGTCCCCAAAGAACACATTTATGTGTAGGATATCAGGAAAGCTAAGATGGATTTACAAATAGATGCAAAAGTGGTCATTATCCACAAAGCAATAATCAATTACATTTGAGGGAAAATTTTCATTTGTATTTTTATTGATAAGAATCATTTGCATTGCTCTCAGTTGCAATAGAGGTATAAAAAAATAAAGACAGTAAAAGACACAGACAACCCTTAAGGGTTTGCTCATCAGTGATCATCTTTGCTCTTTTCTTGAAAAACAAACACACATATGGTTTATATTTCTTGGTCACTGTTACTCCAAGTGTAGTCTCAACCACTTATGTTAATTACTTTAACTGTAGTAACTTCTATTTCAGAGAGTAAACTAGAGGCAGGGATGGACAGTTGAGAGATGTCATACACAAACATTGTAGCTGACTACCAGAGCTCATGAACTTTCTATACCACACATATATCTTTCTACACCACACATATTCTTTTACACTTAAAGTAGCAAAATTGAGTAGGTTCATTTTTTTTTTTTTTTTTTTTTTTGCGGTATGCGGGCCTCTCACTGTTGCGGCCTCTCCTGTTGCGGAGCACAGGCTCCGGACGCGCAGGCTCAGCGGCCACGGCTCACGGGCCTAGCCGCTCCGCGGCATGTGGGATCTTCCTGGACCGGGGCATGAACCTGCGTCCCCTGCATCAGCAGGCGGACTCTCAACCACTGTGCCACCAGGGAAGCCCGAGTAGGTTCATTAATATGACTCAAAGATATTGCCTCTCTATAGTATATGAAAAATAACAAGCAAAAGGATATAAACTTATGTTTAGTAATTAATGTTTGAGAATTCAATCCTATATTCAGTGATTATTGAGTTAATTAACTCAATATAGTCTACTATTTTAAGTTATCTAAAGCCAAAGATCTTGGAAATTATCTTTCAGATGACAGTATACAAAACGGTAGATAGTGTTGAATAGTCAGTTTAGTTGAACACAGATTTACATTTTCATACACTTAAAACATTATGGAGAATGTTAGTTATTTTGACTGGCAAATCTCTATACATTAAGAAAAACCCAAGTAAAATAAGATACATGTTTGTTTTCTACTTAACACTGATAAATTCGAGAAAATACATTTGTATTTTTAAAACCAAGTAAGTTAGTCTTGTTTACCAAAGATTTCACTTAATTATGGGAACTTGGAATCTTAAAATATTTCTGCTTTAGCTCCTATAGGAAGAATTTTTTTAAGTTTAATATAGTTAAATATTATGAGTCAATTTCTTTATTTTCCAGGAATTTTAGGAGTATTTATCTCTATAAATTCTCTAATTTATCTCTGTAAACCAATCAGAATTGAGCTCCTTTAAGAGACTTTATAATTTGTTAATACTCTCCATAGAGTATTAACATAATGCTTATACATAGTGGTGGGTAAAGCCCTTTCTGAGTTATAAGTACATGAAGAGCTTATAGCTTCATTTCTACCACTTCAGCCACAGGTAAAGAGTAAACACAGAAATACAAAAAAATTGCAATCTAACTACCAAAGCTAGAATTCTTTTTAGATTCTTAATTGATTTTAGTTCACAATGGACTAATAGTCAAAAAAGGCTAACAAGATGAATTGTCTATTATTTTTCACGCAACAAAATATGTAACTATAATTCATTAATCCATTTACAAAGATCACCAGATAGTCTGCTTATAAAACTAAATTTGCATTATTGCTGCCACCAAAGGGGTATAGCTTATTGTCTGAAGGAGAAAAAATACCAAATCAGTAGAGGAAAAAAACTAGAGAAGTGTCAGGGGAGTTAAATTTTTTATTACCATTTGGGATTCACAGTGGGAACCAAGAAAAGGTGAAATCGAGGCTTTAAGCTGCACAGTAGTATTAGGTAACTGACTATCAAATTTATCAGTTTTGGCATTGGGCATCTTGTTGGATTGAAAGGTAATTTTTGATAAAACATAAAATCATTACTCTCTGATAAATAAAATGACTATGTCTCAAGGATATAACTCATTTATTACTGTAAGAATCAGTTGCTCTATTGATTTCCTACCTGGTTGTCTAATAGATATCTGTGATTTACTGATAATTAAATATCACCTCTAAACCTTCCTTTCTTACAGTCCTCCTATCTCACTTAGTGTTTGTTCCATTCTTCCAGTTGCTCAGACAGAAAATCTGAGGAATCCTTGAATTCTTTCTCCAGTGTGCACATCTGATCTGTTAGCAAAATCCTCTTGTTTCTATCTAGCATCAAAGTATATCAGAACCGGGCTTCCCTGGTGGCGCAGTGGTTGAGAGTCTGCCTGCCGATGCAGGGGACGCGGGTTCATGCCCCGGTCCGGGAAGATCCCACATGCCGCAGAGCGGCTGGGCCTGTGAGTCATGACCGCTGAGCCTGCGCGTCCGGAGCCTGTGCTCCGCAACGGGAGAGGCCACAACAGTGAGAGGCCCGCGTACCGCAAAAATAAAATAAAATAAAATAAAAAGTATATCAGAACCCATCAGCTGCTCAGTTAAAACAAAGATCAGATCTTTCCACTTCTCTTCTCCAAACCCAGTGGCTTCCCTTCTCAAAGTAAAGATCTTTCAATGGTTTTCAAGGCCCTTCATTCATGATATGGCCTCCATTACCCCTCTGTCTTCAAATCCTACTGCTCTCCCTTGCTCACCTATTCCAGGCACACTTTGCTTGTTACTATTCCCCACACATAGCAGACATGGTTCTGCCTCATTGCCTTTGTTCTTGATGTTCCCTCTGCCTAGAACATAAAAACCGCATGGGGACCTCTTTTCTGTTTTGTTTTGTTTTTTTTTTCTTTGAGCACACCAAGAACACCCATACCTTAGATCCGATCCTTTATATTTGTTCTTACCCTCTGGCTTGTAATACTGTTTCCTTGGGTATCTGAATAGTTCACTTATTTTAGTAATATCTCTACTCAGATGTCATCTAATTAGAGAGGGTACATCAGTCCACTTGGGCCCTTTATTCTGATTTTTTTTCTTTTTTAGACTTAATGCATAATATTTGTTATTTGCCTCCCCACAGTGAGTGCAGGGGCTTTGTTTTATTGCTGTGTTTTCAACACCTAGAATAGTTACTGGCATCTACTAGGCACTAAATATTTGTTGAATAAATGAAGCCAGCTCATAGGAAGATGGGGGAGTGGGATTATGAAATGTAATACCTTCTTACTTTAAGGCTATAAATATCTTTCCTGTCTAACATTTTATAGAAAAGTTCCTTGTGTGGAAATGTCTCTGGCTCATGCTTGAATTTCAGCCAATTAAGTACTTATAAAATAACAAGTAAATATTCTTTAATGCGTTAAGGCCCTGGGATAATTTTCTGTATATATAAGATACTTTGGGGATTAAGGAGTTTGAATTAAGAGATAATGTTGGAACATGGAATATTGTAGAGTTTGTCAGCCCTGGGTTGGATGCCATTATTATGAATACCTCTGGTAGTCAAGGTAGAATAAAAGCTTCTATGATCTTGGGAAGTAAAGAACAAAGGCATTTATTTATAGAGAGGGAAATGAAGGGCCTGAGACAAATTTGTGGAACTGTTAAGAGTTGACAGGTAGATATCACTTATCTTTCCCTAAGTCTCTACTTCTTGGTTGGCTTAGGAAGGCAAAAGGCAAGCTGATTTTTTTTTTTTAGTCCTAAAGTAGGAAAAAGTCCTTGTCTCTCTATCTTTGACATTCATCCATTCAGGAAATATTTGAGTTACTATTACCTATTAGGCCTCAGTCTAGGTGCTAGGAATACAGTGGTGGATGAGACAGTTTCCTACTCACCCTACCCTTTTCTTTTCTTTTCCTAATTTTGTAGTTTGAATGTTAATCATTGTTTCATTGTCTTGTAGGAGATGAAAGAACTATGGTCTTTGTTGAAACCAAGAAAAAAGCAGATTTTATTGCCACTTTTCTTTGTCAAGAAAAAATATCAACAACAAGTATTCATGGGTGAGTAGATTGATATGATTTCCTAGTAAGGAGGTAACTATGTTTGTCATTTGTTAAGAAATGTCAGTATATTTAGTATAAAATCCTAGAATTAAGATCTCAAGATCTAAACTGTTATTCTTCATCTTCATTTTAAGTTTTTATAAGAACCAAGTGGCGGGGATGGGCGAGTTAAAGGTGTGTCTTAGACTTCTTATTATGAGGATTGGTAACTTCTCAAGACATCTATTTAAAAGGCTCTTTGATAGTTAGAGCTAGGTGTTTCTTCAGCTGAATCTAATCTTTCTGATTAATCAGTGAATATATAGAATTCGGAGATTATGCTCTTTAAAAAGCAGCAATTTTTTTTTCTTTTTTTACTGCTCAATCGACAGTACTGTATTATTCTCCATCTGAAAAAAAAATCACTCAGAATTAAATAAGAAAAGTTTCAAGACAAACTTTAAAAGGCACTCAACAACTATGTGGAATTGGCTTTGCCTCTGCAGGTTGTTTGGGTACATCCTTAATATGACAAAACTTGTCACACTCTTCCACGTTCTTAAATGTTGGTAAAGGGGCTAGACTAGAAAATGACATTCATAGTTGCCAAAATCTTTCTCATACATCAGGGCATGCCAACGACCCCACTTCTTCTCAGGTAAGAGCACCACCTCCATCTTGGTCCTCTTTCGGGGGCTGGACTCCACCTCTCTCTCTGCCATGTTGAGCCCCGCTTGGAACCACTACGGCTCCCAGCGCTGTGGTGGTGGAACCTCTCGGGCCCCCGGCCCCCACCCACACTCAAAAAGCAGCAATTTTTGAGGTGGCATTCTGATCAAGTAGTATATTTTTTGTCAGGACTAGAAAGAGATTATTAATAGGTAAGGTTTGATGTTTGTCATATTTGAGTTTGTATCTTGGCTCTGTGTATTAGCTGTCACCTTACCTCATCTGCAAATGGGGTTAATTGTCCTAACCTCAAAGTATTATTATGAGAATCAAATTAAATTATGACTTGAAAGGAATTAGTATAATACTTGGTATGTAAGAAGTAGACATTAATGTTAAATGTTGCTATTTTTTACTGTTATTAAAAAGAAATTTATGTGTCGAACTTCAATGTTTCTTTTAAATAATTTTCTTAAGTGCTGTCCTAATACATACTTTTATCTTCTTTCAAGTGATCGAGAACAGAGAGAGAGAGAACAAGCCCTTGGAGATTTCCGCTGTGGAAAGTGCCTAGCTCTTGTTGCTACTTCAGTAGCTGCCCGAGGGCTGGATATTGAAAATGTTCAGCATGTTATCAATTTTGATCTCCCTTCTACCATTGATGAATACGTTCATCGAATTGGGCGTACTGGTCGTTGTGGAAATACTGGCAGAGCTATTTCCTTTTTTGATCCTGAATCAGATGGCCATTTAGCACAGCCTCTAGTGAAAGTACTGTCAGATGTAAGTTTTTAATTTTTTTAAAAAATGTTATTTATTTATGGCTGTGTTGGGTCTGTGTTTCTGTGCGAGGGCTTTCTCTAGTTGCGGCAAGTGGGGGGCATTCTTCATCGCGGTGCACGGGCCTCTCACTATCATGGCCTCTCTTGTTGCGGAGCACAGGCTCCAGACGTGCAGGCTCAGTACTTGTGGCTCACGGACCTAGTTGCTCCGCGGCATGCGGGATCTTCCCAGACCAGGGCTCAAAACCTTGTCCCCTGCATTGGCAGGCAGATTCTCAACCACTGCGCCACAAGGGAAGCCCCAGTTTTTAATTTTTGAAACTGAATGACAATCTGGAAGAAATGGACAAATTCTTAGAAATGCACAACCTGCCAAGACTGAATCAGGAAGAAATAGAAAATATGAACAGACCAATCACAAGCACTGAAATTGAAACTGTGATTAAAAATCTTCCAACAAACAAAAGCCCAGGACCAGATGGCTTCACAGGTGAATTCTATCAAACGTTCAGAGAAGAGCTAACACCTATCCTTCTCGAACTCTTCCAAAATATAGCAGAGGGAGGAACACTCCCAAAATCCTTCTACGAGGCCACCATCACGTTGATACCAAAACCAGACAAGGATGTCACAAAGAAAGAAAACTACAGGCCAATATCACTGATGAACATAGATGCAAAAATCCTCAACAAAATACTAGCAAACAGAATCCAACAGCACATTAAAAGGATCATACATCATGATCAAGTGGGGTTTATTCCAGGAATGCAAGGATTCTTCAATATATGCAAATCTATCAATGTGATAAACCATATTAACAAATTGAAGGAGAAAAACCATATGATCATCTCAACAGATGCAGAGAAAGCTTTTGACAAAATTCAACACCCATTTATGATAAAAACCCTCCAGAAGTAGGCATAGAGGGAACTTTCCTCAACATAATAAAGGCCATATATGACAAGCCCACAGCAAACATCATCCTCAATGGTGAAAAACTGAAAGCATTTCCACTAAGATCAGGAACAAGACAAGATTGCCCACTCTCACCACTCTTATTCAACATAGTTTTGGAAGTTTTAGCCACAGCAATCAGAGAAGAAAAGGAAATAAAAGGAATCCAAATGGGAAAAGAAGAAGTAAAGCTGTCACTGTTTGCAGATGACATGATACTATACATAGAGAATCCTAAAGATGCTACCAGAAAACTACTAGAGCTAATCAATGAATTTGGTAAAGTAGCAGGATACAAAATTAATGCTCAGAAATCTCTGGCATTCCTATATACTAATGATGAAAAATCTGAAAGTGAAATCAAGAAAACACTCCCATTTACCATTGCAACAAAAAGAATAAAATATCTAGGAATAAACCTACCTAAGGAGACGAAAGACCTGTATGCAGAAACTTATAAGACACTGATGAAAGAAATTAAAGATGATACAAATAGATGGAGAGATATACCATGTTCTTGGATGGGAAGAATCAACATTGTGAAAATGACTCTACTACCCAAAGCAATCTACAGATTCAATGCAATCCCTATCCAACTACCACTGGCATTTTTCACAGAACTAGAGCAAAAAATTTCGCAATTTGTATGGAAACACAAAAGACTCCGAATAGCCAAAGCAATCTTGAGAACGAAAAAAGGAGCTGGAGGAATCAGGTTCCCTGACTTCAGATTATACTACAAAGCAACAGTAATCAAGACAGTATGGTACTGGCACAAAACCAGAAAGATAGATCAGTGGAACAGGATAGAAAGCCCAGAGATAAACCCACGCACATATGGACACCTTATCTTTGATAAAGGAGGCAGGAATGTACAGTGGAGAAAGGACAGCCTCTTCAATAAATGGTGCTGGGAAAACTGGACAGGTACATGTAAAAGTATGAGTTTAGATCACTCCCTAACACCATACACAAAAATAAGCTCAAAATGGATTAAAGACCTAAGTGTAAGGTCAGACACTATCAAACTCTTAGAGGAAAACATAGGCAGAACACTCTATGACATAAATCACAGCAAGATCCTTTCTGACCCACCTCCTAGAGTAATGGAAATAAAAACAAAAATAAACAAATGGGACCTAATGAAACTTCAAAGCTTTTGCACAGCAAAGGAAACCATAATCAAGACCAAAAGACAACCCTCAGAATGGGAGAAAACATTTGCAAATGAAACAACTGACAAAGGATTAATCTCCAAAATTTACAAGCAGCTCATGCAGCTCAATAACAAAAAAACAAACAACCCCATCCAAAAATGGGCAGAAGACCTAAATAGACATTTCTCCAAAGAAGATATACAGAATGCCAACAAACACATGAAAGAATGCTCAACATCATTAATCATTAGAGAAATGCAAATCAAAACTACAATGAGATATCATCTCACCCCAGTCAGAATGGCCATCATCAAAAAATCTAGAAACAATAAATGCTGGAGAGGGTGTGGAGAAAAGGGGACACTCTTGCACTGCTGGTGGGAATGTGAATTGGTTCAGCCACTATGGAGAACAGTATGGAGGTTCCTTAAAAAACTACAAATAGAATTACCATATGACCCAGCAATCCCACTACTGGGCATATACCCTGAGAAAACCAAAATTCAAAAAGAGTCATGTACCAAAATGTTCATTGCAGCCCTATTTACAATAGCCCGGAGATGGAAACAACCTAAGCGCTCATCATCGGATGAATGGATAAAGGAGATGTGGCACATATACACAATGGAATATTACTCAGCCTTAAAAAGAAATGAAATTGAGCTATTTGTAATGAGATGGATAGACCTAGAGTCTGTCATACAGAGTGAAGTAAGTCAGAAAGAAAAAGACGAATACCGTATGCTAACACATATATATGGAATTTAAGGAAAAAAAATGTCATGAAGAACCTAGAGGTAAGACAGGAATAAAGACGCAGACCTACTGGAGAACGGACTTGAGGATATGGGGAGGGGGATGGGTGAGTTTTGACAGGGTGAGAGAGAGTCATGGACATATACACACTAACAAACGTAGTAAGGTAGATAGCTAGGGGGAAGCAGCCGCAAGGCACAGGGATATTAGATATTAGCTCGGTGCTTTGTGACAGCCTGGAGGGGTGGGATGGGGAGAGTGGGAGGGAGGGAGATGCAAGAGGGAAGACATATGGGAACATATGTATATGTATAGCTGATTCACTTTGTTATAAAGCAGAAACTAACACACCATTGTAAAGCAATTATATCCCAATAAAGATGTTTAAAAAAAAAAAAACTGAATAGATAGTGTTCTTACCTTGTCATTGAAAGCGGACATTTTATATATATGTATTTTAAGGAAAAGTAAGCTGTGCCAGTCTTTGAGACTTTATGCATGTTGTATATGAAGTTAATTTTTTCTTTTAAAGGCTCAACAGGATGTTCCTGCATGGTTGGAAGAAATGGCCTTTAGTATATATGTTACTGGCTTCAGTGGTAGTACAAGAGGAAATATGTTTGTATCAATTGATACTAGAAAGGTAAGTTGAAGGGAAAAATTTAGAACTTGGCTTTTAGTTATTCTTTGTAAATGTTGTGCTATTGTGAAGTAACTATAACATTCAATAATTTACCTATTCCATTATTTTCATCCCTGGATAAATAATAGTTCTCTAAAAGTTTTATATACATATTATATAGTTTTGGTCTTTAAGGTGAGTTTGAGATTTATGCTCAGACACCTTCCTTTCCCAATTCTGCTGGCATTTTAAATTCTAATTTGGGATCTTCTGAGATTTTTGTAGGAATTCTTTATTTTTTGAATTCTGACCACATTATTAAGTAAGAAAATAATAGAGGTGTGGTTGCATATCTTTTCTGTTGTCAGTTTATAGGCAACATCATTTTTATACAGAAACAGTGAGCATACTAATCATTAAATATTTATGCTTATTCATTGAAGTGAAGAGCTTTGTTTTTCCACTTGCCAAAACTATTGGCTTAAAGTTTTCTTGAAATCCTCTGTGCATTTAGACTTTCCAGGTTTATACGTACCGTTTTTCAAATGGATTGGAGTCAGTTGGAATGAAATTTTTTATATATTTGGGGAAGACGTGGTAGAAAGCTTGAATCTCAGTCTAGGCAGTATAACTTTAAAGCTACATAAAATTAAATGTTTGTTTGTTTCTTTTTTTTTTTTTTTTTAAAGAATTACCAGGGCAAGAGCTCTTTGAACACAGCACGGTTTTCTTCTTCACAAGCTCCTAATCCAGTAGATGATGAGTCATGGGATTAAAGCTAAAACAACCTTCAAGTTTGTGGTACAGTTTTGATGCGGAGAAGAAAATAGTTTTGATTTTTGATTTTTTTAATAGAAGTATGAAACCTGACACTTGTTTCTCCTGTCTTCTGTTCTTACTCCCACCCTTAAAAAGACATCCTTGCTGACTAGTTATGTGAAATGCTAAAACTTACAACGTTGCAGTTACTGATACAAATGGTGTTAACTGGAAAGATTAAAGCATTCTAAATGTCTTGCTTATTTTTATTGTATTCTTCAGGAGTTTTAGACGTATTTTATGTCTAAATGCCATGTCTTAGTATAGTGTTTATTGATCCTATAACAAACAGGACAAACGATACACTTTTGGTTAAAAATTATTGAGTCCTATTTTTACTTAAAAGGAGCCTTTAAACAGTAGTGAGTCACTGAAATATAATGACATGATTTTCATGACAAATAGACAAGCTTTTAAAAGTAATTTTGATTTTATATCATCAGATACGTGATGAACATAGTTAAATGTTTGCAATGTGAGCTCTGTACTCAATGATACAACTGTTTGTAGTTATACTATATAGACATTCCTTGAAAATAAAGGATGAAACTCTTTTCCCCCTAAGTTTTCCGACAGCACTTTTAATTTTTCTTGTTACAGGTCATAGTTCTCAACTCCTGTCTTTTGAAATTTTATTGAGTCTTGTGAAACCAATGAAGTGAACAAAAAGTCATATAAGTTGAATATAATATACATTAATACACAGATGTAATAATGAATATCATTCTTTGAACTCAAACTATATCAATAAAAAACACTGCTGTTCACTGTTATAATTTTTTGATATTTTAATATTGAGGGAAAGTACTCTGTTTTTTTCATTTACCATTATATATTTTAAACTTACTATGTCTAGAATGTAAGAAATTCTTAATAAATCATTAAATGAGTGAGCCAAAACATTAGGACATAAAACAAGTGAGATGTAAATATTTAGGGGGACAAAAATAACCAGTTTCAAATGTATGTTTTTATTGCTTAAAATACAGAGCAACATTTCCCCAACATATATGTCTTGTTATAGGAATTTGGTTAATAAATGAAGCATCACATATGAAAAGAGGAGTGGAATATTCAACAGATTCTGTTGGGATAACTAGTTAGATGCCTACCCCATGCCATATTAAAAATAAGCCCTATGTGAATTACATAAAAAATTACAACTACAGAAAAATACAGTTAAATATTAAACCTTTGAATTGGGAATGAGAGTTGACATTAAGCTCAAAGGACAGAAATCATGATGGAAACAACAAACAGATTTGATCACAAAAGAATTAGTTGCTTATGTAAAAGGGTTAAACAGTAGACAAGGAAAAGTATTACTGTGACTACAGTGGATTATCAGTGTATAGTTATTTATATGTGGATATTTAGGAATTCTATTAGTCCAATGCGCAAAGAACAGGCAACTCAAAAAGGGAGGTTCAGTTTTAAAAAACATGGGACAGGAATTCCCTTGTGGTCCAGGAATTCCCTTGTGGTCCAGTGGTTAGGACTCTGTGCTTTCACTGCCAGGGGCCTGGGTTTGATCCCTGGTCAGGGGAACTAAGATCCCACAAGCTGGAAAAAAGAAACAAAAGGGGAAATATTTAACTTGTACTGTTAATCTCACTTCTGGGAAAGGCTAATTTCCAGTTTGTTTTGTTTACAAAGAGCATTTATAAGTCATTTCTTTTTTTTTTTTTTTCATTTCCTCAAAGAGCTTCTTGGTCATAGCCTGATTGCCTTAAAACTTTTTTGAATTTGCTTGATTTGTCAGATTTACCATAATAGCATTACTGAAACAAATGTAAAAAGAGAAAGAAAATCATACATGATCCTACCATCATTATAAACCAACTGTAAATGTTCCAGTGTTCAGTTACTTTCCTTATTTCTAGGTATAGATTTGAATAAGTTCTTTTAAAAATATCAGAGTAATGGATACACATATGACTAGAAAATAAAATTCTATAGAAAGACTAATAATAGAAAGCAATATTCTGCTGTCTCTCCCTTTCTTTTTTTTTTTTTTGCGGTACACGGGCCTCTCACTGTTGTGGCCTCTCCCGTTGCAGAGCACAGGCTCCGGACGTGCAGGCTCAGCGGCCATGGCTCACGGGCCCAGCTGCTGCACGGCATGTGGGATCTTCCCGGACCAGGGCATGAACCCATGTCCCCTGCATCGGCAGGCGGACTTTGAACCACTGCGCCACCAGGGAAGCCCGCCTCTGCCTTTCTAAATTGCTATTCCACATCCCACAAATACCTTTAATCATTTACAATGGTTGCCATCATATCTTTTGTTTTTGTCTCACCAAGTTCAGACTTCTATTGACTTCGTGTGTGATAGATAAAGATCACTCACCTCACTCTTACTTCCTTGGTAACTTTATTATGTTTTTCAAGTTTTATTGAGATATAATTGTTATACATCACTATATAAGCTGAAGGTGCATAATGAGCATAATGATTTGGCTTACACTGTATTGTGAAATGATTACTGCGGTAATCATCATCTTATATAGTATATAAAATAAGAAAGCAAAAGAAGAAAAAAAATCGTAACTTTAATATAGTTAGAAGTACACTTTGTGAGATGATTGATAAAGGCACCCTTTTCCTTCCCTCTATTTCTGTTTTTATATTACAGCATCTGTAAACTATACATTTACATTTCCAAAGTTAATATTTGCATTCTATTCTATAACAAAAAGTCTCCCTTGTTATATCTACAGGTTGATTCTAAAATTGGAAATCAATAGACAAGGTTTACATTATACAAATATTGTTCTCTGAATGGGCCAGTTAACATAGTCTGATTATCTTTACTATTTTTCCAATTTTGTCACCTCTGTGTTTCAAGGGAGAATTATTATAATTATTATAAATGCCAGGGTCAAGTGAAAATTTATCAAAACCATTTCACATACCAGTTTGCTTTAACCTTGGGCCATACTCTTAGAGCAATTTATTTACCCTGTAGTTTGATTGTCTTTCTTTTTTCTTGTTGGGAGAAGAAACATGCCCTTTTCATCATATTATTACCTTTCTGGGTTCAAAGTTAGTATTGTCTGGAAGCTATATCCTCAAATATGTTGGTGGTGTTAACTTTTATGAATGGACATTTTAATTTTGGCGAGTACTTGGTGTGCTTTGCAGATCCCTGGGAGTGTGTTGTATTTCTTTGATAATTTTTCCTAAGCTTTCTCTGTTCTTTCTTTATGGAACTTCTATTAATTTTGCTAGAACTGCAAAATTAATCTCTAAATCTCCTATCGTTCATGTTTTTTCATCTTTTTGCTTATGTTGTGGTAGAATACTTCCCATCTTTAAACGCGTTTAAAACATTTTTAGCAATTTTATTTCCAATCTTATTTTGTTTTTCTAAATGTTGCTTAATAATGAATGTTCTCCTTTACTAATACTTGTTTAATCCTTGTAATTTAACCTGAGAAATCTTTTTTTTTTGCATTAAGCATTTGTTTTCCTGCTGCTTGGCATCAGAAATCTTAAGCCTTTGTCAGCTTCTAAGTTGTATGTATATTGAATGCTGGCTTTAGTCAAATTCAGTAATCTGTTCATTTTTGTGCATTTCCCCCCAACCCCTAGAGTCTAGTGCCCTCTCCTCTCTCTCTAACTCTGTTCATCAAGGCCTCCTCTCAAGAGAAGGGATAAGTTGAGATGTGAATAATAAAGCTTAGATTTTCTTCTATTGAATTCCTTGCATTTTAAGGAGTCAAAGGTTCTGGCCTAAAGTGGGAAGCTCAAACTAAAGTGGGAAGCTCAAAATGTGGAATAGCAAGTATTAGCTGTACCAGTGAAGGGATAAAGATGAAGAATGGTCCTGATTTCGTACTGGGTACATGACTTACTGCATCTGTCTGTTAGGGTCTTGGGGTAGAATAGTCCTCGTTTTCTGATTTAACTTTTCAGCATTGATAACATTTCATCATAGGGCAGCAGCATAAGTTTACCCTTCCACATTTCCCCTAGCTTTACACTTTGAGCTGTTTTTATAATCTCTTTATTGGTCCCCTAATTCGGGAGAAGACAGCTCTTCATGTTGTTTGGTTTGTGTGCTCTTTATAGATTTTTAAATATGTTTAAAATGGCACTATTGAAATTTCAGCCACACAACAGCGTGCATGATGCTGTGGTCGACAGGGGTTGTCTGTGTTCAATGTAGGCTTTAGATTTCCCCGCTGTACCCCACGCAGAACAGGAAACCTAGTACCTCCTTTGTAAAAGTCCAGAATGGACTCGTATTATGTCCCACGGTTCTGGTGGTGAGATAAGGCGCTCGTTTTACGATCCGGCCAGCAGAGAGCCAAGCCTTGGCGGCCAGATGGCTGTGTGCGGCCGTGGCCACCTCGAAGCAGCCAGTGCTGGAAAGCAGCTTCGTCTGCGTCCCGCCTCCGGCTCGTGGAGGCGGCCCCCGGGGGCGGCCCTGACCTGGTGGTCCTTCCTCTCCCGGACCTGGCAGCGTTCTCTCCGCGGCCTCGGCTGGGGAATGCCAACTAGTACTGGGGGCGTGGGGCGGCAGGAGCCTTCCCCCCCGGGGCGGAGCCGGAGGTTGGCCTCAAGGGATCTGAGGGACTGCGGCGATGAGCAGCTGTTACGAAGGCGTCCCTGCCGCCGAGAGCTCCGGCTGACCAAGTCCAGGTGAGTGTGGGGCGTTCGTGCGTGGTGGGCTGGCACCGCGGGGCTTTCCTCTGGCCTTCCCTTTAGAATCGCAGCTCCTAATCACTTTGGACCGCGTAGGTTATCGACCCAAGTTTTACTTCAAATCCCGGGGGATTTATCAACCTATGTAAAACCCATTCGTAGACCCAGTGAAAGGCCCCAGAACCGAAGATTGAATGACTCCTGCTTTAGAGACAGTTGGTGGTGCCCCGGGGAATTCCTCGTGAAGAGAGAATGGGGGTGGGTGGGTGTGGGTTGGAGTGGGGGAAACAGCAGGGTTAGCGTGCTGAAACACTGCGGAGGCTGGAAATTGCGGTGAGCAAATGATTTGTCTTAGAGCTTGGGGTCTGGCGATTCAGGTTAATCCTTTAAGCGACTCATTACTTATTTTACTGTAATTTAGGAGACTGCCAAATTATCAGCGTAGGACATTGAAATCTTTTCTCTGGGGGATTTTGCATGTGAGAATTCCTTGAAAGATTTTTTTCTGCTGTCAGTATTTTCTGGATTTGGAGTCTCATGTGTTTGTAGAATTCTTTTTCAGCATTCAGGAACAAAACCCAACTTTTTCTCCCCTTCTGTGTATATGAACTTGTTAATTCTCCCAAAGTCTTGGCTATATCTATTTAACCTGATTTTCTCCTTAGTTTTGGGAGGGGGTTACCATGTGGGGGGTAAATTCTCAACAGAGGTAAGAGCAGTTTAAAATACTCAAAAACTTGTATGTGTAGGATGAGAAGCTCCTGTGTGACAAGGTAGGTATGATGCTTCATTATAAAGAACTAGTTGGAGTAACCTTAACACTGGCTTTAATGTTGACTTGGTGTTGCCTAGCACTATCAGTGATCTGCTTTATGCCTCAGTTTGCTTTTATATAAAAGAAAGACAGTAACTGGATTTTTCTTCATTCGGTGTTCACCCAATGAAGATGCACACAGTCAGTGTATGCAGTTACAATAAAATACTTTTAAAGAGGCAGCTTTGTGTAAGAATGCAGGGTATCATAGCCAAATGCTGGTGCACTTGTATTTTTATGTTCATATTCTAATATTGAATTAGCTGATACATCTTTTTAAAAATTTTTTTAAAAAATTTTATTTTTTGGCTGCGTTGGGTCTTCGTTGCAGCATGTGGGCTACTGTTTGTTGCAGTGTGCGGGCTTCTTATTGCGGTGGCTTCTCGTTGCAGAGCACGGGCTCTAGGTGCATGGGCTTCAGTAGTTGTGGCGCACGGGCTCAGTAGTTGTGGCTCACGTCAGTAGTTGTGGCGCATGGGCTTACTTGCTCTGCCACATGTGGGGTCTTCCCAAACCAGGGATCGAATCCATGTCCCCTGCATTGGCAGGCAGATTCTTAACCACTGTGCCACCAGGGAAGTCCCTAGCTGATATATCAACGTTCAATAAATAGTTGATTCTCGAGAAATACGTCAGAGATCACATTTGCAACTATAGTGCTTGAATTGCTTATAAATATCACAGGGGCATGAGTGACACTTGTTAATTGACTATTTCTGCATCTTACTATATATCTCATCTATCGATTGTTTCATCAGTCATAGGATGCTCCACCACCAGAGCATCTACAGATACTAATCAACTAATGCATTTGTGCCAGTTAAATGCAGTGCAGGTTCTGACAATTTTAACGTGTTTGTTCTTCAGCTGAATTATCTTACTATATTACTAGTCATGGGGGATGGTGGAAAGTTTGGATTCAGTCATTTATTTCAATTCTGTAGACAGAATTACTGCTGCTATAGTGCAACAAAGTTAAAACCAGCATTTGAAGTACAGAATGTTTTGGTGCCAAAATAAGTACAGTTTATCATAATATGGATATTATGAATGAAATATGTAGAGGGAATGATGCTAATCACATATTTAAAATAAGTAGTAACAGTCTTCTTGTAGTTTTCTCTGTATATAATTGGGTAGGAAAGTGAACCCTACTCAAGTCAGAAGACTCAGATTGACCTAAGTTTGAACCCAAGCTCAACATCTTACTGTTTGTGTGCTTTGGGACAGGTTAACTTTTTAATCTTTTTATTTGAAATAAGATTTTCATATTATAAAATGCACAGATATTTAGTGTATGGCTTAAATTTTTACTTACATATACTTAAAACCATTGTGTGAATCAAGATGGGTAACATTTCTATCACCTTCTTGTCCCTTTGCACTCAACTCCCTTGCCCAGAGGTAACCACTATTCTGATTTTTATAACCATAAATTATATTTGTTCCTGAATTCTATATAAATGGGATCATATAGTACGCTCTCTTTTGTGTTTGGTTTTGTTTAGGATAGTATTTGTGAGATTCATCCATGTTGTGTGTATCAGTAGGTCTCTTTTATTGTGTGGTGTTCTGTCATGTGAATATACTATAAATCGTTTTTCCAATTTCTTGTTGATGAGCATTTGAGTTGTTCCCAGTTTTTAAAAACTATAAATAAAGCTTCTATGAGTATTCTACTACAAGTCTTTTGGTGAACACAGCCCTCAGTTCTCTTAGGCATGTACCTAGGAGTGGAATTGCTGGATCATGGGGTAGGTATGTGTTTAACTTTATTAGAAACAGACAAAGAGTTTTCCAAAATGGTTGAATCATTTATTATAGCTACCAGCATTGTAAGAGTGTTCCATTTGCTTCACATCCTCACCATTTTTTGGTATTGCTGGCTTTTAAAATTCTAACCATTTACTGTGGTTTTAATTTATGTTTACCTGATGATTAGTGATGTCGAGCACCTTTTCATGTGTCGGTCATTTATTTCATTCTTTCTTCACCTGTTTACATGTCTACCTGGTCACAGTCTTGGCAACAGTACACCTGGGAGTGGTAAGAAGGGTGGAGAAAAGGTGGAATCAAGGGGTGGGGTGCTATCTTGCTGCTTGGTGGTGACACCAAGAATTGTGAAATGGTTTATCTTTTTTTGAGTCACTGATTATATCTACTAGGATGACACTAGCTGCTTTTACAACTCCCAAAACTTCAGTGACTTAACAAGATAGAAGTAGGTTTTTGCTCACCTAACTATCCAAGGAGGGGTGTTCCTGCAAGGTAGGTGGCCTCTCAAATTGTTACTTAGGACTTCAGGCTTCTTCCATCATGTGGCTCTGCGATCTTTGGTACATGGCTTCCAAGGTCTTTATGCTTCTCTTCATCAAACCAGGAAAAGGGGAAGAGGTGGGTGGGGGAAGGCAGAGGTGCACATATGGAAGATATTTATGGATTAGGCAAGGAAATGGCATATATACCTCTTCTCACATTCCACTGTTGAGAATTTAGTCACATCTAATTGTAAGGGAGACTAGGTAAAGTAGCCTTTTCTGTACACCCAGGTAACTGGGAATCAGCTAGCAGTCTCTGCCAATACTGGTGAAATGGGATGTTCTTAGGAACAGTCACTGGATTTCTGTACTAAACTCAGGACAAAGACTAAATTCTTGATTTGTTTCAAGTAGCAAGGATCCTGTGTAAACTGCTAAGAAGATATTAAATAAGATACCTCCCCATTCTGTGTTTTTGCAACCTGCCTGTGCTGTAGGAGTTGGGAGAGTGACCATAAAAGATAATGATAACTTAATAAACCCACTTTGTGCTGGCTTAAAATGCTTTGGTGAAAGCTCTTATCCAGTGTAATTTTATTTATGTAATATCTTACATTTATGAAATGTAATTTAGGATAAGGTAACAAAATTTATCTTTCATTAATATTTCAGGACTTTTTGATATTAAAACTTTAAAAAAGTGTTTAAGTATTTTTTAGTGACTTATTAGAACACTACTTCTAAGACTGTCCATGGGGAAATGCAAAGTTGTTTCTTTCACACCTTTCCCTTGAGCTACTAAGATACTCCTAATATATTGTAGTTGCTAAGTCATTCCACTGATCTTTTGTAATTAAAATCGTCAACGAATAAGCGGTTGCCTTGAATTATTTAAACCCTGGGTCAGCAATCTTTCTAGCTCTTGAGTCCAGTGCACGTCATTGTTAGAAGGAAGAGAGGGAGAAGAAAACAAGGGAAGAAAGAAGGGAACAGAAAGAAAATGAGTGTGAGGTGAGGTGCAGTAGAGCTTCCTAAGTAGCCCTGCTTTTAAGCCTTCCTTGGGCAAATCATTGCTCTAGAGCAGTACTGTCTGATAGAAGTATATTGTGAGCCACATATGTGATCAATATATCCCAAATATCATTTCAATATGTAATCAATATAAAAATTAAGGTACTTTACATTTTTGTACTAAATCTTTGAAATCCAGTATATATTTTATAATTACCTCATATCTCAATTTGGATGCTGTTTTCATTGGAAATACTTAGGATCGATATTTAGATTTTATAAACTATACTGAATATAGCAAATTATGATTCATGTACCCAATATAGATTCACATACTCAAGTTGTTCCAGACATACTTAAGTTTTCCAGTAGCTGAATCATGTTTCAGGTTTTAAATTTAGATTAAGTAAAATAAAATTTTTAAAAATTCAGTTTTTCAGTTGCACTAGCTATGTTTCAAGTGCTTAGTAGCCATATGTGGTTAGTGGCTATGGCTACTTTAGTGACAGTGCAACTCTAAAGTCTAGACTAAGTTAACTGTAAGCTCTAGGAAGGCAGGGACTTCTGCCTGGCACTGAGAAAGTGCTCAGGAAATATTTGTGGTTTGAAAATAATATCCTATTTTAAAGTTGGTAGAGTTGAAAGTGAGACTTAATAAATAAACTAATTTAATTGAATAGCTGGAGGGAAGCCAGGCTTCCAAAGCTACGTCTTTGTTTCCAAAATTTAATTATTCCTAATAAGCATTTAGTGTGGAGCTATTTAGGCCAGAATGGCTATACATTTTTGGAGCATGCCTCTTTCCACTCCAGTGGCTGGCAACTCTGGTCAAATTCATATTAATTGCCACATAGTGGATTAGCTAAACAACTATGGGGGAAAATAGTCAGTCTGATCTTTTTGTACTTCATTGGTTTGAATTTGGGGAATATAAGCTAAAGGAAGATGAATGAAGTCAAAATAATTAAGGTTTTAATTCTGAAAAATAATCATACATCCTATTCTGTGTTGCTCGGCAGAGGAAACTATTTTGTTGTTACAGGGGCAGACACATCTAATTTAACAACAACAACAACAAAAATCTAACTTGCACAATGTTCCATAGTGTGAAAAAAGGACTATATTCTTTGAGAATGGGAGTTTTATGTTTTAACATCCCTATGTTTTTTCCCACTAATTACGCAAATTTTACTAGTTTGGTGCTCTACTCACACTTCTTCCACAGAGCCTTCCTTGGTTACTATAGTTCATAATGCTTCCTCCCATTCCTGGATTCTTTTCTCATAGACCCCAATATTTTGTCATCCAAATATATATCTACAGTGTTGTGAATTGTTTCCCATTTGACTCATGTCATGTCATATCTAGCCATGCCAACTCAGTGTTCTCAGTGTTTAATGAGTAGTAGTTCCTCAACATTTGCTTGAGTACACAGAAAACAAGTGGAAATCCTGGCTGATAGACTTCTTAAGAACCTGACTGTTCCCATGGTTTGTGTTCAAATTGCTTTACTGCATTCTGTTTGACTTGAGTAGTGGCAGCAGCTTGGCTGAGGCGGAGAGAGAGAGCTGAACTGCCAGGTATTGGGAGTACTGGATTAAACAACAAGCCAAAGTGAAAATGACAGTCAAGTCGTTAATCACTTACTGAGTTTGTATAAACAAGGGTCTAAACTAAAGAAAGACTCCCTCTGTTCCACTTTTCCCTATGGAATGGCCTACTGGTTGAGGGTCAGGTGGATCAGCACAGATGTTGGGGGTTGTCTCACTGTTCAGGGAGCCCTGAACAAAAGGCACCTGGAGATTTATGGACCTAGGGGCTGGGAGAAGGAAGAAGGAAGAGCTAGGAGTGGGAAAGTACTGAGTCGGGTGAAGAAAATTGTCTTCAAGTTTTCCACCATAGGAAGACTTCCAAATAGAGACGCCTGTGCCAGGAATGCAGATGTGTGTAAGAGCATGGCCATCCATGGGGACCTGAGTCCTTGTATGCAACAACTTTCAGAAATGGCAATGCATTGTGTATTGATTTTGTACCAAATCTGATATGGAGAAGGCCTCTTTCTCCTGTGAAGCCTGCCAGGGAAAGCCTTTGTAATTGCCTATGGTCAGCCTGAAAAGTCAGGTTTTTTGGGCTGGGAGGTGGACTCCTTACATATGAAATCTAAATACTTCTATTCTCAGGACCTGAAACTACTCTCATCTATTCTAGGAGGGACATTTCCTCATGTTTTAATATCTTTGAAATCAGAATGCATTTTACAGTTGACATCATCCAGGTAACAGCTGTGATCTAACTGATGCTTTTGGATAAAAATCAAGAAAGTACCAGCAGACAGAGAGCAAGAAGGCCAAGAAGGAGAATATGGAGCTCACCTCCCCTGATGAACACATAGAAATACATCTACATGTGGAGCAATTCTCATAGAAAACAAACTGGAGACTGGCAGACATATGTAACCAAGGCTGTAAGATCCACATGGAGTAGAGTAGGAAGGAAAGAAAAGTGGTCAGGTCAGGACCTGTGTCCCTGGGAGGAGACACAGAAGAGGAGCAGGATTATGTGGGCTCAGATCCTCCCTGGGGAGTGAACAGTTCAAACTGTGTATTGGGTGCCTTAGCCCTGAGGTCTGACACTGGGAAGACAAGTCCTTTTAGCTGGTGTGAAAACCAGTGGGACTAACAATAGAACTGTTAGGAAACTAGACTTGGCTCACGAAGAGCATGCACATGCTTGCTTACTCCTGAAACAAGGCAGAGGACGTAGATTGAAACTGCCTGGGACTTAGGCTGGTTTCCCTCGACCAGTCAGTGCATGCCCCGGCCGATGCCAAGCACCTGCTCCAGCTCCTCTTGCTCTGCAGTGCAGCTTCCCACTAGGGTGAAGGCTGCTGTTTCTGAGGAGAGTACACAGTTGTGGGGGATGGAGTGGCTCAGACCCAGCACAGCACCCATATAGGGTGAGGGCAGGCATTACTGGCATTTATGGGGGCAACAGATCGGGAGTGGTGTGGAACTCTGGTGTGCTGGGACTGCCCCAGTGTGCACCCTGGCCTGCACCAGTCACCAACTCCCATCACTCACTTGAGTCCCTCTTGCTCCAGCACTGCTCCCCTCTGGGGTAAAGGTGCTGATGCTGGGAGGGGGAAAGCACAGACTTAGAAGGAACAGAACCAGCTCAGACCTGACCCTCAGGCCTTTCGTTCCAGCAGTTTGGGACCTGCCCCTGACCCCAATAGAATGATGTTGCATTGAGCAGAGGAGATGCCCTGGCTCACACCTGGCTCTGACTCTAACCCCTCCATCTCCAGCCCCACCTCCCACCAAGGTGATAGCTGCCAGCACACCCTGGGGTAAGACGTGACTCATGACCACTTCAGGTCCAGCTCTCCCAGGAAAGCCACCGGGCACATGCAGACAGTATAGGCATGCTCCCACACAAGGACGCCCTTGCAAGACTGGAATAGGTAACTGGTTCACCTAATTTCAAAAGAGAAAGTTAAGCAAAATGAGAAAGAGGCATTTTTTTTTTCAAATGAAAGAACAAGAAAAAGAAAAAACCCTGAAAAAACTAATGAAAACGATAATTTATCAGGTAAAGAGTTAAAAGCATTAGTAATAAATGCTAACTGAATTAGGCAAAAGAATAGATGAACACAGTGAGAATTTTAATAAGGAAGTAGAAATGTAAGAAAGAACCAGTCAGAACTGAAGAATATAATAACAAATGAAAAACACACTTGAAGAAATGAACAGCAGACTAAAGTGATACAGAAGGACACATAAGTGATCTGGAAGATAGAATAAGGGAAATCACCCAATCAGAACAGCAAAAAGAAAAAAAATGAGAACAGATTAAGGGACCTGTGGGAAAACACCAAGTATACTAATAGTCACATTATAGGCATCTCAGAAGAGAGAGAAAAATGTACTGAAAATGTAACTTGATTAAACCGTGGCTGAAAAATTCCTGAAACTGAAGAAGGAAATAGATATCCAGATATAGGAAGCACAGAGTCCCCCAAAAGATATGAACACAAAGAGACCCACAATAAGACATAATTAAAATGGCAAAAAGTTAGAATTCTAAAGGCAGCAAGAGAAAAACAAGAGTCACTTGAAAGGGAGCTCCCATAAGGCCATCAGCTGATTTTTCTGCAGAAACTTTGCAGGCCAGAGGGGAGTGGCATGATTTATTTAAAGTGCTGAAGGGAAAAAGCCTGAAACTTAGGATACTCTACTGAGTAAGGTTATAATTCAGAATTGGAAGATAAAGAACTTATTAGACAAGTAAAAAAATGAAAAGAATTCATCAACACTAAACCAACCCTAAAAGAAATGTTGAAGGATTTTCTATAAGTGGAAAAGAAGGCTACAACAAGAAGTAAGAATTTATAGGAAAGGAAAAATCCAATTAGTAAAGGCAAATACATAGTAAAGGCTGTGAATCACTTTAAATAACCTAGTACAAAGATTAAAAGATAAAAAAATTGTAAAATCAACTATAACTACAAAAAAGGGATAAACATGAATATGTAAAATATGACATCAAAAATACAAAAATGCAGGGATGGGGAGTAAAAAAATGTAAGTCTTTTAGAATGTGTGTGAACTTAATGACTACCAGTTTAATTAAAACAGGTAGATATAGGTCAACATATGAACTCCATGGTAACTGCAAATCAAAAACCTACAATAGATACACAAAAGCTAGAGAAAAAAGAACAAGCATACCACTAAAGCAAATAATCAAACCACAAGGGAAGAAACTAAAAAAGAAGAAAACAGAACTACAAAACAACCAGAAAACAAGTAGCAAAATGGAAATAAGTATATTTAAATGTCCGTGGACCAAATGTTCCAATCAAAAGACATAGAGTGCCTAATTGGATAAAACAGTAAGACCCATGTATATGCTGCTTACAAGAGACTCACTTCAGAGCTAAAGACACACATGGAATTAAAGTGAGGGTATGGAAAAGAATATTTCATGCAAGTAGAAACGACAAGAAAGCTGGGGTAGCAATACTCATATAAGACAAGATAGACTTTAATTTTTGAATTTTATTTTATTTACTTTTTTATACAGTAGGTTCTTATTAGTCATCAATTTTATATACATTAGTGTATACATGTCAATCCCAATTGCCCAATTCATCACACCACCATCCCCACCCCACTGTGGCTTTCCCCCCTTGGTGCCCATACGTTTGTTCTCTACGTCTGTGTCTTAAGTTCTGCCCTGCAAACCAGTTCATCTGTACCATTTTTCTAGGTTCCACATACAAACGTTAATATACGATATTTGTTTTTCTCTTTCTGACTGACTTCACTCTGTATGACAGTCTCTAGATCCATCCACGTCTCAACAAATGACCCAATTTCGTTCCTTTTTATGGCTGAGTAATATTCCATTATATATATGTACCACATCTTCTTTATCCATTCGTCTGTCAATGGGCATTTAGGTTGCTTCCATGACCTGGCTGTTGTAAATAGTGCTGCAATGAACATTGGGGTGCATGTGTCTTTTTGAATTATGGTTTTCTCTGGGTATATGCCCAGTAGTGGGATTGCTGGATCATATGATAATTCTATTTTTAATTTTTTAAGGAACCTCTGTATTGTTCTCCACAGTGGCTGTATCAGTTTACACCCCCACCAACAGTGCAACAGGGTTCCCTTTTCTCCACACCCTCTCCAGCATTTGTTGTTTGTAGATTTTCTGATGATGCCCATTCTAACTGGTGTGAGGTGGTATCTCATCATAGTTTTGGTTTGCATTTCTCTAATAATTAGTGATGTTGAGCGGCTTTTCATGTGCTTCTTGGCCATCTGTATGTCTTCTTTGGAGAAATGTCTATTTAGGTCTTCTGCCCATTTTTGGATTGGGTTGTTTGTTTTTTAAATATTGAGCTGCATGAGCTGTTTATATATTTTGGAGATTAATCCTTTGTCCATTGATTCATTTGCAAATATTTTCTCCCATTCTGAGGGTTGTCTTTTTGTCTTGTTTATGGTTTCCTTTGCTGTGCAAAAGCTTTTGAGTTTCATTAGGTCCCATTTGTTTATTTTTGTTTTTATTTCCATTACTCTAGGAGGTAGATCAAAAAAGATCTTGCTGTGATTTATGTCAAAGGGTGTTCTTCCTATGTTTTCCTCTGAGTGTTTTATAGTGTCTGGTCTTACATTTAGGTCTCTAATCCATTTTGAGTTTATTTTTGTGTTTGGTGTTAGGGAGTGTTCTAATTCCATTCTTTTACATGTAGCTGTCCAGTTTTCCAAGCACCACTTATTGAAGAGACTGTCTTTTCTCCATTGTATATCCTTGCCTCCTTTGTCATAGATTAGTTGACCATAGGTGCGTGGGTTTATCTCTGGGCTTTCTATCTTCTTCCATTGATCTATGTTTCTGTTTTTGTAAGATAAGATAGACTTTAAAACAAAGTCTATAACAAAAGACAAATAAGGTCATTATATATTGATAAAGGGATCAATACAATAAGAGGATATAACATTTGTTAACATGTATGTACCTTACATAGGAGCACCAAAATGTATAAAGCAAATGTTAACAGATGTAAAGGGAGAAATTAACATTAATAATAGGTGACTTTAACACCCCACTTACATCAGTGGACAGATCATCCAGACAGAAAATCAACAAGGAAACAGTAGTATTAAGTGATACATTAGATCAGTTGGACTTAATAGATATCTATAGGATATTCCACCCCAAACCAGCAGAATACACGTTCTTTTCAAGTGCACATGGAACGTTCTCCAAGGTAGATCATATGCTATGCCACAACACAAGTCTCAACAAATTTAAGAGGATAGAAATTATATCAAGCATTTTTTCTGACCACAACAGTATGAAACTAGAAATCAGCTACAGTAAGAAAAATGGGGAAAAAAACCCAAACACATGGAAACTAAACAGCAAGCTACTAAAAAACCAATGGGTCAATGAAGAAATAAAAAGAAAATCAGAAAATACCTTGAGACAAAATAAAAGCACAACTTTCCAAAATCTATGGGACACAGCAAAAACAGGTCTATAAAGGGAAGCTTATGGCGATACAGGTCTACCTCAGGAAACAAGAAAAATCTCAAACAACCTAACCTACCATCTAAAGGAATTAGAAAAAGAAGAACAAACAAAGCCCAAAGTCAGTAGAAGGAAGGAAATAGTAAAGATCAACAAGGAGGGCTTCCCTGGTGACGCAGTGGTTGAGAGTCCGCCTGCCAATGCAGAGGACACGGGTTCGTGCCCTGGTACGGGAAGATCCCACATGCCGTGGAGCGGCCAGGCCCGTGAACCATGGCCGCTGAGCCTGCGCGTCCGGAGCCTGTGCTCCACAATGGGAGAGGCCACAACAGTGGGAGGCCCACGTACCGCAAAAAAAAAAGATCAACAAGGAAATGAAAAAGAGCCCCTCCCCCCCCAAAAAAAACCAATGGAAAAGATCAGTGAAGCCAAGACCTGTTTTTTTGAAAAACAAAACAAAACAAAACAAAATTGATAAGTCTTTAGCCAGGCCCATCAAGAAAAAAACAGGACCCAAATAAAATAAGAAGTGAAAGAGGAGAAATAACAGCTGGTACCACAGAGCTACAGAAAATTGTAAGAGAATACTATGAACAGTTATACACCAACAAATTGGACAAGCTAGAAGAAATGGACACATTTCTTTAAGCATACAGTCTTCCAAGACTGAATCAGGAAGAAATAGACAATCTGAACAGACCAATCACTAGTGAAATTGAATTTGTAATTTTAAAAACTTCCAGCAAACAAAAGTACAGGACTGGAAGACTTCACAGGGGAATTCTATCAAACACATAAAGAACACTAATACCTATACTTCTCAAACTATTCCAAAAAAGTTGAAGAGGAGGGAACACCCCCCAATTCATTTCTATGAGGCTAGTATTACTCTGATACCAAATCCAGACAAAGACACTACAGAGAAAAAACAAAATCACAAGCCAGTATCTCTGCTGAACATAGATGCAAAAATCCTCAACAAAATATTAGCAAACCAAATCCAACAATATATAAAAAGGATCATACACAATGATCAGGTAGGATTTATTCCAGGGCTTCAAGGATGGTTCAATATTTGCAAATCAATCAGTGTGATACACCACCTTAACAAAAGGAAGGATAAAAAAATTACGTGGTCATCTCAATAGACTCAGAAAAAGCATTTGACAAAATTCACCATCCAATCACAATAAAAAAACCTCTCATTGAAGTTGGTATATAGGGAACATACCTCAACATAATAAAGGGCATTTATGACAAACTCATAGCTAACATCATTCTCAATAGTGAAAAGCTGAAAGCTTTTCCTCTCAAATCTGGAATAAGACAAGAATGTCCACTCTCGCCACTTTAATTTAACATAGTATTGGAAGTCCTAGCCACAGCAAACAAGAAAAAGAAAAGTCATCCAAATTGGAAGGGAAGAAGAAAAACTGTCTCTGTTTGCAGATGATGTGATACTATATATGTAGAAAACCCTAAAGTCTCCACCAAACTCTTATCAGAAGTAATAAATGAATTCATTAAAGTTGCAAGATACAAGATTACTATACAGAAATCTGTTGTTTTTCTAGCCACTAGTAATGAACTTTCAGAAAGAGAAAGCAAGAAATCAATTCTATTTAAAATCACATCAAAAGAATAAAATACCTAATAATAAACATAACCAAGGAGGTGAAAGACCTGTGCTCTGAAAACTTTTTTTTTTAGGCCATGTGTGAGGGCATGTGGGATCTTAGTTCCCTGACCAGGAATTGAAGCTGCATCCTCTGCATTGGAAGCATGGAGTCTTAACCACTGGACCGCCAGGGAAGTCCCTGAAAACTATGAAACATTGATGAAGGAAATTGACGATGATACAAAGAAATGGAAAGGTATCCCATGTTCATGGATTGGAATAATTTTGTTAACATACCCATACTACCCAAAGCAATCTACAGATTTAATGCAATCCCTGTTTAAAATACTCATGACATTTTTCACAGTAGAACAAATAATCCTAAAATATATATGGGACCACAAAAGACTCTGAATACCCAAAGCAATCTTGAGAAAAAAAGAACAAAGCTGTAGGTGTTACGCTTCCTGACTTCAGACTGTACTACAAATCGACAGTAATCAAAACAGTATGGTACTTGCACAAAAACAGACTCCCAGATCAATGGGACAGAACAGAGAGCCCAGAAATAAACCCACACACTTATGTTCAATTAGTCTTTGACAAAGGAGGCAAGAATATACAATGGAGAAAAGATAATCACTTCACCAAGTGGTGCTGGGAAAACTGGACAGCTACATGTAAAACAATGAGATTAGAACATTTCCTCACACCATATGTAAAAATAAACTCAAAATGGGTTAAAGACCTAAATATAAAACTTGAAGCCTTAGAACTCCTAGAGGAAAACAAAAGCAGAACACCATTTGACATAAAGTGTAGCAATATTCTTTTGGATCTGTTTCCTAAGGCAAAAGAAATAAAAGCAAAAATAAACAAATGGGGCCTAATTAGACTAAAAGCTTTTGCACAGCAAAGGGACCCATCAACAAAGAAAAGACAACCTACTGAATGGGAGAAAATATTTGCAAATGATATGACCAACAAGGAGTTAATATCCAATATATATAAATAGCTCATACAACTTAGCATCAGAAAAACCCAATAGCCCAATTAAAAAATGGGCAGAAGACCCGAATAGACATTTTTCCAAAGAAGACATACAGATGGTCAACAGGCACAAGAAAAGATGTTCAGCATTGCTAATCATTAGGGAAATGCAAATCAAAACCCAGTGAGATATCACCTCACACATGTCATGGCTATCATTAAAAAGTCTACAAATAACAAGTGTTGGTGAGGATGTGGAGAAAAGGGAACCCTCCTATGCTGTTGGTGGGAACGTAAATTGGTGCAACCACTATGGAAAACAGTATGTAAGTTCCTCAAAAAACTAAAAACTAGAGATACCATATGATCCAGCAATTTCACTCCTGGGTATGTAGAAGGAAAACACTAATTTGAAAAGACATATGCACTCCAGTGTTCAAAGCAGCATTATTTGCAGTAACCGAGTTATGGAAGCAACCTAATTGTCCATCAACAGCTGTGTGGATAAAGAAGTTGTGGTATATATATACAATGGGATATCACTTGGCCATAAAAAAGAATGAAATTGTGCCATTTGCAACAACATATCTTTAACACCTGGAATATATTATGCTTAGTGAAATAATTGAAACAGAGAAAGATAAATACTGTATGTTATCATTTATATGTGGAATCTGAAAAATAAATGAACGAATATAACAAAACAGACTCACAGTTATAGAGAACAAATTAGTGATTACCAGTGGGGAGAGACAGGGGTAGAGGATTAAATACAAACTATTATGTATAAAATAAGCTACAAGGTTATATTGTACAGCACAGGGAACATAGCCAATATTTTGTAATAACTTTAAATGGAGTATAATCTATAAAAATGTTAATCACTATGTTGTACACCTGAAACTAATATAATTGTGTAAATCAACTATACTTCAATTTTAAAAAAAGCAAGTACAGAATCAAAAAGTCTTAATCTTGGTGAGATACAATATCTTTTTATATTTTCTTACCTATCTTTCTTTTAAACATTTCCTACACAAGATCTTGAATTTGGCAGTTTATGTCTTTGGCATCTCTGTTTTAGACTGTCCTAACATGTTCTGTTGAGATAGATTGAGGTGTAGGGTATAGAATCAGAAGGGAATACAATGGACATTCTGAAGCAGAGAGGCCAATGTCTAATTTTTCTTTGATGATTGTTCCTCCGTATTTAATTATGAGAGCTTCCCATGGCTAAGTAAATTATTTCTCAGTCACCTGAGAAGAGTAAGTTTTCCTTTTTCTTTTTTTGGCCCAAAGTCCTTATCTTGTAAAGGTCAAAGTAGTAAAACACCTAACTGTCAAGTCTTATGTCCTCTTTTTTTCCCCCACTCACTAGTGTTTTCTAGGGATTGTTAGCACCTCTAACCATGCCAAGGTTTTCTGGGAATGACTTGAAATCTTGCTTAGTAGTTTTGGGAAACATGATATGACTGAAAATGAGACTTTACTAATTTCACTAGCTCATGGGTCTCAATAACTGGAGGGAGTCCAGTTAGTGAGAGAGACTACACATATGAAAGGAAACTTTCACTTTACTCTGTGTCAGGACTGCCATGAGCTGTTTCACAACCTCTGCCAGGGCAGAACAAACTAATTAAACTGTGGAATGTTTAAGGATCCAACTGGAGCCATTTCCCCAAATCTGACTGCTAAGCCTGTCTAGGAATAAGGACTGGGGATAAGATTCTGATGATATCACAACAGTGTCCCTCTTCACTTGCATTTATCTTTTTTAAATTTTTAAAAATTTTTATTTATTTATTTATTTTTGGCTGCATTGGGTCTTTGTTGCTGCGCATGGGCTTTCTCTAATTGTGGCGAGCAGGGGCTACTCTTCATTGTGGTGCTCGGGCTTCTCATTGTGGTGGCTTCTCTTGCTGCGGAGCATGGGCTCTAGGCGTGCAGGCTTCAGTAGTTGTGGCATGCGGGCTTCAGTAGTTGTGGCATGCAGGCTTCAGTAGTTGTGGCTCGCGGGCTCTAGAGTGCAGGCTCAGTAGTTGTGGTGCATGGGCTTAGTTGCTCCGCGGCATGTGGGATCTTCCCAGGCCAGGGATTGAACCCCTGTTCCCTGCAAGGGCAGGCAGATTCTTAACTACTGCTCCACCAGGGAAGCCCCTGCATTTATCTTTTTTTTTTTTTTTTTGCATTTATCTTTAATGCAATTTGGAAACCAAATTCAACTGGTAGATAGCAGGAAGCCAAAGGATCCTGAAAGACCACATAAGAAATGTGGTGAACCAAAGCCGTTTTGTAACAAGGAGAGGAAATCCTGAGACAGTGGCTCTGACAGCCTCACCTGCTATGGACTGAACCAGAGGCTTGGGCAGTGGAATCTCATTGGAAAAAAATGGACTTCATTTTCCTTATTTTTTATTACCCCATTTTACCTTTTCTGTATATTTCTGTCTTCTAACACTCCTCTTAGCCCTGAGTTATTCTGATATGCACCCCTGCTTAAGAAGCACTGGCTAGATTTTACTTTCTATAGAAATATCACCTATAGGTAAATGTGTATTAGCACATTCTCTTTTCTACTTTTTCTCTTGAAATCTGTTTTAGTTATCTATTGCTGCATAATAAATTAGCCCCAAACTGAGAGGCATAAATCAACATTTATTATCTCACCGTTTCTGTGGGTTAGGAATCTGGGCATGACTTAGCTGGGTCCTCTGGTTCTGCGTGTCTCACAAAGCAGCAATGAAGGTGTTGGCTGGGATGGTCATCTCAGGACTTGGTTAGTAAGGATCTGCTTCCAAGCTCACTCAAGTGGTTGTTGGCAAGATTTAGTTCCTTTCAGGTTGTTGGACTTAAGACCTCAGTTTCTCACGAGCTGTTATCAAAGGTTGCCCTGTGAGTTCCTTGCCATATGTGCCTCTCCATAGCGCAGTTTACAATGTGACCACTAGTGTCATCAGGGTGAGCAAGTGAGAGGGCAGGAGAGAGTTGAGAAAGAAAAAAGTTAAAATTTTATAACCTGATCACAGAAGTGACATCCCATCACTTTTGCTGTGTTCTGTTAATTAGAAGTGACTCACCGATTCCAACCTACACTCAAGAGAGCATTACACAGAGCATGAATAACAAAAGGCAAGATGATTGGCAGACATTTTTATTTTTTTAATTGAAGTCTAATTGACATACAACAGTATATTAGTTTCAGGTGTACAACATAATGATACGGTATTTGTATACATTAAGAAATTATCACAATCTGTGTAGTTATGCTCTGTCACCATACAAAGTTAAAAGAATTTTTTCTTGTAATGAGAAATTTTAAGATTTATTTTCTTAGCAACTTTCAGACTTGCAGTACAATATTGACTATAGTCACTATGCTGTACATTACATTCTCATGACTTTTTTTTTTTTTAAATGTTGAGCCTTCTTTTAATTTATTTATTTTTATTTTTGGCTGTGTTGGGTCTTCGTTTCTGTGCGAGGGCTTTCTCTAGTTCTGGCAAGCAGGGGCCACTCTTCATCATGGTGCGTGGGCCTCTCACTGTCGTGGCCTCTCTTGTTGCGGAGCACAGGATCCAGACGCGCAGGCTCAGTAGTTGTGGCTCACGGGCCTAGTTGCTCTGTGGCATGTGGGATCTTCCCAGACCAGGGCTCGAACCCATGTCCCCTGCATTAGCAGGCAGATTCTCAACCACTGCGCCACCAGGGAAACCCGACTCATTTCTTTTATAACTTGAAGTTTGTACCTTTTGATCCCCTTCTCCCATTTTGCCCTCCCCTTAACTCCTCTCCACTCTGGCAACCATCAGTCTGTTCTCTGTATCTGTGAATTTTGTTTGTTTTGTTTTTAGATTTCACATACAAGTGAAATCATGCAGTATGTATCTTTCTTTGTCTGACATATTTCACTTAGCATGGTACCCTCAAGGTCCACCCATGTTGTCTCAAATGACAGAATTTCATTCTTTTTCTATGGCTGAGTAGTATTTTACTGTATATTTATACCACATCTTCTTTAACCATTCATCCATTGATGGACACTTAGGGTGCTTCTGTATCTTGGCTATTGTAAATAATGCTGCAGTGAACATAGGTATGCATGTATCCTTTCGAAATACTGTTTTTGTTTTCTCTGGATAAATACTCATAAGTGGAATTGCTGGATCATATGGTAGTTTTATTTTTAGTTTTTTGAGGAATCTCCATACTGTTTTCCATAGTGGCTGCATCAATTTAAATTCCAATGGGAGACGTTTGAGAAGCTGTCTACCACAGAATGTAAATTATTACATGAATGATATACAGTTTGGAAATTGGAACACATAGGGGTGTGACTCCTATTCCATAACTCTTGAAAGTAATATAACAACTTTAAAAATTCAGCCTGAATCTGATAGTCCCTATCCTGTTGGAATGGCAGGAAATTTGATCTCAGGCATTATTAGGGATCACCTTCACCCCAACACATAAACTCATAGTTATGCTGAGGTTCCAGGTTCGTGAGCACCACCAAAGTCCTGGGGAAGCCCTTCAGATCAAACTCTTGAAACCTAGAAAATCCTTTACCTCTCCATGGTCTGGGGTTGGGTGGGGGTTTTCTTCCTCTTATTCTCTGCTGCCTCTCTAGACACTCTCTTCTCCCTTCCTTGAGGTACCTCTCCCATTAATCTGAGCCCTCCCTAAAGACTGGAAGAGTCATTGACTTCAAGTGGACATTTCCAGCCTGTTCACATTCCCGAGTAAAAGAAATAACAAGGGTCCTGTCTTCTTGCTTATAATGGGGAAGGAAGGAAACGTAAGAGAGATGCATTAACATCTCAAAATTAGCCTGTTGGACAAAATGAAACCTCTTAGACACTGTTTAAATATTGTTTCACCAAACTATTAATATGGTTGTTATTTTTAAATCTTTTTATTTTATATTGGAGTATAGTTGATTAACAATGTTGTTTTAGTTTCAGGTATACAGAGAAGTGATTCAGTTATACATATACCTGAATCTATTCTTTTTCAAATTCTTTTCCCATTTAGGTTGCTACCTAATATTGAGCAGAGTTCCCTGTGCTATACAGTAGGTCCTTGTTGGTTATCCATTTTAAATATAGCAGTGTGTATATGTCAATCCCAAACTCCCTAACTATCCCTCCCCTCCCCCCACTTTCCCCCTGGTAACCATAAGTTCATTCTCTAAGTCTGTGAGTCTGTTTCTGTTTTGTAAATAAGTTCATTTGTATCATTTTTTAAGATTCTGCATATAAGTGATATCATACAGTATTTCTGTTTCTCTGACTGACTTCACTCAATATGACAATCTCTAGGTCCATCCATGTTGCTGCAAATGGCACTATTTCATTCTTTTTAATGGCTGACTAATATTCCATTGTATATATGTACCACATCTTCTTTATCCATTCCTCTGTCGATAGACATTTAGGTTACTTCCATGTCTTGGGTATTGTAAACAGTGCTGCAGTGAACATTGAGGTGCATGTATTCTTTCAGACCGTGTTTTTCTCCAAATATATGTCCAAGAGTGGGATTGCTGGATCATATGATAGCTCTATTTTAAGTTTTTAAGGAACCTCCATGCTGTTCTCCACAGTGGCAATACCAATTTACATTCCCACTAACAGTGTAGGAGGGTTCCCTTCTCTCCACACCCTCTCCAGGGTTTATTGCTTGTGGATTTTTTGATGGTAGCCATGCTGACTGGTGTGAGGTAATATCTCATAGTAGTTTTGATTAGCATTTCTCTAATAATTGGTGATGTTGAACATCTTTTCATGTGCCTCTTGGCCATCTGTATGTTTTCTTTGGAGAAATGTCTATTTAGGTCTTCTGCCATGTTTTGATTGGGTTGTTTGTTTTGATGATATTAAGCCGCATGAGCTATGTGTAAATTTTAGAGACTAATCCCTTGTCATTCACGTCATTTGCAAGTATTTTCTCCTATTCTGTGGATTCTCTTTTCGTTTTGTTTATGGTTTTCTTTGCTGTGCAAAAGCTTTTGAGTTTAATTAGGTCCCATTTGTTTATTTTTGTTTTTATTTCCATTACTCTGGGAGACAGATTGAAAAAGATATTGCTGTGATTTATGTCAGAGAGTGTTCTGCCTGTTTTACTGTAAGAGTTTTATAGTGTTCAGTCTCAAATTTAGGTCTTTAATCCATTTTGAACTATTTTTGTGTATGGTGTTAAAGAATGTTCTAATTTCATTTTTCTACATGTAGCGGTCAAGTTTTCCCAGCACCATTTATTGAAGAGGCTGTCTTTCCTCCATTGTACAGTCTTGCCTCCATTGTTGTAGATTAATTGACCGTAGATTCATGGGTTTATTTCTGGGCTTTGTATCCTGTTCCACTGATCTATATTTCTATTTTTGTGCCAGTAGCATACTGTTTTGTTGACTATAGCTTTGTAATATAGTCTGAAGCCAGGCATCCTGATTCCTCCTGTTGCATTTTTGTTTTTTTTTTTTCCTCTAGGTTGCTTTGGGTGTTCATGGTCTTTTGTGTCTACATACAGATTTTATGATTTTTTTGGTTCTAGTTCCGTGGAAAATGCCATTGGTAATTTGATAGGGATTGCATTGAATCTGTAGATTGCCTTGGGTAGTATAGTCATTGATTCTGCCAATCCAGGAACATGGTATATCTTTCCATTTGTTTGTGTCATCTTCAATTTCTTTCATCAGTATCTTGTACTTTTCAGAGTGCAGGTCTTTTGTTTCCTTAGGTAGGTTTATTCCTAGGTATTTTATTCTTTTTGATGTGATGGTAAATGGGATTGTTTCTTTAATTTCTCTTTCTGATCTTTCATTGTTAGTGTATAGAAATGCAAGAGATTTCTGTGTATTAATTTTGTAACCTGCAACTTTACCAGATTCATTGATGAGCTCTAGTAGTTTTCTGGTAGTGTCTTTAGGGTTTTCTATATATAGTATCATGTCTTCTGCAAACAGTGATGGTTTAACTTCTTCTTTTCCAATTTGGAGTCCTTTTATTTATTTTTCTTCTCTGATTGCTGTAGCTAGGACTTCCAAAACTATGTTGAATAAAAGTGGTGAGAGTGGGTATCCTTGTCTTGTTCCTGATCTTAGAGGAAATACTTTCAGCTTTTCACCATTGAGTATGATGTTAGCTGTAGGTTTGTCATATATGGCCTTTATTATGTTGAGGTATATTCCCTCTATGCTCACTTTCTGGAGAGTTTTTATCATAAATGGGTGTTGAATTTTGTCAAAAGCTTTTTCTGCATCCATTAGATGATCATATGGTAGGTATTCCTCAATTTGTTGTTGTGGTGTATCTCGCTGATTGATTTGCGGATATTGAAAAATCCTTGCATCCCTGGGATAAATCCCACTTGATCATGGCGTATGATCCTTTTAATGTGTTTTTGGATTCTGTTTACTAGTATTTTGTTGAGGATTTTTGCATCTATGTTCATCAGTGATATTGGCCTGTAATTTTCTTTTTGTGGTATCTTTGTCTGGTTTTGGTATCAGGGTGATAGTGGACTCATAGAATGAATTTGGGAGTTTTCTGTCCTCTGCAATTATTTTGGAACAGTTTCAGAAGGATAGTTAGCTCTTCCCTAAATGTTTGATAGAATTCACCTGTGAAGCCATCTGATCCTGGACTTTTGTTTGTTGGGAGTTTAAAAATCAGTTTCAATTTCAGTACTTGTGATTGGTCTGTTCATATTTTCTATTTCTTCCTGGTTCACTCTTCAGAGATTGTACCTTTCTAAGAATTTGTCCATTTCTTCTAGGTTGTCCATTTTATTGGCATACACTTGCTTGTAGTAGTCTCTCATGGTCCTTTGTATTTCTCTGGTGTCCATTGTAACTTCACCTTTTTCATTTCTAATTTTATTGATTTGAGTCTTCTCCCTTTTTTTCTTCATGAGTCTGGCTAAAGTTTTATCAAGTTTGTTTATCTTTTCAAAGAACCAGCTTTTAGTTTCATTCATCTTTGCTATTGTTTTCTTCGTCTCTATTTCATTTATTTCTGCTCTGATCTTTGTAATTTCTTTCCCTCTACTAACTTTTGGTTTTGCTTGTTCTTCTTTCTCTAGTTGCTTTAGGTGTAAGGTTAGGTTGTTTATTTGAGATTTTTCATGCTTCCTGAGGTAAGATTGAATTGCTATAAATTTCCCTCTTAGAACTGGTTTTGCTGCATCCCATAGGTTTTGGATCATTGTGCCTTTGTTTTCATTTGTCTCTAGGTATTTTTTTATTTCCTTTTTGATTTCTTTAGTGATCCATTGGTTGTTTAGTAGCATATTGTTTAGCTTCCACATGTTTGTGTTATACAGTTTTTTTCTTGTAGTTTACTTCTTTTTTTTATTTCTTGTAGTTTACTTCTAATCTCATAGTGTTGTGGTCAGAAAAGATGCTTGATATGATATCAGTTTTCTTAAATTTATCATGGCTCGCTTTGTGGCCCAGCGTGTGGTCAATCCTGGAAAATGTTCCACGTGTACACAAGAGGAATGTGTATTCTGCTGCTTTTGGATGGAATGCTATATAAATATCAGTTAAGTCCATCTGGTCTAATGTATCATTTGAGGTCTGTGTTTCATTACTGATTGTCTGTCTGGATGATCTGTCCATTGATGAAAGTGAAGGTTAAAGTCCCTCACTATGATTGTGTTACTGTCGATTTCTCCCTTTATGGCTATTAGTATTTGCCTTATATATTGAGGTGCTCCTATGTTGGGTACATATACATTTACAGTTGTTATGTCTTCTTTTTTTTTTTTTTTTTTTTTTTTTTGCGGTACGCGGGCCTTTCACTGCTGTGGCCTCTCCCGCTGCGGAGCAACAGGCTCCGGACGCGCAGGCTCAGCGGCCATGGCTCATGGGCCCAGCCGCTCTGCGGCATGTGGGATCCTCCCGGACCGGGGCACGAACCCGTGTCCCCTGCATCGGCAGGCGGACTCTCAACCACTGCGCCACCAGGGAAGCCCTATGTCTTCTTTTTGAATTGATCCCTTGATAATTATGTAGTGTCCTTTTTCGTCTCTTATAACAGTCTTTATTTTAAAGCTTAATTTGTCTGCTATGAGTATTGCTACTCCAGCTTTCTTTTGATTTCCATTTGCATGGAATACCTTTTTCCATCCCTTCACTTTCAGTCTGTATGTGTCCCTAGGTCTGAAGTGGGTCTCTTGTAGACGGTGGGTCTTGTTTTTGTATCCATTCAGCCAGTCTATGTTTTTTTGTTGGAGCATTTAATCCATTTATATTTAAGGTAATTATCGATATGTATGTTCTTATTTACATTTTCTTAATTGTTTTGGGTTTGTTTTCATAGGTCCTTTTTCTTCCCTTCTTTTGTTCTCTTGTGGTTTGATGACCATCTTTAGTGTTGTTTGGGTTGCTTTTTCTCTTTTGTGTGTGTATCTATTGTAGCTTTTGGCTTTGCTGTTCCCACGAGCTTTTGATGCAGCAATCTTTATATGTGCAATATTGTTTTAAGTTGCTAGTCTCTTTCTCCCCTAGAGAAGTTTCTTTAACATTTGTTTCAAAGCTGGTCTGGTGGTGCTGAATTCTCTTAGCTTTTGCTTGTCTGTAAAGCTCTTGATTTCTCTGTCAAATCTGAATGAGAGCCTTACTGGGTAGAGTATTCTTGGTTGTAGGTTCTTCCCTTTCATCACTTTAAATATGTTGTGCCACTCCCTTCTGGCCTGTAGAGTTTTTGCTGAGAAATCAGCTGATAACCTTATGGGAGTTCCCTTGTATATTATTTGTCATTTTTCCCTTGTTGCTTTTAATATTTTTTCTTTGTCTTTAATTTTTGTCAATTTGATTACTATGTCTCTTGGCATGTTCCGCCTTGGGTTTATCCTGCCTAGGACTCTCTGTGCTTCCTGGACTTGAGTGACTGTTTCCTTTCCCGTGTTAGGGAAGTTTTCTGCTATTATCTTTTCAAATATTTTCTCAGGTCCCCTCTCTATTTTCCTTCTGGGACCCCTATAATGCAAGTGTTGATGTGTTTAATGTTGTCCCAGAGGTCTCTTAAACTGTCTTCATTTCTTTTCATTCTTTTTTCTTTATTCTGTTCTGCAGCAGTGATTTCCACTATTCTGTTTTTCAGGTCACTTATCTGTTCTTCTGCCTCAGTCATTCCGCTATTGATTCCTTCTAGTGTATTTTTCATTTAGTTATTGTTTTGTTCATCTCTGTTTGTTCTTTAGTTCTTCTGGGTCTTTGTTAAACATTTCTTGCATCTTCTTGATCCTTGCCTCCATTCTTCTTCCACGATTCTGGATCATCTTCACTCTCATTATTCTGAATTCTTTTTCTGGAAGGTTGCCTACCTTCACTTCACTTCGTTGTTTTACTGGGGTTTTATTTTGTTCCTTCATCTGGGACATATTCCTCTGCTGTTTCATTTTGTCTAACTTTCTGTGATTGTGGTTTCCATTCCACAGTCTTCAGGACTGTAGTTCTTCTTGCTTCTGCTCTGTGCCCTCTGGTGGATAAAGCTGTCTAAGAGGCTTGTGCAAGTTTCCTGTGGGCGGGGCTGGTGATGGGTGGAGCTGGGTCTAGTCCCTCTGGTGGGCAGGGCTGTGATCAGTACAGTTTTAATCTGCTTGTCTGCTGATGGGTGGGGTTGTGTTCCTGCCCTGTTGGTTGTTTGGTCTGAGGTGACCCAGCACTGGAGCTTACAGGCTGTTTGGTGGGGCTGATGGTGGCCTTCAGGAGGGCTCACACAAGTGAGTACTTCCCAGAACTGCTGCTGCCAGTGTCTTTGTCCCCACAGTGAGCCACAGCCACCCCTCACCTCTGCAGGAAAACCTCCAATACTGTCAGGTACGTCTGGCCCAGTCTCTTATGGGGTCACTGCTTTTTCCCCCTGGGTCCTGGTGCAGACGAGACTTTGTGTGCACCCTCCAGGAGAGAATTTCTGTTTCCCCCAGTCCTGTGGAAGTCCTGTGATCAAACCCTGCTGGCTTTCAAAGCCAGATTCTCTAGGGACTCCTCCTCCCATTGCTGGACCCCCAGGCTGGGAAGCCTGATGTGGGTCTCAGAACTTTCACTCCTGTGGGATAACTTCTGTGGTGTAATTGCTTTCCAGTTTGTGGGTCGCCAACCCAGTGGATATGGGATTTGATTTTATCATAATTGTGCCCTTCCTACTATCTTGTTGTGGCTTCTTCTTTGTCTTTGGATGTAGTGTATCTTTTTTTGGTAGGTTCCAGCATTTTTTTTTTTTTTTTTTTTTTTGTGGTACGCGGGCCTCTCACTGTTGTAGCCTCTCCCGTTGCTGAGCGCAGGCTCCAGACGCACAGGCTCAGCGGCCATCGCTCACAAGCCTAGCTGCTCTGCGGCACGTGGGATCCTCCCAGACCGGAGCACAAACCCGCGTCCCCTGCATCGGCAGGCAGACTCTCAACCACTGCGCCACCAGGGAAGCCCAGAAGTGATTTTTTTTTAAGTTATAATAATGCACTCTGCTTCCCAGCATAAGTGGGTTAAGTGCCACCCTGGCTTGGGCTGGGCTTAAAAGCAAAGGAAAAGCCCCTGGACAACCAGAGAGGAAATATTCACATAGCTCTATGTGGATAAATTACAGACCACCCTCCCTGTTCTCACTTGTGCTGTAGGGGACAGAGACGTTTGATTCAGATCCTTTGAACCAGCTGGACATCTGTGGGACACCATCTGATACAGGGAGGTGAGTGCTGCGGAGTTTGATAACCCAAACACTTGCAGATTAGGTCTCTTCTATTATGTAAGGGTGTTTTTCTGCTTTCTTCAGTAAAATTATGGGTCAGAATTAACCTTAGAATTGCTCCTTAGACTGGTTGTGATGGTTACAGGGAATCTAATCTTTTGGCAGTAAATATTTTAAAATGCTGGAACTGGAGTGGGAAATCATGGAGGACAGTGGTCAGGGGCTGGGGAAAATATATGAACATAATGGATTTAACTTTCTGGAAACTCTAGGCTATAGAAAATTAGACCTAGGAGGTTCAGAGGAAAATCCTTGTGTGTATTGGTGTTTTGTGGCAGGAGGACTGAGGGAGACTAAATCACTAATAGTTACTGCTTAATTTTGGTGGAAAGAGTCTGGGCTTTGGAATAAGACAATCATAGGTTCAAATCCAGCTAAGCCATTTACAAACTATAAGATTTTTGGACTGATTACATAATATTACTGAGCTTCAACTTCCATATCTGTAAAGTGGAGGTAATAATACCAGCTCTGCAGAGATTTTAAGAGGGACAGATGTAGTTTGTAATGTAATCAGCACTTTGTAGACTCTCACTATTGTCATGGTTGTGTTTTTGCCAATCTTGCTGTTGGCTGTCTCAAAATGTTCATTGTGGGGCTTCCCTGGTGGCGCAGTGGTTGAGAGTCCGCCTGTCGATGCAGGGGACACGGGTTCGTGCCCCGGTCCAGGAAGATCCCATATGCCGCGGAGTGGCTGGGCCCGTGAGCCGTGGCCGCTGAGCCTGCGCGTCCGGAGCCTGCGTTGCTCTGCAACGGGAGAGGCCACAACAGTGAGAGGCCTGCGTACCGCAAAAAAAAAAAAAAAAAAAAAATGTTCATTGTGTGAAAGCACCCTGAACCTCAAATGGGTTTATAGACTTTGAAATTGAATGTAGTTATCTGACAGTTCTTTTAAAAAATAGTTGAGATATAATTGACTTATATTAGTTTCAGATGTACAACATAATAATTTGATATCTGTATGTATTGTGAAATGATCACCACAATAAGTCTAGTTAACATCCATCACTATACATAGTTACAGAATTTTTTTCTTGTAATGAGAACTTTTAAGATCTACTGTCATGGGACCTCCCTGGCAGTCCAGTGGTTAAGACTTCACCTTCTAAGGCGGGGGGTGTGGGTTCGATCCCTGGTCGGGGAACTAAGATCCCACATGCCTCACGGCCAAAACCAAAACATAAAACAGAAGCAATATTGTAACAAATTCAATAAAGACTTTAAAAATGGTCCACATCAAAAAAAAAATCTGTTGTAGCAACTTTCAAATATACGATACAGTATTGCCAACTATCGTCACCATGTTGATAGCTCTTAATCTCATTTTGGGCAAGGTACATAATCCAAAAAGAAAGGATAATATTATTTATTAGGTTGAAATTGCCAATATTTGACTGTTTTAGACTTATGAAAATAGCAGTTTTGTATGATTCAACGTAAAAGTGTATTGCTCTCCCTAGAATTTACTACTCCTTTGCTCATCCTTTAAAGACCAATCCCACACTCCGCATAGTTTGTGGCACAGTATGAGTATCAACATACATTAATTGAGTGAATGTATGAATAAATGAATGAATGAATGAGTGAAAGTAAGGTCAGCCCTGGGAAAAATCACATAGTGATACATTTTTATACAAGTGAAATCAGATAAAACAGCATCCAGGACACAGCCTTGAGCGGGAACTGAATTGCCAAAGGACAGCTGAGGTAGGGGGGGGTGTTTGTGTGTGTAATGGGAGCCTGCTAGAGAGTGGAACAGCCATGCCATTGCTTTTGCTTCGGTCATATGAGACAGGATGTGGGGAGGCAGGGATAATTTAACGTCAGCTGGCAGGGGCAGTGTCTCTTCCTTTGTTTTCTCGCTCTTACCTTGTCTCTAGCCACTGCTATAGCCAGCAGTAATTACTTGGATTTATTTCCAGTCATTCTACTCCAAACAGTAGCTCCGACTTTGAAGATAAGACACCACAAATTACTTAAGTGGCATCACTTTATATTCTAGGAGTCCTTTGGTTCAGCATGGAATATTCATAGCATTGTTTGAGAATTCCAGGACTCCATTAAATGCTGTATTCAAATGAGACACCACTAATGAGAAACTGTATATTTCTAGGAGGTGCCCTCTTAGTGAAGACCAGTTATTCACAGCTGCTGCATTTTAAAAGTTTAGGGCTGATAACCCAGGCAATGAAGGAAATGGTTTGATGTTTCTCCTTAAGAGCACAGGATAATCTTTGTGAATTTTCTACAGCCCATAGTCTGGCTGCACCCAGAATTGCTCAGATTTGGGAGGGTTGATTCACCTCATGTAAGACTTCATGATACTGATATATTTAAACAAAGGCGGGATAGTCTTTTCTAATGACTAGAAGAAGGCTTATATTCTTTTTTCAGGGTCTCCCCTTCTGCTAAGTTAGTAACCAGAAAGGGCTTCATAGAATCAGAGCAATCATGGAGATTTTGGGTTTTGAGGTATATTTCATCAAGGCTGTGGTGAAGTCTGAGGTCTATAAAGTTGCCCTCTTATAGAGTATAGCTGACGCTTGAACAACATGGATTTGAAATGTGTGGGTCCACTTATATGTGGACTTTTTTTCAATGGTAAATACTATAGTACTACACTATTCGTGGTTGGTTGAATCCAAGAATGCGGAACCTTGGATGGGGAGGAACCACGTATATGGACAGAAGTTATGTGGGTGGATTTCTGACTGTGTGGAGAACCAGCACCCCTAAAGCCCACTTTTTTCAAGGTCAACTGTATATTGCTCCAGCAACAGAAAACTTCATCATTTCCTCCCACGGATCGTACTGGATGAACACTGCCAACTTTTGTCTTCTTTAACCATCAATGTTTTACATTCTGTGGTGACCTCTCTTTTCTGTTCCCCAAATCTCCTTCCATTTAGGATACAATTAGTTGAATAGATTCAAGCAGCTAAATGGCAATGTTGATTTTCCAGATCCAACTCTCTTGAGTTTATACCCAGGCTTCCTTGGATGGAGTTTGGAGAGAATTCAAGTTCTTCAATTACCCTTTTACCAATACATTCTTGATTTACTCCCACAGTTAACTAGGATAGCCTTTGTGCACAGATTTTGCTGGTTGAACTCTCAGTTGAACTTATTTCTGAGTTCCTGGGAGGCACCTCACATTTGTTCGCATTTACTACCAACAAGCCGTCACATGTGGTGGTTCTCTGCTGTGCGAGGGCAAGTGGAAAAGGCACTGGAGGACAAACAGGCATTATCATCATCCTGGCAACGCTTGTTGGCTTTCCCCAGTTGTCAGCTCTTTGCTCTCCATGGACGCTCTGTGCTCTCCTTGTACTACTGTAATTACAACACTTAGCAGGTGATATTTTCTATTACTGTCCATGCTGCTGTCTCTGCAAGTAGATCACTGGTCCTCAAGCCTTTTTTCTTCTGCAGTTTTTCCAGCTTTGTCTCTGGGTATAACTTAGTACTGTTGCTTTTTCTTTCTTTTTTTTTTTTTCCTTTAAATTTATTTATTTATTTATTTTTGGCTGCGTTGGGTCTTTGTTGCTGCATGTGGGCTTTCTCTAGTTGCGGTGAGCGGGGGCTACTCTTCCTTGTGGTGCGCGGGCTTCTCATTGCGGTGGCTTCTCTTGTTGCGGAGCATGGGCTCTAGGTGTGTGGGCTTCAGTAGTTGTGGCACATGGGCTTCAGGAGTTGTGGTGTGTAGGCTCAATAGTTGTGGCTCGTGGGCTCTAGAGCGCAGGCTCAGTAGTTGTGGCTCATGGGCTTAGTTGCTCCGTGGCACATGGGATCTTCCCGGACCAGGGCTCGGACCTGTGTCCCCTGCATTGGCAGGTGGATTCTTAACCACTGAGTCACCAAGGAAGCCCTGTTGCTTTTTCTTAAGGCCTAAAAAAAATTCACAAATAATAGGTGAGTGTTCTCACTATAAAGGAAGCAAGCAATAGCTACAATTAATTAAAATATTTTATATACATAAAATATTCAATATTTAATATTGATAAGATTTTTAAATGCAAAATCCTGTATTGGAATAACAGTTTGAGCTTTAGCACCCGTAATTATTTATTTATTCAATTACTGAGAATGTCAGCCTACATGGTTGGGCCTCCCTACCTTTCCAATACGCTTTTAGAACTTGTAAAGGCATGTCTTTTGGATAAGATTTAGAGAAAATTAAGACAACATTGTGAATAGTTAGACGTTAAAAATACTGTTACTGGGAATTCCCTGGTGGTCCAGTGGTTAGGACTCTGCGCTTCCATTGCAGAGGGCACGGGTTCGATCCCTGCTTGGGGAACTAAGGTCCCACATGCCGCGTGGCCAAAAAAAAAAAATGCTATTACCGTTATAATTAATTTTCAAAGAACACATTTATTCTTCACTGAAAAACTTAAAAAATTTTCCCTTTAAGTTTTATACTCATTTCAATCAAAATGGTTCTTTTTGGAGAGACTAGCTATAGCTTTTGAATAACGGGCATTAACTATTGCTGTTATGTAACCAGTCTCTGATTGTTTCATGATGGTATTTTTATTATTATGGATCCAAGTTCTCATTCTGCTTTATTTTGCCTTAGGCATTTTCAATTAGGTATTTCACTTGGTTTGTGTGTGAGAAAATGTTATCCCTGTGGTTTTGTCCAGAAGTGCTGCATGGGATTTTTTCTAAAATGATTTATTTTGTTGAGCACTCTCCTTTGTTCCCCGCTATGATGATATGTCAGCTGAAAATGTAGCATTTATTTCTTCCTGAAAGGGAGGTATTGCTTTTACATTTGCTATATCCTGAGACTATCTCACCGTCTCATCTGGGATGAGATGAGGAGCCAGTGCCAATAGTCTTTTATTCTAATTATTCCACGAACAGTAGTGAATGTCTACCGTTGAAGGCACTGCCTTCAACACTAAGGCTTCATAGAGGCATTAGAGAAGCTCCACTCTTCAGAAGCTCTCTATCTGTAGAGAAGCCAACAGATAAACTACTGAACGCCATTCTGTGTGCCGTGTGCCACAGTACAGATGGCATGGAGGGTGGGTGGGACACGGGAGGACTGGCTGGCCGAGTCCATCTGGGAGTTGAGGGAAGGCATTTAGAGGTTAGCCTTGAGCTGGCTCTGGAAGGATGGATTAATTTTCAGGAATAAGGAGGAAATGACATTCTAGGCAGAAGGAGCCACATGGACAAAGTGTGGAGATGCAAAATCGCAGGGTGCTTTTGGGAAATTATGAGATGTCCCATTTGGCTGGAGTGCTCAGGAACTGAAGCAGAAACTGGAGGACTGTACTCTTTCTGGAGTATATTCTTGGTGGCTGGTGCACTTCCTCTATTATATAGTAGAATGACTTGTGGACGAAATAAAATGTTGACTGGGGTTAATGGAGTAATTATGAAGGGATCTGGGTGATGATAACCAAATAAATAAATAAAACAAAATAAAATGTAATATAAAATATATAAAATAAAATACCTTTCCTCAAAATTCCCAGAATCTGTTTGTCACTGGAAATAGAGTTGTTGAAAAGAGATAGGAAGCAAACTCAGTCTTGACTGATGATATTTTCAGTTTTCTTCCCAACCTCCCTGCATTAACTTGGGGACAATGTGGGGCTGGACACTGTGGATGCTCCCTCTACTCTGCAAATTTGGCCTGGCAGGTAGGTCAGCCTGTGCCCTTTTATGGATTATGTGATTCTTTTTGCGTTCTTTGGATAAGAATTGTTAACTTGAGAACAAAGGGACGACACCTGGATATAGGCACACATGGATGAACACTGGGGGATTTGTGGGCTCCCTGAATTTGCGTGGGGGTCTGTATGCATGTTGATATATATTTATGCATGTGCAGATTTTGCAAGATCATGTTTTCAAGGGGAGCTACAGCCCTCCAAAAGATCAAGATTTGGGCTTCCCTGGTGGCGCAGTGGTTGAGAGTCTGCCTGCCGATGCAGGGGACGCAGGTTCGTGCCCTGGTCCAGGAGGATCCCAAATGCCGCAGAGCGGCTGGGCCCGTGGCCGCTGGGCCTGTGCGTCTGGAACCTGTGCTCCGCAACGGGAGAGGCCACAGCAGTGAGAGGCCTGCGTACCGCCTGCCCCTCCCCCCAAAAAAAGATTAAGATTCACTGTTTTAGAGTAATGGTTGGTGCTTACCTTGATAATTTCTGTGTTAAGTGCATTGGTTTCATATAAGACGCACACATAAAAAAATACCATTTTCACACCATTTGCCGTAAATTTCAAGGATAAAAAGGGAAATGAAACACCATATACCTACAATGGCCCAACTCAAAACTATGGGCCTAATACCCATACAACACCTTGCAGGTCTAAGATGTATTACTTTGATCACATATTATGGTAAAAAAAAATTAAGACCAGATTAAAAAAAGTGGGGATTGGGCACTGGGGAAGTAGAGAAGACATGTAGTATACATACTAGTCTGCTGAGGCTGCCATAACAAAATACCACAGACTGGGTGGCCTGAGCAACAGAAGTTTATTTTCTCACGGTTGTGGAGACTGGAAGTCCAAGGTCAGGGTGCCTACAGAGTTGATTTTCTCTGACACCTCTCTCCTTGGCTTGTGGATAACCATCCTCTTGCTGCCTCTTCACATGGTCATCCGTCTGTGTATCTTAATCTCCTCTTACAAGGACACCAGTCAGATTGAATTAGGGCCCACTTTAATGGCCTCATTTTAATTAATACCTCCTTAAATGCCCTATTTCCAAATGTAGTCACCTTCTGAGGTACTGGCAGAGAGATGTGAGTTTTGAGGGGAGGGACATAATTCAGCCCGTAACATGTAGTAATTGGGGGTCACCCAGAAGGCAGTTGTGATCTGGAGATAATGAGAATGTCTTGCAGACCTCTGTCCTGGCCTGGCCTGCCCTGCAGCTCCCTGGAGTTACACATGTGTCACTCCAGAGCTTTGTAGATAATACAGGCAGGTAGACCTGTGTCCCTCTGTCTCATTCAGCCTCTTTTGGCCACCTCAGAAATAAACAGTTGCTCCCAGTTAATCCAATTTAAAGTTCTGGTGATGAGGATCAGGACACCTTTCCCCTCGACTTGTCTTTTTTGATCTTAGATCTTTGTCTTCTCTTACCATGTTTCACTTAATAATTTCCTACATAACTGACTCCAATTTCCACACTACTTCCCTTCTAGACTATTCTTCGCTTGGTCTCAGCCTTGCCCTTCTTTTATTTCAAGACATTTTTCAGAACAAACACTAACTTTACAACAGTACCGAAGTGATAACGAGCATAGCGGGAAGAAGGGAGATCAAGAACAGCTTTTTAATTTTGAAAAATGTTCCTTTTGCATGTGGGAAATTCTCTGATAAGCAAGAACATTATCCTTATCTTTCTTACAGGAAAGTTATGACTATTTCTCCTTATTTCTAAAAATAGGGGAAATAGTTATTTCTAGAAATGTAGAAATATGGTTATATGTTTTTTCTTAAGGAGAGAAGGATAGATGTGTGAGAGGGGCAAATCTAGACTTCAGTTGTCCATGTTTAAAAAACAAACATTCTGTTTTAATTTTAAATATTACACAAATATTGTGAACATAGTGTAGAGAATTCTTATATACCCCTCATCCAGTTTCCCTCATTGTTACTATTTTATAATACCATAGTGTATTTGACAAAACTAAGAAACTGATACTAGCACACGACTATCAAGTAAATTCCAGACTTTATTTGGATTTCACTAGTTTTTCCTTAATGTTCTCTTTCTGTTCCGGGATCTAATTCAGGGTAGCATACTGCATTGAACTGTCATGTCTCCTTAGTCACTTCTGGTCGGTGACACTTTTTTAGTTTTCCCTTATTTCTCATGACCTTGGCAGTCTTGAGCAGTACTGCCAGTACTCCTGTTTTTGTTTTTTTTTTATTGTTTTTTTTCTGCTGTACACGGACCTCTCACTGTTGTGGCCTCTCCCGTTGTGGAGCACAGGCTCCGGACGCACAGGCTCAGCGGCCATGGCTCACGGGGCCAGCCGCTCCGCGGTATGTGGGATCTTTCCGGACCAGGGCACGAACCCGTGTTCCCTGCATTGGCAGGTGGACTCTTAACCACTCCGCCACCAGGGAAGCCCCCTGTTTTTTTTTTTTTAACATCTTTATTGGAGTATAATTGCTTTACAATTATTGTTGTGTTAGTTTCTGCTGTATAACAAAGTGAATCAGCTATATGTATATATATGTCCCCATATCCCCTCCCTCTTGCATCTCCCACACACCCTCCCTATATCACCCCTCTGGGTGGTAAAAAAGCACCGAGCTGATCTGCCTGTGCAATGCAGCTGCTTCCCACTAGCTATCTATTTTACATTTGGTAGTGTATACATGTCAGTGCTACTCTCTCACTTCGTCCCAGCTTACCCTTCCCCTTCCCTGTGTCCTCAAGTCCATTCTCTACGTCTTCGTCTTTATTCCTGTCCTGCCGCTAGGTTCTTCAGAACCGTTTTTTTCTTTTTTCTTTTTTTTTTAAGATTCCATATATATGCATTGGCATACAGCATTTGTTTTTCTCTTTCTGACTTACTTCACTCTGTATGACAGACTCTAGGTCCATCCACCTCACTACAAATAACTCAATTTCATTTCTTTTTATGGCTGAGTAACATTCTATTACTCAGATATGTGCCACATCTTCTTTATCCATTCATGTGGCGGTGGACACTTCGGTTGCTTCCATGTCCTGACTATCGTAAATAGAGCTGCAATGAACATTGTGGTACATGACTCTTTTTGAATTATGGTTTTCTTGGGGTATATGCCCAGTAGTGGGATTGCTGGGTCATTTGGTAGTTCTATTTTTAGTTTCTTAGGGAACCTCCATATTGTTCTCCATAGTGGCTGTATCAATTTACATTCCCACCAACAGTGCAAGAGGGTTCCCTTTTCTCCACACTCTCTCCAGCTTTTATTATTTGTAGATTTTTTGATGATGGCCATTCTGACTGGTGTGAGGTGACACCTCATTGTAGTTTTGATTTGCATTTCTCTAATGATTAGTGATGTTGAGCATCCTTTCATGTGTTTGTTGGCAATCTGTATATCTTCTTTGGAGAAATGTCTATTTAGGTCTTCTGCCCATTTTTGGATTGGGCTTTTTGTTTTTTTGATATTGAGCTGCGTGAGCTGCTTGTATATTTTGGAGTTGAATCCTTGTCAGTTGCTTCGTTAGCAAATATTTTCTCCCATTCTGAGTCGTCTTGTTTATGGTTTTCTTTGCTGTGCAAAAGCTTTTAAGTTTCATTAGGTCCCATTTGTTTACTTTTGTTTTTATTTCCCTTTCTCTAGAAGGGGGGTCAAAAAGGATCTTGCTGTGATTTATGTCGTAGAGCGTTCTGCCTATGTTTTCCTCTAAGACTTTTATAGTGTCTGGCCTTACATTTAGGTCTTTAATCCATTTTGAGTTTATTTTTGTGTATGGTGTTATGTTTTTTTTTTTTGTTTTTTTTTTTGCAGTACACAGGCCTCTCACTGTTGTGGCCTCTCCTGTTGCAGAGCAACAGGCTCCAGACACGCAGGCTCAGCGGCCATGGCTCACAGGCACAGCCGCTCCGCGGCATGTGTGATCTTCCGGGACTGGGGCATGAACCCATGTCCCCTGTATCGGCAGGTGGACTCTCAACCACTGAGCCACCAAGGAAGCCCGTGTATTGTGTTATGGAGTGTTCTAATTTCATTCTTTTACATGTAGCTGTCCAGTTTTCCCAGCACCACTTACTGAAGAGGCTGTCTTTTCTCCATTGTATGTTCTTGCCTCCTTTATCAAGGAAAAGGTGACCATATGTGCATGCGTTTATGTCTGGGCTTTCTATCCTGTTCCATTGATGCATGTTTCTTTTATTGTGCCAGTACCATATTGTCTTGATTACTGTAGCTTTGTAGTATAGTCTGAAGTCAGGCAGCCTGATTCTTCCAGCTCCGTTTTTCTTTCTGAAGATTGCTTTGGCTATTTGGGGTCTTTTTTGTTTCCATACAAATTGTGAAATTTTTTGTTCTAGTTCTGTGAAAAATCCCATTGGTAGTTTTATAGGGATTGCATTGAATCTGTAGATTGCTTTGGGTAGTATAGTCATTTTCACAATGTTGATTCTTCTAATCCAAGAGTATGGTATATCTCTCCATCTCTTTGTATCATGTTTAATTTCTTTCATCAGTGTCTTATAATTTTCTGCATACAGGTCTTTTGTCTCCTTAGGTAGGTTTATTCCTAGGTATTTTAGTCTTTTTGTTACAATAGTAAATGGGAGTGTTTCCTTAATTTCTCTTTCACATTTTTCATCATTAGTGTATAGGAATGCAAGAGGTTTCTGTGCATTAATTTTGTATCCTGCTACTTTACCAAATTCGTTGCTTAGCTCTAGTAGTTTTCTGGTGGCATCTTTAGGATTCTCTATGTATAGTATCATGTCATCTGCAAACAGTGACCGTTTTACTTCTTTTCCGACTTGGATTCCTTTTATTTCTTTTTCTTCTCTAATTGCTGTGGCTAGAGCTTCCAAAACTATGTTGAATAATAATGGTGAGAATGGGCAACCTTGTGTTTTTCCTGATCTTAGTGGAAATGGTTTCAGTTTTTCACCACTGAGAATGATGTTGGCTGTGGGTTTGTCATATATGGCCTTTATTATGTTGAGGTAGGTTCCCTCTATGCCTACTTTCTGGAGAATTTTTTAAATCATAAATTGGTGTTGAATTTTGTCGAAAGCTTTTTCTGCATCTATTGAGATGATCATATGGTTTTTATCCTTCAGTTTGTTAATATGGTGTATCACATTGATTGATTTGCATATATTGATGCATGCATTCCTGGGGTAAGACCCAGTTGATCATGGTGTATGATCCTGTTCATATGCTGCTGGATTCTGTTTGCTAGTATTTTGTTGAGGATTTTTGCATCTATGTTCATCAATAATATTGGCCTGTAGTTTTATTTCTTTGTGTAGTTTTGGTATCAGGGTAATGGTGGCCTCATGGAATGAGTTTGGAAGTGTTCCTCCCTCTGCTATATTTTGGAAGAGTGTGAGAAGGTTAGGTGTTAGCTCTTCTGTAAATGTTTGATAGAATTCGGCTGTGAAGCCATCTAGTCCTTGGCTTTTGTTTGTTTGAATATTTTTAATCACACTTTCAATTTCACTGCTTGTGATTGGTCTGGTCATATTTTCTGTTCCTTCCTGGTTCAGTCTAGGAAAGCTGTGCTTTTCTAAGAACGTGTCCATTTCTTCCAGGTTGTCCGTTTTATTGGCATAGAGTTGCTTGTAGTAGTCTCTTAGGATGCTTTGTATTTCTGCGGTGTCTGTTATAACTTCTCCTTTTTCATTTCTAATTTTATTGATTTGAGTCCTCTCCCTCTTTTGCTTGATGAGACTGCCTAATGGTTTATCAGTTTTATCTATCTTCTCAAAGAACCAGCTTTTAGTTTTATTGATCTTTGCTACTGTTTTCTTTGTTTCTATTTCATTTTTTTCTGCTCTGATCTTTATGATTTCTTTCCTTCTGCTAACTTTGGGTTTTGTTTGTTCTTCTTTCTCTAGTTCCTTTAGATATAAGGTTAGATTGTTTATTTGAGATTTTTCTTGTTTCTTGAGGTAGGCTTGTATAGCTATCAACTTCCCTCTTAGAACTGCTTTTGCTGCATCCCATAGGTTTTGGATTGTCGTGTTTTCATTGTCATTTGTCTCTATGAATTTTTTGATTTCCTCTTTGATTTCTTCAGTGATCGCTTGGTTCTTCAGTAACGTATTGTTTAGCCTCCATGTGTTTGTGGCTTTTGCTTTTTTCCCCCTGTAATTGATTTCTAATCTCATAGCATTGTGGTCAGAAAAGATGCTTGATATGATTTCAATTTTTTAAAATTTACTGAGGCTTGCTTTGTGACCCAAGATGTGACCTATCCTGGAGAATGTTCCGTGCGCAGTTGAGAAGAAAGTGTAATCTCTTGTTTTTGGATGAAATGTCCTATAAATATCAGTTAAATCTGTCTGGTCTATTGTGTCATTTAAAGCTTCTGTGTCCTTATTTATTTTCATTTTGGATGATCTGTCCATTGGTGTAAGTGAGGTGTTAAAGTCCCCCACTATTATTGTGTTACTGTTGATTTCCTCTTTTATAGCTGTTAGCAGTTGCCTTATGTATTGAGGTGCTGCTATATTGGGTGCATATATAGTTATAATTGTTATATCTTCTTTGATTGATCCCTTGATCATTATGTAGTGTCCTTCCTTGTCTCTTGTAACATTCTTTATTTTAAAGTCTATTTTATCTGATAAGAGTATTGGTACTCCAGCTTTCTTTTGATTTCCATTTTCATGTTATATCTTTTTCCATCCCCTCACTTTCAGTCTGAATGTGTCCCTAGGTCTGAAGTGGGTATCTTGTAGACAGCATATATATGGGTCTTGTTTATGTATCCATTCAGTAAGCCTGTGTCTTTTGGTTGGAGCACTTAATCCATTCACGTTTAAGGTAATTATCAATATGTATGTTCCTATTACCATTTTCTTAATCATTTTGCGTTTGTTTTTGTAGGTCCTTTTCTTCTCTTGTGTTTCCCACTTAGAGAAGTTCCTTTAGCATTTGTTGTAGAGCTGGTTTGCTGGTGCTGAATTCTCTTAGCTTTTGCTTGTCTGTAAAACTTCTGATTTCTCCATCGAACCTGGATGAGATTCTTGCTGGTTAGAGTAATCTTGGTTGTAGGTTTTTCCATTTCATCACTTTAAGTATATCATGCCACTCCCTTCTGGCTTGTAGAGTTTCTGCTGAGAAATCAGCTGTTAACCTTATGGGAGTTCCCTTGTATGTTGTCATTTTTCCCTTGCTGCTTTCAATAATTTTTCTTGGTATTTAATTTTTGCCAGTTTGATTACTATGTGTCTCAGCGTGTATCTCCTTGGTTTTATCCTGTACGGGACTCTCTGCGCTTCCTGGACTTGGGTGGCTATTTCCTTTCCCATGTTGGGGAAGTTTTTGACTATAATCTCTTCATATATTTTTTCTGGTCCTTTCTCTCTCTCTTCTCCTTCTGGGACCCCTATAATGTGAATGTTATTGCATTTAATGTTGCCCCAGAGGTCTCTTAGGCTGTCTTCATTTCTTTTCATTCATTTTTCTTTATTCTGTTCTGCAGTAGTGAATTCCCCCATTCTGTCTTCCATGTTACTTATCCGTTCTTCTGCCTCAGTTATTCTGCTATTGATTCCTTATAGTGTAACTTTCATTTCAGTTATTGTATTGTTCTTCTCTGTTTGTTCTTTAATTCTTCTAGGTCTTTGTTAAACATTTCTTGCATCTTCTCGATCTTTGCCTCCATTTATTTTCCGAGGTCCTGGATCATCTTCACTATCATTATTCTGAATTCTTTTTCTGGAAGGTTGCTTATCTCCACTTCATTTAGTTGTTTTTCTGGGGTTTTATCTTGTTCCTTCATCTGGTACATAGCCCCCTGCCTTTTCATCTTGTCTATCTTTCTGTGAATGTGGTTTTTGTTCTGCAGGCTGCAGGATTGTAGGTCTTCTTGCTTCTGCTCTCTGCCCCCTGGTGGATGAGGCTATCTAAGAGGCTTGTGTAAGTTTCCTGATGGGAGGAACTGGTGGTGGGTAGAGCTGACTGTTGCTCTGGTGGGCAGAGCTCCATAAAACTTCAGTCTGCTTCTCTGCTGATTGGTGGGGCTGGGTTCCCTCCCTGTTGGTTGTTTGGTCTGAGGCAACCCAACAGTGGAGCCTACTTGGGCTCTTTGGTGGGGCTAATGACAGACTCTGGAAGGGCTCACACCAAGGAGTGCTTCCCAGAACTTCTGCTGTCAGTGTCCTTGTCCCCACGGTGAGCCACAGCCACCCCCTGCCTCTGCAGGAGACCCTCCAACACTAGGAGGTAGGTCTGGTTCAGTCTCCCCTGGGATCACTGCTCCTTCCCCTGGGTCCCGATGCACACACTACTTTCCGTGTGCCTTCCAGTAGTGGAGTCTCCGTTTCTCCCAGTCCTGTCAAAGTCTTACAATCAAATCCTGCTAGCCTTCAAAGTCTGATTCTCTAGGAATTCCTCCTCCCATTGCCAGACCCCCAGGTTCAGAAGCCTGACGTGGGGCTCAGAACCTTCACTCCAGTGGGTGGACTTCTGTGGTATAAGTGTTCTCCAGTCTGTGAGTCACCCACCCAGCAGTTATGAGATTTGATTTTACTGTGATTGCACCCGTCCTACCGTCTCACTGTGGCTTCTCCTTTGTCTTTGGATGTGGGGTATCTTTTTTGGTGAGTTCCAGTGTCTTCCTGTCGATGATTGTCCAGCAGCTAGTTGTGATTCTGGTGTTCTCACAAGAGGGAGTGAGAGCATGTCCTTCTGCTCCGCCATCTTGGTTCCTCTCTATATAATCTCTTTATCAGTTATCTGTGTCATTCCCAGCTTTAATATATGTGAATGTTATATCTTAGAGGACATGAGATGTCACATTCCAATCCAGATTTGAGTGATAAATTATATTATGATGGGGTCTATTGTAGTTTTATTTTACATTACCTTTAGTCATCAGATCCAACGGAAGTTTTATTATTTTATTTTATTTTTACTTTTGCACTAAATAATTGAGATTTTATTTTTTCACAAAGTACAAAGCTTTGCACCACATTACAGTAGTGTTCTAACACAAGAAAATCCCAGTGTTTTCATTGGGAGGGGAGGAATGATTTATATATAGGATACTGATTTTATAGATTGCTAGTTACTTTTGACCTTTGGTTGATTCCAGTCCTTCAGTCACGAAATGAAGACATCATTGCAATGTTGCCATCCCGCCACTCTGCCCCTCACTCCTGCTGCCTCCCTCGAGCAAATCCTTTCCAACTGCATTTTCTAAACAGGCAGCCTAGCTCATGTCACCATCTACTGCTGCAACTGCCTCCAGTCTGTGTTGAGCACCTCACTCTTGTTCCTTCCAGCTCCACATGGCCTGGATCTGTGGCGAGTCCTGGGACTAGCCGAGGTGGATGGAAGAAGGCCAGTGCAGTTGCTGTGGAAGGTGACCTCCCTCTGGGTTATTTGTTTACAGTTTCTGTTTAAAAGCCTTGGTCTCTTACTCCTCCAAGAACTGTGATTATTGGCATTTTACCTCCTTAATTTCCTTCCTTAGAGGCTTTGATGCCCCAAATCTCACAACGGTTTCCCATCTCCAAAAAGCCCTATAAGTCATTTTGTAGATGGCCTAAATGTGAATTACAGACCCTGGCCCCTCTTATTTGGTCTGAAATGTTAACATTTGGGGCAGGTACAAAGTGTAAGTGCAGGAGGCACCTTGACCTTCTGGAGAAGACTGTCACTGGCTGGCCTCCACTAGAAGGCAATGTAATATATAGCCCCACCGCCACAGTGGAGAAGAGCACTGACTTGCGGTGAGCTTACTGGTGTGTCCTGAAGTTACTGCCAACGTATACTGCACAAGTGACTTCCTGAGTACTGGGATAGTGGGGTGCAAGGATAGAAGAAGCGTCCTTTGTAGGATGGAGGCCGGGGAGTGAGGAACAAAGGAGGAGCCAGGTGGGTAATACAGAGGAGATGAGCGAGCAGGAAGAGATGAGAGGAGATGGTAAGAAAAAGGACAGAAAAGGAGGGGAAGAAGCAGGAAAGGAAAAGGGCAAACAGAGGGAAAAAGCAGCCAGGAAATAGGAGAGAGGAGGTAGGGAGCTGGGGGAAAGAAGAGAGGGAGGAGAGCAAAGAGATGCCAAAACTCTTTGGTGTGTCTCCAGAATTCTCAGGTAATACTCATCGGGTTATCTCATACTTGCTCAAGTTCAGGCAAGTTTAAAATCCTTTTGAAAATGGAGAAATCACCCTGTTTCTCCAAATGACATTCCAATCCCAATCACTTCAGGGTTGGAGCATTCTTCTACCTTTCTCCTTTCCCTTCCCACCCCAAGGGCTGAGGGGCACCCTCAGAGGCAGCAGGCAAGGGAAAGCATAGCCAGTGGCATTTGGGAAATCTTTGAGAATCAATCCCAGATGTTGTGGGTTCTTTCTCAGTTATCAAGTGTGGAAATGAATGATTCTGTCAACGTATATTTTTATATAGATTTTATTTTTATTTATCTATTTTTGGCTGCGTTGGGTCTTCATTGCTGCACACAGGCTTTCTCTAATTGCGGTGAGTGGGGGCTACTCTTTGTTGTGGTGCGTGGGCTTCTCATTGCTGTGGCTTCTCTTGTTGTGGAGCATGGGCTCTAGGCGCATGGGCTTCAGTAGTTGTGGCTCACAGGCTCTAGAAAGCAGGCTCAGTAGTTGTGGCCACAGACTTAGTTGCTCCGTGGCATGTGGGATCTTCCTGGACCAAGGATCGAACCCATGTCCCCTGCATGGCAGGTGGATTCTTAACCACTGCATCACCAGAGAAACCCTGTCAACATATTTTTGAGGTAGGAAAGTAAACAGTGGCACGTACCGCGTGAGGCCAGACCCACGTGGGTCAAGTAGGCCAACCTGTGAAGTAGGTGAGATGGACTTCAATGCCCTCCTTCCCCTCGCCTGGGGGCTGGTCTTCCTTTTGCTTCAATAGGAGAGTTTTCTATGAATTAGAGCTGCTTAAAAAAGAATGGACTAAAATTAGATAGTGGTGATGATTACACAACTCTGTGAATATACTAAAAGCCAATGAATTGTACACTTCAAAAAGGTGAATTTTCTGGTGTGTGAATTATATCTCAATAAAGCTGTTATTGGCACAGGGTATGTTATGCATCCTGGAAGGGTAATTACCTGATTGTAGTTTAGCACCTTATAGTTAACTATTACCTCCCAACCCGATTCCCACCATTTATGACTGTCTCAATGCCTTTCTTTCTTTGCTTTTGGCAATAAATTTTGTTTCCTCTGTGTTCAGAAGGCAAATGGAGCCCCGGTCCTGGAGAAAACTCTTGGCTACCAACATATGGTATTTTCCAGAAAACAACACTAACCTCACAGAGACAATGAACACCACTAACCAGCAGCTTAAATTGTATCTGGGAGGCAAGACCTACCGGGTATATGTGATTTCTTACAGTTCTCTTGGGGAGTCTCCAGTGGCCACGCTTAGGATTCCAGCTATTGATGAAAAGTGTAAGTATAACATAAACTTCTTACTTAGATGCCTGACCCCATCCAAATGTCCAAGGAGTACTCCCTGTCCTCTCAGAGGCTGCTGTTTCTCTAGAGTCAAAATGATTCTGAAGTGAGGACTTTTTAGGTTATGGGGGAGCGATCATAATCTTTGAGTAATTCACGAACCTCTTGAAATAAAGTTCCTTTGGAACAAAGCCTGTGTTGAAAATCAGAGACTTCATAAATCATATGATACAAAGTCATGAGCCTAGAAGTTCTACATGCAGCCTGTATTTATTTTGTTCTGAGTCAGTGTAAGCTGGGTTAAGTCATAAAAATCTGTCACATCTGCCACATTTATCCTCAGTGGCTGAAACCTCTCTTTTGAAATCTTCCCGTCACAGGATTGGCTGCACCCCAGGCGTGGTTTGCTCACTCCTGTTTTCTTCCTTTTCTCCTTTCCATTTGACTATCAAGTTAGGGAAATTTCTAATGTTTATACTTTCCAATAAATTGCTCGTTACACCTTTAATTAAGTAATTTTAGGAATGTTACTGCTCCCAGGTAAACTCATATTTTGTATTCTGTTTTGGAATAAAATAGCTTCTTTGAGTCTTAGTCAAGGAATTGCAAGCAATGGATTCCCTCTTCCTTGCTTTATTTTTCTCTATAGATCTTACTATTCCTCATTCTATAGATTTTCTCATTTATTTTGATTATTACCTATCTCTCCATCAATAGGATGCAAGTTCCACGAGAGCAGAGATTTTTCTTTTTGGTCTCTTTTTCTCTTCTTCTCATTTTCTTTCTCCTCCTGGTCCTCCTCTCCTCCTCCTCCTCCATTTCCAAAATCTAGAATAAACACAGAGCAGTTGGCATAGAAAAGATGCTCAGTAACTATTTGTTGAAACACACCATAGCTAGGGAATGCACTCTCCAATTCTCCATCTCGCTCTGTTTGCTTAGATCTAGAATTATATCAGGCATTTACACTACCAGCGCTAGACTTGTCTGCCTGTGCTTTCTTCTTTCTCTTCTTTTTTTTAATCATAGTAGTTTTTATTTTTATTTATTTTTAAATTTTTAAATATTTATTTATCTGTTTTTGGCTATGTTGGGTCTTAGTTGAGGCACGTGGGATCTTTCGTCGTGGCACGTGGGCTCTTCGTTGCGGTGCACGGGCTTCTCTCTAGTTGTAGCGAGTGAGCAGTCTCCAAAGTGCGCAGGCTCAGTAGTTGCAGTGTGCTGGCTTAGTTGCCCCATGGCATGTGGGATCTTAGTTCCCTGACCAGGGATCGAGTCCGCACCCCCTGCATTGGAAGGCAGATTCTTAACCACTTGGACCACCAGGGAAGTCTCTCTTCTTTCTCTTCTTAAACTTAACCCATGTCTTCTTTTGCCTCATTTTAGAACTCCTAGATACATATTTCGTGTGTGTGTGTTTTGAGCTACAGTCAATATTTGATATTGTTTTAGTCAGTGTTTGCCACAGCCCTTAGTTCCTGGCATCCTAGTTCCTGCCTGTCCAATACCCCTGGTGATGAAGTTTCCGACAAATGTGTGTGTCACTGAACACACATTCTGTGTTAACAGAGGCACTGATGAATAGTAATCATAGTTTCCTGGTGTGGTCCTGTAGTGGGAGGCAGGAAAGGGTAGGGAATAAAAACATGGGCTGTGGAGTCTAGCAGCTCTGGATTCAAATCTTTGCTCTTTCACTAGATACCATAAACATTGGGCAAATTATCTAACCTCTCTAAACCTTAGCTACTTATTAAATGGGCTTTTAGTTATACCTCCCTCATAAGGCTACTGTGAATATTAAATGAGACTGTGTATAGAATGCTTTGTCTAGTGCTACTTATTACTATTGTGATTCTTAACAAAATGTCTAACTAATTGAATTTCTATTAGACATGGATTACCAACTTTAAAAATATCATAAAATACACATTAAGATTATGCTAAATTCACACAGCATTTTTTATTTTTCCCAATTCTGAAGGTATTTGCTTTATGTCACAAGTATTGGCACAATCATCAGTTATAATGGTTCCAGACCAAGTGTAGGCAAACTATAGCTTGTGGGTCAAACCTGGCCTGACACCTGTTTTTGTAAATAAAGTTTTATTGGAACACAACCACACCTATTCGTTTTTACATCGTCTATGTCTCCCTTTGTGCAACAATGGCAGATCTGAGTAGTTGCAACAGAGGCCTGCAAAACCTAAAATGTTTATATTTGGCCCTATATAGACCTCTTTACAGGTCCTGGTCCTAGACATATATAAGAAAGTAATGCTCTACAGAATTTTGTTTAATAAAGTAGAGTCAACTGGAGAATAGTTATAAAAATAATAATAATTGTAAGTTTAACAATCATTAAGTAAGTATAATTATCCAATATTGTCCATTAGGATATATCAGACATTGTGCTAAGATGGTATATGTTAATCTGATTTTAGCCTTGAAATGACCCATGGGGTAGGTGCTATTAGATTCACTTTATAGCTGATGAAGCTGAGATTCAGGAAAGCTTAGTAATTTGCTCAGAGTCTCTCAAGTGGAATTCAAGCCCAGGTCTGCATGATTCCAAACTTGTACAATGTACTTTATCCAGAGCCTTGGACTTGGTATTAATAAAGTGACTTAGAAATCTGGCTGTGTGACACTGAACTGGTCAGTGTGTGTGTGTTCTGCTCGTTAGTGTGAACTGCTGTGAAATCAGACTTTCAGCCTGACTGGAACAGCGACTAAGGCTGCTTAGAGGCTATGAGCAGGGGAGGGCAGGGAGGAGAAAGCAGGAGCCCTAAGGCTCAGGTGGGGTTGATTTCCTGGCTCTGTGCTCCTTGCCCCCGCTCCAGCTTCACATTTTCCCCATGCCTCAGTTGCCCTTCCTCAGAGCTACCCTTTCAGGTAGACAAATTCTCTGGCCTTACTTCTAGACCAGAAGCTGGAGTCTCTCATAAAGGCCTGGTTTGGGGAAAGGCTCCGCCAACTGTGGCCTTCAGGAACAGAAGCTCCTAAATATACACACACCCCACCGGGGCTTGCTGCATAGAAATAGCGGAATTCAGTACCCCCCGGCCCCCTACATCAAATCTCTGCCCTTGCCTAGGCTTCCAGCTTCAAGAGGAATTTTGGTTATTTTGAGGGACTCCGTCTCCTCTTCTGCCCTCATCCAGGAGTATACTTTTTTTTGTTGTGTTTTTTTTTTTTTGGTACACGGGGCCTCTCACTGTTGTAGCCTCTCCCATTGCAGAGCACAGGCTCCGGACCTGGCTTATGGGCCCAGCCGCTCCGTGGCATGTGGGATCTTCCTGGACCGGGACAGGAACCCGCGTCCCCTGCATCGGCAGGCGGACTCTCAACCACTGCGCCACTAGGGAAGCCCCAGGACCATCTTTGATGTTCATTTAAACATACTTCCTGTGGATTTCAATTTTGTAGGCTCAGGTGTGTTGTAGGTGGTGAGGAGTAGATGAAGGAAAGAGCCACACGTTGTGGTCTTCTGAGCCCCACTCCTTCATGCCCTCCTTCCCTGCTTCCCTACACCTCCAATAGTCCTCTCTTCTGTGTGTTCAGAACATTGCCAATAAGGGAGCTCTCTGATTTGATTAAATCCCTGGTAAGGGATTTGAAGCCACACGTTCAACTTTTCTATTAAAGGAACCCTGCGGACTGTTTCCCCACCTGCGTTTTTTGCTAGGCCTGCAGAAAACATAGTCATTTACATATTGGTCCACACCTAGGTGCTTCGGATGGATGTGTCTTTCTGCTACAGACACAATTCTTTCTACCTTGAGAATAGGACTCCGTAGCCAGGTTGTATAGCGCCAGCCTAGACAATTGAAATTTGAAACCATCACCCTGGTATGATTTTAGGGTCACCATCTTCCAGCTTCCCAGCCACAGAATTACAGGTGCCTGAAATTCTACCTTTAGAGATTCATTCTTTGTCTCAGGCTTGCTTTCCTTTTGACTTGCAGAGACACGAGAGCTACCCTGTAAGTCATCTTAGTCATCAACCTTCTAGTAAGATTCTTTGCTGGAAATAGGTAAAATTGGGGAAGATAACAAAACATGAAGAAGGCAGTTCATCAAATATTGAGGGTAAGGAAAAGGGACACAATAAAAGCAGTAAAAACAGTATCATAGGGGAAGGCTGCAGTGGGGATCCTGAACTTTGACCTTCTTTACACTTTGGGCAGTGAATGGATGTTAATGTTGTTGGTGCATTTGGAGGATGTTAGGTGTTGTGAAGCAGTCCTCTTTTCTCCTTTCAGCATTTCAGTGCATCGAGGCCATGCAGACCTGCTTCACTCAGGACCAGCTGGTGATGGAGTGGCAAAGCTCTGCTCTGGAGGTAGATACATGGATGATTGAGTGGGTCCCAGATTTGGACACAGAGTCCTCGACCATTTCCTGGGAATCTGTGTCTCAGACCAGGAACTGGACAATCCAGCAGGGTAGCCAGTGCGGAGCCCACAAATTCCCTCTGTGTAGGATTCAGTTTCATTTTCATCAGTTTTTAAATCCTTAACTTTGGCTTCAAAACTGTAAATGTGAGTAATGAATTTGACAAGCTAGGGCAAGCTTAAGGAAGTGTACTTCTTGACATTTCCCAGCAATACTAGAATAGGAAGCCATAGGTATCAGACCAGGCATCTGGCGTGTTTCCAGGTGGAAAACACCATCTTGACACCCACCATCAGAGAGCTCTTCCCAGATATCTTGATCACGTGGATAACACCAGAGTTTGTATCCCATCTGTCCTACCCAGGGCACTCCTTCAGTTCTGGTTGCCTGTTTAAGATCTAGGCCCCTTCCCCAGGTGATTGATACAGGGAGTAGCCTTCTTTTCAAGAAAGCCCCTGCTCCATGTAAGACACATAAGTGAGGCTTTACTCTCCAACCATTTCTTAATAGCATCCACATGAAGAGTTATGCTTATGTAGGGATGCAGACAGAAGAGGTACAATTTATGGTACCTGAGTTCTCTAGGGTGATACGCTATTGAAAGAAGGGTTAAGTTTATTCTGTAGTGCCCCCAAATCATGTAACAAAATCAGTGATGGAGGAGAGACTGGAGCTCTTACTTCTCCTTTCCTGGGTGGCTCTGTCATTTTGTCAGAGTGGTGCAGGTTTAGTTCTAATAATTAATTTTAAAATGTTAGAAATGGAATAGACATTAGAGACCATCCAACCTAACTTCCTTATTTTCCATATGTGGAAACTATAGAAAAATAAAATATCTTCTGTAAGTCATAGGCCATAAGTCTTAGTCTAGCTTTCCTTCTTCTATGCCATGCTCTGCACCTAATGCTTGTTTCTCTCTCTTCCCACTCTCTCTGTCTCCCCCGCTTTCTTCCTCTCCTTTCCTCTCCATCTCCCTCCCTCCCCAACCTTCCCTCTCTCTCTCTCCCCCCTCCCCTTTTTCCACAGATGAACTAAAACCTTCCCGGTGCTATAACATCTCTGTGTATCCAATGTTGCAAGATCGAGTGGGTGAGCCATATTCTATCCAGGCTTATGTCAAAGAAGGTGGTATGTATGGACAAGTTTCTGTTGAGGAAAGGAAACACTGGGGCCTGTCCAACATTTACACAAGGCTGTGAAGGCCTGTAGCTTGTTCACAGTTGCTTTAGTGCCCATCCATGCTGCACCTTAGCTCATAGTAAGCTATGTATGTTTGACCCAGTTGTGGTCACGGTATGGATTCACTGAATTTTTTTTTTTTGGCTGCGCTGTGTGGCATGTGGGATCTTAGTTCCCCGACCAGGGATCGAACCTGCACCCCCTGCATTGGAAGCGTGGAGTCTCAACTACTGGACCACCAGCGAAGTCCCTGGATTCACTGAATTTTAAAGCTGGAGTAGACATTAGAGATCATCAAGTCCAAGCCCTTCATCTCACAAATGGAAAATTGAGGCTCAGAGAGGTGAAATAACTTGCCCAAAGTCACAAAGAAACTTAGTGCAAATAGCGCTGTAAGCAGAAACAACATTTAGCTAAGACCAAGTTAGGAACCCTAAGAGTTATTCGTAACTTGGAGATGCTAAAAAATTATTTTTAATTGGGTAGTGATAAGCCAGGGTTTTATTGGCAAACCACTCAGACTTTATCTTTTTGAAAGTTAACATCTTCCAGATTCAACCTTAGGAAATATATCCTGTCACTCAGAGGCAGCCCATGGAGGCATACTCTTTAATTGTTTGATAATAGCTATTACAGGTATGAATGAAAGAGCTGGGCTCCAAATCAGAGTGAGAGGTCTTGTTCTCTGGTCTTGGACACTGCTTCCTTTCCTGTTCAAGATGGATGATTCTAGACAACAATTTTCTCAAACAAACCAATTCATCAGTTCCCTACTCTTCCCCCACCTCCCACCCCCAGCACTGATTAGTCTGAGGACTCGCCAGAGATTTTGTGGGGCAAGGATCTGCTGGGGTGTAATTCGGTGTTTATTATTTATCTCCCTGTCCTATAAAGGTCCATCAGCAGGTCCCATGACAAAGGCGGAGAACACTGGTGTGGAGACAGTCACAATTACATGGAAGGAGTCCCAAGAGTCAGAGAAATGGTTTCATCAACAACTGTACCATATTTTACCAAGCTGAAGATGGAAAGGAATTCTGTAAGTGAGCTTATAGACAAGTTGAAAGAGAACCCCAAGCCCCAGATAGATGCTATGGATAGACCTGCTATAGGGGTGACTCCCATGGCTGGTGCCCTGCCACCTTGCAGGAATCACTCAGCTTCTTTGAGCTTCTCTGAAAATGGGGCCAAGGGCACCCACCTCTTGAGTTTTTAGAGTCAGGTGAGAGTGAAATGACTGTACCTGAGAGTCCGGTAGGAACCAGAGGGCTTGATATAATTTGTGCCTGTCAGGCCGTGAACAGGTGGGCCTTCTGGGAGCTTCCTGACCTTTATTCCAGAGTGGGGCATAACCTGGATTAAACGCTGGAGGGGGACAGACCCTGTTTGGTGGCACTTACTTCAGTGCAGGACCCTTTACCATGACTCCTACTGTCCACTGCTTTTTTCTTGCGTCTACAATATTGCCTAACATCCTAAGTTCTGGGCTAGGCTTGGATTCCCATTTAGGCTAATTTGTTGTTGTTACAGTAAAATACATATAACACAAAACTTACCACTTTAAACATTTGAAAGTGTACAATTTAGTGGCATTAAGTACATCCATAATGTTGTGCAACCATTACCACTACCTATTTCCACCCCAGATAGAAACCCTGTACCCATTCAGTCACTACCTTACCCTTGTCCCACAGTCCCTGGCAACCACAAAATTGCTTTCTGTTTCTATGGATTTACCTTTTCTGGATATTTCATATACACAGAATCATACAACATGTGGCCTTTTTTTGCCTGGCTTCTTTCACTTAGCATAATGTGTTCAAAGTTCATCCATGTTATAGCATGTATTAGCACCTCATTCCTTTTCATGGCTAAATAATTTTCTATTATATGGATAAACATTTTGTTTATCCATTCATCAGTTGATGGGACATTTGGGTTGTTTTCATCTTTTAGCCAGTGTGATTAATGCTGCTATGAACATTGGTGTACAACTATCTGTTTGAATCTCTGCTTTTTATTCTTTGGGGTGTATTCCTAGGAGTAGAATTGCTGGGTCATATGGTAATTCTAGTTTAACTTATTTAGGAACCACCAAACTCTTTTCATAGCAGCTACACCAATTTACATTTCTACCAGCAATATATATGAGAATTGTAATTTCTCCAGATCCTTACCAACACTGGATATTTTCCATTTTAAAAAAAGTGTGGCTATCCTAGTGGGTGTAAAGTGTTATTTCAGTGTGATTTTGATTTGTACTTCCTTAATAACTAATGATGTAGAGCATCTTTGTACTTGCTCTTTGGCCATTTGTGTATCTTTGGAGAAAGTCTTTTCAGACTCTTTGCCATTTTTATTTATTTTTATTTTTTTTGCGGTACGCGGGCCTCTCACTGCTGTGGCCTCTCCCGTTGTGGAGCACAGGCTCTGGATGCGCAGGCCCAGTGGCCATGGCTCATGGGCCCAGCCGCTCCGTGGCATGTGGGATCCTCCCGGACCCGGGCACGAACCCGTGTCCCCTGCATTGGCAGGTAGACTCTCAACCACTGTGCCACCAGGGAAGCCCTGCCATTTTTTAATTGGGTTGTTTGTCTTCCAGTGTTGAGCTGTTAGAGTTTTGTGGGGTTCTTTTTAACATATTCTGGATACAGATTCGTTATCAAATATATGATTTGCAAATATTTTCCCATTCTGTAAGTTGTGTTTTCACTCTCTTGATAGTGTCTTTTGATGCACAACAACTTTTAATTTTGATGAAGTTCAGTTTAATCTTTTTGCTGCTTGTGTGTTTGGTGTCATATTTAAGAAATCATTGCCAAATTCAAGGACATATAGATTTATCCTATGTTTTCTAAGCGTCGTATAGATTTAACTCTTATATTTAGGTCTTTGATCCATCTTGATAGGCTGATTTTAATCAGAACATGAATAGAGAGATTGGGGTATGAGGTGGCCAAGCTTGGAAGCCCAGGTTCCAATGCTTTTATTTCAGTGCCACTAAAGCACAGTTTTCACTTGGGTTTGGCTGTGGTGTTTGACTTTTATATTTTTCCTTTAGTCAAGACAGTCAACTCCAGCAATTTGCAGTATAGCCTGGAGTCCCTGACACGAAAGACCTCTTACACTGTTCAGGTCATGGCCAGCACCAGTGCTGGGGGAACTAGTGGCACCAGGATAAACTTCAAGACATTGTCAATTAGTGAGTACTCCTTCAGTCCCTGGGAATGTCTCCTTGGCCTTTCCTTTAGGCTAGTCACAGATGATGTTTCCCAAAGGCAGGGGGAAGGCAGATGAAAGGGAGAAGTGAGAAGAACCATTTGCTCTCTGACTCATTGGCCTTCCTGGAAAACATATGGGTGAGGAGGGAGGAGGGAGAGCAGGAAAATTGAGAGCTGAATTTGGAAAGATGGGTCATTTTGCTTCTTCCTGGGTAGCCCCGAATCTTCTTAGGGAGGAGGGATCAAGTGAATGCCAACTTCACTGTCACTCCAAACCAGCTCCCACCTCAAGGCTATCCCCAAGTTCATAGTCACCAGTCCCTGTGTGTCAAACAAGGGAAAGCCTTGGTTGATCAAGCACCATTGGCCCACTTAACCTCATTGTTTGTGGAGTTTTTTTGAGTAAAAAAGTGTATAATATGTTCTACTAATCAGCTTTTATATTAAAAAATGAGAGCAAGAGGGCTTCCCTGGTGGCGCAGTGGTTGAGAGTCTGCCTGCCGATGCAGGAGACACAGGTTCGTGCCCCGGTCTGGGAAGATCCCACATGCCGCAGAGCGGCTGGGCCCGTGAGCCATGGCCGCTGAGCCTGTGCGTCCAGAGCCTGTGCTCCGCAACGGGAGAGGCCACAACAGTGAGAGGCCCGTGTACCGCCAAAAAAAAAAAAAAATGGGAGCAAGAAAAATTTAATAAATACAACAATAATGTAAAATATAATGTGATTCATACGATGGTTATGGGGAATATTCAAAAGGGAAAGAAGACAGGCTGAAGAGGGAAATGAAGAAGAAAGAAGGAAGGAGAATGGGAGAAAACAGAGAAATAGAATGGGAGAAACAGAAATCTCTGAATGACAGAGGTTTGATTTTAAGGATATACTAACACTTTAAAAAAATATGAAGCTTAGAAGTGAAGGAACATTGCAAAATTTTCAATAAAAGCTATAAATAGTCTAAGTATTCTTGAAAGTCTCCTGTTCATCATCACACATCCAAAAGAATAAAAATAGCTTGTGGTTCTGGAAAATGTGAGTAAAACATGTGTTTTTACACAGAAAACATGTTCTGTTTTTATTGACTAACATTGTCTTTTGGGAGTTCTTTTTGATATTGCTCTTTAAAGTCTTTTAAAATCATGTTATATTTTCACAACACTAGGCACAAATTGCATTATCTGATGGAATTTTCTCTATGGGTCAGATTGAAGGCAAGAGCCTGCCTTGGAGACTAGAAGTTTCTTACCCTTGGTTCTTTTGTTTGTTTTTCATTTTTTTTTTATTGGAGTATAATTGCTTTACAATGTTGTGTTAGTTTCTGCTGTACAATGAAGTGAACCAACTATATATATACCTATTTCCCCTCCCTCTTGGACCTCCCTCCCACACCCCCCCCCATTCCCACCCATCTAGGTCATCACAGAGCACCGAGCTGAGCTTCCTGTGCATGTTCCTGCTAGCTATCTGTTTTACACATGATAGTGTATATATGTCAGTCCTAATCTCCCAATTAGTCCCACCCTCCCCTTCTCACCCTGTGTCCATATATCCATTCTCTACATCTGCATCTCTGTTCCTGCCCTGCAAATAGGTTCATCTGTACCATTTTTCTAGATTTTACATCTATGCATTAATATGCAATATTTGTTTTTCTCTCTCTGGCTTACTTCACTTTGTATGACAGACTCTAGGTCCATCCCACCTCACTACAAATACCCAATAAAACCTTCCTATAGGAGTTCACTGTGTTCTGTGGTTTAAGCGGGTGTGCTTAATTGTTCTGGAATTTCTGATCAATTGAAATTTAAAAATCTTGTTGCAATAATAGTGGTTTTGCCACTCCCGGTTGTTTGAGATGGATCTGTCCCGTGTTTGGTTGGGGTCTTATTCAGTGTGTGTTGCCACCGGCTGCTCACAAGTCAAGCAGAAATTCTCTTTTACCAGCAAGTTTCTGCTTTTTATTTTTAGAATAAATCATCAGGGAAATGAAGAGAGGATGATTTTGCTTTGGGTTGTGGTCAAGAACTGATTAAATAATTTAGTGTCCCTGGCACACACTAAAAATCATACACTTCAGTTGTGATCTCAGTGGCATATTTGTTTGCTTATGTTTTATTACGTTTATTATTGCAGATGTTCAGTAGTTCATTACTTTCTCTTATTTTTTTTTCTGAAAATTTAATTTGCGGTTGTAACTACAGTGTTTGAGAACTCAGCATCCTTGTTTTCTACAAATACTGATTAAAACAAAATGCTGTAAAATGTAAAACATTGTAGTTACCTTCCCATGTCTTTGTTGTATTTGTGCTGAAATGTTTTCACATTCCTTTGTCTGGAAGAAATCCTTTGCTTTCGTTTTGATTATGTTGCTTACCTTGAAATCAATAGGTTTGGTATTTTCTCTGGAAGATTTTATATATTTTTGGGAATATGTAATATATATAATAAAAGATAAATATTATCATGTAAACAACAACAACAACAACAAAACCTCATACCTTTTTATGGTTGAGTAATATTCCATTGTATATATGTACCACATCTTTATCCTTTCATCTGTTGTTGGACATTTAGGTTGTTTCCATGTCTTGGCTATTGTAAATAGATCTGCAATGAACATTGAGGTACATGTGTCCTTTTGCATTATGGTTTCCTCAGGGTATATTCCCAGTAGTGGGATTGCTGGGTCAAATACTAGTTCTATTTTTAGTTTTTTAAGGAACCTCCATACTGTTTTCCACAGTAGCTGTATCAATTTATGTTCCCACCAACAGTGCAAGAGGGTTCCCTTTTCTCCACACCCTCTCCAGCATTTACTGTTTGTAGATTTTTTGATGATGGCCATTCTGACTGGTGTGAGGTGACACCTCATTGAAGTTTTGATTTGCATTTCTCTAATAATTAGTGATGTTGAGCAGCTTTTCATGTGCCTCTTGGCCATCTGTATGTCTTCTTTGGTGAAATGTCTATTTAGGTCTTCCACCCATTTTTTAATTGGGTTGTTTGTTTTTTTGATATTGAGCTCCATGAGCTGTTTATATATTTTGGAGATGAATCCTTTGTCTGTTGCTTCGTTTGCACATATTTTCTCCCATTCTGAAGGTTCTGTCTTTTCATCGTATTTATGGTTTCCTTGCTGTGCAAAAGCTTTTAAGTTTAATTACGTCCCATTTGTTTATTTTTGTTTTTATTTTCATTACTCTAGGAGGTGGGTCAAAAAAAATCTTGCTGTGATTTATATCAAAGTGTGTTCTGCCTATGTTTTTGTCTAAGAGTTTTATAGTATCTGGTCTTACATTTAGGCCTCTAATCCATTTTGAGTTTATTTTTGTGTATGCTGTTAGGGAATGTTCTAATTTCATTCTTTTACATGTAGCTGTCCAGTTTTCCCAGCACCACTTATTGAAGAGGCTGTCTTTTCTCCATTGTATGTTCTTGCCTTCCTGTGTCATAATTAGGTGACCATATGTGAGTGAGTTTACCTCTGGGCTTTCTATCCTGTTCCATTGATCTATATTTCTGTTTTTGTGCCAGTACCATACTGTCTTGATTACTGTAACCTTGTAGTGTAGATTAGTCAGGGAGCCTGATTCCTCCAGCTCCATTTCTTTCTCAAGATTGCTTTGGCTATTCGGGGTCTTTTGTGTTTCCATACAAATTGTGAATTTTTTTTTTCTAATTCTGTGAAGAATGCCATTGGTAATTTAATAGGGATTGCATTGAATCTGTAGATTGCTTTGGGTAGTAGAGTCAGTTTCACAATATTGATTCTTCCAATCTAAGAACATGGTATATTTCTCCATCTGTTTATGTCATCTTTGATTTCTTTCATCAGTGCTTTATAGTATTCTGAGTACAGATCTTTTGCCTCCTTAGGTAGGTTTATTCCTAGTATTTAGTCCTTTTGTGGCGATGGTGAAAGGGGATTGTTTCCTTACGTTCTCTTTCTGATTTTTCATTGTTAGTGTATAGGAACGCAAGAGATTTCTGTGCATTAATTTGTATCCTGCCACCTTACCAAATTCATTGATTAGTTCTAGTAGTTTTCTGGTGGCATCTTTAGGATTTTCTATGTATAGTATCCTGTCATTTGCAAACAGTGACAGTTTTACTTCTTCTTTTCCAATTTATATTCCTTTTATTTCTTTTTCTTCTCTGATTGTCATGGCTAGGACTTCCAAAACTGTGTTGAATAGGAGGGGCAAGTGTGGACACCCTTGTCTTGTTCCTGATCTTAGAGGAAATGCTTTCAGTTTTTCACCATTGAGAATGACGTTTGCTGTGGGTTTGTCACATATGGCCTTTATTATGTTGAGGTAGGTTCGCTCTATCCCATTTTCTGGAGAGTTTTTATCAAAAATGGGTGCTGAATTTTGTCAAAAGCTTTTTCTGCATCTATTGAGGTGATCATACGGGTTTTATTCCTTAATCTGTTAATATGGTGTATCACATTGATTGATTTGCATATATTGAAGAATCCTTGCATTCCTGGGATAAATTCCACTTGATCATGGTGTATGATCCTTTTAATGTGCTATTGGATTCTGTTTGCTAGTATTTTGTTGAGGATTTTTGCATCTATATTCATCGGTGATATTGGCCTATAGTTTTCTTTCTTTGTGACATCTTTGTCTGGTTTTGGTATCAGGGTGATGATGGTGGCCTCGCAGAATGATTTTGAGAGTGTTCCTCCCTCTGCAGTTTTTTGGAAGAGTTTGAGAAGAATAAGTGTTAGCTTGTCTCTAAATGTTTGATAGATTTCACCTGTGAAGCCATCTGGTCCTGGACTTTTGTTTGTTGGAAGATTTTTTTTTTTTTTTTTGGCGGTATGCGGGCCTCTCACTGCTGTGGCCTCTCCTGTTGCAGAGCGCAGGCTCCGGACGCACAGGCTCAGCGGCCATGGCTCACGGGCCCAGCTGCTCTGCGACATGTGGGATCTTCCTGGACCGGGGCACGAACCCATGTCCCCCTGCATCGGCAGGCGGACTCTCAACCACTGCGCCACCAGGGAGGCCCCTGTTGGAAGATTTTTAATCACAGTTTCAATTTCATTACTCGTGATGGGTCTGTTACTCTTGGTTCTTATAGATCTCCCTGCTTCTGTCTTTGATCCTCTACCATTTGTTTTCCACACAGCAGCCAGAGTTTAAAATCCTAGACCCCCTGCCTAAAACCCACCAGTGGCTTCTGTTGTATTTTGAATTCAATCCAAACTCCTTCCCATTGCTTTCAGGACCCTTCCTCATCTGTCCCTTCCTGACCTCACCTCCCACCACTTCCCGTTTATGTTCCCATTTATGCTTTTCCTTCTGCCTGGAATGCTTTCCCCAGCATGAATGTGGGCAGTTCCTTCTCATTATTCACATTAGCTCAGATTTCACTTCTCCAAGGAGTCTTCCTTTGCCACCCTATCTAAAGGTGCTAACCTCCTACCCACTTTACCCTACTCTGTATCACCCCATTTTATCTGAAATAATCTTAGGTTATTTATTGTCTGAATTCTTGAGCCAGAAGGTAAGCTCCTCGAGAGTAGGGATCTTGTGTTTCTTGCTTCTTGCTATTTATTTTATTACCCAGAGAGTGTTTGGCAAATTGTAAGTGCTCAGAAAATGTTTACCAGATGAATGAAGTTGGAGGATGAACATGGGGAACACAATTTCTGTCAGTATTATTCAGGGAGAAGAGAAATTGAATGAATTTGAATTAAATTGAAAGAAAACGTTTAGGGTATATGTTGCTGAAGCTACTGGAAGAAAACATTAATCTTTGATTTTTGTCAAGAAAGTAAGGGGCTCAACCTGCTACTGACTTTTGTTCTCCTTTTCTCAAAGGTGTCTTTGAGATTTTCATTATAACTTCTCTGGTTGGAGGTGGCCTTCTTATTCTCATCATCCTGATGGTGGCATATGATCTCAAAAAACCCGAGTGAGTTTGTAGACAACAGTGTGGGCCCTCAAAATCGGGGGTGGAAAGGGGTGGAAGACACCATGGGTGGAAGAGGGCACACTGCCATTAAGGGGTGTCCATTCATTTATTGAGTTGATACATATGTATTGAATTTATTGTATGCCTTACACTGTGGCACATCAGAATTCTAACCAAACAGGAGGACTTGTACCCCCGACAGCGCTGTGCACCGGGCCTAGGGCTTTTTGAAGCCAGGGAAGTGCCAGCTGCCCCACAGGCCTTGTCTGCTGTGTTCGGCATCTGAGACTAGAGTTGAGGAGAAGATCCTCTCTCTGTGTGTCTAGAGGGCACCCGTGGCAGCAGCAAGGGCCCTCAAGGCCACCAGCCTCTCTCCCAGGCAGAGCAGGGAGCAGGGTGCCCATGGAGTTAGAGCACTGGCCAGCGTATGCCCAGCACAGGCGGGTCCTTGCTTGTGGTGCAGTGTCGGAGGGCTCGCTGAGGGCCATTTGTCCTGCCTGCTCTGGCCACTGTAGGGAAGGAAGCTTGTCTTCAGGGTCTTGTGCTTTCTCTCTCCAGAGAGCCTCATTCTACCCTGAAGGTCAAGGGCTCTCTCCCCATTAGACCGCTCTCTCCAGACTTACACAGTCGTGGGCCTTCTCTGCCAAGCAGCTGTGCTTAGTTATGGCCAAGCTAATGTCAACCTGAGTCAGCTTTGGGTTGTAAGCGAGTCATCAGCACACGTTCTCGTACATTTTGCACGTCCAACAAGCTCCCAGGTGGTACTGATGCTGCTGGTTGGGACCACACTTTGAGAATCACTGCTCTGAAGTGTGGGTGTCTTGTAAGGCTTAGCGTGTTACCTTTCCTGGGGAATAAATCTCAAGGAAATGGCTCTGTGATGGTGTGATTTTCGGCATCAGAACCAGGGGGTGGAGATGCAGGGGTGGGAGAGCAGGGAAGAGTAAGAAAAGCTTTGCCTGGGGAAAGGTCTCCTCCCATCACGTCCCATAGTTGACTTGCAATTTCACTCCCCAAAGTACTTTGCTTTCCCATTTTCTGTCAGGAGGCTGTGAGCTTGCCCTTATTCAATAGGGAGCCATACGATTCCCTGCATCGAAGCCCTGCTCTTTTGGCTTGGCCATGCAGTAGAAGTAAAATGCTTCTTGGACTCACTTCCTATTTTAAAATCTTATCTCTTATTAGCAAATTAAAGCACCTATGTTGGCCCAGTGTCCCCAACCCTGCTGAAAGCAGTATAGCCACGTGGCGTGGAGATGATTTAAAGGTAAACACTCCTGTGTTTGTTAAGGAGATTGTTGAGCAGGCTGGTTGTGGGAGGTGGACAGGGTGATGGACTGAAGTTTGCATAGGGTTCACATAAAGAGAACTCGAGGCTAAAAAGTCCCAGGGAATGGCTGGCAGAACAGGTGGAATCAGCCTTCCTGGAATGACTTTGACCTCATTCTTTGGACAAGAGGAAAGGGCTTTACTAGGCTCATAGGACCCAGTGTTCGCCGGGCATAAAACTGGTCCTATAAAGGGTGCCACGGAAGAAACACTGGCCCTACCCTTAAGGACCTGACTGTCTAATTAGAAAGCAGGAGAACCCAGCTATAAGATTGGAGACCATTTAAAAAGCAGCCAAGAGCAAGTTAATCTAGAGACCACTTGGGGACCCGAGGGGCCGCTAACGTGCATTTCTGTCCAGAGGCTGGGGCAGGCTGCATCAAATTGTTTTTCTCCGATTGGAGACATTGGCAATGGGGTTTTCTAGGGAGTTATCCATAATAGAAACCTCCCATTTTCATACATTTTTAAATTGAAAACTGTTCTGAAATTTTAAGGTTTAATTTCTCGGTTAAGTAGAAAGAAGCCCAATCAAATATAACCTTTAAATCCTTGTTATTGAAAGACTGTATTCCTTGATACGGAATTTTTAATATTAGCCCCTGTTTCAACTCAGAAGTCTTTTTTTTAACACGGACGTGAAAATTATTTTTATTATTTATTTAATTAAATTTTGGTTGTTTCTATTTTCTTCTCTATCATTCATATGTTACCTTATTTCATTTCCTGCTTACCAAAAATTATTAAGAGAATGAACTAATTCATAGGCAGTCTTGTCTGATGTCTAAAATGTTTTTTGAATCATCTGTAGGTCTGGCCTCTGTAGCAGTCACTTATTAATCACTCACTATATGCCAGGCAGTGAGCTAGGCTCTGGGGATACAAAGATGTCGGACACCACCCCCACCAGGAGGCCACCTTTGATTTTCTGGTGATGTTGGACAAGTTATTTGTCTTTGTGATAATTCTAATTTTGATGCTTCCATCTTCACTGGGATTTTATGAGCATATGATTATGTGGAAAATAGCCTTGAGCTCTCTAGAAGAAGAAATTGTTTGAATACACTGCATTCTTCTCAGGAAATGGACCACTCTTGCTAACCTCCCATGGAAGGGCACCACTTCTGGCCTCTAAGAGGGGGGCTGGTCCAGAGGTGGGGCTTTGGCTGTCCCAAGCCTAATAGCTTTTGGCTACATCATATGTGGCCCCCAAATGACCATTGGGGTGTCCCTTTCTCTTTTCCAGGATAAACTAAATCTGAAGGAGTTTGATGACTCTGTGAACACAGAAGAAGATGGGATTCTAAAACCATGTTCTGCCCCCAGTGACCTTATTGACAGGTTGGTGGTAAATTTTGAGAATTTTCTGGAAGTGGTTTCCACAGAGGAACCTGAAAAGGGTCAGGAAAATATCTTGGGAGGGGAAAAGAATGAGTACATGACCTCCCCATATGGGACTTATTGTCCCTCAGTTTCAGTCGAGATTCCACCGAGAGAATCGCAACACCTATGTCCTGGAACGCCAGAGGGGATCTGCTCAGAAGCCAAAGAGCATCCTCTCCCTCCTACCCAAGGTTTAGGGCCAGACCATCTCTGTGGGGAAGGAGCACCAAACCCATACCTGAAAAATTCAGTGACAACCAGAGAATTTCTCATGTCTGAAAAACTTCTGGACCAAACCCAAAGAGAAGTCTAAATGCCGCCACGGCTTGAATCCCCCTACATCTCAGTGTGCATGACTCACAGAGAGAAGACTTGGCTACAAGAGCTTCCTTGGCGTCTCCCCATCCCGCTTGTGTTAGAAAAAGTTTCGCACACCCCCGAGTGACTCGTTGAGCTTGGCTGACCCAGACGTGTAGCTTGCTTGAGAAGAAAGGATGGTGGACTTCCCTGGTGGCGCAGTGGTTAAGAATCCGCCTGCCAATGCAGGGGACACGGGTTCGAGCCCTGGTCTGGGAGGATCCCACATGCCGTGGAGCAACTAAGTCTGTGCGCCACAACTACTGAAGCCCACATGCCTAGAGCCCATGCTCTGCAACAAGAGAAGCCACCGCAATGAGAAGCCTGCGCACTGCAACGAAGAGTAGCCCCCGCTCTCCGCCCATGCACAGCAATGAAGACCCAACGCAGCCAAACATAAATAAATAAATTAAAAATAAAGATTTAAGGGCTTCCCTGGTGGCACACTTGTTGAGAGTCCGCCTGCCGATGCAGGGGACACGGGTTCGTGCCCCGGTCCAGGAAGATCCCACATGCCGCGGAGCGGCTGGGTCCGTGAGCCATGGCCGCTGAGCCTGCGCGTCCAGAGCCTGTGCTCCGCAACGGGAGAGGCCACAACAGTGAGAGGCCTGCGTACCACAAAAAAAAAAAAAAAATTACTTCTTCATTCCGGAGCTGGTGCTCCACAGCAGGAGAGGCCACAGCAGTGAGAGGCCCGCCTACCGCAAAAAAAAAAAAGATTTAAAAAGAAAGGATGGTGATCAGCCTGAGCACTTTGCAGAGGAAAAGCAATTTATTTTCTTTTGTTCAGATAACAAGCTCTCGCTAAAGCCTCTGACGGATTGACTTGGAGGGGCAGTGGACACCAGAGGCGGTCATATCTGGCCTTCCTGAGGAATTGGGCTATGGGCACAGTCTTTGCTGGGACCACTCCTCGCAGCTCCAAGAGAGACTTTCCCTGTTGCCAAAGGACAGTTGCTTAGTTGGCACTTGGGTGGTATGCCAGGAGGCAAGGCTCTCTCCCTCCACCTTGACCTCCCTGGCTCCAGGCTATACCTCTGAGGTAGCGCTGACACCACTTTAGAGATTAAGTCTCTCTCTCAACATAGGGGTGGGAGGTGGTGTGGCCCTCCTGTTGGTGTGCCTGAAATGCCTCATTACCCTCATTAAATCTCAAGTGTCTGTAGCAAAACCCCCGCCCAGGGCTCTTGCCCTTGGTCCACTGCATGGCTGGGGATGGAGGAACGAGGGAGGGCCTTGGCAGCGCGCTGGGGAACGGACTCTCGCTGGGCCGGCAGGTCCACACCACTGTCCAGACCACTGCCCAGTCCTGTAGACAGTTCCTGGAGGCCCTCGCTGCCCCTCTATCTTGCACCCAAGCCTAGGAATAGAAAGATACCAAAGACTGCAGCAGCTTTTTACAGGCACTCTGTCCCCTCACACTGGCTCAGAGCCCAGGAATGCTTACTAAACACACCCTTCAAAGGCCTCTTCCCAGAAGCAGCTGAGCAGGGCCTGTGGACATGGAATGCTTAGCACCTGTGCTGCTCCAACACCAGGACTCTGCCTTTGCGCGGCAAAGCCCAGGGCTTGCAACCGTGACTGGAGCCTCTAGCTCAAGTGCTAATGGCAGATACCTGGGAACTTATGGCTGGCACTGGGCTTCTACCCTGAGCACAGTGACATCACATGACTTCCTGACGTGTGGCTAAGACTCACCTGGCCATCAGGGGAGGTCGCTGAGAGCCTGGTGAGATGGGGGCAGCAGGGCACAGTGAGCCCGGCATTTGCCAGAGAGAAAGGCTGACAGTAATTTTCCTGAGTGCTTGAGAAGTCAGTGCTTGTGTAGCAGGCACAGACTTCACAAGCCACCAACTCAGGTGTGCAAAACCATCACTTTACTTTTCTAGAACTAAACTTAATTTCTGGCCCAAGCCCCTGGCCTTTCGAAGTGGCCATGGCCCAGTGCAATGATTTGCGTCGCCTCAGGTTTGTAACTCGGTCTCACGGGGATTTTGTGCCCCATCCACCCTGGGACTGGCTCTGAACGCCAACGGATGTTCAGGAGAGCAGCACGGAGTCTGCTGCCCAGCGCTGGGCAGGGATGTGCCTCCCCACCTCCCCGCCACCTGCCACTGTCCTCAGCCAATTGCTGCATCCTTATCACAGGCACGAGCAGGGGGGATGCTTTCCCAAAGCTCTCCTCGTTAAATCTCCAGCGTCTGTAGCACCCTCCCACCCCCCAAATTCGTCACTCCTAGTTTACAGAACAGCAACTACTGATAAATCAAGGAATAAGGGGGGCCTGGAGCAGGGCTCTGCGGAACCTGTGTCCTGGGAGTGGAAGGGGATACATGGGGTCCCGGCTGTGGTGGGTTCTCTCTGCCCTGATACCTCCCCCACCCCCGACTGTTGTGATGTGGGCACTTCTGTGAGCCGCCAGTCCCTCAGAGTTCCAGACGGGGCCCTTTCCGCCTGCTTCTGATTTGTGAACTCACAGGAGGTCCTAGCTTGGTGTCCCAAAACTCCTCCCTCCCTCCTGTGACCCTCTGCCACCTCCAGCTGAGGGACGGTCGGGGGTGGGGGCGGAGGAGCCCCTCTAATCTTGTTTGTCTCACACCTGGGTGAGGCTTTTGAACCTGAAGTCCAAGAATTTGATGGCTGGGGAGAAGAAAAGGTCACAGGTGGCTTCTGTGAGTGGGTTTCAGAGATGAAGATGTTACCCTCTTCTCTCCTCCCCTTAATTATTCATTAAAGCCTGAATGAATAGTTTGCAAATACCACACTCTGGCCCTTCCTCTTTTCATTTCTTCTTCCCTTTTCTCACTTTCCTTCTTGCCTCCTGTCTTCTGCTTCTTTTTTCCCACGACTCCCAGCAGCTTCTCATCTTTTTAACACTTCCTTTTTTTTTTTTTTTTCCTATTTCTTGTTTCTTTTCTTTTTAGTCCTTTCTCCCCTTCCCATCAGCCCCGCTTGTTTGATTTCCAAATTTACTTTTGCTACCTTTGAGGGCTAGGGAAATCAGGGTCCTCTGTTTTGTTCTAGACAGTCCAAGATAGTTTCATAGGAGTCAGCATCTCCTCTAGTAAGAGGGGCAGGAAGCCCAGAAGCGCATTCTGCAAGCCACACACTTCGCTCTCCAGAGCAGATCACAGGACATGGCCTAAAAGAAGGCAGTGGTGACTTTCCTGGAATCGAGTCATGAACTGTCTCCACTCCCAGTGTCCTGCGCTGCCTCTGTGACTGGAGAAGGTCATCTGCGTTTTCTCTGTTAACTGTCAGAGAGACGTTGAGAGGACACAAACAGGAAAACTTGTGTTTTAGCAAGGTCATTAAAAACTGATAAAATTCCCGTTAGAGTTTTCTAGGGCTCTGGGAACCATGCAAACAGCTCCGTTAGTGCCCTATCAATAGCCTTTCTTTTACAATAATATCAGGGGAAAAAATGTTAAAGAATGGCAGAGAAGCCAGTCTGTGGTTAAAAAAGAGAGATGATACCTTCATTCTTTCTCCGGTGGCTGCAGTAAAACACAGTAAAAGCACCAGGTGGGGGACGGGTCCGGGTGGGGAGGGGCGTGGCTTGAAAAGGGCCCCAGCCGTCCCCAGGCCGCTCCTACCTCGTGCGGGGAAAGCCCGTGTGGCCTGCCGGGCGGGCAGGGAGCCCACGCCCCACTCACTGCTGCAGCTGCAGGCACGCTTCAGCCCAGGGCTCAGCCAGCCAGCCCTCAGGCCCAGTGTGGGCCCTGTTTCTGTGGGCCCATGAGCCAGAAATGATCCTGACATTTTGAAAGGCTAGAAAACGAAGTGAAAGGAAGAGTAACGTTTTAATGAGGTGTGAAAATTCCATAGAATTCAAATTTCAGTGTCTACCGCTGAAGCCTACTTGGAGCACAGCCACGCCATCCTTTATGTGTCACCCGCGGCTGCTACCCACAGACAGAACTGAGTAGTGGTTGTGACAGAGAGTTTCTCCTACAGAACCTAAAATGATCACCATCTGGCCCTTTACAGAAATAGTTTGCTGGCCCACCCCTGTGTAGCCCACAGACCTGGGGCTCAGACTGCACAAAGCACTTTAACTTGGAAATGGTTGCTAATGAGAAAAAAAAAATCAGACTGTGTCATCCTGGGTTTCTAACAGGATAGGGACGGCCTGCTTAGAGGGGCACACATCCCTGGCTCGCCAGAGCCCTCACAGTCACTGTCCCTGCTGCCCATAGCCAAGCTGGAGACTTGATGGCTACTTACCACTTACTCCAGTGGTCCTTGACCCAGGTCATTTTATCTCCCGTCCCCCATTTGGCAATGCCTGAGGATCCGAGCTAACCTCTGCCCTGGGCCCACGTCCCTTGCCATGGGTGCTGTTCAGCCTCCATACAGAGCTCTAGGTGGCACTCTTTTTTTTCTTTGTAAATTTAAATTTTGTTTTGGATTCAACTTTACAACAACATCGACGACAAAAATCTCTTAATACCAATTATTTATATTTATAATCAAAGTATGTGGCTTTACCGTGTCTTGCGCTCTTGCTGGGTAGGAGGTCCGGAGCGGAGTGACAAGGGTCATTAGCAGGCCTTGTTCCCTCTGCAGCTCTTACTGGACACTCGGGTCAACAGGGGGAGTTTGCTCAGAAGCACAAACAGCTGCAGTCCACGTTTGCAAGGGCCTGGAGACCTCCCCTGCCCTCCACGCTGAGCTCCTGCTGGGCCGTCCTGTCCAGATGCCTGTCCCCTTGCTGCTGAGAAAGGTGCGGGAGAGGCGGGGGGTGGGAGGTGACCCCTCCAGGAGAGCTCACAGCCAGCCGGCCCTGAGCCGCAGGGGGCTGTTCAAGGGAATCGAGGTGCTGATTCCCTTTGTAGGAATGGAATTCTCTGTCCTGCCCAACTTCACTATATGTGTACGGCGAAATGCCAGGAAGGTGTCCTGAGGCCTGGACTTGGAGACAGAAATCAAGATGTGCAAACCAGAATGATGATGGCAACGAGGAAGGCTGACCACGTGTACCAGGAGAGACGCCTCTCTGTGGGCTGTGCCTGCTGTCTTTTCCACATACTGTTCATATGTCGATGCAACACGTAACGCATGTACAAGAAAGTTCTCTGTCTTAAGGAGAGTATGAAGACATGTTATTGTAATGAGAATAGCCTTTCAAATGCTTTATTGTAAGTGCACTTATGTTTTGATCTTTCAAATAATAAAGCTGTAATACCGTTTTTATGTAATGCTATATTTCCATTTTAAAGCTGTACCTACTCAGATGTTTAAAATGAGATGTGAAAAAATGTAAAAGGCTAGCTTTGTTAGACATGAAGGGTCTTGTGGCTGTGGGAAGCACCAGAGCTCCAGGTGACCAGGGATCAGACGCCGGCAGTTACCCCTGCACGCCTCCCACCAAGGAGCCAGCCGGGCCTCACGCCCGAGCTGTGGTTGTCTTCCTGCTTGATTCCTCGTGGCAGCGTTTCAAACTCCTTCCAGATCCTCGAGCTCCCTCGAGGTCTCCCCTCACTGCTCTCAGCAGGTGACGTGGCCCCCGCTCATGGAGGATGCGCTGCCGGCCCGTCTCTCTTCCGGGAGGGTCTCAGAGGCAGAGGTGGCCCTGTTCTCGTCCATCCCTTCCTTGGCCTCTCCTGTACCTTCAAGTTCTCCCTCTCCAGCAGTTCCTTCCCCTCGGCCTCTAAACTTGCTCTGGTTGCTTCCAACTTAAAAGAGAACAAAGGATGCACCTCGATCTTCACCTGCCTCTTCTACCTGTGACCCTGCAGCCCGGCCTGTGCTTTTGGGTAGAAAGGGCCACATCTAGTGTAGCAGTTTCTCCAGGTGGCTGAACTTTTCTTTTTCTTATTTTGGTAGTGAGAAGATTGCACTGCTAGAATATTCTAGAGGAATAGAAAGCAAGTGCTTCAGGAGCAGACAGTTTTGGAACAGGGTACAAGGGCACCAGACAGGCCTCTTAAGTACCCAAGTATAAGGCACACGTATGCCCACTCTTGTTGGAGAAACACTGGAGTGGGGCGGTTACCAGATTTTGTTCTGTTCATCACTAAGTTCGCCCACAGTTAATGTTTACGAGCACTTGCTGTGTACCAGGCATGTGCTAAGGGCTTTCTGTGCATTATCCAGCAATTCTCACAGTGCTGTGAGGTACTACTGCCCAACTTGCAGAAGGGTGGGGACCATAGATAGGGTAGTACCATTATCCAATTTACAGACGAGGAAACTGAGCTCAGAGAGGCTTAAGTGACTTGGCCAAGGTTCTGCAACCAGGGAGTGGTGGGTTGCAACCCAGCCTCCCAGCTCCTCTTGTGCTACTCTGCCTCAGGTCAATAACAAGTTGGCTCCTGGGGTCAGAGAGAGTTAAAGGGGAGTGGAGACTCCAAGGTGTGGAGGGCCCTTGAGAATCTCTTCTTGGCTGGGCCTGGAGACCCTTCCTCACTCTCATTGCCTGCTAGGACCCCTGAGATTGGTTTCAGATCCAGGAGTGCGTAGGGTTGGGGGCGGGCACCATGTCCATGTTCTCAGCACAGGGAATGAGAGGAAGGGAGAAGACCCAGGGAGCCTGAGCTTCGGGATGGGCTTGGGAAGCTGCAGAAGCCAGATGAGGTGCCACCACAGAGTGATAGACTCTGGGAGCACCCTGGGACCTCAGGCAGGACAAAGGGAAGTCTGGTGGAAGAGGGGACTTCCCATGACAGTTGGAACAGGGCTCTGCACATGACTTTCCCCTCCCACTAATCCCTTCTTTCCACTCCTCCCTAATCACTGTTCTGTTTTTTTTTTTTTTTTTTTTTTTGCGGTACACGGGCCTCTCACTGTTGTGGCCTCTCCCCGCTGCGGAGCACAGGCTCCAGACGCGCAGGCTCAGCAGCCATGGCTCACGGGCCCAACCGCTCCGCGGCATGTGGGATCCTCCCGGACCAGGGCACGAACCCGTGTCCCCTGCATCAGCAGGCGGACTCTCAACCACTGAGCCACCAGGACAGCCCTCACTCTTCTGTTCTTTGTTTCTCAGACTCCTCTTGGCTGACTTGCCCCTTGAACCTCAGAGTTCCCTGGGGTTGAGTCCCTGGTGGACAGATGGCTCCACAAGTTCTCCATCATCTACACCCAGGCTTCAGCTGCATCTGTGTCATCCCCAAATCTCCATCTGCATCGAGCCCAGGATCCACACTTCCAACTGCTCACTGGACATCTCTACTTGGAATGAACACGTCCAAGACAAAGAATGTGTATCCACAACCTATGTACTTCTCTTTCAGACCTTGTTTCTCCATTCTCATACTTGGACACTTGGAGTCATTGAAGCTCCTTCCTCGTCACCAGCATCCAGTGGGTCACCAAATCCTCATACTCCTCTCTGCAAAACTCTCCCCATCAGCCCTCCCTACTCCAGTTCCTCTAATCCCGTGCCAACCCTGGCTTGGTCATCTTTGATCTGGACCTTTGAGCAGATGCCTCACTGGTCTTCCTTCCTGCAGCCCTAGTTTCTACCCACAAACCCATCCTCCACATTACCTCCAGAATGATTTTATACACAGATCTGGTTCCATCTCTTGCCTGCTTCCTAATTCCTGATGGAATAGTCCACAGGTAACATCCAAACTCCTTAGCATAGTAATGGGCAGGGTTTCTTTTAAATTATTTACTCATGTGCTACTAAAGAGTTAACAGGTATTGGTTGTCTATGGCTGCTGTAACAAATTACCACAAATTTAGTGCCTTGAATGACATGAATTATTATTTTCCAGTTCTGTAGGTTAGAAGGTCAATGTCATCTCACAGGGCTAAAATCAAGGCATCAGCAGGGCTGTGTTCCTTCTGGAGGCTCTAGGGGAGAATCTGTTTCCGTGCCTTTTCTAGAGGCAGCCTTTATTCCTTGCCTTGTGGCCCTCTCTTCCATCTACACAGCCAGCACTGTTGCATCTCTCTGATGGTTCTTCTGGAGTCCTGTCTCCCTTTGCTCGCTGGGGCTGAGCTCTGCCTGATGCCTGAAGGGTAGTACCATTCAGGTGAGGCCCCAACCAAAGCCTCACTCTGCATCTGTTAACTTTGTCTACTTTTTAGTGTTCCTGACCCATGGACCAGACTTGTCTGAGACCAGAGCCCAGTGGGAGCTGGATGTGGACCACTCCCAGACAGAGATCCATACCATCTCATTGCCAGCACAGCTGCCTAGAGTGCCTGGCCCTAGATGTGTGACCCAGAGGGCTTGCTAATGGTCACCCCAGAATTAGACACACCGGGTCTCAAGCTCAGCTGGACTCCACAGGCCTCTCTCTGCAGGGACAGGCCCCACTCCTGTGGGGCAGAGGACTGACCAGGGCGCATTGTCCTCCAGACGGGCTGGCTCCCAGAGAGAGAGGCCGAGAAAGCAGACCTAGGGCTGCCCTCAGCTGATGGGACCCTTGGGGGTCTTGGCTTATAAGAACCACAAGGGCAAGGCCCTGGGAGAGGACAAGGGGAGGCATTGCCGGGCCAAACAAACTTCTGTTCAGAATTCCAAGTATTAACTTGACGCTCAGGACATGGCAGGGCTTGGCATTCCATGGCAGCACACCCCAACTAGTGGACAACCCCCAGTGCTGGGGAGTCAAAACCATGCCGTGATATGTACGCATCTCAGAGCTTCTTTATTCCAGATCTTCCTTCACAGGGATGAACCCAAAGGACGAAAAATCTTCCCTTTGCCTTTCCAAATAAATAGCAAATATTTACTTAGAAGCTGAGTTGAACATTTTCTCTGGAGGAGTCAGCATGTATCTGTAACTCAAGCCCCTCCCAAGACGTGTTTTATCAGCCAGCCTTTGTTGTCTTTCAGGAAAAAAATATGAGTTCCGGGAAAAAAGCCTCTAGGGTTGTTGGATGCTGATTTCCTAAACAGCCTTCTAAACTGACAATTCCGTGACATCTCAGGGCTGGTTCCAGAGAACACATGATACTTTAACCAAAGGGAAAATGCTCCACCCAAAGGCAGCATCCCTTGGACCCAAAGCAATTTTTTCCATCTCTCCCTGTCAAAACAAAACAAACAAAACCAAAAAAATACCACAAACACAAACACACAAAAACCAGAAACAAAAAAACCCCAAACATGGGCTTCCCTGGTGGCACAGTTGTCGAGAATCTGCCTACCAATGCAGGGGACACGGGTTCGACCCCTGGTCTGGGAAGGTCCCACATGCCATGGAGCAACTAAGCCCAAGTGCCACAACTACTGAGCCTGCACTCTAGAGCTCGTGAGCCACAACTACTGAGACTGCGAGCCACAACTACTGAAGCCCGTGCACCTAGAGCCCGTGCTCTGCAACAAGAGAAGCCACTGCAGTAGAAGCCCGCTCACTGCAATGAAGAGTAGCCCCTGCTCACCGCAACTAAAAAGAAAGCCCGCACACAGCAGTGAAGACCCAACACAGCCATAAATAAATAAATAAATTTATTTATTTAAAAAAAAAGAAAACCCGAAACAAAAACTTCTAAAAAGAACAAACCCAAAAGAAAAACAACAAAACGAAACCCAGGGCTCCTACTGTCTGAATATCATCCTTTGTGCTCCCCCTGCCCTCCCTGGATGGGAGAGTCCCAAGCAAATGAGCTTGTGTGTGTGTGTGGGGGGGTCCCTCCGAGGTCTGCAGTCTCAGGTGAGGACAGGGTGGCATTGGAGACCCATGGCTATGCTGCCCACAGCATAGCAGACATGCAGGCCCACAGATGGACACATTCCTGACTTCTTAGGCCGGGAAAGCAGTCAGGCTCCACGAGAGCCTGGGGACAGCACACGGTGGTGTCTGGGATCAGAACCGCTACATGGGAGTTGGGACCAAACCTGGGGTGGTGGTGGCAGAGCCAGCCTCAGGGCTCATGAATGGGCACCCCAGCTTCCTCCCACTCCTTGCTGCCTTTGGTGCCTGGCCGCCTTTGCCGGTGAGGGGCAGCCGGGAGGAAATGACTGTGAAGTCTACAGGTGTTTGAACTCTGGTACTGACGCCGAAAACTCAGCCTCTGTGCACCAGTGCCGAATCGAATCTCGGAGACAGAGTTTTGGGTGAAGCAGAAAAGAATAACTTTATTGCTTTGCCAGGCAGAGGGGGACACAGTGGGCTCCTGCCCTCGAAAACAGTGTGTCCCAACTTGGAAGGATAGGTGAGGAGTTTTACAGCAGTAGTTCAAGGGTGGGGTTGCTGACAGGATTAGGGTGTGTGCAGGGCCTGCACTCCTTTAATCTGGTCTCAGGTGGTCTCTTGATGAGCATCTCTGTTTCCTTTAATTTGGCCTCAGGTGGTCTACTCTGGTATGAAGAATGCTAACATCTTCCATTTGTTGGGTTTTAGTTCTATAAAGAGCTCAAAGATATTGTTAATGCGTATCCCTTGAGGTGGAACAAAGACCCCAAGTCTGCGCTATAGTTTCTTGTCTGCCCCTCCCTTGTCTCTGCACACCTTCCCTTCCCTGATTAGTAACTGTTCAAATCTGCCCTTTGGAACTCAGGGAAGGTCATGGAGGCTGGAGTCTCTTCCCTACAAACTAGAAACGGGGGACTCAGGAGCTACATGGGGTCCTGCTTGGTTTCAGTACCCTAGCTTCCACAGGCCACACCCTTGGTAGGATTAGGACACAGACCCAATAACAAACCAGGAATTCTCTGGCTTATTCTCACCAGCGAGACTACAGAACGCTGGCAACAAAGCCCTCTTTTCTAGGGTTACATGCCTACCTGCTTCTCCCTCCCACTGTCTGCTGTGCCCCCAGCTCCTGAGGGGCTGTATGCAGCCCTGGCTGTGGGTAGGGTGCTCAGCTGTGCAGGACTGACGGGTATCCTGGGATGTGGGCCCTGCAGCGCTAAAACTCGAAAGTCCCAGGCAAACCAGGATGGGGTAACCCTAGGCTGCAGCCCCTGGGCCTGTCCCCTCTTTTAAGGTTATGTCCTCGGGCTGGCATTTGAGTGTGATGGTCCAGCTGTCCCCAGACCATCAGCCAGCTTGTGCCCTGCAACGATGCCCTCGGGGAGCCTGTCCCCTGACTGGACAAGCTGGAGTGTAAAGGTGGCCCTTGCTCCCCACTCCTTGGAGGTCCATCAACCTCCAGTCAGGCTCCAGGGTCCCTCCCAGTTCCCATGACGCTCCTCATGACCCCCGCTGGCCCCTCAGTACACCTGGTCACGTCACAGAGGACTGCCCATGAACGCTCATTCCTTTCCTTACAACAGCAACAAACTGGACTGTCTCCTGGCTTCACCCCTGCGGCCCATCCATCTTTTAACCATTAAACCATTAAGTGATTTTGCCATCAAGCCAGGTGGGTGTGGGACTGCCGACCTCAGGGTTTGCTCTGTCCCGTCTCCTAGGATGACCTGGGCTTTATACACAGGCCATCCCATCCTCCCTGAGGGACACTGGTGTCACAGAAGTATCCGCTTCTCCCGGTGGACCAGAGCCCTGCCAGGCTCTTGGCAAAGACTGCTGTGTCCATCCTCGTCCTCACTTTGAGGCTCCGACCAGCCGCCTCATATTACATTGGCCAAATGTCCCAGGCCCTTGTAACACAATGGAGAATAGGGTGATTTCTGGCTGGTCTGCCAGAGTTGTGGCTGATGAGTTGGGGCACGTTGGTTGGTGAAAGTAGGTGGGGATGGTACAGCGTATGTTGAAAGCTGGGCACGCTGAAAGCTTTCGTGGGCCCCAGGAAGCCCACATACTGTCAAGTATATTGAAATTTCCACATTAACTATAATTTTTTTTTGCCATAAAAATTTTGGAAAGGTTTTTATGGGTTTTTTAAAATTATTTGTAACTTCGTTTTGTGATTTCTCAGCAGTCATCCTGCATCTATAGGGATTCTTGTGAACTGAGAAAATCCATCTATTCTAATATAATTTGCAACTTGTTTACAAACATAATAACATTTTTTCTGAATTCCAAAATAATGAAGTTTATTTCATGTTATGTTTGATATCAGCTTACTTACATAACCTTGAAATTTTCTTTTCTTGGTTTTTAGCCAGTAATTGTTTTTCTCAGGTCACATATATTTTCTTAGATCCCTGAAAAACTCACCCACCTCTCATGCCAGAGTATAGAATAACTCAAAACGCCAAACTGCCTGCTAATCAGAAACTGTTGTGAGGCCAGCACCTTCAAAATGGGGCATGGAGTGGAAGGGGGAGAGGCTGTTTCCTCAGAGGCAGGGTGGGTCCACATGGAGGGCCGGCTCAGGGCTCAGCTTTCCTTGTGGGTGGAGAAGCAGGGCAGCACCTGTAGGGCTGACAGGATCGAGCAGCAGTCTCCCCCTATTCCAAGTGGCGTCCGGCTGTTAAAAGGAATGCATGAAGAGGCCATTCGATGGGCATTTTCTGAGTTTGGTAGGCTGCGGCCAGGCGAGAGAGTCTGACCCTTTGAGTGAGTCAGCCTCCGACCATCACCTGGGCCCTCCTTGCACACCTGTCCGCTCTCAACCCAGATCAAGCCTGGGCCCATTATGGTCAGAGCAGTGACAGCTGCCTCTGTGCAGGGTGCTGGGAGGGAGGGTACCTTAGGTTAATTTCCCCAAAGCAAACCCTGAGACACCAAGTGTAACAAATTTATCTGCAGCGCGTTCCCAGGAGGCACTGGGAAAGGAGTGAGCGAAGCTTGATGGGAAACGGGAAGAAGCCAAGGAGGGTGGGATTTCAGACGTGGTCCCGAGGAGGGCGGCCCCCGCCTGACCCCTAGAAGATGCTGGAGGTAATTGTCTGGGTCCCCAGAGTGTGTCCCCAACCAAGGCAAGGGGCCTGGGCTTTTGTGCTCTTAAACCCCTCGGTCATTGCTACGGGCTTCACATCCCCACTGGATGTATAATTTTCCAGGCGCTTTTGACTGTGTGTGAAAGCTGAGGACACCAGCTGCCCACCAAAGAGGAGCCACAGGGACAGGGGCAGGAAGCAACGCCTGGACAATTGGCTGGATGGGTAGGTACCGTGGCACCCTGGCAGGGTGGCCACCTTTAGCAGCTAAATATACAGAGCACGTGTTTATTTAACATATACCAAGTACTGTGCTATGTGTGTTTGTCAAAGATTATGTCATTTAATGTTCCCCTGTGGCCTTCGCCTGTGGGTGGGTGACCCCCAATATTTAGGCTAGAGCTTGGTGCTTGGAGCAAGAGCATTGCTGGCGGACCTCTTTTGACCCCAAGCTTTGCTGCCTGCTCACTTGTGGCCTTGCATGAGTTCCTTAGCCTCCCTAAGCCTCAGTTTCTTTATCTATAAAATGGGGGCAGGGGAAATAGTATCATGGGATTCAATTAAGGGGAGATAAATGAAGTGATGATTGTTCTGAGCTGAATAAAGTGCTTGGCGCATAGTAAATGCCCAGTGAATAAGAGATATGCTTATTGTTGTGTGTTTAAAAAAATTTTTTTAAATAGCGTTTTGAATGTGAGGCAGGCTTATCTCACAGGAGAGTAAATGGTGATAGAAGTTTTGAGCAGTGAAGGAAAGGTAAGAAATAGTTCTTGCAGTGGTGAAAGAATAATTTTACATTTGTGATTGGTTGGTCATGGTGCTGGTCTGCCCAAGAATATTTTGCATGGAGGAGAGACAGGTAAGTAGGTTTATCCTGGGTGTGGACCTCCAGATGAATGTGATGGAGGGAGAGACACCTGCAGGGTCCTGATGAGGGTGAAGGTGGGCAAAGCTGATAGAGAAAGGAGGGGCATGTTAGTTGTTGAAATGGAGGGTTTCCTGTGGGCATGTTGGGGGGAGTTGGGAGGGGAGGGGAGACTGTGTGGCTGAGGGGAGGGAGAGGAGCAGAAGTGCTCTGGAGATTTTGAGGTTGGGGAACCC